>NW_020838013.1:5760883-6448728 GCF_003676395.1 Aethalodelphis obliquidens | reverse complement strand
GTGAGTGTGCCGTGTGTCTGGGCATGTGTGCACATGTGTGTGTGCACGTGTGTGTGTGCCGTGTGTCTGGGCATGTGTGCACGTGTGTGTGTGTGTGCACGTGTGTGGGAGCACCAGGGAGCCGGGCCAGCTGGAGTGAAGGGCTGTGAGCGGAGCATAGCTGAGGAGGGCCATCACCCTTGGAGGCTCCACCATCCGGGCGCTAGGGCCCCCCAGTCCGCTCTGGGCGAGGCCTGGTGTGAACCAGGGGGACAGCAGCCTGGGGGAGGGGGGAAGCCAGGACGGGTCAAGGAAGGGGGGCTCGGGAAGGGGGTTGGGGAGCATAAAGGCCGAGCATTTCACAGCAGGGACCCAAGCCAGGAGGACGGCCCACCAGGGCCTTTCAAGGTTCTAGTCAATCTTGGGAGCCACTCCTTAGGTGGGAACAGGGACGTAGTATCTGGAAAGGGCCAGGCAGGCTTTCAGAGCCCACACGCCGCGAACCCAGAGGCCTCTGCCCTTGGCGGGTGGGGTGGGTGCAGCTGGGTCCCCCGAGGAAGGCTCAGCAGTGAGGGGCAATGCTGCCCCCTGGTGGTGGAAAGAACCTCTGTCAATCGGCCTGTAACATTAAATTTTCCATCGCACAACTTCGCCTCAAGGCCCTCGGAGGCTGAGGAAGAAAGTGTGTTCACACGAGACCTCCCGAGTGAGGCCGAGTGACCCAGTGGCCTTGTGTTGGGGGGCGGGGGGACATTATTACACGTCATCCTCCAACGCCCTCGAAGGCAAGGCTGCTGGCCTGTTTACAGACGCCTGGCCTGGGCGCTCTGCCTGCAGCTAACAGAATCCAGACTTAACCCCAGTCTCCCACGTGACCCCCCAGCCCCACCCTTCCCATTTACAAACGGGGAAACTGAGGCTCAGGGGGTGGAATGACCGTCCCAGACACCTGCATCGGAGGGTCACCCTTCCCCGAAGATTTCACCCCAATGGTCCAGGGCCCTAAGCAGATGCCTCGTGGGGAAGTCTTGTGGGGTGAAGGGCAAGCTGCAGCGGGCCCCCAGGAAAGCCCGGAGAAAGTCCTGGCTAGCTGAGTGTTTGTGTTCTGGTGGCCAGTGCCCTGGGGTCTGGAATAATACTACCTGCCTCAAAAAACCGGTGTCAGAATAGAAATCCTCAGGAGGGCAACACCCACGGCATGCAGTTGGTGCCTATTATTATAATAAGTCCCTTGGGCACCAGCGGTGCACAGGGTCTGTGGTGGGCTGAAGAAAGGACACCCCCAAGGATATCCACATCTTAATGCCCAGAACCCAGGTCACATATGTGACCTTATGTGGCAAAAGAGACTGTTTGGGTGTGATGAACTTGAAGAGTGGAGAGGCGAGCTTTTCTTGGGTCCCCCAGGTGGGCCCCGCGTCATCACAAGGGTCCTTACAAGAGGGAGGCAGGAGGGTCAGAGTCAGAGAAAAGATGCGACGCTGAAGCAGAGGCTGGAGGGAGGGAGAGAGATTCGGAGACGCTGCACTGCTGCCTTTGAAGAGGGAGGAGGGGGCCACACACCAAGGCACGTGGGCAACTCCAGAAGCTGGAGAAGGCAAGGAATGGGTTCTCCCCGGAGCCTCCCGAGGGAACCAGCCTTGCTGATGCCTCGATTTTAGACCAGGGAGATGTCTGATTTCTAGAAGCGCAAGAGAATAAATCCGCGTCGTTTCAAGTCGGTAAGACTGTGGTCATTTGTGACAGCAGCGTGGGACACGAAGGCAGGTCCCGTTCTAGGAAGTGGGTTACCGTCCTCTAAATGAAGGGGGTCACGAGTCCCCCTCTGCCCAGACCCCAAAGCCAGCCCGAGGCAGTCTTGTGGGGACACTGAAGCAGCCTCAGTTCTCCCTGGCTGTCCAAGGAGGGGGCAAAGGCTGGGGGCCAGGGGCTTAGGACCCAGAGCCCCCAGAGAGCTCTTGATAGCGAGATGGCCTCGCCGTGGCCTGTCCCTGCTCCTCCCAGCCAGAGCCTGCCAAGAGAGACCCAGTGGGAAATGATAGAACGTTCTTTTGGACATGTGTCCTCCTATTTTTAAACTGTTGCTTTTTCCCCCTGTAACGTTTTGCATGTTGGAAAAGGCCTGGGAGCCATGGTCCCCAGTCTGTCTGAAATTATCTCGGGTGGCACAGGGTCCTGGCCTTTCACGCCCTGTCTCCACGGCCAGCAAGCGCATCTGCCTGGCACGGAAGAGTCCTAGCCCCACTTTGTGGAGGGAAACTCCGAGGCTCGGGAGCAGACGTGGCTGGGCCAGCGTCACCAGGCTCATGAAGGGGCAGGGGCCTCATCCAGACCCAGGTCCCCTGAAGCTTCCGGCTTTTTCCCACGACACCATGCTGCCCCCCAGCGGTAGGTCTAGTTTTTCGGAGAGTGCTGAGCTAGCCACAGCCCCCAGGGTCAGATCCAGACCTGGAGACAGGAGTCAATCAGGGAATATTGTTTGTGTTGCTCGGAGCACAGCGTAGGCTGGCTGGGAGCTGGCATCCCCTGGGTCGGGGAAGCGGGGCTGGAGCATGAGAAAGCCCAGGAGTCTAGGAACCGGGTTGCAATTGATTTCCATTTGCGGCCTTAAAAGTAAAACAATGAGTGTTTCATGTCTTTGTTCAATGCAAGACTCAAGTAGGCATTGAGTCCTCTTATGTGCTGGGGTCTGGACACGGAGCAGAGAATGGTCTTGCCGTTGAGGAAGGGCACTCCAGAGGCAGCGTTATGGAGGTTGAGAGGCAGGAGGGTGACTTTCTGGGGGAAAGGCATTCCGGGCAGACAGAACAGCAAGTGCAAAGGTCCTGAGGCCAGAACTAGCCCGCCAGGCTTAAGGAACAGCGAGAAAGCCAGAGTGGCTGGTGCAGGGTGAGGGGCACATCGAGGCGGTATGAGGTAATGGAGAGGTGGGCAGGGACTAGTCGGGGGGCGTGGAGGCTGCAGTGAGGAGTTGGGAGCAAGTACTGCGGGGGTTGTTTTAAAGGGTGTGTCCTTGCAGTCTGGAAGGCCGGTGGAGTCACAGGCTGTTTAGATTTGGGTAGGGAAGCTCTGGTGAATGAAGTCCTTTCCTCTGGCCTTGCAAAAGTAGGTTTACTGCTGCAAAACCCACCTGCAATATTGAAATTGCCACAGAAGGATGCAATTTGCTTTTCAAATCTGACCTTCTCCCGTTGCTTGCCTTCTTTTCCCCCACTGAAACCAGGTTTTCGCATGAGGCGTCATTGGATAACACAGGATTCCGTGAAAATGCAGTTTTGCTCTCACAGAACTGGTGCTGGTGATTCTTGACAGTTCCTGATGTCGCCCCTCCCCCGCCCCAGCCGTGGAGCGTGGCCGGAGCCCCTCCACCTGAGGGATGTCTCCTAGGCCTCCCCTGGGCGTGGAGCAGAGCCCTGTTACTCACAAGACAGCCCCACCCCACACAGCTCCCTTTTCATCCTCCAAACCGTCCTGACCCAGGGCTGTGAGCCTGCATTGGGCCGGAAGTTTCGGGGAGAACAGAGCAGGAGAAACTTCACATTCAACGTCAGAGTCCCCAGAAACAGCCTCAGCTCCTGCTTTCTGTGCACGCGGCACGGCCCAGACACCAAACTCAACACCTTGTCTGTATTGACTACAGAATCCCCACACCAGCTCTTCTTACAGACAAGGAAACTGAGGCATAGAGCGATTGAAGGCTGGGCAGGGGTCCTGCAGACAGCGGTGCCCGCAATCTGCAGGGAGAGCAGCGTTTGCCATCCCCTCTGCCTCTTGGGTGTGGGGCACAGCACGCCGCTGCCCTGGCCACACGTCTCCGAGGCCCCAGCCCCTCGCCCCCTCCTCCCCTCCCTTCAGCCCTGGTCTCCAGGCGCTCACTCTCCCATCTCTGTTGCAGTCCCAACGGCTTAATCCTTCTTCACTTTGTCCCCTTGTTCATATGTGCCGGGACCTCAGCTCCTCCAGGTCCGAGGAGGCATCAAATGCTTGATGACATGGAGTTGGTTTCCTTTGCATTATTTGTTTACTGTCATCTTCCTCTGAGCTGATGAGGTCCTGAGGGTAGGGGACCCCGTCCCCAAGGGTGGAGACCACGCCTGTCTTGCTGACCACCATCTCCCCGGCACCTAGCACAGGCCTGGACATAGTAGGTGCCCAGTGAGTGTTTGCTGGAGGAAAGGACATGTGAACAGACACGCAAGAGTGTGCACGCATGCCCTGTCGTGGAATGTGACGTTTGCACTGTCTCGATCTTTTCAAAGAAGTTTCATGTCAGGGAAGGCTGAGGGCAGAAAGGATTAGTGAAACAACATCTAGGGAATGGTCTAGGCTCTGTGCATGACACCAGTCTCCTATTCTGACTCCACCTTCCTTCAACTTCTTTCCCTTTTGCCCTGGCTGCTAGGAAGCTCAGAGCCAGTTTGTGTAACCCAGGGCTGAAACAGCTCCCTGGGGCCCTGGAAAGCCTACCCCTCCTCTTCCCCACCCCGTCCCCTCTCTGCTCAACTCCTGCTTGTTCTGACTTGCTTTCTATCTCCCTTTTATTGCCTGACACCTCCAGTGCTGTGGAGGGTGGGCAGGTGAGCAAGAGGGAGAGGCCTCGGAGGGAAGCGGTGCTGGGGGGAGGGGACGGAGGCGGGAGGCCCCACCCCTCTGGGCCAATCCTTGGTGCCCTGGATTGCCCGCTGGGGCTTCCTGTACCTCCAGGAGCCGGCTCCAGAATCCAGCAAGGACATGCAGATAAGATCTCGCCAGATAAGGGATCCCTTGACCTTGGGCATGGAAGGAGACAGCAGGGCTTTAACCGCATTCTCCTGGCATCAGACTTACACGGGAATAAAAATACCAGGTGTGCTGGGTGTGGAGCTTCCAGAGAGACTTCCCAGCCTGGCACCGCCTGGCCGCCGACACCACTCAAAGGTGAAGAGCAACAGGAAGTTCCAAACCTGACCCCACCCCACGTGCAGGAGAGGCGGCCTCGGAGGCGCCCCAACTCCGCCACCCCACCCCGGCCCCCACCTAACAGCTGCCCGGTCGCCCCGCGTCTCGGTTTCCGCATCTGAAAAATGGAGCCACAACCAGAGCCCCCGCCCCAGGTGGGGACGACAGAGCCTTGGAATGGACTCGGGCCAGCGGCGGGAGAGGATGTGCTGACTCAGGGTGGCTCCTGGGCTCCGCTGATGCGCCCGGCTGTTCTCGGTCTGGGACCACTCTGCTCCCCGTGAGGGGACTCGTGGGGCCCGGCTGCACAGCAGGCTCCACCCCTCGATGCACTTCTGCAGCCGAGCTGGAGGCTGGGGCTGGTGGCCACAGTGCCGTGGGCTCGGGCTGCTGTCCGGCTGCCTCCCTCTCGGAGTGTGGGTGGATCCTCACCCCTTCTGTCCTCACAACAGGTGCTCGGAAGGGCTTTCTCCATCGACTGGACTCTCCCAGCGCCCAGGCCCAGGTGGGAGAAGGGCAGACCGGGGGACCTCGGCCTGGGTCTGAGCCACAGCTGCGCCACCTGTTCCCACGGAGTCTAGCCCCCATTCCCACATCTGAGCGGGGCCCCGGGAGCAGCCCCACAGAGTCGCATTCAGGGCTGTAGGGACAGGGGCTTCAGGAAGGGGGCTACTTCTGCCCGCCCCCAGCCTGGCCCAGCGCTGGGTACCTGGGGCAGCTGAGCAGACACTGTTCGCCTGTGCATGCAGGGTGCTGTCGGTGCCCCCAGTGACCCTGCCCCAGAGAGGGGGCTCTTGGAGTCCTTCGAGGCCCCCTGGGAGGTGCCCACCTGGGAGTCTCTTGGGCAGGAGTTGACACCCTCCACCTCCCAGGAGACAGAGATACCAGCAGGGGCCCTGCTTGGACAGGAGCCCCCCGGGAGATGTTCTGTCGGAATGAGGGACTCCTGGCCTGAGACAAACTGGAGATGCCCACACCGCGGTTCCAGAGACTGCCCACCAGGGGGCAGCACCTGCCTGGGGACTGGAGTCCCGAGAGGGCAGCGCTACCCCCGCCCCCTCACTCATAGACCCTGCTGGAATCTCTTGCGCGGCTGGCCCCCAGGAAGCTGGCCTCTGCCGCCAGCACAGCAGGGTTGGGGGATTGCCCCCTCCCACTCATCCCCCAACCCTGGGGCTCAGAGGGTGGTGTCCCCCCTCCCGGCTCCCAGGCTTGGGGGCAGCTCTGAGGGCGAGGGGCTTCCTTCCTGCTAAGCCTCCCACAGCCCTGGACTGCCACCCAGCCCCTGGCCCCTCCGGGTTCGGGAGAAGGGCGGGAGGCCTGCCCCATACTAGGCTGGGCCACAGGTGGACCTCGGAACGCCAGGAGCCACTCTAGAGCAGAGATCAAGGCAGGTGGATGGCAGAAACGGCCTCTGGGGACCTGCTGGCAGCCTTGCCCTGGGGGGCAGGGTTGGCATGATGGGGGGCACTGGGAAGGGCCCTGGAATGGGGCTCAGAGACCTGGATTCGAGCCCAGCCTCCTGCGGGTTCCACCCAGGTCTGGACCCTCTCTGACCCTCAGGCTCCTCATGTATTAAGATGGGGCCAGGACAGCCTGCTCTGCGTGCCCCCTGGCAGGACACAAGAGGTGGGGCCGGGTCCCAGAGGCGCTGGGGGCATCCTGGGTCAGTTAGAGGTGTCCCTTCCTAGCTGGACCTGGTTCTCACTCCAAAGGGTTGTTTGGAAAGCTGCAACTTGGGGCCTGAGTGGTGGCAGAAGCAGGGCCCAGCCGGGAGCAAGGTGGTCGACATTGTGCTGGGCCCACCAGTGGGAAGCGTCACCCGGCAGGGGCCCTTCTCAGCTCCCTGGCGGTTGTCGTCACTAACAGAGGCCAGATTCTCCTAAGGGCGGCAGTCACCTCCTCCCTGGGGCCAAATTCAAAGAGCTGGTCAGCCCAGGAGGTGCTGCAGATGTGTGCTGCGTGTGGGAGTGAGCTCCCTGTCCGAGAGGGCAGCTCGCCTCCGCTCACGGACGTTCCTCACCCCCGTCTCACTCACTCCTCACCCAGCCCTGCCAGGGCTCGGGGAGAGGCATGGGGGTTTCTCACCCCAGATGTCTGTAATGCCGCAGCCGCCGGTCCTGGGATGCTTGAGCTGCCCTCCAGCAAGACCTCCCTCTCCAGGGCGGTACTCCCGTGCTCCAGAGTCCACACAGGCTCCCATGCCCCTCGGAGCCCCCCCGTGGGTCCCTCATAACACACCGCGTTTAGATGTGGCACCCGGCCCTCCTCCTGCCCCTGGGCGAGCTTGTACCTCCGTCCTGGGTCCAGCACGGAGACGGTGACCCCACCCCTTTCCCCTGCCCCAGCCTCACAGCACCTGGCAAATAGGAGGTGCTCCTTGAAGGGAGCCAGGCTGGATTTTAGGGTCTTGGGGGCAGTGACCCTGGAAAAAGGAATAGCAGTTGCTTTGGGTTCTGGGTTAGGCCAGAGGAGTGAGGGAAAGGACACCAGGCCAATCCATACGGCCAGAAGGCTGCCCGGGAGCGTGCTGCGTCCCCCGGATCTCTGTGGCGAGACTCTCCTTCATTAGACATGTATTGAGCGCCAACTGTATGCCCAGCATCCCTGAGAACAACCAGGGTGCAGGCTCTGTGATCAGCCCCCCACGAGGTCCCAGCGGGGCTGCTGGCACGGGGCTGGGAGGACAGGGTCAAAGCGCCTGGGAAGAACAGTCGGAGGTGGAGACCTAGCAGAAGGGACGGCAGACACACAGGCCTCCCCTGGCTCTGGGTCCACTTACCTAACTTCCCACTGGCAGCCCCGCGGGGGTGTCTGCCCGAAAGCCAGCTGGGCATGATCAAAGTGGATCCCAGCATCCCACCTCCAAACCTGCTTCTTCTGAGCCCCCTCCCAGCAGAAGACGCCCCATCCACCTCTTCTCTCCAGCCATGCAGCTGTGGCCCCTGCCCCACCCACCTCACCCACATTCACGGATCCCCTGTCCCCGGCGCCCGACCTCCTCGATCTTAAAAATGTCCCCTACTCACGGTCCCCACCGCCAGCCCAGGCCAGGCACCAGCATCTCCCTGCTTTCACAGTGGCCTTCCCACCCCCTCGTGGGCTCTAAGGCGTCCTCCTGGCACAGGGGAGCAGGAGGGAGGCCCATGGGGTGGGGTGGGGGGAAGGGAGAGAAAGAGGAGTGCAGGGACCCCAGCAGAGGGGGCTGTCTGCAGTGGGCGCTGCATCCCCAGGCCGGTGGCCCCGGGGACCGAGGAGAAGCACTCTTTGGTCTACCCTCCAGCCGGGGCTGAGATGAGGACACGCTGGGCTGCATGCCCTTCTGTGCTCGTGGGCGGGAGCCTGGACTGCTTGGACACGGAGGGACAGAGGGTCGCCGCAGCAGCGGCCCGGGGCCAGCCAATCAGGGTACTGACTCTCCCTAAACCCTGTCTGGGTCCACCCAGGTTCGCAGATGGCCCTGGCCTGACCCAGGAGAGGCCCAGATGTGGGACCCCGACCCCGGCTCACAGCTGGCCCTGCATATTCCTCAAAGTGTCTGCTCCCTCCCGGCCACGGCAGGCAGACCAGGCCCATCTGGGCCGGAGGGGTTGCAGAGCTGGGCATCTGACTTCTTCCCCGAAACTCCGGAGCTAGTTGTATTTTTTTCATGAAGAAGAGGTAGCAGCTCAGAGAGCTTAAGGGACTGGGTGGGTCACACAGCATGTTGGGGGCAGACCCGGGACCTGCCCAAGCTGGGAATCTGAAGTCCAGGCCACCTGCTGCCCATCCGGCCTGCTGAGCGATGGAGCCCCGTGGCCCTTCCGGTTACCCTGCAAGGTCGATTCTGTAGGCCTCTGTTCCCCACACCTGCACACACCTGGCCCCGCACCCAAAGTGAAGATTATGGTGCACGACCCTTGTGTGAGTGTCCTGGGGCTGCCATAGCAAGTGACCACATACCAGGAGATTAAAAACCTCAGAAACGTATCCTCTCCCGGTTCTGGAGGCCTGAAGTCTGAAATTGAGGTGTGGGCAGGGCCCCGCTCCCCCTGGACTCTCGGAGAAGCTCCTGCCTCTTCCGGATTCTGGGGGCTCCAGGCGCTCCATTGCCCCAGCTTCTGCTTCCGTCTTCACGGGGCCTCATCATCTGTGTCTGCGTGTATTTTCTCCTTTTCTGTCTCCCATAAGGACACTCGTTGCTGGATTTCAGACCCTCCCTAAGCCAGCAAGATCTCACCTGGAGATCCTTCCCTTCGTTACATCTGCGGAGACCCTTTTGCCGAATAAAGTCGTATTCATTCTGGGGATAAAGGCATGGGCATATCTTGGTGGTGAGGGTAGGAGCGGTGTCGAGGATAGAAATCAACCCACTACACCCCCTGATATGAAGTCCACGATAAAGGTAAAGTTACACGATAAAATCTGTTCCAGGAACATCTGTGCTCGTGCGTGTATTGTATTTTTTAAAAACGTTTTTGCAAAACCTTCTCTTCTCATTTTTCTTTCTCATTTGGTCCCCGCCCTTGTGGACACAGTCTGTTGAACACGCGTGCTCCAGGTGGGCCAGTCACAGAAGGCGGGTGAGGACGAAATGAGGAAGGGCTGGCGGGACACAGCACACAGTACCCGGCACGTGGTACCCGGTGCGTGCATGGTAAGGGATCAGTGATGTTTTACAAGAAACTGACGACCCCAGGAGGTCATTGTCAGGTTTGGGAGCAATGAGGGGCTGAGGGCGTCTGGGGGGCAGGGACTGGACCTGACCTCAGGTCCTTTGGTACATCCGGCTGAAGGCTGGCCCCTGCCCACCAACCTCCGCACCCCTGACCCCGCTACCCGCATGCCTGACCCGCGCCGCCTGCAGCTGTGCTGTCCCACCAGCATCGCTAGTTAACACCAGCCTCCTTGCTCTCCTTGCAGTGTAGCAGTTTGGGTGACAACCTCCAACAGGGGCTGCAAATCCCTGCCACAGTTCAAATCCTTCTCTACCTTTTTCGTAGAGCCCATGAGCTAAGAATGATTTTACATTTTTTAAGGGGTGAAAAAAAAACCAAAAGAATACTATTTCACGGCCCATGAAAACGACACGGCCTTCCAAGTCAGCAACCATCAGTGAGTGTTCTTGGAGCCCGGCTGCCCATTCACTGACTCTTGTCAAGGCTGCCTTCCAGCTACAAGGTGGGGGATTGAGAGATGTGATAGGATTGTGTGGCCGAAAATCTTCCCTCTCTGGGCCTTTACAGCAGGTCTGCTGGGCCCTGACCTACACGCTCGCCCTCGTGAGCGCCGGGGCGGGGCCTGGCCTTCCACGTGCGTAAATGGAGAGTTCCGTCCGGACTGAGGCAGGATCCCCAGAATCTTAATACAAGACGTGGACAGACATACCGTCACTAGGGAACGTTTGCCGAGCCCGGGAAGAGCTACGCTAACATTGCACACAGCCGGCGGCCTTGCGGTTTAGGGCCGAGGCTGTGGAATGTACTGCAGCTCTGTGGCCTCTCGGTGCCTCAGTTTCTCCATCCTGAAAGTGAGGATGATTGCATTTCCCTGGGAGAAAGGATCCCAGGAGTCAAGGGCATGTGACATGCTTGGGACGGTACTGGTCCCCAGTGCGGGCTCAGTGCTGTGCGTCCCTCCCCGTCTCACCCTGTCAGGCACATCCACCTGCAAACCCCACTCCACCCTCCACGAAGACCCAGCACCCTCTCCCACCAACTTCTATGGTCATGCTCCGTTTCACTCGCACTGGTCCCAGGGCCACCCACTCTTACCCAGATGATGTAAGAGCCTCCCAGCTGCTCTCCCTGCTTCTGTCCTGCGTCTTCTGTTTACTGCTCACTCAGCAGCCAGTGAGTCTTTCAGAAAGCAAGTAGACCATTATCTCTTCTGGGCTCAAAATCCACCAGGCCCCATCTCACTCAGAGTCAAAGCCAATTCCATAGGTTGGCCCTTTACCTCTCTGATCTCCTCTTCTGAACTTCTCACTGACCCCCTTACCTCCAGCCCTCTGGCCATTCTCTGAATACACCGGGCCCCTGCCCCAGGGCCTTTGCACATGCCATGACTACTATCTGGACCACTCTTCCCAGGAAGAAGAGTCTCACTTCCTCATCTCCTTTGGCCTTGGCTCAGATGTTACCGGCTTGGTGAGGCCTTCCCTGGCTAGCCGATAAAAAAACTCATGCTCCATCCCCCGAGACGTGCCCGTCTTCTGGAAGTTTCCTGTTTAGCTCTTATCACCACACAACGGACCATACAGTCTACGTATTTGTCATGTTTAGCGTCTGTTCACTCCTACTGGAGTGTAGAGGTTGTGTCTGTTTTGGTCTCTGCCTGGTCCCCAGCATCTATGTGTGCCCCATAATAGATGTTCAATGCATATGTGTTCAGTGAATGAATCCAGGGTCCTGGAGTTAGAAACCTCTCACCTGGCAGAACACACACCCCTGGGGCTCAGCCTGGCCCCTGCCAGCTGCCTCAGAGTGCAAACATCCTGCAGGGAGGCACCACGGGTCAGCCTCCTAGAACTTTCCATGAAGGATGCCACGTGGGTCAGAACCACAGCGGCTGGTTTACAGAACCCTGGATGCCGCTACCTTCTGTGGTTCCCCGCAGCCACCCTGGAAGTTGGGAGCTCAGCGTCTTATGCCCCCTTTACAGGGGAGGAAACTGAGGCTGGGAGGACGGTGGGGGCACCAAGGAAGGGTCTAACCTTGGCCTCCAGGCCCAGGGCTTTGCCCACCTCCACAGTCAGGGTAGTGGAGGGTGAGCTAATGGGATGCAGGTGTGCCGAGAGGGGCAGGGGACCGAAAGGGGGAACAAGCAGAGACGTGGGGGCCTGGGCACCCCCCAGAGTTCTCCCTCCTAGAGTCTTCCCTTCCGTCACCTCCCCTGGCTCTGCAGCAGGCCTGGTGACCTGGGTCATCCCAGCCCTTCATGGCCTTCCCCCCGCCCCTCCCCCCCCGGGTTCCCACGGGGCCCACACAGCTGCGGAGCCAGGGCTGGCATAGGGCCATCGCTTTACAGGGAAGAAACCCGGCCGCTGCCCCCACTCCCAGGCACCTCTGGAGCCTGCGCCTCCTTCCCCAGGAGCAACAAACTGCCCTTGTAAAAGCATAAATCAGTGACTGGCGGTGAGAGGCGGCTGGAGATAAGACAGACCTTTACGGGAGCGGATGCCCAGCTGGGCTTGCAGAAGATAAGAGGACACGCTGCTGAGCTTCCTGAGCGGGCCCCTCCCCGGGGATGGAGGGGGACGGTGTGGTGGGCGCCCACAGCAGGCCTCTGGTAGGGGGGCTGGGCTGGGGAGGGGGCCACTTGAAACCTGGTGACGTTTGCGGTGACTTCTCCAGTTGGAGGGGCTCTGGACAGTGGGCTTTGTGTTTTGTTTTTATTTGTTAGTTTTTCCCTTGATCGCGTGAAGAAACCCCCTCAAAGGAGCGTTAAGGACGTCTGGTCCCTGTCATTCTCCATGTCTGGTCCCTGTGCCACTCTGCACGGTGACAGGCACCCTCCACTCCCACCCGCTATGACACCTCTGCAGCTCCAGGCTAGCACGTCCCACCTGAGTCCTGGGACGGAGAGCAGGTCCCCACCAGGTTTCCGCAGAAGCCCTAGGAGAAGGGGCTCCCCGCTGGCCTCAAGGTCAGGAATGCAGCTGGTCCCACAGGGCCCAGCGGCGCATATGCTTATGGACCTGGAGCAAGACAGGTGAGGCCAGCCTAGGCGTCCCCAGGGACCTGGAGGGGGTGGGTGGTCCCCTGAAGAACCATCTGGGCACGGGGAGGGCGTGTCCCCTCTGGATGCTGACTATGCCGACCTCAAGCTGGAGCTACTGAGACAAAGACACCCCGCGGAAGTCAGAGGCTGTGGGGATGGCTGACGGGGGCGGGGAGAGGGGTCCTGGCATCACTGCTCTCCCAGAACCCTGGCCCTGTGTTCGGGATACTTGTGCGTCCCTGCTTGCCAGGCAGCTCCAGGTCAGGGTGGTGGTCTTGTGTGACCTGGATTCATCACCCACGTCCTGTCCCGTCTGACAGCCTGGGATGGTTCTCAAAGTGATGTGCCTTGGAACCCCCAGGCTCTCCTTAAGCCACAGAGTTCTGGGTTCCATCCCTAGAGGTTCTCATTAAGTGGGGTGAGGTGAGGCCTCTGAGCCGTCAGCACCCAGGGGATGCCTTTGAACCACCTGTGAGGGTTTCTGCTCCGGGCATTTCTTTCTCTTGGTACATTTTTTCCAAAGGGGAGGCGGAGAAGACAAGAGAGAGTGAGGTCGTCAGTGAGGTAGCCCCGCCCCCGCCTGTGGGACACAGACACAGGACCTCAGCAACACGATGGGGCGAGAGGGGCGGGTGATGGCTCCGGCAGCCGTCGCCCGGCCCCTGCGTCGCGCACGAGAGACGGCGAGTCCTCTGTCCTCCTTCCAGCAGCCTGTGACGGAGACTCACTGCCTCTGTTGTTCAGAGGAGGAAACTGAGGCCACGGAGAAAACGGAACTTGTGCAAGGCTCCCCACTGGTACGGGGCACACCTGGGATTGCTCCCTAGGCCCACGACATTTGGGAACCTGCTTGGGCATTGACTGTGCAAATCCTGACCGTCTGCCCACCCCGTCCATCGGCTCCACCAAGAAAGCCCTTCCCGGGGCTGCCCCCTGGCCCCCCTTACCTGGTTCACAGTCCCTGGGCGACATACCTGGGCACAGTGCTCAGGGGTTCCCCCAGAGGAGGTTGAGGGAACAGCATCTCTGGAGGCCAGGCTCTCCACAGGGGACCCCCATTCCCACAGCGGCGTTGCAGGGGCCAAGTCCCGTGGCAGTGAAGAAGGTGCCCACGGAGCCTCTGGGTGAAGCCTAGCTGCTGTTTTCAGACGTGTGTTTCCTTGTCCTTAAATACAAGTAGGTCATGCCTGTGTAGTTAGAAAAAAATAATCAAATGATCAGAAAACGTAAAGTGAAAATTCTCTCTTCCCCTCATCCCCAGACCCGAGACCTGTCTTCCAGAGTTAAGGTCTGTTCACTTCTTATGATCCATCAGAAGTGTTCAACGCCCGGTGTCCCGACGCTGCTTGGGCTCACCTGACTCACCCAGAGCTCTCTGCATCTGCTCAGATAGAGTTTGCTCATTCTTTTTGACGGTTGCATAGTATTCCATCCCATGACTTGTCATAATTTACCAAAATATCGTTTTCTGTCAACCATGCAGTGGCAGCAGCCTGGAACCTCGGCTTGGAAGGAAGATGAATTCCTAGACCCATGGGAAGGGTGTGTTCATGCCCAGCTGGGTAGACTAAGCCACACTGCCTCAGTGGGATGGGAAGAGGCTGGCTTCTCCCCCACCCAAGCAGGGAGGCACACCAGGGCCTGTTGCTGCAGGAGGGACAGCACACACCGTGTGACGCCTTTGGGAAAATGAGCAGAAAAACCCACCCCAAACAATGTTGTAGGTGGCAATAGATATTTTTCAAGGAATGCAGAGATTCCCAGAATACGTCATGGGGATCTCCCTGGGAAGAGAGGAAATTAGGATGGGGGTCAAGGAGGAAGGGAAGGTGCTTTAATTTGATTTGTAATATACTCTTTTCTTCTTTCTTTCTTTTTTAAAAGAAATGTATATATTCATTTTATGACTTATGGAAAGTAAATACATTTTTTAAAAGACTCGACGTAAATAAGCTTCAGAGGTTAAAAGTGGTTAATTCTGGGTGGTAAATACAAATGATTGCTACATTTTACTTGGTTCCTTTCTGAAGAAGTCAGATTTTAAAATATAATGTAAAAACTCCCTCCCCACCTTCTCTGGCACTGGAGGTAACCTGGGCACGTGTGGCAGCCCCCAAGTCTAGGTTGCCCAGGGATGGGACCAGCAGGTGACATTACTCAGACTGTCAAAACAGGAAGCTGCAGAGAAGGAGTTTCCTTGTAGTCTGGCCTGTGAATATCTCACTCCTATGACTCAGCGGCAGGTTCTAGGCACCTCGGTCATGGCCGGGGAACATGCCCAGCTGGTTACTGACCCTGGCTGGCTACCAGGAGCTCACGCTACGCTTCCAGCCACCCCGGAGCCAGTTCTGAGTTGGATCCAGCTCCCCACAGCCACCCTGACATTCTCATCGTTATTGCCGTCTGGCCAGGGGGTGGCAGGGGGTGTGGCGGTGGCCTGGAACCAAGCAGGATGGCTGAGGTTGGCTGGTATCCAGACCGGGGTGGGAGGGGTTTTCTAATTCTCCATCCTCCACTTTCCTAGGGCTTGTCTGAATAGTTGGTTTGCTGTCCAGTAGAAATTAAGTGGGAGTCACCTAGGCAATATTAAATTTTCTACTAGCTACATTAAAAAAAAAGTAAAACAAAACAGGTGGAGTTAATTTTAATCATCTATTCTATTTAACCCAATATACCCAAGAGTTACCACTCGACATGTAATCTACACTACAACATTATCAGCAAGGTACTTCACATTCTTATGTTCACAGCAAGCCTTCGGGATCTGGTGTGTGTCCTACATTACGGCACGCGCCAGGTGGACTTGCCACAGTTCGATAACTCCATAGCCACAGGGGGATGAGTGGCTGCCATGGTGGACTGCACAGGTAGAGCCGTCCTGGCCTGAGGGGGTCATTAGCACCTTTCAGAAAAGAGGGTGGAACATGTTTATAGCAGAGGGAGAGATCTAGGTCTCCTCCCCCAGCTCTCTACTTGGCTAGAAGGCAAATGCACATCTGATTTGTTAGGTGTGAAACCAGTGCGTGTATGTACGTACGATACACATGTATGATATATATGTAACTGGAGTCCCCAGAAGTGAGGAAAGAGGGGGAGTAAAGGAGAACTATTGGAAGAAATGATGAGCGAAATTTTTCCAAAATTGGTAAATAGTATAAACCCACAGATCCAAGGAGCTCAGTGAACCCCAAGCGTGAGAAACATGGAGGAAATCATACCAAAGCACATTAGAATCGAATAGGTCAAAACTAGTCAGATGGAGAACATCTTAAAGCAGACAGAGAAAAAAAGATGTATACAGAGGAGCAAAGAGAAGGGTGAAGCAGATTTCTTTTCAGAAACATTTGGGGCAAGAAGAGGCAGTGCAGCAGCGTCTTGAAAGCACTGAAAGAAAAATCTGTCAACCTAGAAGTCTTTTTTTTTTTTTTTTTTTTTTTTTTTAGGTACGCGGGCCTCTCACTGTTGTGGCCTCTCCCGTTGCGGAGCACAGGCTCCGGACGCGCAGGCTCAGCGGCCATGGCTCACGGGCCCAGCTGCTCCGCGGCATGTGGGATCTTCCCGGACCGGGGCACGAACCCGTGTCCCCTGCATCGGCAGGCGGACTCTCAACCACTGTGCCACCAGGGAAGCCCAACCTAGAAGTCTTTACCTAGTGAAATATTTTTCGGAAACAAAGGTGAAATATAGGCTTTTTCAGATATAGAAGTGCTGAAAGAACTCATCACCTGCAGATCCACCTTCCAATTAATATTAAAGGAAGTTCTTGAGGCAGGAAGAAAGTGACACCTGATAGAATTCAGGATCTAGATAAAGGAATGATAAGCACCAGAAAAGATAACTACGTGAGAAAATGTATGACTTGCTTCTTACTGTTTAAATACCTTTAGAAGATAACTAATTATATTGCAAAAGTAATAACAATGCGTGTGGTGTTTATAGTATATGTAGAAATAAAATGTATCAGGAGCATAAAGGGGAGAAGTAGAATAGAAATATACCATTGTCAGATTTTTATACTAGACATGAAGTAATACGATACCAGTTGGAAGTAGATTGTGGATAATAGGCGTAAACCCATTGATCACATTAAATGTAACTGACCGGGCTTCCCTGGTGGTGCAGTGGTTGAGAGTCCGCCTGCCGATGCAGGGGACACGGGTTCGTGCCCCGGTCTGGGAAGATCCCACATGCCGCAGAGAGGCTGGGCCCGTGAGCCATGGCCGCTGAGCCTGCGCGTCCGGAGCCTGTGCTCCGCAACGGGAGAGGCCACGACAGTGAGAGGCCCGCGTACAGCCAAAAAAAAAAAAAGTAAATGACCTAAAATACTCCAATTAAATGGAAGAGATTATCAGTCTAATAAAAACCCCAAAACCAGCTATGGAGTATATAAGAAACTCACTTTAAATACAAAGACATAAATAGATTAAAAGTAAAAGGGTGGGAAAAGATATTTCATGCTTACACTAATCGTAAGAAAGCAGAAGTGGCTATATTAATATCACAACAGACACATACAGAAGATTTGTACAACATTATCAACCAACTTGACATAATTTATATTTGCACAAGGCTCCACTCCCCCGAAATGGAATATAAGTCATTTTCTAGTGCATATAGAACATTTGCTAAGTAGACCATATCCTGACTCATGAAGCATACGTCAATACATTTAAAAAGGATTCAAGTCACACAAAGTACGTCTTCTGACTACATTAAATTCAATTAGAAATCAGGAACAGAAAGATATCTGGAAAATCCCCACGTGTTTGTAAACTAGATAACACAGTTTTAAGTAATGCATGGGTCAACAAAGAAATCATAGCAGAAAATAGAAGGTATTTTGAACTGAATGAGAATGAAAGCACCACCTACCAAATTTATGGAATGCCACTTAAGCAGCGTGTAGAGGGAAATCTATAGCACTAATGCCTATATTTAAGAAGAAGAATGGTCTCAAATCAATGATCCAGAATGCTAAGAAACTAGAAAAAGGAAAGCAAGTTAAACCCCAAAAAAAAGCTCCGTATGGGCATAAAGACAGACAAATACATCAGTGGGGCAGAATAGAAAGTCTGTAACAAGACCTAAGCATATTGACAACTTGTTTTAAACCATGGAGCAAAGGCAGTTCAACGGGGAAAGGAGTAGGATGAGGGATAAAGTGAAATACATCAAGCAACAGAGACACAGGCAGAGAACAGAGGCATGGACCGACTCCGAGATATCCACATGCCTGCCTGACCCCCACCCCACTCCCTTCAAAATATCGGTATCAGGGATGCAGGGGAGCTGGACCATTCAAGTCCCTCAACTCCCTCAGCGCCTCCGGACCCTCCATCCTCTGCCTCGAGGCATGACGTCACCACCAGGCAGGTGCTTCAGATAACCAGAGAAACAAATGGCCATTCAAAGTGTGTATTCTTTAAATGTCAGGGTACCTTATGCTAATGGATCAGCTGATGAGCTCAGTCCTAAGAAGGATGCAGTTAAGATTGGGGCCTGAGAGGAAGTGTGGGGAGAAGTGGGTGGCCCCCAGACCCGGGCTGGGTGGGTGGGGGGGTACTGATGGTGGGAAGTCTACTAGACCAACCCATGGGGGGACTCCATGGGACACCACCCCAGAGAGAGAGAGAGGAAGTGGCCTGTGCAGTCGTGGCCAACTGCGAGCCCAGTGGGGCAGGCCAGCTGCTGGAACCCCAGGCAGGGTCTCTATGTCATAGCCTTGAGGCAGAATTCCTTCTTCTCTGGGAAACCCCGGTTTTTTGCTCCGAAGACCTCCAACTGACTGCATGAGGCCTACCCACAAAGTCAAGGTTAATCTCCTTTACTTAAAGTCGACTGATGGAACACATGAACCCCGTCTACAAAAGCCCTTCATGGCCACACCTAGACCAGCGTTTGACCAAACCACAGCCATCACGGCCCAGCCAGGGCGACACGTGAAATGAACCACCACAGTGAGTGAGCCTTGTTGGGTGGTGGGGGTGAAGGCTGAGGAAGGCATCCTGGGGGTTTCACTCCCACAGACAGAGCCTGTGAGACCCTGTCGTCAGCCCCCTAGACCCCCACCCAGGACACAAACTTGGAAACCAGAGTCCGGGACCCTTGAAATTATGTACAAAAATACTTTGTCTATGAACAAGCCTGTTGGACTTCCCTGGTGGTCCAGGGGTTTAGACTCCACGCTTCCACTACAGGGAGCACGGGTTCCATTCCTGGTTGGGGAAGATCCCACACGCCCTGCAGCGCAGCCAACACCAAAAACAAAACAAACAAAAAATTATGGACAAGCCTGTTGCTCTATTTTGAATAGAGGTGTTTTAGCTTTAATCAGATTCTCAAAGGGATCCAGGACCCTAAAAGGGTAAGGACCACAGTCCCTGCGGGTGCGGGGGGGGCGGTTACCTGAACCAGGCCCAAAGCAATTTCCTATCCCTGGTTGGGATGCTTGTCACAACCTCCAGCTGTAAGATGCCTCCGTGCATCTCTGCAATGACTGTGACCCTCTCGGGACAATTATTCTGCAATTTTCAAAACTTCAACTCGCACCCGGCTTGGACGGCCCCTGCTCATTAGCATGAGAGGCCGGAACAAACATCTCCATCTGCAAAAGCGGTTCGGGGAGCGACGCTTCCGACAGGAGGGTGATGGCTGGACCAGTCGGGAATCTGATTTCTAACCGCTGTTCGGCACCAAAGAGGAGCGTCAGGCTGAGAGGTGGTCACGGCTGTGGCCCTGGGGGATGGGGTGCACCCTCTGAGCCATCTTCCTTGGGGACTGTCCCACAGACTGTCTGGCTGTCTCAGCCAGACTGCAGTTCCTGCTACTTGCTGACTGTCACATTCTTGCTTGGGAGGTACTGACTCAGAGCACAGAGCCTTTTGCTTCAAAAGGTCAACTTCCACTGAAGTCCCTCCCAAGGCTGATGACCCAGCCTGTCCACACGTGCCCCGGGCAAGGAGCGGCCCTGCCTGTGGAAGGAGAGGCCAGGCCCGGTCCCTTTGGCCCAAGGGCTCCAGCTTCCCCAGACCCAGGCCCAGAGTCCCCCTGGGCTACAGAACGGGGGGTTGCCAGGTGGGTGGCCCCCAGGCACACGAGGATCCCCTGCAGCTATGCTGACCATTGTCTACCTGCCCAGCCAGGTCCAGCCACCCTCGTTCCCCACCCTGTTTCTCTGCCGCAGGGGGCAGATGCTCACTGGCTTCCCGGCCTCTGGGTTCCAGCTGGGCTCAGCAAGTGGGAGATGCCAGTGACAGATCAGGGTGAGGAAGGAGAGACGGGCTGGCTTCCTTCCTGCTGGGTCCCTGGGGGCGGCAGGGCCCCACCTCGACCCAAGGCCACGGCTCCTGTCTGGCATTCCCTTCCACAGCCCCCTCTTTCTCTGGGTTCTGTAACTGCTCCCTCCTGGCCCCAGGGCAGTAGCCAGGTGTTTCACCGTCCTTTACCTTCCATCCCCCCTCAGAGGGAGAGGGCTCCTGCTTCCACCTGGGTACGTACAGCTGTAACTAAAAGTAACAAAGGCGACATCAACAGTAATAATAATTGTCATCCCTTGCAAGGTGCTTACCATGTGCCTGGGCACATTATTTAATCCTTTGAACAATTTATGGAGTAGGTACTCTTGTTAACCCCCATTTTACAGGTGTGGAAACCGAGGCATTGGGGTGCAGAGCAGAGTAGCAGCGTCAGTATTCACGTCAAGGACTCAAGGACCAGGAGGAAGCCAGGAACCTTCTCTGAAGTGGCGGCATGGGATCATACCCAGCCTTGCATGAAACGTCATCCCTGGAACTCACGCAGGGGTCCCGCTGGGGTCCAAGGCTCCCGGCCCAGCACCGCTTGGAGAGATGATAGCGATGACCGCTTTCCCCTCCTGGATCTGGACCCTTGGTGGGTCCCTGGTTGGATGCCTTGACCCTTGCCTCTGGCGGGGCCCCGCTCAGCTCACACACCTGTGCCTTCAAGGGCTGAGCCCCATCTTCCAGCTGTGACGGGGCTGGTGTTGGCGGAAGCTTGACCTCGGTGGCCTAGAGAGCATCGCCCGAAAGTTACCTCAGCCTTCAAGTGACGTGCGTGTTACTCTCCGTTTCCTTTCTACTCAAACAGAGGATTGAAAAGGAAAGTCGGTGAGTAACAGAGTGCATGCTAAAAATACTCCCAATAAACAAACAAACCGGGTCAGGGATCAGCAGGCCCGGAGAAAGCAATTCCGCGCGCACAAAGGCCAACTGTTTATAGCCTCAGATTTGGGTTTGTTGCTCAAAGAACGCTGTGGCCAAGATAAAGGCGGGCAGTGTTCTGCTGTGCAAGGGCGCCAGGACCCACGGCAAGTCATTAACCTCGGCCGCCTTTACCTTCCCTGGGGCCCAATGCCTTCTGCGTGCTTTCCTGGAAAGGGCGTCGGGGCCATGACCCAGGAGTTGGGCACCGAGCCGAGATGGCAACACATCCCACTGGGTGGTTTATGTTCCGTACCAGACAGAACAGCTCCGGGGCCCGCTGTTAGGTTATCAGCCTGAACTCCTGGGACTGGGCTCAGGGCCGCGAAGGCGGGGCTGGAGGACAGAGGGCGGGGCAAGCGTCTCAGTCTTAGATATCAGGGTTTTAACCCCCAATAAACTCACCGGTTATTATTTCTGCTGATGGGTCTTACATAACCTTGAGAAGGCTGTGGAACCCTTCAGAGCCTCGCCTGGTATAGAACAGGGCTAATCATAGAGCCTGCTTCTGGGCTATTGAGACGATTCCAGAAGATTCTGGGGATGACGTGCTTAGCACAGAACCTGGCACACAGTAGGTGTTTACAATCGACATGGGTCTGTAATTGGCATGGCTGTCGTTTTGCTGATCTCTATAGTCTTGAGGTTACGGGAGAGGAAATCAGGACAGAACACAAAGATCCCCGCCCGGCGGGGTCCCCAGTGGAGGCTAAGACACGTCCGTTCTCTCTTTGTTTCTCCGGCTTTCCCTCTCATTAGTGTGTATAATGAGCTGGAACTGCAATTAGGCACGCTGCCTCCCCGGGGACCCCGGCTCTCTGGAGCCAGAGCTCAGGGGCTGCCAGGGCCGAGGGGGGATGATGCAGGTGCCCGGCGCTCTCGGGAAGGGCCCCAGACTCCCCTTGGAGCAGGACGCTGGCCTGTGAAGTCGGGGGTGACGGCAAGGCTGCACGGACAGAGGGGGGTCCCAGAGTAAGCCCCACCTCAGCGCACCCCCAGATCTGCAGGTAACAGGTGCTGTCGTGCGTCTAGCTCACATCAGGGGACTTTCTATTTGGGGGGACGGCTTAGGGGCAGCAGTCTGGGTGGAAGGGCACCGGGTCAGGCAAATTGTGGCAAAGGGTTTACTCAGCTTGTGTTCGGAGCTGCTGGTGGGGACTGGCGGGGCTAAGGCCACCCTCGTGGTCACCAGAGAGCCCTGCCAGGCTGCCGGCCCATCCTGAGTGTGTGCACACACACCTTCAGCAGAAGTGTGAACGCCGGGGTGCGCCGCTCCATCTGCTTTGCACTTAATAGCTCGGGGATATCGTCACCGCGGTTCTTACTGGAAGTTGCTGGGAGCGTCTGAAGCTGAACAGTGTAGGGTCAGCAGGCGTGGCCTGCGTTCTCTGCACTTCGCGAGCCGTGGCCTCCCAAACAGCTACCACTGGAAGGATGCAGATGCTGGGGCTGCTCCCGCTTTCCTACCCCGAACACGTAACACATGCAGTGCTTTTAAAAGCCAAGTTTGCACACGACCACAGAGCTTTGGTTTGAAAGCTCTGTCCTGGCTCTGGGTCCACCAGACCCACGGTAGGCAGACCACGGGGCAGGGCTAATGGCAGGCAGCCCCCCTTTGGGGATCAGGTTCGGATGTAGGTCTCTGAGGCCCATAAAATTGGCTTTGCACATCCTCTGACAAGGGAGAGACTTCAGCCAAAAGCCAGGGGTTGGGGTCTGGGGTCCGGGGCCTGGGAGAGGTGGGCCGGGAATGCCGTGACCCTCACCTCACAGGTGCTCGGGGAAGAGAAGGGTCCTGCCCTCGCTCACCCAGCTGTATTTCAGCAGAGGTGCTCTGGAACCAAGCCTCCCAGGGTTCTCTGGTTTTCCAAAAGGAAACTTCCCTGTTATTTCTCTCAGATCCTGGAAGGATACTTACCGATGGCAAAGCATGGTGCGCCGGTGGGTGTATCTCCAGCCAGGGAACCAGCTCAGGCTTGGGGGATGGAAACATTTTCCAAGCCTCTCAGCGCTCACATGAGAGCTCGATTGGCAATTAGCAAATGTCACAACCCCTCCTCTTGTCGCCACGGCTGTTTCAGATGTCAGATTCCTGCCAAGCTTCACGTCTTGTTCTAAAACCTCTTTCCAGGGGACTCGGGGGAAATTAACATCATGCCAAATGAAAGAAAACCCCTCAGAGCCCGAGCAGGGCCCATCCTCCTGGGGAGGGAATTGAGCCGCCGCAGGACTCACGCTTATATCGACAGTGAAAGATTAATTGGTGTGCAGTGAATTATGGAAATGCGGGAAGCCGTTCCCACCTCCGATGCCTTTGAAACCGGGGTTTCTGGATGCAGCACTGTCCGTCACGTGCCAGGTCCACGGCGGGGCTGCAGGAGTCCCAGCCTCCTGCTTCTGTCTTCCAGAGGCGTTTCCCCAAGCTCTGGAGGTGAAGTTCAAAGTTAAATGTACTTAGAACTGGGGAGGGGGGTCAAACGATGGGGCAAAGCCACCCCCGCCCCTACTCACTGACATTTATTGAGTTCTTCTGCAGACCAGGCGCCGGGGCCGAGCACTTTGCCTGGCATAGATTTCCTCTACTCCTTCCGGCGACTCTACTGGACAGGCTCCGATCTTGGTTCCATTTTACAGGTGAGAGCACAGAGGCACAGACGTGGTTATCCAGATGGGCACCCAGAGGGGTGAGGGCTACTGAAGGGTATCCGGAGGGTGCTGCCCAAGTCCCCTGGGCTTGGAAGTTCCCGATGGGGCCCGAGATCCCGCGTCTCTTCCAGCCTCTCAGGTGATGCTGAGCTGGTGGTCTGCAGAGGAGCAAGGGACCCCCTGGGGCTGATTCCCAGCTTACCTCTAAATGGCCAAGCGGAGACCCTGGGGAGCCTCTGCTTCCGGCCTTGTGTAGGGGTGGCCCCATCCGCTCTGGGGAAGAGCCAGGGCAGGGGGGGCAGCTCTAGGCAGAGGCGAGCATCAGTGTGATGTGGCCCCATTTTCCGAATGAGGCATGTGAACCCCAGGGAGAAAAGGAGGCTTCCCCAAATCCCCTGCAGGGCCTGACTCAGTGCCCAGGTGACCCCAGGCCCGGCAGGAGCCGGGGAGGGGGGCTTTAGAACAGACTAGAGCACCTGACCTCTCCCAAATAAAAGGGTGGCTGAGCGCCTGCCCTAGGGTTCCGGCTCCACCCAGGGTTTCTGTTGGTGTCAGCCCACCTTGAAAGTGGCTCTAGGAAAAATTCTGCCCAAAGGAAAGGCCGCCGCCGGTCACTGCCTGGTCCCGCTGCCACCACAAGATGGCACTGTTTTGTGGGGTTTGGGAGGCTTTGCTCTGTTTATCTGCAACCTAAGAAGACCCAGGGATCTGCTCCACGTTTGAAGATGCTCTTAGGCTTACGGGGCTGAAGGTAATTCTGCTGTCCTGGCGCAGAGGGCAAGAGACGCCTTCCTGTTGGGCGTGTGCGCTTGTATGTGCATGTGGGCACGGGCATACCTGTGCGCACCTGCGTGTGTGGGTCTCTGTGTGATGGCGTATGCTCTTGTGTGTTTGTTCACCTGTGTGTGGATATGTGAGTGTGCAAACATATGTGTGGTCTGGCCTGTGCCTGTGTATGTGTGCATATTTGCACACTTGGTGTATGCTCATCTGTGTACCTGTGCACAGGTGTGTATGGTCCTCGCGTGAGTGTAGATGTGTGTGCACGGGCATACAGACGTGTGTTTGTGTGCGTGGTGCATGTTCTGGTCTCGTGCATACACGTGTGCATTTCGGCCTTGTGCTTACGTGTGCACATTTATACGCGTGGTGCGTGCTCACTTGTATATACCTGTGCACGTGTGCATGCTTGTGTGTGCACTCGTGTCTACGCGTGTGTGTCTGCATGTGTGTGTTGGAAGCAGGGAGTCTTGCCTCCTTTCCTTAGCTGTCCTTCCCCTCCTCTCCTCCTCCAGCTGGTGCCTTTGCTCTTCAGGACTTTGCTCAGAGACCAAGTCCCCAGGAGAGAGCCGCCCTGAGGCGAGAGCTGGGCGGGGCATCCTATGGGCTCCGTGGTGCAGCATCCCGTGCTGACGTCTCCCTGACGACACTCTGAGCTCCCTCGCGTCAGGTCCTGGTGGTGTTCAACGGGGTCCCGGATTTGGGCCTGGGACCTGGACTCTACTAGGCATTTTGACCTTGTGACCAATAGACGCTGAATCCTGAGTGGCAGATAGGTTCTCCCTATCTGCCAGGTCCTGTCCTAGCAATCTCTGAGGGTCATTGAATTCTTTGGACAGTCTTCTGGGCAGGTTCTATGATAACCTGTCTTATGACGGACAAACTGAGGCTCAGAGAGGTTAAGTGACTTACCCTGAACCATCCGCTAAGAAGTGAAGGGCTGGCACCCAGCCCAGGATCTGAGTCAGTTTATGGGCTGAAATGAACAAACGATTCCTTTGGTTCGATTCTAGTTTTGATCAGGAGGTGCTTCATCTGCCGGTTGGTTGCTGCAGGGGGGGGCCTTCTCTAAAGCCCCCCCTCTGGGAAGCCTCCCTGATCTGTCAGAGTGGATCCTGGCTCTCCCTCTGCTCCTGCAGCCTGTGGGCTTGTACCTGGTGGTCCCCGGGAGCAGGGATGGTCTACAAGCCTGTGAGTGGGAAGCCAGGGGCCTGGGGAGTGATCTACCCCTTTGAGACTCTGAAGAAACCTATTGGAATCTCTAGGTGCTGGGGTAACACAGGCACCCACAAAATCCCCCCAGCTCTAGGGCTTCACTGGCTATGAAGCTCAGGGCCGTAGCTCAGGGCAGAGCCCCGCCTAAGGGCCAGACAGCATCGTGTCCATACCTGCCGATACCGAACACGGCTGGTAGGGGTGGCTGCCTGTCTGTTTCCAAGAGAGGAGGAGACCTTTCATTCCTTCAATCCACATTCCTTCAATCTGCATGCCCATCACAAGCCAGGTTGGTGCATCAGGGAACAAACGTGGTGGAAATCCTCGCCCTGGTGTTCGCCTGGATCCCGGCAGTGCGTTGCTTGGTCCCCGGAAGTCCCCCTCTCCCTGGGAGGGAGCAGCCACCCCCCGTCTGTCTCTGCTCACGCTGAGCCCTTGGGCACCTGGAGTGATCGGAAAGGACGGTCACACCCCAGATTTGCCCGGCGCTGGCTTCCCTGCTCTCCCCCTTGCTGGCTTTATCCATGGGCTCCCTGTGGGCGTAAGGAATTCATTGGACCAAGTCGTTATCTTCTTACTGGGAAAACTACCCGTGGCCGAACTCCACGTAGGGTCCCCAGGCAGGGCCCTCCCTTCTGGGGGCCCATCAGGTTGGCCCACCCGGCCCCGTGCTGGAGGGAGGGGCTGCGGGTTCTGTCTCCTCACCCCTCTTTTCCGATCAGCATTGAATGCAGTTTGGTCCCACTGTGACATCAGACTGCCACAACATCCCAGAGCCGCCGGTACCATCCAGGGTCTGCCCTGAATCCAGCGCTCTTTCTCCATCTATAAAACAGAAGCCGTGATGGTGTAAACCCCACTCTGTGAACCCCTGGGCGCTCAGACGCTGGATCCTGTCCCTGTGAGCTGACTGTACATGAGATGATGAAAAGCGAAAGTCATAGTAAGATGAGGATAAGGTGGACTTGCCAGCAGGACTCAAGGTCGAGTCAAGGAGTTAGTTCCATCCTGTGCTTTAAAAAAAAAGAGAGGAGAGAAAGAAAAAATAATCTCTTTTCCCCTAGGAACTCGTGTATGAAAAACCCTCCGGAATCTCTCTCTGAAACTCGGTCCTGGGCACTGCAGTCTTGCCTCCCCTCCTTCCACTGGCCTTCTCACCTCTGCCCTCACGTGGGTGTCACCCCCTCCTCTTCTGAGCTCGCCATGTCCCCACCTGTGGGTCATCTTCACCTGAGCTGGCCCTGCCCTGAGATCCTCTCCCGCCCCAGGGCTCAGACTCTGCTCACGCCTGTGGATTTGTAGGTCTACGTGTTTCTCCTTCGGGACCAGAGTCGCCCCCTCCAGAATCTGCCTGGTATTCGGCAGGCAGTTAGCGCTTAATACATATTTGTTGATGGAATGAAGTCTGGGTTTGAAAAAAATGTCTCAAAAGCCAGAATATTCTACATCCAGACCCTCTCCAGACACCACCTGGGAAAGAGGACCAGGCTTGTGAGTAGATTTCGTGCCAGAGTGGGAGGGGCTGGTGGCGAAATCCCGGGGACGCTGCACAGGACGATGGGATTTAACGGTCTATGATGGAGAACTCTGCAAAATCCTATTTGGTAACTGCGTCCGGGCCCTTGGAATGTCCCAATTGGTATAAATGAATGGTTTGGAGGTACCAAGTGCTGTGAGGTCTGTCTTTGGATGTAAAGAAGGAGATGGACTGAACTGAGATGCGTTCTGACCCCAGACTCAGAGGCATTAATTAGTTAAATGAATAAGTATTAAATCAAAGGCCTGCCTTCAAAAATGAAACTCAGATTAGCCCCTTGTTCTACTTCCTGTAGAATCAGAAACATTTGCTTGAAGACTGGACACCCGGGAGGGAATGCCTCCTGGGGAGGGGGCTGCTGGTCCCCACTGCCCCACCCGCCCCTGCCGCCCTGAATGGACATGCCAGGGTCTGGAGAAGTCTGTGGCAGTGGCCTCTCACCGCTGTGCCCCTGCACTTGGCCAAGGCTAGGGGCAGAGGTATCTAGAATATTGGCGGGAGAGACCCTCACCTACTGGTTTCTGGTCTGAGTCGGTCGTTCCGGTGGACCCTTGAGCCAGGTGGGTTTGGGCAGAAGCAGGGAAGGCTGGTCTAAGGTTAGAAGACCAGGGATGCCTCCTGGTCGGCTCAGACTTCTCCAGGTTTGGGCTGTGGCTAGGTACACTCGGAGGGGCCTCCCTGGTGGTCTTTTATGGTTTCACAGCCAGAGTCTGAGGCTCCCAGCTCCTCTCAATCAGACCCACTCAAGTTACGAAGTCCTCGGGGATAATGTCCAGGATGCTGAACTGAACTTGCTTCTCACCCAAAAAATGTCGACCTTCAGCACAAAGGTCCGAACTCCTCTGTGAACCTCAAAGCCCACAGGAGCACTGTCCTGAGATCTGGACAAGTGGGGCCCCAGGCCCTACACCTTAGAAGGCCCCTGGAGAGGATAGATTGGTGGCCCGCCAAAGGCATGTCCGCCTGGAACCCCCGAATGTGGCCTTATCTGATACAGAGGTCTTTGCTGATGGAGTTGAGATAAGGCTCTAGAGCTGAGGTCATCATGAATCACCCGGGTGGGCCCTAAATCCAACGATGGGTGTCTTTATAAGAGACAGAGGGAGGAAAGTTACCCACGGACACAGAGGGAAGGAAGGCCACGTGAGCACAGAGACAGAGGCTGGAGGGGCGTAGCCCAGGAACCCCTGGAGCTCCAGAAGCTGGAAGAGGCAGGAAGGATTCTCCCCCGGAGCCTCTGGAGGGAGTTCAGCCCTGCCGACACCTTGACTTTGGACTTCTGGGCTCCAGACCGTAAGAAGAAATCGCCGCTGTTTTAAGTCCCCTAGTCTGGGGTTTTGTGTGGCAGCCCCAGGACACTAACACGTGCCCACTGCAGGCTTTTGGGGCTGGACCGAGGCTCAGAGTGGGGGGCCCACTGCCATGAGCAGCAGACTCCTCCCCGCACCCCCTTTCCTTCTCCTTACAGTGTGATGACCACAGTGCCTGTTCCACAAGGCTTGAGATGACGAAACGATCCCGTTATGTAGAGCGCTTGGAGCGGTGCCCGGCACCTACCCGGTGCGTTACCTGGTTCAGCTGTGATGGTGACGATTTTTATAATTTGCCCAGTCACTCGGCTTGCCGGTGGAGAGCCCGTATTTGAAGCCAGGTCAGTCAGCCGTCAAAGCTCGTGCTCTTGATGCCTTTGTTGAACTGTGAAAATGGGCAGAATGAATGGGCCTGCGAGCGGGCCTGTAGTGTTATCACTAAAGGTGCTAGTGGTTGAGCTCAGCAGACCTGAGTGGAGTTCAGGAACTGCCTGATCCAGGAGCACAGGGGCTTTGTCCAATTCACATCTGCATTCTCAAGACTGTGAGCTGTGCCTGGCGCACAGTAGGTGCTCCGTAAGGTAGCTTTGAATGGACTGGTGACGAGCGATTTCTCTCCCGTCTCAGGAGGCCAGAGCTTTGGTCCAGTCTGCCTTGGCTCAGTGGGGAGGGGCAGGGATGGGCTCTGTTGCCCACGTTCATGCTTGGGCAGGGGCAGTATGTCTTTGAAGGAATGTGCGAGAGGAGCGGTAGAAATGAGGCTGGGAGGTCAGCCCTCATGCCTGACCCCGTGGAGGCTGAGAGGCTAGCAGCTTTGTCCCGGTTCGCACTCCTGGGTCTAGCTAGAGCAAGGCCAGAGGTCCTCCCTCCAGAACCCCGTGCCAATGAGCACACAAGCCGAGAGCAGGGTGGCCCCGGCCTGTGAATTCCTGGTGGCAAGACTGGACGGCCGGGATGAGCCAGAGGAGGCTGCTGCCTGGGAGCTGGAGGGGTCATAGCTCTGTCAGGTGGACCTCAAAGGCCGAGGGTGAGGGTGGTGGGAGGGCCGTGGTGTACTGTGTTTGGAAGGATCACCAGCTGCTGTTGGGGAATGGACTGTGGGAGAGGCAAGGGGGCTCTCAGTAGGAGGCTAAGGTTAGCAAGGATGTGCCTGGACTGGGGGTGTGGGGGAAGTTTCAGTTCAAAATGACCCAGAGTAGCTCACCTCCCTTTCTGCAGCAACCATGGGATGGATGGGAATCCCGTGAGATGGGGAGGGATCAAGGTCTAGTGGGAAAGGATGGGGAAGGACCCGGTTGTCCTATCTTCTTGGCCTCAGCTTCTCCATCTGTGAAATGGGTAGGGACCGATTCTGCCTGCCCATGTCTTGGCATCCAAGATGCCCGGGAAAGGACTTGGTCAGCTCGGCTCCCCCTTAACAAATGAGGCATCTCTGATGGGGCTGGGACTCTGAGAGAGGGCAGGGAGGTGGGCTGCAGGGCCAGGCATCGCTGGGAGGGCCTGGGACCCTCTGCCTCCCTGCTTCTCTTTTTTTTTTTCTTTCTTTTTACTGGGTGTTTTTTTTTTTTTTTTTTTTGGCACACGGGCCTCTCGCTGTTGTGGCCTCTCCCGTTGCGGAGCACAGGCTCTGGACGCGCAGGCCCAGTGGCCATGGCTCACGGGCCCAGCCGCTCCGCAGCACGTGGGATCTTCCCGGACCGGGGCACGAACCCACGTCCCCTGCATCGGCAGGCAGACTCCCAACCACTGCACCACCAGGGAAGCCCTTTTCTTTGTGTTTTCTTTGTTTTTGGCTGTGCAGCTTGCAGGGTCTTAGTTCCCCAACCAGGGATGGAACCCAGGCCCCCTTGCAGTGGAAGCGCAGAGTCCTAACCGCTGGACCGCCAGGGAAGTCCCTCCCTTGCTTCTCTTGAGACCCTGGAAAAGGTCCTGAGATCCATCACTGCTGGCTTGAGTTTTTTTATTTTTTCAAGAGCACTTTAGTCGCTGTGAGAATCCTTGTTCCTTCCCTTTCGAAGCCCCATCCTCGGGGGCAGCAGGCCCTAATCTCTGGGCCCTGCAAGGGCCAGGCCATCGAGCCAGGGCCCCTGCTCTTGGAAGAGGCCTGGCCGGTCATGGGGGCAGCTGCTCTGGAGACTGGGGTCGGGGGAGGGGAGGGCTCATAAAAGAAACCCTTCCTGCCCTTCTTGGGCCTGGGTCCCCGAAGGACACCATGCCCGGGTGCCTGGGGCCGTTCCAATGCCCCCTCAACACAAAAACACCATTTGTCTCATCAAAGCCATTTTGTCCCCGGCAGGGCCCAATTTGCACCTGCTTGCGGGTCAGTGAGCCTCGGGGGAGGAGTGGGAATGGGTTTATGATGGGGCAGGGCAGACCGGGCCGGGCCCCTGGAGGCTGCAGAGGTGGCGCCTTTTGGAACCCCGCTGCTGGTATCTGCCTCTCCCTGCAGGCCCCGCCCCCAGCCCACGCGGGCCAGCGGGAGGCAGGTCTCTCTGGAGCCAGCTCCCAGGATGCAGCCGGGCTCCCAGACCCAGGGAAGGCCTCCAGGTGGGGATGGTGGGCCCCGCCTCCTCCAGGGAAAGGCAGCCCCTGGGTTAGCACCAAGGCTCCCTGCCTGGCCTGGCCAGAGCCACTCTGCCCTCAGCTGGTCACCACGGGGCAGCCAGAGTGGTCTTCCCCAAAGCAGACTGGTCACATCACCCACCCACTGCCCGTCCCACCCCCTGGCTTATAGCCTTCCAGAGCCTTCTGTCAGGCTCAGAATCCCGGCTGCCGTGCTCTCTTAGCCTCGTCCCCAACCCCCCTCCCCTGCTCACAAGACTCCCGCTCTGTCATCCCAGGAACGCCCTCCCCAGTTCAATTATCACCTCCCCAGGTAAGTCTTCCCAGATTTGCCTGCCCAGCCATCCCTTCCTAAATCCCTGACAGCCCAGATTTCATGATGCGATCAGCATCTGTCCTCCCAGCTGGACTCTGGTCTCGCTGGGGGAGAGACCCCACTGGGGTTTGCTCCCCTCTGTGTCCCCACCCTCCTAGCAAGCCTGGGGCAGAGCAGGTGCCCCGCAAATGTGTGTTGAGTGGAGTCACGACGGTGGCGGGTGTTTGCAGGTGTCCTGGCCGAGCCCTGGGAGCCTGTTGTTCCCTGTCAGGCCGAGGGGGCCCCAGTAGGACCCGACCGCTGGGGACCCAGCTTTTCCTCCTCTGTCGCCGTGAGGGGCACACGCTTTGGGCTGGGGCAACCCGAGGGTCTCCCCCGGCCCCTCCTCCACCAGCAGGGCGGGGAGCCAGGGCACTGGCCCAGCCCGTGTGGCGAGTGTGGGGCCTTACGGTTTACACAGCCCCCCGAGGGCCCACCATGATGAGACTGGGTGCTGGGCCCGGCCCTGGGCATGTCCCAGTCAGACACAGGTGAGATGGGAGAGGCCCAGTGCACAGGTTGCCTGTGACCATTCTGACAATGGTGACAAACTGGGTGGCTTCAAACAACACGAACTGATTCTCTTAGAGCTCTGGAGGTCGAGGTCCTCAGTGGGCTTGATGACTAAATTCAAGGCATCAGCGGGGCCGTGTGCTTCAGGGCAGAGTCTGTTCTCTTGCCTTTTCCAGCCCCTGGAGGCCGCCTGCATTCCTTGGCTCGTGGCCTCATCACTGCGACCTCTGCTTCCGCAGTCATGTCTGCTTCTCTGACTCTGATCTCCTGTGATGACACGGAGCCCATGCAGATAATCCAGGGTAATCTCCCCTTAACCTAACTTCATCCTTAACTCCGTCACATCTGCAATTCACCTCTGCAGCATAAGGTAACGAGTTCACAGGTTCCTGGGATCAGGACGTCAACATTTATGAGAAGGGAGAGACCCTTAGTATCCTCTGCTGGAACTGAGAGGGAGCCCGGCTGACCGAGTCAGAAGGGCCGCAGCTCACCTGGCCCCAGGGGGTCCTGGCCCTGTGTTGGACCAGACTCAACTTTTTTTTTTTTTTAACATCTTTATTGGGGTATAATTGCTTTACAATGGTGTGTTAGTTTCTGCTTTATAACGAAGTGAATCAGTTATACGTATACATATGTTCCCAACAGACTCAACTCTTAACTGCAGCATCTCCCTTGGTCCTCAGAACAGCCCTCAAGTAGATGCTTTCATTACCCATGCTGTACAGGTGAGAAAAACCGTAACCAACCAAACTCAGCCAGAAAAACTGGGGCTTGAGTCCAGCTGGCAGGTGGGAGGCCGGACCCCCAAATCTGCCTACCACCCTGGTCCCACATGCTTGGTTTTCACCTTAACTTTGAGAACTTTTTATTGGCATGTGATACACACACAGAGAAGTTCACAGCTCAGTGACTTGCCCTCTATAGCCAGCAGCCGGATCAAGGCACCGCCAGCACCCAGCACCTCGCCCCGGGGGAACCGATCGTGACCCCGTCAGCATATCTGAGTTTTGTCTGCTTTTGCCTCGCATGAAGGAATCATCCGGTGTCTGCGCTCTGGGGTCTGGCTTCATTATCTTGACGTTTGTCTGACGGTCCTTGGGTGGGCTGCAGGCCACGTGTTCTCAAAGCTCCACGCTACGCCACTGCACGGAAACACCAGGCTTACCTATGCTCTCACCTCTCCATGGGCTTTTGGGTGGGGTCCAGCTTGGGACTTTTCTAACCAAAGCTGCAGAGAACATTCTAGTGCATGCCTTTTGGGGTACGTGTGCATGCATTTCAATTGGGTATACACAGGAGCACAGAGGCTGAACAGGGCTCGCCTTCTTTTTGTATTTTCAGTCTTATTGAGATATAATTCACATACCATGCAATTCGCCCATTTTTTTTTTGGTACGCGGGCCTCTCACTGCTGTGGCCTCTCCCGTTGCGGAGCACAGGCTCCGGACGCGCAGGCTCAGCGGCCATGGCTCACGGGCCCAGCCGCTCCGCGGCACGTGGGATCCTCCCGGACCGGGGCATGAACCCGCGTCCCCTGCATCGGCAGGCGGACTCTCAACCACTGCGCCACCAGGGAAGCCCCAATCCGTCCGCTTGAAGTGTGTAATGCAGTGGTTTTTAGTACACTCACAGTTATGTGAAACTATCAACACAGTCCATTTTAGATATTTTCAGCACCTGAAAAAGAAACCCCGCACCCTTTAGCTATCTTCCCTCTTAAATCTCACTCCTCCCAGCCCCGGGCAGCCACTAATCTACCTTCCGTCTACAGATTTGCCCGGTCTGGACTTTTCAGGAACGGAGTCCTATACTATGTGGTCTTTTGTGACTGGCGTTTTTCGTTTAGCAGAATGTTTTCAAGGTTCTTCCACGTTGTAGCGTATGTCAGGGCTTCCTTCCCTTTTATGGCTGAGTAATATCCCGTTTTGTTCCTCCTTCTCTTAGCTGATTACTTTGGGGCTGTGTTGAACAACGCTGCTGTGAGCATTCAAGTGCAAGTTTTTGTGTGGACTTATGTTTTCATTTCTAGGAATGGAATTGCAGGGCCCTAGGGAACTTTCAGGCTTTTCCCAAGCCATCCTCCCCGACACCTGTTATCATCTGACTTCTTGATTCCAGCCGTCATGGCGGGTGTGAGGGGGTGACACCCTCACTCTTGCCTGAACCCTGACTGGGTCCCTTGTGAGGGGCAGCGTGGCAGAGGATCGCGGTCCTCCGCACTGCAGCCCCAGGTGGGTGGGGAACCAGCTGGCTGCTGGGCTGACAGCCCTGAACAGCGTCTCTGATCTCCCCTGAGAGCTGCTCGTCAGGACTGAAGTCTCCGTGGGCTGGTCTCTGACGCCTTCCCTTTCCAACTAGGAGTGAGAAACTCAATGCCTACTGACTGAGCGCCAGCTGTATACCCAGCCATGTTCTAGCATCTAGAGACTCAGGGCAAATGGGGAGAAGAGGCCCTGGCTTCCTGGACCGGACCCTACATTCCGGAAGGGCAGGAAAATGGGTACATGGGACCATCTCAAACCATGGACAGTGCCTCCAAGCCAACAGTGGGGTGATATGCAGAGGGCGCCCGGGGCCGGGAGGACCCCCGGGTGGGTGCTGGGGCCAGCTGGCTCAGGGCGCTTGCCCTGTATGGCCAAGGCGGGTGCTCACGGAGCAGCTCAGCAGCATGGGTAGTGCGGGTGGGGGCCCAGGGCATGGATTTTGAGGCAAAAACAACCTCTTCGGCTGCAGTCAGACCTGCAAGCCACGGGCCAGGCATTCCCCGGCCTGTTGCTTCGAGCTGTGGGTCCGAGTGGGGCAGTGGGTTGGCGGAGCCTTTAATCAGGCCATAATGGCTGTGGAGGCCCCCGGGACACATACAGGAGGAGCCGAGCAAGGCTGGCCCAGCCATTAATTCCAGTTTGAGCCAGTTTAATAAATAGCTAAAGAAAGAAACTGAGGACAGCTTCACCATTAGCCCGGACTCCTCACTAAGTGGTAGGTGGATTCCCGTTTTCCTAAAATAAGTTCTTTCCATTGCCTGGTGGCGAAGCAGCCGGAGTCCTCTGCAGGATGAAAGCCCTCCTGGCCTCTGGAACACAGCTGCAGGGACCTCAAAGTTCCCTGGAGTTGGAGCAAAGTGACCGATTGCAGCTTAGGGAGCCCTTGGGAGATAAAACACCCCCCTCCAGGGCTCCGCGCCCTGCTTCTCCTCGGGCATCGTGAAGACAAGTGCACACTTGTACCTGCCAGCCTGTCAACCTTGAACTGCTCCCCGGGTGCCAGGGGACCCCTGACACCATGGGATCCCTTGGGAGCAGACCTCCCTCCCCTCCAGAATCTCCCTGGCAAATCACACTGGCAGTGGGTGCCTGTACTCAGGAAACCCCCTCACCACCTGCCAGCAGCCCGGTGACCCCTGAGCCTCGGCTGTCCGCTCTGTGAAATGGGGCCTCCCCCACAAGGTAGTGCAAAGCAAGGTAGGGTGCGAAGCTCTCAGGCTGGCATCAAGTACGTGGAGGCCTGAGCAGGGTCCAACCCCACTGTCTGCTCTCTAGACACCCCAGATGGCTCAGAATTGCCACGGAGAGACGGAGGTTGCAGAGGGGACACGCTTGTCCGTGATGACCACCTGACCCATCTGCCTTTCCCAGATCTAATTAATATTAAGCATCTCACCTTCTCTTGGTGTTTGAGATCTGCTTGACTGTCCTGAGCCCACTGCACCTTCACAAAGACGCAGTGAGGCCTGAATGAACGTTTGCCCATTCTACAGATGTGGACAGAGAGGCAGAGAGCAGGGGCAGATGGACACAGGGGCAGAAAAGCACACGTGGTGATCGGGCAGGGCCAGAGCTAGACCCCAGATTTGGAATGCATTCCTCTTTCATCTCTGCAGTGTTCTCACCCGCAACCCAGGATGCAGCCTTACAGGAGCCCCCCATCCCTTACCCAGGCTGGGCTCACATCTCGGTGGCTGGCTACTACCCTCCCTTTTGGGGCCAGGTTCATGGGGGTATTTTAGGAATTTGCTGGCGTCATGGGCTGAACTGTGTCTCCCCCCACACACATTCCTGTGTTGAAGTCCTGACCCCCAGCACCTCAGAATGTGGCTGTATTTGGAGATGCGTCTTTAAAGGAGCAAATAAGGTAAAATGAGGTCACTAGGGTGAGGCCCTAATCCCATAGGACGGGTGCCCTTATAAGAAGAGGAGGTCAGGACACAGACACACACAGAGGGATGACCCCGTGAGGACACAGGGAGGAGACGGCCGTCTACACGCTGAGGAGAGAGGCCTCGGGAGGACCAGCCCTGCCCACACCTGGGTCTCGGATTCCAGCCTCCTGGACTGGAGACAGTGAGTGCCTGCCGTTTAAGCCCCCGCTCTGCAGTGCTTTGTTATGGCAGCCCTGGCAAACTATACAGCTAGGAACACTTTGTTCTCATCTCTTGATTTCTCTGCCTGGTGGTGGGGTGAGGGGTGGTCCTCCCTGCCCCTCTCCCCACCCCACAACCAGGGCACACGAGCTGCCAGGAAAAAGACACCTCTTATTACTCACACCCTTCCTCCTTAGCCCTAGGGGCCACCTTTGAAATCAGACCTGAGCACAGAGAGGCTGAGTCAGTGGCCCGGCCTCACACAGCATCAAAGACTTGTTTCCAACCTCTTGCCTCCTGGCGGCCAGGGGCTGGAGAGCAGGGCAGGGTGAGACGGGACCCGGAGTGGCTGACCAACCAGCCTGGGGCGGGGCCTGCATCCCCCACGTGGGCTAGCAGAGACCACTCTTACGGCCTATCCAGCTGGGCCTCTGAGCCCACGTGGGCACGGCCATGCTGAGGTGTGCCTTCCTGAGCCACAGTCTGGGCTGGAAGGTTCTGGAAGCTCCTCCAGCCACTGCAGCAGCTTCAGGCCCCCCAGCAAAGCGCCCACAAGATGTTTATTGATAAGCTACTTGTAAATGGGGAGGAGCTGTGATAATCAATGCCATGAAGTGACCTTAAGTGTGCGAGTAGCCCAGGTGCGCTTGGCTGGGAATCAGAAAGCCAGCAGCTGCAGCCCCAGGGCTCCTCGGCTTCCCAGGTCAAGCTCCGGCCCCTTTCCGCCTCTTCGATGCTGCGCGCCATCTTTTTCAGTTGATTGGTTTGCTTTTCAATAATTAATAGACTATTATTTTTAGCGCAGTTTGAGATTTACAGAACAATAGAGCTGATAGTGTGTAGCGTTCTATACCCCCCAGGTCCTCCTGTTATTAACATCTTGCATTCGTGGGACACGTCTGTTATGATCGATGAACCCAGATGGATACGTTAGTATTGGCTAAAGCCCATGGTTTACTAGGGTTCACTCCTTGCGTTGTATTCCCTGTGGGTTTGTCCAAGTGTAGTATCACGCAGACAGGGGAGCCCCGTGGTGTGTGTCAACGTGTGTTTGAAGCGATCCTTATATGCAGGGACCCGGGTCCAGGTGGCGTGAGGGGTCCAGATAGATGGAACCCAGCAGCTAACTTTTCATCCTTGTTTTCGCGTCTCTGTCTTCACCTTCAAACTGGATGACCTGTGCACAGCGAAGGGTCGGGTCTCACTCGTGTACCCAGTTGGACCATTTCTGCCTTTTATTTCGGAGCGTTTAGACCATTTATACTCAGCGTGGCCCCTGAGATGGCTGGGCTGATGGATGCCTTGCTGGTGTTTTCTGTCTCTGTTCTCCGTCTCCCCTTTCTTCTTCCTTCTCCATCTGCTTACTAGCTTTACCTCTTTGTTTTGAAGTCTGTGTATCCCCACTTACCATCGCATCATACACAGTTTTATGCAGAGTGAGAAACTGACTACAATATCCCTCCCCCATCTCTTATGTTCTGGTTTCCATACATTTACCTATGTTGTGACCCCCCCGCCCAGAATAATCTATAATTATCTTTGCTTTAAGCAGTCATTTAAATATTTTAAGGAGATTTTAATAAAGAAAACTTTATTTTGCTTCATGAAAGGAACTGTTTCCCTGGTGCTTTGCTAATCCTGGGTAGTGTGATTTTTTTTTTTTAAGTTTATGACATTTGGGAAGGCAAAAAATCATACTTTAGTGGACATTCCTTTGATGATAGAGCACTGAGTGCTGTACAGTTTATATAGTAATAATACTGAACGTTAACTGCACACTCGCTACGTGCTAGTCTCTCCACTGCCTGCTTTATGTCCGTGAAGTCATTTATTCTATGAAACAGCGCTGCGAGGTGGATTCTGTTATTATGTCTGTAGTTGCAGATGAGAAAACTGAAACACCCAGAGAGTGCCCCTGCCACCCCCCTGCTGCTGCTGGACAGGACCAGGGTCACCCGCCCGTGCTTGCCCACCCAGCCCACGCCAACCAGGGCCCGGCCAAGCCACCTGCAAAGCCACTACACAGCCCCGCCACCTGGCCTGAATCCGGGGCTGTTGGCAAAGTGACAATGCAAAAGCCCCTTGTTAAAGTTATTAAATATCCAAAACATATAAAGAGCTCTTACCATTCAACAACAAAAAGAACAACACGCAAGAGGACTTGAACAGATATTTCTCCCAAGACATCCGCACGGCCAATAAGCACTTGAAAAGATGCTCATTCTTCTTTCCAATGTTGGTTTTTTTTCATGGAGAAATGTCTGGGCAAGCGGTGCTGGGCAGTGGTCAGCGCCTTGGGGAACGACTGCCCTGGAGACCTGGGTGTCATTTCCTCACCCACATCGCAGAGCGAGTGAGGCGGGAACCCAGGCTGCGGAAGTCGGGGCGCTGCTCTGTCTGGTGCTGACCTGCTTCCCGGCAGAGTCCTGGGCCGTCAGAGCCCTGAAGACTTTCTGTGCCACTTACGTACCCGGCTGGGGAGCACGGAGAAGGAGGGGACAAGAGAGCTGCTGTCCCCAGAGCATCTCTGGTTTACTCTGCTTTGCCTGCAAATGCTCCGTTTCATTTGGGAAACAGGAGGTCCTGCCAAAGAAAGCTTTTAAATAGTGACATGCCACCACGCCCTTACAAGAGGAAGACTCAGGGAAGGGAAGCAGCTTGTCCAAGGCTCTGAGGGCTCCTGCTTGGTGAGAGCCACTGTGTGTCAGAGTCCGCGCTGACCGTCTTGTCCTGGCTGCTCTGATGCCCAGTGACGCAACCCCAGCTGATGGCAGGACGCACTAGAACCTCTGCCTGGTCTCCTGCCACGGGAAAGCCTTAGGGTCCACGTCCCACCCCCCAGAACCAGCTCTGTCTGATGCAGGAGATCTGGTGTCTGTCCCTGACAAGAGAACCGTCTTTGTAGTGCTTATCCACGCCAGCTCCTGCAGGAATGCGGGACCGTCCTGTGAATTCCCCTCCTTCCCGGACCTGTGGGCCACCTCTCCTCACACACACTGGGGCTTCCTGAGAGAAGCCGAGAGCTGGGCTCACAGCACAGAAGAGCAGAGGGGTCACTTTTGAAAGCGGGTCCTGATCTATCACTCCTACAGCCACCGAGCCCACGTAGCATCCTATCACTCTGAGAGGGACATCCTTAGCACGGTGGACCCCCAGGCCCTCGGCATCCTGCCCCGCCGCCTTCGGTACTCAGCTCACAGCCCTCCCCCATCCCAGGGCCCAGCTACGGGCCACACTCTGATGCCGCAGGACCTTGGCACATGCGTGCCCTGTGGTTTAGAGCGGTCCTGGTGAATGCCCCTTCCTTCCGTCAGGCCAGACTGCTTTCGATTTCGTGTCCTCTCCTCCGGGCTCTTGTTTCTCCCATTTCTGTAGTTAGCTCGCCTCCCCGCCTCCACCTCAGACTGAGTTGATGCGTGACGGCTGAGGCAGGTGTCGGGACCCCAGGAGTGGAGGAAGCTACCCAAGCTACCCAAGGGGACGTCAGCGCTAAGCAAATGGAAATCAGTACTAGGCCTGAAGAGGTAGGCAGCCTGGGACAGGGACCGTCGCCAGCCAGGTCCCCCAGGAGCCGTATGTGCCCCTCGTAAGTGGTTGGTTGTGTGGACATTGGTAAGTCAGAGTTAGTTATCACCACTGGGTGACGAGGGTCTCTCCCTTACCAGCCTGAGCAGCCACAGAGCACAGGTGAAGAGCACGTCCTGAATCAAAGCACTTGGGCTTCCTGAGCCTCAGTCTTCCCGTCTGTAAAATGGAGGCGATGATCCCGGTGCCTCCTGAAAGGGCCGGGCGAGGTGTTGGCGTGATGGGCTCTGAAGCCCGGTGCCTGGAGTGTCCCCAGGATAGATGAGGGGCCAGACCCACTGGGTGCCTGTTCCCAGCGTGGAATAGGACGGCGAAGGGTGCTGACCACTGGCCGGCCAGGCTCCCTGCCCCCACCAGTCAGGCACAGCAAAGGGCTGACGCGGCTGCGGCTTTGGTGTCCCTCCAGCTCCGTGACGGCCCCTTTGAAGGTGCCGAGACTGACGGCCCCTTTGCGGCTGGAGTGGGGCTGGTCTGGGAGCCGCACCCCGTCACCAGGGCGTGACCGCGGTGGGGGGGGGGCACCTCCCCTCCGCGGCCTGGGGCTTTGTGCAGGGCGGGCCGCGTGCTGGCTGGGAGGCTGGAGACAATGGGGGCTGCGGCTGGGCCGGGGGCTGGCATAGCGGGCTGGCAGTGAAGCAGAACAAATCCACAGGGACCTTCCTGTGCCTCCGCCTGCGCAAGTAACCTAATCTGGGGGGAGCAGGGCCGCGGCCGGGGTTGGGGCACCGCTGCGGCCTTCGGGCTGCAGTGTGTGTTCACAGTAATTTGAGGGCTTCCACTGGGGGGTTCCCGATCATTTGATGTGGCAATTAACGAGGGGACTTTTGTCGTCCGGAAAGACACAGCCGCCCACTTCAATCACCCTGTTTATGCCCCGGCAGAAGCCAAACAGCCCCAGCGGCAGATAACGGGTGGACTTCAAACGGCTCCAGGTCGGTCGCCCCTGGAACCGCCAGGCCGCGCAGCACCCCCCTGCCTTTCAGGCAGCCAAAGCGTTACTTTTCCCATGAAAAGTTCCGGCCCTAATGGCAGCGGATGACAAAGGCAGGCGCTCACCCACTCGAGCCCTTTTCATGTGGGTACCTGGCTCTTGAGGTGGGTGGGAGAAGGGGCAAGTCATTTCCCACTGGTTCAAAGGGCACGTGCTCCCCGCACCAAGTGGGGGGGGCCGGAGGTACCCTGGATGCCCACGGGGGCCTGTGTCCCCGCCCCTTCCGTGTAAGGGGCGGCAGCTCCGGACTCGGACACCCTCGGGAACCTCCCTATTTGCAGTCAGTTCCTCTGTGGGTCAGACGATGGGGTGACAGTGACGACCGTGATGACGTCAGCCCAGCCCTCTGCTGAGTGTGGCACGCAAGCCTCAGCCCCGAGGCAGCCTCACGCCGGCACCCGCTGGTCCACAGACAGGGCTGGGGAAGTGTGGGGACTCGCCCGGGGTTGCACCTGGGCCCAGAGAACAGAAACCCGCGGGACCTGGCTGCGCTGGGCGCCCGTCCCGCCTGGCGTCCCGGCTCTGCAGCTGAGGGCTAGCCGAGACCTCACTGATCGCCCTCAACAGGAAACTGGGCCTTTTACTCAAACCCAACCATCGCTGTGGCCCAAGGTTGCGAGGGCCAGGCAGAGAAAAGCCTCAGCCCGCGCTGGGATCTTAGTAAAAGCCCAGCCAATGCCCCTCTGGGCCTCTGTTCCCTCACCTGTGAGCTGGGGGACCAGAGGGACCACAGATGCGAAACACCCGGCACACCTGCTGGGGGCCCAGCCCACCCAGCCCTCCTGGTCAGTGCCTGGCTGGGACCACGCCCGACCAGCTGACATCTCACCCCAGGCTCCTCATGGGCTGTCGCAGCAGGAACGAGGTGGGGTGGGGGGGGGGGGAAGAAAAGGGCTGGTGGGACCTCACGCCCATCTGTACCCAAGCCAGGTGCCACCTAGTGCTCACAATAGACACACACGGGCCCTTGCCGGTGGAGTAAATTCAAACCTTCATCACTGGCTGAGTCACTCCTTCTAGACCATGCCGCGGCGACAGAAGGGCAGAGAGGGGCCCAGGCTGCTAGAACTTCCACTCGGCGGGGCCTGGCAGACAGTAAAGACAGACAGGACGCTTCCAGGATGGTCAGCGGTAAGACCGGGGACGGTGGGAGGGGAAGGGGTGGGGAGGACGGGCTCCGTGTTGACTGGGCAGTGAGGGAGGGATCCCCCGAGAGGTGATGTTGGAGCAGGTGACAATGCGAGGGACGGGGCTCACCTTTGGGAGGAGTAGGTCTGTGGGCTCAGGGACCAGGGAAGCACCAGCATGGGGGGAGCTTGCCAGGGACCCCATCTGGAAGGGCCTGGCCTGCCAGCAAAAGGAGCTTCCTTTTAGCCTGAAAACACAGGAGCCACTAAGACGATGCTCCAGCCTTGTCATGCCCCTGCTCTACAGCCTTCAGTGGCTCCCCATGGCTTCCCCCAACAATCTCTCTCTCGCACTGGCATTCAAGGCCCAGCATATTGTGGACCTAACGCCGCTTGCGATTAGGACTCCAGCCATGCCCTCACACGCCAGCCCCCCTACAGCCGCCCCGTTCCCTAAATGTCTCCCAAGACCCTGCCTCTGTCCTTTGATCGGGAGATGTCTCCATCCCAATGCCGCCTCTGCGACCGCTCCTCCAGCAAGGAACTGTAGGATTCATCAAGGCCCGGTGAAAACATCACGTTGCCCAAGAGGGCACCTGACCCTAGGTTCCCTGGGTGGACTGCATGGGCAGCCCAGCTGTGTGGCCTTAGGTGAGGTGTTAGCTTCTCTGAGCCTCTCTGTAAAATGGGATAATAATAGTAAGTACCACCTAGGGCTGTTGCTGGGATTAAATGAGCTAATGGGACTGGTCAGATTGATTGGCATTGCCGTATTTCATGTAATATAAGACACCACTGACTGTAAGATGCACCATTATTTTATATCCCTCTGAGGGTGGGAAAAGCTGACAGTTAAACCGTGACACACTTTGGAAGGTCCCTCTGAGTGAGCCAAAGAGTTCAAATTTTAACTGGAAGGAAACAGTTGAGGGTTTTAAGCTAAGGAAGGACAAGGGCAGATCTGAGCCCTACGAGGTCTCCAATTGCTGTCCTTCTGGAATTTTCCCCCGAGAATTCCAAAGCTGGAAAGAATCGGGGAAACTGAGACACAGAGAAGAGGAGGCCAAGCTTGGGTCACCGGGGGAGTTGAATCTCCAGGTGGAGGCGAGGGAGGGATGGGTTAGCACGGAGCAAAGGGCCCTCCCCTCTCCCCGAGCCTCCTGTCCTCAGAGGGGGCAGAGGCCACCGTGGTCCTTGCCTCTCCCACCATCGTACCCTCCCACTGCCGCACACTCGGTGGCGTGCCCAGCAAAGATCTGGGAAATCGAGTTTTCGGTGGTCAGTTCCCATTCCAGACAGGAACGGGGATTCGGAGTTGACGGGTCGGAGTCCGGGGTGAGCCCTTTTGCGATGCCGCCACACTTCACTCGTCCACTATTCAGTGTCACATCTGCTGGGTGGAGCTGGAGGGACTGGAGATAAAACACCTGGGGGTCATGACCTGGCAGGAGAGATGGACAGGTGAACAGCAGGAGCTTACGGGAACACCAGCTGGGGGAGGTCCGGGCAGACTTCCTGTAGGAGGTTACGGAGGCCCACGGGTGGCCTGGCTGCAGCATCTGTATAGAAGCACCTCCAGAGCTTGGTCCTCCTTCCTGGAGCCCCGGGTTCCCTCTCCCTCTGGGCTGCCCTCAGTCAGGAGCCTCAGTAGCTCTGGTCCTGGCTTCTTTCCTTCAGTGTCCTCAGCCACTTGTTTCATGGTCTGGGCGGGGAGAGAGGCAGTGGTGAGGACCCAGCTCTATGCTCACGTGCTGTGTGACCCTGGGTAGAACGCTGCCCTTCTCTGGGCTGGCAACATCTCTCTTCCTAATGCCCAGAGACCATACTGTTACCACCCTCCTTGTCAGTAAATGAAGAGGTGAGGTGCTGACCCGGGGCTCCGACCCCAAAGCCCAGCACCTTCAACTCCCACCCCTGCCCACCCCGTGTGGCGCCCACCTCCCCAGCCCCGTTGCCAGGCGCGAGGGCTCAGGCCCCACCTTGGGCACATGCCCGGCTTGGCCTGGCTTCTACCCCAGCTGGCGCCTCTGCCCGCCTCTTCCTGCACCCACCCACCTCCCGCGCACAGCTGGCTTCTCAACATTTAGGCCTTGACTAGAAGTCGCTGCCCTGACCAGCGTCACCCTGGCCGCTCCGTCCGCCCCTCCCCCAGCTCCCCTTTCTCTGCTCTTCCCCCCTCTGCGCCCATCGTCTCCCTCCCGCCCGCCCTGGGCTACACGTTGCGGGTGGGAGACAGGCACGCCCAGCCTTCAGAACGCACAGATATGAGCACAATGGCTATTGACACGTCGTGCTCCGAGGGGGGCAGTGGTGGGGACGTTTTCAGTGGGGTCTGACTTCCTGTCCCTGCGCTAAGAAAGCAGAAATGTGTAGCTTTTCCCACTCGTGTGGAAGATAAAGGTGCTCAGGCCACCTGGACGAACCGCAGACTCACGAGTTCCAGCTCCGTCTCGGCTCGGGCAACGCCGTCTCATCTCTGGTGTATACGTGTGGTTTTGAATTTTTCTTAAGGTCCATAAAAAAAGACAGACCTCCCACATGGCGGTGTCTGTACTTTTGGAATTGGTCAGCCTGCAGGGCCAGGAGCGTCTTCAGCGGCTCTGTCTCTCTTTGTCTACGTGATCCTGTCCAGGGCCCACAGGTGAGGCCTGAGTCCGGGGCGGGCGCTGTCACCACGCTCCTGGCCCCAGGGACACAAACCCCGACAGACTGATGACTTGCCAAGGAGGGCCTCCCTTCCTAATGACCACAGCGCCAGAAGGCCAGGCCCAGGCACCAGCTCTGCCCGGCCTGCCCTCTGAGTGTGGGAGGGGGACCCAGCCTTGGAGGGCAACCCTGGCAGAAAGGACTCAGAGGAAAGATGCAGGAAGGGTGCCCACCCCGTTCACGTAGCCAACTGGGGTGAGACCACAGGGGTCAGCGGTCACCCTGCAGGACACTGATCTCTTCTCTGCCGGGTGGTGGTGGTTACACGGGTGCCACTCCACAGCCAATCATGCAACGGTTCAAGGGGTGTTGCGGCGCCTGGGCTCCGGAACGGGTCTGGGTCCGGCTCTGCCACTTGCTGTGTGGTGGGGCAGCCCGCTGACCTCTCCATTTTGAACCTGTGGAATGGGAGACAAGACTCCTTCCCTCCTGAGTGTTTCGAGGATTCGGTGAAACAGGGTGTGCAGGGGCTCGGGCCAGAATGAGCAAAGTGACTCCCTCCACAGTCCGCATCATCACTGTCAGATCAAATGCCAGGGAAGGGTTTGGCGGTGGCTCTGCTGGGCTTCTCAGTTGACCACAGCCTGGATGTGGAGGGAAGGAAGGTTCCAGGCCAGTGCCTGCAGCCAGGTGGGTGCCCAGAGGCGCAGCCCGGCCGATGGATCTCCCGAGGCCAGCTCTGAAATAAACAAGGATGTGGGGCCTTAAGCATCACGGGGGTGGGGCTCAGCACCTCTAGCTGCAGTGGGGCAATGGGGCAGGCAGCCTGACCCCGAGGGAAGCACAGAGCTGCTGGTGGTCACTGCAGTTCCTTTAGCGACCAATCAAGCCTTCCGCATTCTGCCCCCACAGAAAGGCTCCTGGGGGAGCCCGTCCCCCGGGGACAGGCCTGTGACAGCTTCCTGGATGCGGGCTAAAGTGGTTGGCTTCTGAGCGTCGCTCTAAGACGGCAATTTGCAACTTCGTCATGAGCTTGACGGGTGGGCGCTGAGCGGCTCCTGGGCTACCCGAGGCCAGAGAAAGGCTGCTGACGTGCATGACAAAATGTTTGCTGACCACCCGGTGCCAGTGACAGGCCCTTCAAAGGAACTGCAGTCCCTGCAGAACCGATTCACCCTCTCGCCTTTCTGTGGCGCTGAGGTCGGCAGCTTTCATTCGGCAGTTGAGAAAAGGGCCACAGGCTCCTTGCTGTCTCTGGGAACGCCATCCCCGTGGGCCACCAGCCCCCGGCCAGCTTGCCCGAGGCCACGCTTCATTTTGATGAGGTTTCAAAAAGCCCCGCTGTGACCGGGGCCGGGGGGACCTTGCCTCGCCCAGGGCCAGAGTTAGAGCTGCCTTTGCTGAATTCCAGGAGAGAGGAAGGGGCTCCTGCCATCTCAGCCATAACCCAAGGCAGCACTGGGTCCCCGCCGTGCTCGGTAGCCACGCGCGGTCATCGAGTGATGCATTGTGTCATAGATCGATTTAGCCTTGTTCCTATTAGATGCAACCTCCAGGAGGGCCATTCTTACTGGGCATTTGATTCCAGCCTGGGGATAAGCAAACCTAGGAGACACCTGCCTTGGGTTTGCTTTGCTGGGAGAACTAGATCAGGTCCCCCAAGGGTCCCTCCCGGCCCCAAGAGCCTACATTCTGACCTCTGTTATGGGGTTGGCGCCCAAGTCTACACGTGTGTCAAAACCCACAGAACTGGGCACCACAGGAGTAGATTTTACTGTGTGTGAAGTGAAAGAATAGTTACCTCTCTCGGGGGCAGGGCACAGGGCACAGACTTCCTCGACTGTATTTCCTGTGGGAGACAAGATAATGGTCCCCCAAAGATGCCCACGTCCTGATGCCCAGACCTGTGAATATGTGGATGTACCAGGCAAAAGGGTCTTTGCAGGTGAGATTGAGTTAAGGATCTCGAGATGGGAAGATTGTTCCGGATCCCGGGTGGGGAGATCATCCTTATAAGAGGAGGCGGGAGGGTCAGAGTGAGAGGGGCTGTGACCACAGAAGCAGAGGTCGGAGCGAGGGGGTGGGGGGGCAGCCACGAGCCAAGGATGCAGGTGGCCCGAAGAACGAGAAGCAGCCGAGCAAGCAGATTCTCCCCTGGAGCTTCAGGAGAAAGCAGTCCTGGGGACACCTTGGTCTGGGGACTTCTGGCCTCCAGAACTGCGAGAGTCCATTTGCGTTTTTTAAGACACCAACAGCCACAGCAAACTCATACAGCCTTGCGTGGCAGATCTGACTCTGGAACCAAGTCAATATTTCATGTTATTAAAAAAAAAACAGATTGAATTATAAGAGGAATCCCTTTATAAACGTCAAAAATAAAATAGAAAAACAAGGGCGACTACAGCTACCAACTCAGACCATCTCAGACTCCCACGCCGGACTGTTTGATAGCAGGTCCCAGTGCCAAGCCCACAGTCGGCAAGTTCAAGACTCTGCGTGGAAAAGGAGCCAGGGCATCTGAGGGACCCTGGCGCTGAAGGGTCTCCCCCTCCACTGCAGCGGGGGTGAGTGGCCACCCACTGTCGTGGCCCAGGAAGGGGATCCTAAAACCGACTGGAGCAGGCACAGCCCGGGCCTGACTGCTGGCAGCTCTGCTGGCGTTTGCAGACTTGACTTCCCCAGGCTGAGCCCCTCCTCCTTCCAGGCACAGGCCCTTCTGGGGCAGCCGTGACCTGCTGCACGGTGGGAGGCTCCAGGGGGCTCTGGGTCCAGCACTTCCCAGCAGACCACTCATTCCCAGCCTCCATTCAGCCCCTGCCGCACTCCGGGTGTGACTGAACCACACGTGGGTCCGCTTGCCTGTGTGCAGTGAAGCCAATCTACTGACACCGGGTCGTGGTGAAGGAAAATGTAGCCTTTATTGCAGGCGCCAAGCAAGGAGTCCAGGCAGCCCGTGCTCAAAAGGCCTGAGCTCCCCCGATGGATTTCAGGCAAAGGTTTTTAAAGACAGGGTGAGGGAGGGGGGTTGTGGGGTGTGTGATCAGCTTGTGGATGGTCTTCTGATTGGTTGGTGGTGAGGTAATTGGGAGTCAACGTCATCAGCCTTCTGGTTCCCACCGTCTGGGGTCTACGTGTTTGTGGGCAGCATGTGGTTAACTTCTTCCACCTGGTGGGGGTCTCAGTATCTGCAAAACAGCTCAAGGACATGGCTCAGAACATTATCTATAACTCTGGAGGAGGAACTAAAGGCCCTTGACTTTGTTTAATGGCTAAACTATTATTAACTGTTTTGTCCTGTTTGACTATTTTCCTTTCTTTCTGCGTTTTCTCACTTCTCTGATTACGTTTATTCTTTGGAACTTGGGGAAGGCCTAGGAGGATAAAGTTTTTCTACAGACGAGAGACAGGCAGAGGACATGGTTTGGTGGGGGGGGGGGGTCTGTTCCGGGAAGGCCCCATATGGTCCTCCTCGGTTACACAGGCTCTGGGTGCAGCTGTGAGTGGGACAGACTGGGCTCACGGGTGCCCATCCTGGGGCGGGGGGGCGGGCGGCAGGGAACATGGGTGACATGCCACATGACCAATGTGAGGGGCAGGCACTAATGGGGGCTCTCTGTTCTCACTAGGGCAGTTGGGAAAGCTTCTCTGAGGGGTGATCGAGTGTGACACTGGGCAAGTTCTGCATGTCTGCGCATCCTCACCTGTGAAGTGGGGACCATGCCTGCTCTATCGTAAGCTGCTACGAGCATGGAGTGAGGTACAGCACAAGACACGCTCAGGACCTCGATAAGTGGTACTTACTGTTATTGCTGCCGCCATTGTTACCGTTCTTTAGACGTGGATCATCCCAGAGAAAAGCCTTTCCCATGATTAATATCGTTTATTGATCATTAATTTACAGATACTTATGTTGCAAAGTGCGCTCAGGACTCTCTCTGCCCGCAGTGTCTGAGGCCCCTCCCAAAGCAGCAGCTGGCGGAGCACAGCTGTTTCCTCCAGGAGAAAGTGGAGGGAGAGATGGTGAGGGTGGCCTCTCTCTAGGTTAAGCAGGAGCCTGCCCCAGGTGGGCAGCAGTCCTGGATTGCCAATTTCAGCCCTGGGTCAGTGCAGGTGAACCCTGAGGGACACTTCGTAGAGTTAGAGAGTCTCAATGTGAAGATGTGAAAACTGAGATTTGGTGAAGCAGAGTGGTTAAGGGAAAGCAGAAGTTGTTATAGACAGAACACTGGACTGGAGGCTGGGGTCCTGTGTTCTGTCCCTGTATTTGCCTGTAACTTGCTGTCTCCTTTCTGGCAGGTCACTTAATCCCTCTTGGTGTCACGCACCCTATGACAGGCTGGACCAGAAGACAGCTTCATACACGGCATCTCTTTGAGTGTTATAGAATTTAGTTTTGAATGTGGGAGTAGTTAAGAACTGTAGCAGTTAGCTGTTGCTGTGTAACAAACCGTCCCCAAATTCAGTGGCTTCATATAATAAACATTTGTTTCTGTTTTTAAAAAACCTACCCATGGCTCAGCTGGGCAGTTCTGCTGATCTGGGTCAGGCTTCAATGATCCTGACGGGAGTCATTTGTAGGTCTGCAGTCATCTGGTGGGTTGTCTGGGGACTGGCTGGTCTAGGATGGCCTCACTCCCATGTCTGATGGTGGGCTGGCTCTGAGCTGGGGTGACGGGGGCAATGGGGCTACATGTCTTTCCTCCTCCAGCAGGCTAACCTGGGCTGGTCCACATGGTACAGTCCTCTTGGGGTCTAGGCTCAGAACTGCCAACTGGTCATTGCTGCCAGTGCTTTACTGGATAAAGCAAATCACAAGATAAGCCTAGATTCAAGGTGGCATTCAAAGGGTCGAGGAAATAACACTTTGCCCCCTGATGGGGATTTCTGTGTCCAGAGGTATGGATTCAGGGACAAAACAATTAGAAACATTTCTGCAGTCACTCAACCACGAGGATCAACAAAAGGGCCTTGAAGAGGGGACCAGCCCAGAAGTAGGAGAGATGCTGTGTAAATGATATCATCTTCAGAAAGCAACTCAGCTTCCAGCTAAGGACTGGATTTCACAATTTTCCTCTAAGCCACCGTGTATGCTATTCCCTCTTCCTGCAATTACCTTCCCCATACCCTTCTCTGTACGTTTTTTACACAAGAAAACATTCTCCCAGATTTAAAAAAAAAAAAGTTTATTTGTGAGCACAGTCTAAGCTTTTATTTGCGAGAGCATCAGAGAAATTTTGTAGGATGTATGAAGGCTTGTCACTGGCTGACACATGGGGTCAGTTTGTGGACAAGACAGGAATCTCAAGGTTTGCTTAACGTGAAAGTTTGCCCTGCAGCAGGGGAAGAAATGCACCTGTATGCTAAATCTGGGTGGAGTAAATAAGTGATGGGAAGAGGGGACAGCTCTTCCTTAGAAAAGAATTCCATTTAATAAATGTAGAAAGAATTGAGAAAATAGAAAGTCACCACTAGAATAATACAGTAATAATTGTTACAGATCCACAGATAGAGGCTCAAATAAGTGGGTAAAATTTCAAGGAGAAACAAGGTCTTTTCACAGTCTCAAAGTATCTCCCCCCAAATAATTATTAAGTACAACAGGAAAAGTAGTAACTTCAGTAAAGAAACAGGCAGGCACTGCCTTCACTAAATGATCTAGGTTTACATCACCAGGAATAAGACAGATGAAGCTACCTGGACGGAAAAGGGGTATCTTCCCAGTGCCCGGGGGCCCACTGCCCTTAGCTGGGAAGTCACCAGGAATCTGGCCATGCTCTCTCCGAGGCCACAGGGACTCTTGCCACTGTTTCCCCATGCACCACCCTTCACTCACATTCCCCTTGCTGACTGCCAAAAATGATGCCCAAGGTGGCTCTAGGTCATGTCCTAAGAAAAGTGCCCCTCAGAGCTTGACTATAATTCTTGTCTCCCTATTCCAAATTCCCAGGAAAAGGACTATTTGACCCTGCTGGAACAGTCATGGGTGGCCTTGGGGGCTGGGTCCAGTCGGCCAGTCTGTGGCAACTTGGAGGACAGACCAGTCACTGAAGACCTGGGAGGGGTTGCAATCAGGGTGGGCTTCCTGGAAGTGGTGAGGCTTGAGCATAACGACACTCTTATTCTGGAAGATCTGTGAGGGGAGGTGTACGTCTTATTCAACAAGAACTGTTACCTGGGAAGTGCACAGCTACCATCTGATGAATGAATGTCCCCCACATCCCAGGCTGACTCAGCTTCAGTGGCAGGTACGCAAGGGGAAGGCCTTGCCTTAGGATAATCCTGAAGAAAGGAAGCTTAGAGATTTGCAGAACCTTCTGGGATGGGGTCAAGAGACATGGGAATGTCTCCATCCATCCTGGTGTGGAGGGAGATGCACAGATGACTGTCTGTGTGATCAGTGCCGATAGAGGGCAGCTGGTGGGACAGAGGTGACCAGAGGTGGGAGCTGGAAGGGGTGGAAGCAAAGGAGGCTTCTGTGTGGTCAAGGGTTGTTGGTGGACTTGGCCACTCTGTTCTGGCTCCTGGGAGATAACCTCGGTGCACTCGGAGCGTCCTCCCTGGAAGAGTGTGTGCACCTGGGCCTTTGGCCTCGCTCTATCAGTGTGGTCTCCGGAGGGACTGGAGACCAAGGAGTTCCACGTCAATGTGACTGACCCCCGAAGAAAAGCCCTGGACACCCAGGCTCGGGTGGGCTTCCCTGGTTGACAAGACTCCAGGCGTGTTGTCACACAGGTTGCTGGGAGGCTGTGACCCCGGGGAGGAGACAACCAGAAGCTGGAGCCTGGCGTCTCCTGGATTCTGCCCCACCAGCCTCTCACTTTTGTTGATTTTAACGTGTATCCTTTCGCTGTAACATGGAACCATGAGTATAACAGCTGTGCTGAGTTCTGTGAGCCCTTCCAGTGAATCAGTGAACTGGAGGGTGGTCTTGGGGACCCCTGAGACTTCACAGAGGAGGTGAGGGAGCCAGGCCTGGAAGGATAAATGAGTCGTCCTGGGAAAAGGCTGGCATTCCAAGGAGAGGGACCCAAAACTTGGAGGTACAGAATGGCATCCCTCTCCTCCCTTCTTTTGCTTGAAGAGAAAATAGAATGGTGAATTGTGACTTCAGAAGGGGTGTGTACTTTTTATGTATATAATTGCATATATATTACATATATATGAGTTCCCCTTTTAAGCACAGGCTTTGGGTCCATGTCTCCCAGGGGGTGTCCTTGCTGTAAACTTGATTGCTGGCCTGCTGGAAAGGGTGTCTGTAGGGGGTGAGAGGGAGTGGAGAGGCAGGAAGCAGTTTGAAGATGCTTTAGTTCGCTTCCCCCTAAGGAACCTGTTGGGGAGGGCATTTCTAGTTTCCAGAACCATCCACTATCATTAGAACTTTCTCTTTTCTGACCAAGGGAGTTATTGCCTGCTCAGATCCACAAAGAGACTAAAAAATTCCTGGTCTGATGTCTTTGAGTGGGGGCAAGGGGACAGGATGGTGAGGAATCTGCAAGCAGCCAGGTGGAAAACCCCTGTAAGTCCAGTTCAAAGGATGTGTGATGGTTCTATCAAGCTGCCGAGGTAAGGAGCTCCAACTGTGTGGTGAGGACTCAGCAAGTTGATCTAAAGACCTCTGTGTGCCCTAAAGATTGATTTTCTTTGAATTTCTATTCTTGTGAGCTCCCAGTGAGGACTTGGGGTATATAGCCTGCTATGGACCACATTTTGTGCCCCCCCCCAAATTCATACACTGAAACACTTATCTCCAGTGTAATGATAAGAGGTGGGGTCTTTGGGCAGTGATTTTATCATGAGGGTGGGGACCCAATGATGGGATTAGTGCCCTTATAAGAAGACACATGAGAGAGCTTACTTTTCCCAACATATACTTTTTTTTTTTTTTTTTTTGCCATGTGAGGAAACAATGAGAAGGTGTCCATCTAAAAACCAGGAAGCAGGTCCTCACTGGACACTGAATCTGCAGGCACATGATCTTGGACTTCCAGTCACCAGAACTGGGAGAAACAAATGTTTGTTTTTTAAGTTGCCCAGTCTGTGCTGTTCTGTTATAGAGCCTAAGCTGACTAAGACATAAGCCCTAAGGACTTTGCAAAATGGGGAGAAAAGATGAAGAATGCTTATAAAACAGAACAGGCTACAGTCACCCACTAACTGGCTTTACTCTCAACCCCTCTCTTCTGTTCCCCCCTCCACTCTTTCTAGAGAAAACTGGGGCCTCCTCTCTGCTCGAACCTCCAACACCACCTTCCCTGTTCTCACTCTCAGCTGGTGGTCTTGCTTCCTGCTTTACTGAGAAACACAGATGCCATTGGAGAGACAGGACTCCTTGGAGAAATGGCTGATTCCAGGGGCAGGGAAGGTACCAGGTGAGCCTGGAGCATCTTATTCCAGTGAATCGGGAAGCACTCAAAGAATTATGAGACGCATCAAAAGGGGCTTTCACTGATCAAATGTAGAACAAATTGAGGGTCAAAATAAATAATGATAGAAATGTCTTATAATTCATTGACTAAAATAAGAAACCATGACTCCATGATGACATAAATAAGTAAACAAATAAATTGAAATACATATTAATTATGAAGGTGGAGGAACATCACAGCGCAGAAGGCCAGCAGACTCAACCAATCAGGGTGGACGGCACCAGCTGTGGGCTGACTGAAATTGCACACCACCTGACAGGAGGCAGTGAGAAGGATGCAGCATCACTTCTTGCAAAAAAAATGCAGAACCTGCCTGAACCTCATCCTGAGGGCACATCAGACAAACCCAAATTGGGAGTCACTCTTCAAAATAACTGGCCTGGGGCTTCCCTGGTGGTGCAGTGGTTGAGAGTCCGCCTGCCGATGCAGGGGATGCGGGTTCGTGCCCCGGTCCAGGAAGATCCCGCATGCCGCAGAGCGGCTGGGCCCGTGAGCCATGGCTGCTGAGCCTGCGCGTCCGGAGCCTGTGCTCCGCAGCGGGAGAGGCCACAACAGTGAGAGGCCCACGTACCACACAAAAAAAATAATAATAACTGGCCTGCATCCAAAAACATCAGGACCGTGAAGGTCAAGGGAAGACTGAAGAATGGTTCCAGACTGAAGGAGACTAAGATTCTGAACTGGATGCTTTGCTAGAAAGACACTATTGAGACAATTGGTGAAGCCAGAAGTGTGTAGTGATATATCAGCATCAATTTCTTGATTTTGATAGTTTGTTGCGATAATGCAGAAGAATGTCACTGTTTGTAAGAAATAGGCACTAGGGCAGTCAGGGGGTGGTGAGGTATCACACTGGCAACTATCTCAAGTGGTTCAAGAAAATAAAAGTTCTCTGTGTATTAGCTTCTTGTTGCTGCTGTAACAAATCACCACAAACCTGATGGCTTAAAACAGCAGAAATTTATCCTCTTCAAGTTCTGGAGGCCAGAAATCTGAAGTTAGTTTCACTAGACTAAAGTCAAGGTGTCATCGGGGCTGGTTCCTTCTGGAGGCTCCAGGGAGAATCCACTCCTTGTTCTTTCCAGGTTCTAGAGGCTGCCTGCATTCCTTGGCTCATAACTTCTTAATTGCATCACTCTAACCTCTGCCTCCATTATTACATGTCCTACTTCCTCTGCTGTCATCAAATCTCCCTGAGCCTAGCTCTTATAAGGAACTTTTTGGTTATAATCAGGGCCCACCGGGATAATGCAGGATACTCTCCCCATCTCAATATTTTTAACTTAATCACCTCTGCAAAGTTTCTTTTGCCACACAAAGTGACATACAGGTTCAAGTTACTAGGACCTGCATATCTTTGGGGGCCTTAATTCAGCCTACCATATCTCACACACCAGGATGTAACCTCAGTGAAGGCAGGGATCTAAAAATTTTTCTTCTTTAAGTACAGTAAATGCACAGATGGTGGAGGTACACTTTGATGATTTTCAAACTGAACACACTTGTGTTTGAGGATCAGAACATTTCCAGCACCAGAAGCCTCCTTCCGAAAGCAGGGGTTTGCATCTGTTATGTTCATTATGATACCCACTGTGCTTGGAACAGAGCCATGTGCCAAAGGGCATTCAATACATACTTGGAGAATGAGATGAATTCTGAGCTGGGAAAGACAGTGGGATATACAAACAGGCTTGTGTGAATCTGGCCTAGTCTCCACTTCTCTGAGTCTGTTTTCTCATCTGCAAAAGGAGGATATCAATAGCTCCTGTTTTTCAAGATGTGATGAGAGTGATACAAAACATGTAAAGCCCGGGAACAGAGACTGGCACACAGCAGGTGTTCACGAGCTCTCTCCTTCTGTCTTATGAATGCTAAAGGAGCTCAAGGAGAGGGAAGTCATGGGGCAGTCTGGGCTGGCGCACCATGGAGGTGATGGCCTTGGACATGCAAGCTTGGGGCATGGCTTAGAGCAGTCTGGGCGATGCTGGAGCTCCTCGGTGCCCTTAAAAGCTCCCCCACTGTAGGCAGGGCAGCAGCCATGTCCTTGAACCACAGGGTGGCTCCCAGGCTCAGCACTGTGCTCTCCAACTCCACCCAGCCCCTTAACTAGATGCCCCAAGTGCTTTTCCTGTCTTGATTTTATCCTCCTCTTGGGTGGCCCAAGGGAAGTCCTCTTGCACTCACAGCCCAGGGTCTCCTGAACACTGCACCCACCTCAGGCATCTGCTCACCTAGAGCCAGGAATTGGACAGGTGAAGAGCAGAGAAGAGGTGATGTAGTGTGAGCAAAGGTGGATTGGAGGAATGTGCAGGTACTTTGAGAAAAATGATCTCTTCTGCAAACTAATTTTAGGTACAGTAGCTTTGCCTCTTCACCCAGCTGCAAAGGTCTCTGATTCCACTTGACTGATAAAACCATTTACCTGAGGATTCGGTCTCAGCCATTGGTCTTTGTCTCCATGCAGCTCCCATTGGTGACCGTGCCTTGGGGGTGCCCAAGGGCCAGCTGAACCCAGGTTCTTCTGTTACCTGATGGAGGGCTTATGGTTGAAGGCTACTGGACCACCTTCTCGCCTTCTGTCCCCTTTGCCTCAGCCCACTGAAGGTCACTGACCAGCCTGTATGCTGGTGTGAAAACAATTGGGTGTTTCCACTGTGTCATTCAAAGAAAAGGAAGGGAATTTTTTTTATATGAACACATCACACCCAGTTTTCTAAATATTTACACACAACCATGTCTCTGTCCAGAGGGCACATGGCCTCTTGTTCCCCATTAAAAGCACATCTGTTCTGTTTGGCTAATCAGAGGGGCCCAGCCATGCCCTATTCTCTGCCCCCAGAGCACTTGGAACACCGAAAGCAACTGCCCGATGGCATGTGGGGCAGCCCTGGGCAGGGCCCTTGAGGCCAGGGGCACCTTCTAGTATCTGGGTGACTGCAGATGTCTCCCAGCCCATTTCCTCCCACCTGGCAACCAGAGTGTCCTTTAAAAATGCACATCAGATCCCACCACACCCAGCTCCTGATCCTGCAATGGCCGCTCCTCTCACTGGAGTCCTCAAGGTGGCTTATGAGGCCCTGTGCAATAGGCCTCCACCTCTGTCTCTGATCTCAGCACCCACCACTCACCCCCATGTTCGTTTCCTGGGGATGCTGTAACAAAGGACTTCAAACGTGGTGACTTAAAGCAATAAGAATTCATCTTCTCACAGTCGAATGCCAGAAGTTCAAATTCAAGGTGTCGGCAGGGCTGTGTTCCCCACAAAGGCTCTAGGGGAGGACCCCTCCTGTCTCTTCCAGCTTCAAGTGACTGTCTGCAACCCTCGGCTTGTGGCTGCCTCACTCCAGTCTCTGCCTCTGTGGTCACATGGCCCCCAGCTCCCCCTCTTTCTCCTCTGTGTGTCTCTCTTATAGGGACAAATGTGATTGCACGTAGGGCCCCCTCAGAGAGTCCAGGATAAACTCCTCATCTCAAGAGCCTTAGCTTAATTATACCTTTTGCCATATGAGGTAATACAGGTTCCAGGACTGGGACATGGACATGTCTTTTGGAGGTCCACATCCAACTCCATTTACACCCCAGTGTTCACACAACCCCAGCTCCCTGACCCCTGTTTGTTCCTTGACCACACGAAGCATATTTCCAAGACCCTCCTCCCCTCTGATGGACTTTATGCAGGACTTAGAGGACTTTCACTCCTTCTAAAGCAGCACAACATGGCTACTCTCCATCCCTTTCTTTGGCTTTATCACCACCTGACTTGAACACATTCACATGTTTATTGTTTTATTTCCCGTCTCCCTCAACCAGCGTGAATGCTCCACAGGGCAGGTGATTCACTTCTGCAGCACAGTTGAGCATCCTGGCACTCGTGTGAGGTTCTGTGGGCATCAAGGACCCTGGTCCTTTCCCTTTCTTCTCCTCACTCTTCAGCATGGAACTTCCTTTCTCATGACCTCATGATCCAAGATTGCTGCTCCAGATCCAGCCACCCTGTTGGCATCCCAGACAGAGGGAGGAAGATGGAGGGAAGGGCAAAAAGAGTTCCTTAAGAACCCCATCCGATTACTTCTGCCTGCATTCCATTGGCCATATCAACCTACAGGGCTTCTGTTCTAAAGAAAGGGAGGAAGGAAATGGAGGAAGCAACCGGCAGACTCCACACATCTGTTAGAAGCCCAAGACATCTAATTCTGGGTATCCATGAATCTCTGGGACACACTTAAGGATTTAGACCAGTTGCTTCAGTTCAAGGTGGTATCAAGGGATGTGGGGTCAGGGGAAAGAGAACTGGAATGGGAGTTAGGAGCTTAAGATGCCAGGTTGGGCTCTACCACTAATTGCTTTGACTTTGGGTTAGTTCCTCCCTTCTCTGTGCCCGTAAAGAGAGAACTGCAGTAGATCTTCAGCCTATACAGCCATACATCCGAATCTTCACCCTCTTCATTATAATCCTCTTCAAGATCATCATCATCATCTCCTCCATCTTCATCACCATCATAATCTTCACCATCATCATCAACTTCTTCACCATCTTCATCATCATCATCATCTTCTCCATCTTCACCATCATCATCAACTTCTTCACCATCTTCATCATCATCGGCATCTTCTCCATCTTCATCTTCACCATCATCAACTTCTTCACCATCTTCATCAGCAGCAGCATCTTCTCATCCATCACCATCTTCATCTTCACCATCATCATCAACTTCTTCACCATCTTCATCATCATCTTCTCCATCTTCATCTTCACCATCATCATCAAATTCTTCACCATCTTCATCATCATCAGCATCTTCTCATCCATCATCATCTTCACCATCATCATCAATTTCTTCACGATTTTCATCATCTCCTTCACCATCACCATCATCATCATCACCATCTCCTTCACCACCATCATGATTAACTCCTTCACCATCTTCATCATTATCATCATCTCACCATCTTCACCGACATCATATCTTCATCATCATCATCATCACCACTCTCACCATCACAGCTCCTGCTGAGCGGTGTGCCAGGCATTGTATGCATCATCTCATTTAGTCCTCAACTGCCATGGTGTCAGGAGGCTTGATCTTCTATCACCACCTTCATTTTTAAAATGAGGAAACTGGGGCTCACGCAGGATAAGTGACCTGCCACAGGCTGGAGAGCGCCAGAGCTGAAGTGCAAACCAGACTTCCTGACTCCAAAGGCCCCGTGCTGGGTTCCCTCTGGGAGGTTCCATCCTCAGCTGCCACCTACCACATGACCCATGGGACCTCAAGGCCCTAACCTCACCCAAGTGCTGGCAGGGCCTCTATGGGATTGCTTCATAGCCAGCCAGCCCCTCCACCACTACTCCTTGGCCCCCCAAAGCCTTGAGAGAGGAGCTGTTCCTTTCTTGCCATTGGGATGAGGGGGCTCCCTGCCTCTAGGCCAGCTTCCCTGTGCAGGGCCTGCCTGCTGATGACCCAAGTCACCAAAGGGCCACGTCAAAGCTGGCCATGGCGATTTACAAAAACCAAAAAGAGACCTGGGCTGTGGGGAGCAGTGGGGGCCAGGTTGGGGAAGCCTACTTGAAAGTGTTGTCTAAGAAGCTGGTTTTGCTGCTACAAGTAAGAGGGTGCAGAGCCGTTTCCGCCTCCCCAGCATAACCAGCTCCCTCAAAGGCCAGGACTTGGGCTGGAGGCTGCCCCTGGCAGCACAGGGCTCGGGTACCCGGATGAGATGGGAAGCTTTAGGTCTGGGCGAGCAGATGAACTGAGGAAGGAGCAAAGCCAGTACCTACTCAGGCGCCCAGAAGGGTGTCTGCCAGTGCCTTCAGGGTGCAGGCGGCCCTGGAGTCCCAGGACGAGGCCCTGAGGTTCTCTGTGGTTGCCACCGGGCTGCTACAATGCGGCCACTCAATCCCCCATCTCCTCTGAGCTCACAGCTGGGCTGGCAAAGCCCACCTGGCCCCCCGAGTGAGGAGCCGGCTGCTGCTAAGTCCTCTGCCCCGAAGGGCAAGTTTGCCTTGTAGCCCAAGGTAACTTGCCATTCCCAACAACTATCATTTTCTGAGAACTTAAGCTAAACACTGGGTTCGTCACCATCATCACCATCACCATCATCATCCTGTTATGATTATTGCTGTTGTTATTCGCTAAGACAGGGCTTGCTCTCTGCCAACACTATTCAAAGTCTAAGGACTTTACATGGATTAACTCATGGATGACAGCTCCGAGAGATGGCTGTCATTACCATCATCCTCATTTTGTACGCGAGGGACTGAGGCCCAGAGAGGGTGACTTACTTATCCAAGGCCACTCAGCAGGTAAGTGGCAGCACCACAACTGGGACTCAGGTGTCTGACTGCAAACATGTGCTCTCTGGGTTTTGGAGTCAGCCTAAGGCGGGGCTGGCCCCTTGGGATGTCATGGCGAACTTGACTCTGGGTGGAAAGTCGGACTCGAGAACACGAAGGCATCTGCGGAATCATCCTCTCTCATCCTGAAAGGGCAAAGGGCGTGCTGTCCCGAGCATCAGAGACTTAGCACCTGGTTGAGGACACATGGACCTCGGGTTCCTGGGGTCTCGTGGGGGCTGCTTCTTGGTGAGAAATGCCACGAAGTGGCAAAAGGCATGCGTTAGTCACCCAGGCTGGGAGCTGCAGCCTAGACTCTGGGAGCCCATCAGTTTGGTGGCTGTGTGCTGATCACGGAGAAAAACAACCGTGCCACTGACCCAGGAGCCAGGCCGAATCGTGTCAGAATACATAATGCATCTCCTCGATTTATCTAGGAATTGGGTAAATCCTGGGCTGGGACTGTCACGCCAGCAGGTCGGAGACGCACAGGGCAGGCCGGCAGCTGCAGGCCATGGATCGTTGCTGCCTTGAGACCACGTTGCAGCACTTTTCTGAGTCCAGCCCCTGGGCAGATAGATCCTGTGGGCCCTGGAGGTGCAGCGCTGGGCGTGCCCCGGGCAGGGGCTCGGGGTCAGCTCTGCTGGTGGCCTCGGCCTCCTTCGCGCCCTGGGTCCTCCCGGCTCATCCACTGGAGAGGCAGCCTGGCAGCCTGCATGGGGCACAGGCTCTGGAAGCAGATTGCCTGTGTTCAGATGCTGGGGCGCGACATCCCAGCTGAGGGCAATCTCCCGAACCTCTCCAGGCGTCAGCGTCCTCATCTGTAAAGTGGGAATTATGACAAGAGTGGCACCCTCTGGGGCAAATGCCTCATGTGAGGCATTTAGAGTGGAGTCTGGCCCAGGGCAAATGCCTCCTGACTGTTGGTTGCCCTCTGCCCACACGATCCTAAGGATGTTCTCTGGATGCACTCATTTAATCCTGACAACAGCTCTGCAAGGTGGGTACCACGGCATCGTCCTTATTTCACGGATGCGGGACCGGGGATTGTGATGCTCTTGGCATTGTTGGTGCTGCTGGTGGTGAGGGTGCCGTTGATGGTGGTGCTGGCGGGAAGCTGGTACCAGCTGCTCCCGTGGGCACCCCCCACTCACACCCGGTGCCAGGGTCTCGAGGGGGCGGCTGTTTGGCTCCATGTGAGACCCCACCCCGTGCTTGTCTGCCTCCCACTGCAGGGCTTCTGGAAAAGCCCAGTGCTGCCAGGGGAGCGGTGGAGGAGGGGCCGCCCCGCCAGCGGGCGCTGCGGGCCTGGCACTCCGTGCCCTTCAAGGTGCGCCAGACTGCAGCTGGCCCCTCCGCCCGGCCCTTTCTTCTCTCCCTTTTGTGTTCGGGCCCTTTTGATTTGTGAACAAGGCCCCTTTATGCAGCGCCGGCCTCACCAGGCCCCGCCGCAGCCCAGTCCCACCCTTGGCCGGGGGTTTCCTTTTCATTTGGCACTAGGAGCCCGGCTCAGAGCGAGACGGCAGGAGGGCTTGGTGGTGTCACAGAACCGGGGTGACTCAGCTTTCAGTGGGGCATTGTGGCCCCGCAGCTTTGATATTCTAAGTGGGAATCTCAACAAAGGGGAGGACGGGGCCGCGGGAAGGTGATGCTCCTGAGAGGGCCCTTCGTGGGACGGCCTCCGCGGCCTCGCCCGCCAAGAGGAGGCCCCTCTCCCAGGAGGACGATTGCGTTTCGCCGGGAGGACTGGCCTGTGGCCCCAGCCTCTTAAGGACGACACTGAGCAGGGCAGCCGTCTCGGGGGTTCGCGGTGGGGGCAGTCAGCCCCTGGCATCTCATCTGCCCTTAGTGTCTGCAGCTTCCCACGGGGAGGTGGCAGCCAGGTGTTTCCAGGCAGGGAGGTGCTTGGCGGGGCCTCCAGCCAGAGCCCAGGTGAGCTAGCCTGGAGGGGCCGGAGCTCTGGGCCCCCAGCAGCTGAAGGAGCCTGACCAGGAGGCAGAAACCTGCAGGGGGTCTGCCTGCCGGGACACAGAGACTCCACGTGCAGACAAGACGCAAGAAGGTGGCTCTTCCCCTTTGCTTGCCCGTCAGCAGTGCGGGGCCGCCTGGAAATGAACATACACAGGACCTGAAATCAACTACCTAGATCCTCTGAGCCTCGGTTTCCTCATCTGTAGAGTGAGATCCTGGGTCTTCTCATTTTAGCAGGGCGCTGTGAGGGTCATGACGGCTGCTCCTCAGCGCTTAGCAAAGCACACGATGCGGCCACGGCACGTGTGCACTGGTTTTAGAGCGGTTACTTTGTGTTTTTAAATCCTCCCCTTCATTTGCTTGCTGGACGTTGGTGCGGGATGGTCCCGAGATGAATAACGCGTGAGCTCAGGCCATCCAGGTTTGAACCGTGGCAGGACCTGGGGCTAGTTAGCCTGTCTCTGCCTCGGGCTCCTTCTCTGCTAAGAGGGCGTCATGATCAAATAGACCCCATGGGGTTGTTGAAGGATGAAACGAGATGGTCTGCAAAGAGGGCGTGGTGTCATCCTGGCCCCTCGAGGGCACTCGACCCACATGCTGCTTCTGTGACAGTTTTTGGATGTGGTTGACCTGTGATTGGCCAGAGACAGAGCAGCCGGTGGCTACGTGTGCTGACTCTGGGATCACACGGTCGGTTTCTGATCCTGGGGCCTCCTTACCGTGGCAAAGTGACCTTGGGTAACTCACTTCACACTCTGAGCTCAGTTTCCTCCTCTGTAAAATGGGGGCACTGACGCCGCCGACTCCTCGATATGACAGGAACCAGGTGCCCCAAGGGTCTCAAGGCCAGGGGGTGTGGGATCGAAGGAGTCCTGGGTGAACTGCCCCCAAAGCAAAGGTCCTTCTGTTGGGAGCCTCTTCGAGGCAGATACCTTGCTCCAGAGAAGGTTATGGATTTAGGGCAGATGGGGGATCCTGGGAAAGGGTCCGGGGAAACTTCAAAACTTTGATCTTTCTGATGATAATAACAGCCGATGTCTGGCACTTGGGGTGTCCCAGGCCATGTGCTAAGCAGTTCACGCTTAATCATCTCCAGAGGGAAGAACTGTCATTATCTCCATTGTACCCCGAGACCCCTGAGGCTCTGGATTGAGTGACTTGGGGGAGAGCCGTGAATGGCAGGGCTGGGCTTAGCACCCAGCAGAGGGACCTGGAGTCTCTGCTTAGCTGGGAAGGACCGTGGCACCAGGCAGTCTTTCCTGGCTGCCTACTTAAAACAGGAAGGCAGGGCTCCCCATGTGCTAGGTTGAGCAAGGGAGTACACCAGGACTGGGCAAACGGAGACCCCATCCCCTGGAAGGGCGGGGGTCAGGGAGGCTCAGGGCGCCCTGGGAGCCAAGCCTGCGGTGGTGGCCTGTATCTCTGGGGGTCTGGGAAGCGCTCTCCGTCAGCTCCCATCACCCCCAGTGGGAGGTGCTGAGTGGGTGCCTCTCCCTGCAACTTGCCCTCGGAGAATCATTGCCAGGCTTTAGAAATTGCTTCAAGGTGATTGAGAAGCCTTCCGATGAGAGGAGGGCTCTATGTCCCCTCCCCTTGAGTCTGGGTGGGCTCATGCTCACCAGAAGAAAGTGGTGGGCGTGATGCTGGGTGATGGCTAGGGCTGGTTGGGGGGAAAGGAGCTGCGTCGGAGGGCACGTATTTCAGTCACAAGAAGAGTAATTGCTGAGGCTCTAACGCACGGCATGGAGACCACAGCTAATAACTCGGTGTCATAGACTGAACTCTGCTCAGAGCAGGTCTTAAGCGTTCTCACTCCACACAGAAGGGTTCAGTGTGTGCGATGGAGGTGCCGATTATCTCCATCTTGGAAATCATCCCACCACGTGTGTGTATATCACGTCACGTTGCGCACTTTAAGCACACACAATTATATTTGTCGATTACTCCTCAATAAAGTTAAAAAGACGAAAGGCAAGGGGGCCGCTCCCGCCTCACCCCCCTGCAGTGCTGCTCTGGGGACACACCCTCCGGAACCCAGCGGCCACATCGGGAGAAATTTAAGCCCCACAGCAGGCCTAGCAGAGCCCAGCTTCTGAGCCACCTCCCCCCAGGGGCCTCTGGATGTCTCCCCAGCTGAAGCCTGGGGAGACAAGCTGCCTACACTGTGGCACCCGGGTCTGACCTACAGGGCCTGAGAGCATCGTGGGACAATGTGTGTGTGCCCCTGAGTGTCTGTCTGTAACACAGCAACGGGAACTGGGACTGTCTTCCACTAGGGAGAAGAGGGTTAGCCACCAGCCCTCAACAGGGCCTCCCAACGGCCCCCTGATGGCTGCGGCCCTGATGCCCAGGGCTGATTCACCTGGGAGGAGCCTGCTGGCACACAGGGGAGTTCCACGGATGGGCCAGAAACAAGGGTACATGAACACCCTAAAATCGTACACAAAATTCTGTGTGTACACACACGGGGGTGTTGGGATGAGGGCAGGTCCACAACATCCTTCAGATTCTCAAGATGGTGCGTGGCATACGTAGTATGCAAAGAGGCAGCACCTCCACACCTGATTGGCCCGTCCCTGTAGCCACAACCCTTTGCCATGTGGCTTTGAAGCTCCCCCCACAGGAGGTAGAGGCTATTTCCCCGCCCCCTGCATCTGCTCAGGCCTATGGCTTTTTTCTTTTGTCATTAATACATGACTTTTATTTTGTAGCATTGTATAACAGAAGAATTTTAGGAAATACTTATTCTAATGAGTATTTATGGTCCAAGATGAAGAGGCTTAAGCCCAAAGAGATTAAATGCTTTTTCCCAATGAATAATGAAAGATCAGCCTGGAATCCCGTTCCCCTGGGTGCTGTGTGAGTACTCGACACATGGCATCTAACCACGCTTAAAGCAACGCTCTTCACTAACAAAACACCAAGTTGGCTTAAGCTATCTTTTCTAGGCATTACAGACTCAGCACAGTAAATGAATTCTCTGAATTGAAGTATAGTTGAGGTATAATATTATGTAAATTACAGGTGTATAATACAGCGGTTCACACTTTTTAAAGGTTGTACTCCATTTATAGTTATTATAAAATATTGGCTACATTCCCTGTGTTGTACAACATATCCTTGTAGATTATTTTTTACCTAATAGTTCGTACCTCTTAATCCCCTACCCCTATCTTTCCCTTCCTCCTTTCCCTCTCCCCACTGGTCACCACTAGCACGTCTCCCTCTCAGGCTGCTGTGTGGGAAAGATTCTCTACGGTGATGCCCACAAAGGGATTTGCCACCATGAGAGGGTAGAGGTAGAACTGTGTCCCCACAAAAGATATCTCCAAGTCCCGACTCCTGGAACCTGTGAAGGGGACCTTATTTAGAAGTAGGGTCTTCGCAGAGGTGAGTTAAGAAGAGATCATGCTGGCGTAGGGTGGACCCTGATCCAATGACAGATGTCCTTGTAAGAAGAAAAAACAAAGACACAGACACATAGAGCAGGCCATATAAAGACGGATGCAGCCACAAGCCAAAGGACACCTGGAGCCCCCAGATGCCAGGAGAGACAAGGAAGTCTCCTCCCCCAGAGCCTTTGGAAGGAGCTCGTTCCTGCCAACACCTTGATTTCAGACTTCTGCCCTCCAGAACCATGAGAGAATAATTGTCTTTTATTTAAAGCTGTTATTACAACCCCCCATCCCAGCCGGTACCCGCAACTGCAGTGCCTCCCACCCAGGAGCCCAAGTCCAGTGGGGCTCACTCAGGGCGCCTGTGGTTTCCCAAACCAAAGCTGGAATGTCTGACTTGGGGCTGTGGACACCACTTAGCTGGGCTGTGATGCCCTCGACCCGCGGCTGGACCAGCTTGGGAAGGGGACGTGCCTGCCCGCCCACCCGAAGGCTCCCCCAGGTGCAGTGCTCACAGTGAGAGCACCCCCCACCCCCCCATCCCACCCCCCGGGTTCCAATTAGTCATCATTTCAGGGACTTAAGCAATGTTCTCCCAGCCACTCACAATGCCCACTTGGCCCCTCTGGAGGCCTTTCTCTTCCCGGCTTTGAAGATGAATGATTTTTAAAGACCACAGAATTCAGACAACTTGAGGGGGTGGAGATGGTTGGAGTCCAGGATGCTCTGAAGAGGGAGTGTGCTGGGCTCTACTGATCCCGACAGGACGCCGGGAAACGGCTGTGGGTGGGCGATGAGCAGCAGCAGTGCAGCTCAGAGAGGGCGGGGCCGAGGGAGGATGGGGGCCAGGGCGCCAGGCCTGGATTCAAATCCTGCACCTGTCACTCAACCCTCTGAGCTGGTCTCCACCTCTGCACAGGGTGAGGGGGGATTAGATACGATCACTGTGTAGCTAAGGTCGCTGCAGCCATCGTCAATAAATAAAGAATCCAGCCCCTTGGGGTCCCTAGCCCGCTGTGTGACCTTCAGAAGCCTCGTGCCCTCTCTGGGCCTCTGGCTCCAACTGTAAATAAGGAAGTGGGTGGAGATGGTACAAGAGAAAGCCCTGAGGAGGGAGGCAAGAGGGGCAGTAGGAGGCCCTCCTGGCTTTGTAGAAGGCAGCCTGCGGGGGCACGAGACCCAGGCCCACTGAGGGGACCTCGGGGCAGAGACTCGGATGCTTGTACCACTTTCCCGTCGTCCCAGCCCAGCCCATAGGTCCAGGGCTTGGGACATCGCTGGCATGAGGAAGACGCTGGCTGTGGGACAGGGACTCCAGTGGACCGAGGGGGGATGGTGTAGCTGAAATCACATAAAATGGTGAGAAAGCCCTCTTCCTTCTCTTTCAAGTTTTCTTAATCGCAGTTGGCCTTTACGCCACCTGCCTCCCTTTTTACAAAGGAAGAGCAGGGGCCTGCATCTGAGCCTGCGCCTTGGTGAGAACTTGATACTGTTTTCTGCAGTTATTTTAATAGTTACATAGTGATGCATTACAGTTACATTGTAATCAGGGCAAAGGATGTTGGTCTCTATTCTTGACAAAGGTGTGGATTTTCCTTTGAAATAAATGTAAGTAAAAATAAAAACGAATCCATTTGTTCTTGTCAGATCTTTTTGTCTGAGAGATGGCTGGTGGAAGTTTCGCAGCTGCTGGAGTTCTATAGGGGAGACCCTGCCACGTCCCAGGACCTGGGGGTCCAGTGATGACCCGGGAGATGGCGTGACCCCACGAAAGGCCCAGAAAGGAAGCCACCCCCAGGGACCCCGGACCAGTCACTCTCGCTCTCTGTATGTCAATTCCTCCCTGCAAAGCGTGGGTGACAGGAGGCAGCTCACAGGACTGTAGCAAGGATTGGAGAGCGAAGGCTGCAGACGTTGCTCCAATGCTCACTGCGCCTGGGGGGTCATCGTCACGAAGACCCTATGACGTAGGTGCTGTTATGTCTCCATTTTACAGATGAGCAAACGGAGACACAGAGCTGCGAGGTCTGAGGCCAGAGTCTAACTTCTGAGCCACTACATGTACCGCCGCATCCAGGACAACGTGGCTCCTCGTGGCAGCGAGGCAGCTTCAGTGTGCGACCCCGGCCACGCACCGGCGGCCACGGCAGAAGTGTCCCCAAGCTCTTCCGTCCTGTGTGAACAGCACTGGTGGCCGCAGCCCCCACCCCTCCCCCTCCCTCCACCCCTGACAACTCGGGATGTGGTCGTGTGTAGCGCACTTTTCCTGGTGGGTTTGCAGCTGGGGCGTCTCGGGCGAGGTCGACTGCCTCGCTGGTCCAGGACCCTCCGAGGGTCCCTACGACGGGCTTGGGGGAGATGCCTGCGTGGAAGCACTGCTGGGGAGCTGGGGTCCGTGGGAGGCCTGAGCTTCCGGCCTCACACACATTTCTGCACGTGGGGTCTGGTTACATCCGGATGTCCTAGCATCCCAGAGAAAGGCCATTTTTCTTTCAGGTGATGCGTTCTGAGATCAAAGCCCAGCAGAGATGGGACTCCTGTCCCTGTGTCCCGAGCCCGGGATAATGGGCCCCCTTCCTCTCACTCCAGGCACCTGAATGAGCCTGGAGAATCCGAAAGGAATTTTCTTTAAAGTGACACTTTAAAGAAACCCACTCATGGGGAAACGAGCTATTTTTGTTGTAAAGACAATAGGGTGGGATCAACATGGTAGGAAAAAAGGTCCCTCCTCACCCCCATTCCTCCACGCTAATCACTCTTGTGTCCTGTGTTTTATGTCTGCCCCCTGCCAGGACCAGGCTCCAGGTAATACATGGCTATCACGTTTTCCATATAAAAGGATGTCTATATTTTTTCTCCTGTTTGGAAACAAAATACACATACAATATTGAATGCTGCTTTTTCACTTAATATTTTATCACGAGCTTTTCCCCACCCAGCACATAATCACCGTAATTATCCTTCAAGGTGTCCTGAGTTAGGCAGCAGCACCTGGTGGTTCAGACAAATTCCAAAGCCCAGGTACCTGCCTATGAATCCTGGCTCTGCCCTTAGGCCGCTGAGCACCTACAGGCAAGTTGCTTGACCTCTCTGTGCCTCTGTTTTCTCCTCTCTGAGAAAATCCACTAGGGTCATTATGCGGCTTAAAGGAGTTAATATTTATAAAATTCTTCAAAGAGCACGTTGTCTATAGCAAGTACTATAGCAGTGTCTGGCAAATAGATTTGCTGTTTTTGTCAAACTCTGGGTGTGACCACCCCCTGCGGCTACAAATTACATCCAGAAGAATAGCATTGCCTGCTTGGCTTTCTCTTTCTCGTTGATGGTTACTAAACGGGGAGCAGTGTGTGGGTTTGGCTCCTGGATTCAAAACTCAGCTCATCCACTCCCCCCGTGTGCTCTTGAGGAAACTGGTTACCTTCTGTGCCTCAGTTTCCTCACCTGTGAAATGGAGCCAGTTGTCTCTACCCTGCCTGTTGCACAGAACTTGGGTTCCAGGCAAAGAGGGGTGTGGGGTGAAAGGGAAGACATGCCCAAAGGTGGAACTCTTTGGGGAAAATAAAATGAGAGAGATTTGGAGTGTAGGAGGGACCCGCGATGCTTACTGAGTGGTTAGTTAGGGTCCGAAGCTAGCCAGCATGAAGCGGGCAGAGGCTGCTTCCTGACCTTCCCAGGCTCAGTAGGGGGCCCCCAGCTCGTGCCCAAAGGGCCTGAATGTGTTGCTGTCACTCACTTTTGTCACCCACCTTCTCCCTGGTGGTAGGTGTCTCCTGGCCCTCCCCACCCACCCCTGCCTCCACCAGGAAAGGAATGTGTCCTCTTCAAACTGCATCCTCAGCTCATGGCCTGGCGCGAAGCAGGAATTCAAAATGCTGTTGAATGGTTGAATGAATGAGAGAATGAATGAATGAATGAGAGAATGACAAAATGTTTATAGAGGAGTTCTCAGACTGTATTTGATCTCACAGATGGTCTAAGACAGCAATTTCCATAGCTGGTGGATGTCAGCTTTGCCTTGTTGGAAATTTAGAAGCAACTGAAGCCTGGGCGGGGCTTATGGTGAAGATGGTCATGTCTTTTTAGTGCTCGACACGTGCCGAGCGGCTGTCAGGGGTCTCCAGGTAGGTGTGTGTCCTCCAGGTGGATGTCAGTGGCCTCGAGGTCTGATCTGTCTGATTTCAATCAGGCACAGATGAGGCACCAGTGGTTTGAACGAATACTCCCAAGGCCACCTTGATGGGTGGCACCGTGCAGTCATCCCAGCGGGAGATGCACAGAGACACAGATGCTGACGGACGGGCTCGCGACGAACTTCTTTTGGGAGGGAATTAAGGCCCGATGTTTTAAGAACACTTTTACAAGAGGTTCCTTCATGGGTTATCTTCCAAAATGACCTTGCACCATCAGGGCTCCCAGGGGCAGGTCCCCAGAGCTGGTACTGCCTCTGGCTCCTGGGGCTTTCCTGTCCTTTCCCCATCCCAGGGCCAGTGATGGGGTTACGTTGCAGGACAGAGAGCTGGGAAGAAGGTTCTGGACCAATTGCTGGCCCTGCCACATCTAGCAGTGTGACTGCAGGGCTTAAGCCGGTGAAGATTGCAAAAAATATTTACGTCCAATTGCACTCCTGGCACTGCACGCAGGGGCTGTAATTACACTCACTGTTAGGACTATCACTGCTATTTCCTTTGGAATTCAGCCAGCCTGATCTGAACCGGGCCGCTCCTACGAGCCTCCCTATGGGTCTTGCCCACCGATTTTCAGAGTCTAGCTTGAAAGAAATGGCTGAAAAGCCTGCTGTCTCCACACCAGGTGGGAGCTGGGGCCCTACCTCTCACAATATACTATGTGTGGGTTGTTAGTGGGTGCTAGAGGGGGCGCTCGAGAGAGGAGGGTGTCTTTGCTTTGCTTCAGAAAGACATTGCTCCAAAGAAGTCATCCGGATGGCCAACGGGCACATGAAAAGATGCTCAACATCATTAATTATCAGAGAAATGCAAATCAAAACTACAGTGAGGCATTACCTCATTCCACTCAGAATGACCATCATCAGGGCTTCCCTGGTGGCGCAGTGGTTGAGAGTCCGCCTGCCGATGCAGGGGACATGGGTTCGTGCCCCGGTCCGGGAAGATCCCACATGCCGCGGAGCGGCTGGGCCCGTGAGCCATGGCCGCTAAGCCTGTGCGTCCAGAGTCTGTGCTCCGCAACAGGAGAGGCCACAACAGTGAGAGGCCCGCGTACCGCAAAAAACAAAAAACAAAAAACAAACAAACAAAAAAATGTGTACAAATAATAAATGCTGGAGAAGGTGCAGAGAAAAGGGAACCCTCCTGCACTGCTGGTGGGAATGTAAGTTGGTGCAGCCACTATGGGGCACAGTATGGAGGTTCCTTAAAAAACCAAAAATAGGGTTGCCATGTGATCCTGCAATCCCACTTGGGCAAATATCTAGAGAAAACTCTAAATTGAAAAGATACATGCACCCCAGTGTTCATAGCAGCACTACTCACAAGAGCCAAGACATGGAAACAACCTAAATGCCCATCAACAGATGAATGGATAAAGACGATGTGGTACATATATACAATGGAACGCTACTCAGCCATAAAAGAGAATGAAACAGTGCCATTTTCAGCAACATGGATGGACCTAGAGATGATCATATTAAGTGAAGTAAGCCAGACAGAGAAAGACAAATATCATATGATACTGCTTATATGTGAAATAAAAAAAAAAGAAAAAAAGATAGAAATGAACTTATCTACAAAACAAATAGACCCATAGGCATAGAAAACAAACTTACGGTTACCAAAAGGGATAAATTAGGAGTTTGGGATTAACAGATACACATTACTGTATATAAAAGAGAAAACCAACAAGGACCTACTGTACAGCACAGGGAACTCTACTCAATATTCTATAATAGCCTATAAGGGAAAAGAATCTGAAAAAGAATAACTGAATCACTGTGCTGTACATCTGAAACTAACACAACATTGTAAATAAACTATACTTCAATAAAAAAAGAAAGAAAAAATAGGTGTGGCCCGTCACAAAAGACCACCTATTGTTATGTGACATTTCCAGAATGGGCTTGTTTATGCAAACAGAAATTAGGTGAGTACTGGCCAGCGGCTGGGGGTTGGGAGAAAAGCGAGCAATTCTTATGGGTGAAGGGCTTCTGAGGGGTGAGTAACGTGTTCTAAAGTTGATAGTGGTGATGGCTGGGCGTCTGAATACTCTAAAACCCGCTGCACCCACTAAAACACCTTAAGAGGGTGAACTGTGTGACATGTGAGTTGTATCTCAATATATCTCTATAAAAACAAATAGCTTTGTGAGTTGGCACTGCGGAAAGAGCCCAGGTACCAGCCTGCGGCAAAGTCCCATGGCAGCCTCAGCAGGGCTGGGACAGTGGGTACCCCGGCCAGGTTGTCCCCGGGTGAAGGCACCCAGGACCCTGGATCTCTCTTTGCTGTGGAGTCAAGTTGTCAAAATGTGGCCTCATCTAGGTGCAAGAAAGACTCTGTTTAAAAGCTCATCAGGACTTCCCTGGTGGCGCAGTGGTTAAGAATCGGTCTGCCAATGCAGGGGACATGGTTTCGAGTCCTGGTCTGGGAAGATCCCACGTGCCGCGGAGCAACTAAGCCCGTGCGCCACGACTACTGAGCCTGCGCTCTAGAGCCCGCGAGCTACTGAGCCCACGTGCCACAGCTACTGAGACCCGTGCGCCTAGAGCCCATGCTCCGCAGCAAGAGAAGCCACCGCAATGAGAAGCCCACGCACTGCAATGAAGAGTAGCCCCAGCTCGCCGCAACTAGAGAAAGCCCGCGTGCAGCAAGGAAGACCCAACTCAGCCAAAAATAAAATGTAATTAAAAAAAAAAAAAAGCTCATCACTGGTGATTTATAAGGGAGGCTGCAGCAGCCGTGTGGGGAACACAGAGCCTGGGAGGGGTGCCCGCCATGGGGCAAAGCGCTTGTCTTCCACCTTTACCAGGAGCTCTGTTTCAGGGGCCTACGCTCCCCAAACTCCCGTGATCCCACATTCGTAGCCGGGCCGGGGGGCAGTGGGAAGGGGCCTAGGGCTCTGGCATCTTTACTAGTCCAGGTGTGACTGGGTCAAAGCCTCCACCCCACACCATGGCCCGGCGCCCTGGAGATGGCATTGGTGCGACCCCGCGGGTCAGGGAGGGTCAGGTAAGAGGATGCAGGGCATGGGGTGGGGGCAATGGCTGCCAGTTTGCAGGCAGGTGAGATCAGAAGCCGCAGGAACGAGAGGGGCCGAGGTGATCGTCCAGCAAAGGCAGGGTGCTCTGGGGAGCGGTGCAGCCCAGCCCGGCCTCGGGCCCACACTCCAAAGGATCCCCCGCCCTGGGAACAGGTGCCTGTACAGGGCCGAGGTCGGGGTTTGACTTGGATTCTGGTGCCCGCTGTTCACTCAGAACAAGAGCACCAAAGAGCAGGCTGAGGGCCTTCTGGGTTGCAGGCCCTGAGCCGCGGGGAGAGGCTCCTTCGTCAGGATGAAATTGGCATCGTGGCTCTGAGACACGTCCCCAGGAGAGACACCCACACTTCTCAACCACCCGGTAACGAGGCTGGCCCAGGGACAGCGACCCCGCGCCGTCCTCCAGCCTAATGACAGCGCCAAGAATTCAACCCATTGTCCCGTAATCTGTGGCTAAAAGGATTTAAAATTCAAGAGAGAGAACTGCGGAGGCCAATTAGCTACATTGTGTGGGCCTCAAGCCGCCGTGGACACATCTCTTGGGCCCCAAGGCCCCTCTTAAGTCAAGTGGGGTCTCGGCTTAAATGCCGCCGTCCGTCAGTCCCCGAGTCGGACCTACCTTCATCTCCCTGTGCCAGGGTTTTGCGTGTGAATTGGGAGAGTGGGTCTAGGGCCTGGGGTCTCCAAGGAGCCCTGCCCAGGTCTACACTGTCGTTCATTACTTACAGTGCGGAGGTGGGTGGCGGGAAGGTTCCTGTGTGTGCTGAGACATTCACCCAAAATAACCTGCAAGGGGACCCTTGGTGGGTCTGATTTCCCGCTCGCGGGTCCGGCTGATGAGTGGAAGAGAGCCTGGCTGTGGAGTCAGAATCCAGCCCCGCCGTGCACACGCACCGAGCTCCTGCTGCCTGGGCTCCCACCAGAGGCAGCATCCTTCCTGGGCAGAGCTGCTGTCAGAGGAAAATGCGCGTGTACAGGGCACAGGGCAGGACCCCGCTGCCCCCCGTCCGCTTCCTTCCTTCTCGTCTCTGTAGGCGTTAATCCTGATCCCTCACTGTCCCCTCTGCCCCAGCCAAATGGCCTCGGCTAAGCGTGTCTCGAGCACCAACTGCCTTACGAATCACCAAAGCAATACCTGCTCACAGTAAAAATCAAAACAACAGTGAAATCAACACCAAAGGGTGGGGCTTCCCTGGTGGCACAGTGGTTGAGCGTCCGCCTGCCGATGCAGGGGACGCGGGTTCGTGCCCCGGTCCGGGAAGATCCCACTATGCCGCGGAGCGGCTGGGCCCGTGAGCCATGGCCGCTGAGCCTGTGCGTCCGGAGCCTGTGCTCCGCAACGGGAGAGGCCACAGCAGTGAGAGGCCCGCGTACCGCAAAAAAAAAACACCAAAGGGTGATAGTGAAGCGTCCTCTTCCCACTCATCCCTTCCTGCATCCTCCTTCCCAGAGGTAACTAACCACTCCTACAGTTTCCCGTATCTTTCAGAAACATTCTGCGTATCCACGAGTGTGTGCAAATACTAATAACGCAGTAAGCACAGGTCCGGTACCCAGGCATGCCAGATGCTGCCCCGAGTGCTTTGCCTGTGCTAACTCATCTCAGCCTCACGGTAATCATCCCATTTTGCAGATGAGGAAACTGAGGCTTGGAGAGGTTCACTTGCCCAAACCCACACAGGTAGTAAGTGGCAGAATTTGGATTTGAACCCAGCAAGTCACAAATGGGATCGCAGTCCCCACGCTGTGATGCTACTGTGTGGTTCCCGTACAGGCCATCCCAAGAGCCTTCCGTCCAGGGAGCTCTCTGTCACGGCGACGACTGCACGCCACAGTCTCCACGTGGGGGTGGTTTGCATTGTATCTGGGTTGATATCCTGGTGAATGAGGCTGCAGTGGGCATTCCTAGGCATATTTCTTTATGGACTTTGTGAGATGACGTGCCACCTGTGGGATTCCTAGAGCCAGGGGCGTTCCAGTGACCATCGTCACAGATCCTGCCCGATGTCCTTCCTGGAGGTGGCCCTGGCTTGCACGCCTTCCAGCTCTGCAGGACACGCCTGAGTGCAACCCTTTGCTTTGCAGCTACCCGGACAGTTCTGTCTGCTGGACGGACTCCCTCCCGTTTGAAAACTGCCTCAGAATCAGCTCCGCGCCTCTGATGAGTAGTTCTTATGACGGGTCATTTTCTAGTCTACGAATTTTCTGGAGTTTTGCCAGACCCGATGTTCCAGAAAACCCCCTCTATCCCTATTGGAAGCAGTGACTCCAAATGGACTGCCCACCCTGCCAGGCGGTGAGATGAGATGATGCTGTTTTGTTCCCGCCCGCCCGCCTTAAGTGCCAGTATCGTCAGGACCCGTATTTCCAACTTCTTTTCTGCACTTTTGCACTCAAATGACCAATGTTATCAGATCAAAGGATGCTACGGGGATTTCATTCATTCATTCATCATCTCCAGGGGGATTGATTCAGGCCAAGCCCCAGGTGGAGACACTGAGGAAGTAGAGAACAGCAGACCAGTCCTGGCCTCCTTAGAACCTCACGGCCCCGTGGGTGAGACGGACTCGGGGAGCAGGAAGGAGGGACTCCTGATCCAGTCAGGGAGTGTGGGGAGGGGGATGCAGGGACACCCCGTCTGAGGAGGGACTCTCTGAGCTGGACCACCAAGAACAGGAAGAATGTAGGCAAGCCAACAATGGGAACAGAGAGGGGATTGGGTGCTGTAGGTGGTGTGAACAGCCAGGGCAGAGATCCCAAGGTCCGGCAGAACCCCTGCTCCCAGGGGGGTGCCGGGAGCAGTGACTAGTCAAGGCCAATGGGCAGGGGCTGGACCATGCCTGAGGTCAGGGTCCTAACCCTGCAGGTGAGGAGTTGTAGCACTGGCTATGCATGGCAGGCCCAGAGGGCTTGCAGGCAACACTGGCCGCTGGCCAGGATGGAGATGCCAGGGGACCCCTGGGGCTCTGTCTTGCTCACCCAGTAGGGAGAGGGGAGGTGAGTGTCCTTCCCCGGCCTCCTGAAGCTGGGAAATAGGAACATTTCCTAACAACAAAAGTAAGCGTGCGCCCAACCAGCCCCTTCCTGACCTGACTCCCTCACGCCTTTGCCTGGTCCAGGATTTGGGCCCACAGTGATGAGAGACTAGGATTCAGAACCCACCGGTCCACTGATGCCATCTGGCAGCCTGTCCCCTGGCAGGCAGTCTGCTGGTGGGGGGTGGCCAGCCAGTGAAGGCCCAGAACACAGCCCCTTCTCTCTGCAGGCTTGGGGTCAGACAGCCGTGCCCAGAGGTCCTGTGGGAAGTGAAGGCACACACAGGTAGCATGCCAGTCCCTAGGGGCAGGGCCAGGGCACTCCTCCCTGCCAGCGCCCTGAGAGCACCTTTCACGCCACGGCCTCCACTGGCCAGCGCCCCACAGCTCCTGGTGGCCGTCTCCACCATCCTGGCCATGGGACACAGGATGGCACTAGGACAGAGACAGACAGGGCCTGCCTGCCCTCCCAGCCGGGAGACGCGGGCCTCGGGGTCAGGATGGCACGTGGGAGGAGAGGGAGACTCACCGTGCCTGGGGAGCTGGGGGCTTCCAAGTGCCGTGCACTGGTCTTGCAGGAGTTTCTAGAAGGAAAAGGCTAATGGGCGCCCCGGGTGGCGGAGGGACCAGCATGTGTAAAGACCCTGGTGAGGGTGGGGCAGGGGTGATCTTGTGGGAGTGGGTTTGCTTCCATAGCTCTTACCAAGCTCTGCCAGGCCATGATGGGGGTGGTGGGCGGCAGGTAGAAATCACAGGCCAAGCCCCTGTCTCCACCTCTCCCCATCCACAGGCCTGGGGGCACACCTCATGGCTGGCACTCCTCATGGGCTATTGTGTACCCTCAAATTTGTGTGTTCAAGTCGTTAACCCCTACTACTTCAAAATGTGGCTGTATTTGGAGATGTGATCTTTAAAGATGTAATTAAGGTAAAACGAGGTCACTAGGTTGGGGCCCTAATCCTATAGGACTGGTGTCCTTATAGGAAGAGGAGGTCAGGACATGGACACACACAGAGGAACGACCCCGTGAGGACACAGAGAGAAGACGGCCGTCTACACGCCAAGGAGAGAGGCCTCAGGAGGGACCATCCCTGCACACACCTGGATCTCAGATTCCAGCCTCAGGACTGGAGACAGGGACTGTGTGTGTGTGAGCCCCCCGGGCTGCGGGACCTTGTCATGATGGCCCGAGGTAACTGATATGGCCCTCGCTGCGTGGTTATCACCCTGCCCTTTACCTTGCGTCACCTTTCAAGGTGAGCTGCAGAGGCACTGGTCCCTGCTGGTCGCCATGGGTGAGTTGATGGCTTGCAGTGGGCACTGATCTGAACGCTCCCTCACTGAACCCTCACACCCAGTGTGTGCAGGGGGAGGGACGGTCACTCCTGTTACAGAGGGGGAGACTGGGGCATGCAGAGGTCTGGCCAGGCACCGGAGGGCACGGCCACAGGCCACGTCCCCGAGGCCATGCTCCTGGTTGTTCCAGCTGCCCCGTGTGCGGCCCCAGGCCAGGCACTGAGGGGGCACAGGGGCCGGAGGCTGCCCTCGGTCTGGTGTGGGCAGGGGCGGGGGCAGCTCACAGTGTGTCTCCCCTCCAGCCCTCAATCCTGAAACAATTCCTCTTCCTCCTCCTTTCAGACTCAGCTTGGAGCTTCGTAAGAGCCAGGAAACAAGCCAAAGGTCCATCGACAGAAGAACGGATGAACGAAGTGTGGTCCATGCATACAAGCGACTATAACTCAGCCGTGAAAAGGATGCAGGCACGGACACGCGCTACCACGTGGACGAACGTCGAAACATTACGCCAAGTGAAAGAAAGCAGACACACAGAGACAGATAACGTCCCAGTCCATTCTATAAAGTGTCCAGAACAGGGAGACCCATAGAGACAGAGAGTAGACGCGTGTTGCTTAAGGTGGATCAGGGAGGGAGGAATAGGTAAATGACAGCTAAAAGCTGAGGGCTTCTTCTGGGGTGATGAAAAGATTCCAAAACCGACCTGGTGATGACTGCACAGCAACAATGCATTAAAAGTCATTGAATTGTACACTTTAAAGGGGTGAATCGTAGGGTATGTGGATTTATATCTCAGTAAAGCTCTTTAAAATTAAAAACATAAAAATAATTTTTTTAAAAGACTCAGCTTGGGTGGTCGCAGCCCCTAGGCCCCCAGACTTCACGTTACCCTCCGGGGGTCTCCTTCCACCCCGCTGGTGAGCCGCTGTGCACTTGGGATCCTCCTGACCCATGACCCGGTACTGGAACTGACCTCCACCAAGGTGCTGCCGGCATATAGGAAAGTGGCAGGTCCCCTCCTCCCTGTGCCCAGCAGCCCTCACTCTCCCTGGGTACAAGCAGTGTTCAAGACCCCTTGGGTGCCAGCAGAGTCACCACCCCTGCAGCCCAGTCCTGGGACATTTGGCAAGAAGGGGGCCCCCAGCCAGGTGCATCCAGGAGGACCCTCAAGAGGGAGCTGTGCCCCCCAGTTGGGGGCTCCTGCCTGGCGCTGGGACCAGGCTCTGCCCTTAGAAGTGGGGCGGCCTTGGCTGGGGAGGGCAGCCAAATGGTCTACCCAGAGGCAGTGTCTATTGGCAAAAACTGGCCCCGGTTGGGCTTGGAGAGTCTGCCCTCAAGGACCATCCCCGTTGCTCCTTGGCTTCTGACTTTGCTGGAAGCAAAGACGGGGCCTGAGAATAAAGATTCCCCTGCTCATCCCTGGACCCTGCAGCCTACCGGGGGGTCAAATGGCCAGATGCCCACACTGAGGCAGGTGGAGGCTCCTGTCACGTCACCTCACCTCCCAGCTGTGTGACCTCAGGCAAGTCTCTTCATGTCTCTGAGCCTCCGTTTCTCACCTCTAAGGTGGGGCTGAACAGGGCTATCGGTCGGGTTTCAGGGCCCGCTGGCTCTGAGCAGGTCCAGTGCAGGCAAGGCCTCTCTCCCCCGCTCTTGGGGAGGGGGGGTAATTAGAGTGAGTTTGGGGCCTGAAGCCAGCGCCATATCTGATAGTCACCCCGGTGGGCAGGCTGGGACCACGTCACAGAACACCGTTCTTTGTCTCCTCCCCTCCCCTGCTCCCTCTCCAGGGGAAGGGCTGGAGGTGTCGGCTTGGACCTAAGTGGGGTCACAGGGGGTCATCCAGGTACGAGATAGGGTTGGGAGGGGATCTGGGGGTGAGGACACCCAGAGCAGAAGTCCCAGAGCAGTGGTGAGGCTGACAGGGGCCAAGCCTGAGGGTGTCCAGGCTGGGGTCTGGACGAGACCAATTAGTCAAATGGATGCAGAGACCATTTGGAAGCAATTAACAGGATGGCTATTACCGCATTACCCCCCAAGCTGGTTCCGTAGTGAAGGGGAGGTCGCCGCGGTGGGGATGTGTGAGCGCACCACCCAGCCCAGCACGACTCAGCGAAAGACATCTCTGCCCGGCCCAGAAGATTCCATGAAATCAGGCACCCTTCCCTCAGCTGGGCCCCAGTGTCCGAGAGCCTGGCAGCCCAGCGACATCCAGAGTCAGATCCCAGTGTGTGCGAGTGTCCGGGGGGCAGGAAAGACGGGGGGCAGGAAAGACGGGGCCGGGAGATTCTGATGAAGAGGAACCTCAGCGGGTGGGGAAGCAGAGGCACGGGGCCAGGAGGGAGAGGCCGCAGGTAGTGGGCTGGGGGTGCAGGCAGGTGGGCGAGTGCCCCCCAACGCTAGCGGAGGATGGGGCTGCCGCAGGGCCTGGTGCGGGGCGAGGCGGGGTGCGGCGCAGATGGCAGCTTTGGGTTTTAGGCACTACCTATGCCTTCAGCCTGGAGGCTACGGCCAGGGCCCGGGGAACTCAGCTGCCTTGGAGAAATCCCCCTAAGCCGTGGTGAGCCGGGCCCACTGGAAGGGACCTGGGGAGGGGGGCCAGCTGTCCAGGCATGTCTGTTCACGGTGCCCTGTCTCACTCTTGGAGGCATCTCGGTTTGCAGAATGAACTGTGGCTCCCCATTGATGGGGCCAGGTCTGCACTGACGCGGCGGCAGGACCCTTGCAGGGACACTTCTACTGAGTTTCTCTCGCTATATTTGAGGCATTGTTTTTATTGGCCTCGCTACGTGGTATGTGGTATCTTAGTTCCCCGACCAGGGATCGAACCCGTGCCCCCGGCAATGGAAGCGTGGAGTCTTAACCACTGCACCGCCAGGGAAGTCCCTATCTGAGGCATTTTATATACGAGAAGGCAGCATCTCAGAGGGATGATGCCGAATGGCCAGGGTCACAGAGCTAGAAAGCAGCCAAGCCATTCACTCATTCATTCATTCATTCATTCATTCATTCATTCATTCATTCATTCAAGGAATCGGTTCTGAGAGGCTTCCGTGAGCCAGGCACAGTCTAGGAGCTGAGGGTACAACAATGAACAAACCCAGCAGAACCTCCTGCCCTCCTGACCTCTCACCACCCTTGGACCCCTGCTCTGTGGAGCCCCCTCCCCCCACCAGTTCTAGGGTGCAGGCAGACTGGGGTGGGTGCAGGGTGACCCACCATAAGAAGCTTTGAAACTGGTCCCAGGGCACTGCTGGGGCCCCAGGCATGGGGCAGGAAGGAGGCTGCAAACCCAGAGCTTCCCAAGTTGGAGTTTTCTGGCTCCTCTCATCTTCTGGAGGTATCTGACCCCCAGAAGCAGAGCAAATGGCGTTTAGGGCACCTACAGCCTTCACTGTGTCTCTCCTGTGTTCTCATTGGAAGTTCAAGTGACCAGCAGCCCCAGGCCAGCCCTGTGGGTACAGCTCCAATGGGCTCCCCTTGGCTCCTACCTCGGGGGCTGCCTGGGGGCTGTCCTCCATCCCTTGTGAAACAGGCTCCACCATTAAGGGGCTCTAGCAATCAGTGGCCTGGTCTTTAAGTCTAAAGACAGACCCTAGCCAGAAGCCACCTTCTCTGGGACTGGGGTACCGAGTGAAGTCCCGCAGCCAATCAGGCACTGAGTGTACTGGGGAGGGCTCACTGGGGACATGCTGCCCTGTGTTAGGCCAGGGTGGTGAGACATATCCCAATGGGCCCTGCTACCTCCTGCAGCTCAAGAGAGTCCCTGGTGCACTCCCCACATGCCCCTCCCCTGGGAAGGACCAAAGTTCCAAATCCTGATGTGCGTAGAAGGGATGGGAGATGCCAGCCCACCTGGCTCACCCCTGAGCTCCTGGACTGGGAGCCAATGCTGTAGCCTAGACTACTGGACCCTACAGCCCCCCCCAACCCCAACCCCCCCACCCTACACCCCCCCACACCCCCACGCCCCCACCCCACTCCCACCCCACCCCCCGACCTCGCAAGTGCCCTTTGCTTGAGCATGGGTGTCAGTATCAGGCTGGCTGCTGGCCAGGGGGCTGCTGGGGCACAGAGGCTGCGGGAACAAGAGAGGGAGTGGGGATGTGGCTTTTCCCAACACTCCATGCTCAGCGCCCTTTCACTGGGGTCCCTAGGGGAGGGGCCCCCACGCAGTCTCCAGGGGCATCGACACTGCTACTTGGAACCCACCAGGCCGGGATATCCATCCACCTTTGCCACTTTCCTCCCATCTCCCTTCTCTGTGGCCACCAGGCTTCCCATGTTCTTCTCTGGGCATCACTCCCCTGCTCTCTTGGTCTCCATCTCTGTTTCTCAGTCTCTTTCCTTTCCGTCATATTCTCTCCCATTCTCTGAGATCTTTCTCCCTGTCTTTCTGTGTCTGTCTCTCCGGCTTTAGGGCTCTCTGACTCTGTGCCCCTTTCTCTGGCTCTCCTGTCCCCCTCCTACCTCCCCAGCCCGCTCTCTGGCCGGCCTGCTGTTGGGACAGGACCCTCCAAGCGCAAACCTCACCCTTCCCGATCTGCCCGGTTGGGATGCGCGACGGGATACGGCACCTCCCGACCGGTCCCGCCAAGCCTCGGACCGCCGAGAACAGCGTCCTGGCTCCAACGGGGAGCCCTGGGCGCAGTCAGAACCTTGGGGTCCCCCACGCGCGCCCGCGCCCGGGGCCCTCCCCTCCGCCGTGCTCTTCAGCCCCCTTCATTATGCGCCGCCTTTAATGGGCGTTTGTCAGCGCGACTTCCCCGCAAGTTGTTTTCGCGGACATCAGTCACCGGCGGCGTTCCCATTGTGCCCTGGGATTGATGGGGGGCGGGAGGGGGTGACAGGGCCTGGGGCGGCCGCCTCGAGGCCTCGGTCTATAATTTTCGGAGGCATAATTGGTCTGAGGGAGGGGGCGGGGGAGGGGCGGGGAAGGGACCTTTCAGAGCCGGGAGGGCGCACGGCGGCGCGGGCCGCGCGGCGGAGCCGAGCCGCGGCTCGACGGCTGGCCGCGGGGGTCGAGTGTGCTCTGGCGGCGCCCGGCCCGAACCCCGCGCCCCGCCGGGCTCCCCAGCCGCCCGGCCTCCCGCCCCTCCCGCGCCTCCGCCTGGGGACCACGTCGGCCTTTTGTTGCCCAACCGTCTTTTCTTTCAGCTCTTTGCGCAACAACGGAAATTTCACCCGATCCTGGGTGAAAATTAAAGGATCTCTCTTTCTCTCTCCCACCCGCCCCCGCCCCTCCTCTTCGCTCCCCTCCCCCCACCCCGCGGAGCCGGCTCCGAGCGCCTCGCCGCGGCTCCGCCGCCGTCCCTTCCATGGGCGCCGCGCTCTGCTGCAGCCGCCGCCGCCGCGGGGCGGGCGCGATGCCGCGATGGGCCTGATCTGGCTTCTGCTGCTCGGCCTGCTGGAGCCCGGCTGGCCGGCCGCGGGCCCCGGGGGGCGGCTGCGGCGCGATGCGGGCGGCCGCGGCGGGGTCTACGAACACCTCGGCGGGGCGCCCCGGCGCCGCAAGCTCTACTGCGCCACCAAGTACCACCTCCAGCTTCACCCGAGCGGCCGCGTCAACGGCAGCCTAGAGAACAGCGCCTACAGTGAGTGTGCGGCCCCGCGGCGCCGCGCGGGGCATCCCCGGGGAGGATCGCAGGAGGGGTTGGTGCGCGAAGGGTGCCCAGGGACGCAGACCAGCCCTGCTGCCAGAGGGAGACCGCCGGGGTCCCCTGGCCTCCCTCAGCGTCCGGGAGAAGAGCGAGAGTGGAGCTGGGGTGGGGCGCGGGACACGTCTGAAGGGGGCTCGGGGCGGTGGCTGCCCGCTGTCGGGCCGACTGGCCTGGCCCAGCCTGCCCCCAACCCCGCCCGTTCGTCCGAGGGGGTGCGAAGTAGGCCGCCCGGGGGCTCCCTGCTCGGCTGGGTTCGGAGGTCCTGCCAAGTTTGACCCTTTGGAGTTTATCGGAGAAAAGGCCCCGGACAAGGCATTTCTCATCCTCTTTATTTAATTTTGACGATTTCTCTTCCTGCTGCCCGCCCCGGGGCGCCCCATCATCCCCTCCGCCCTCGCGGCCGCCCCGCGCCGCCTGTGCGCGGAGGACACTCGCGCGGACATAGCGGGGCTCTGGGGAGGCGGCCGCACGGATAGAGAATCGTGTCCCCAGACCGGAATCCCCAGGCTTCCCGCCTCTACCTTTGGCCGCAGAGAGACAGGCCGGGTGCGCGCCCCGACCGCCGGGTGGGGGGCCGCGGGTTGCGGCTTAGGAGCACGCAGGGGCGTCTGCCTGGGTCTGGGGGCGCAGATACACTTTCACGGCGCCCAGCAGCCAGGACCCGCGCCCGGACTGCGCTGGAGCCGAAGTCCCGCGAGGCTCCAAGGTTTGGTTCCTTCGGCCGGGGGACCCGGGCTCATGCTGAGCCCTCCTTGCAGGAGCGCGAGGCCAGGGTGACTGGAAGCAGCGCCGCTCGCTGGGGAGCTGGAGGCCCGAGGCAGGAACTCAGTGGGGAGCGTGGGAGTGTGGCCAGGGTCTCGGGGGTCCTCCACTGCGACCCGCGCTCTGCTCCCTCCCCGGGCGCAGGAAGTGGTGCGGTGGATTCACGGCGGTGGCCGGAAAACTCTACTTCCTCCAGGAAAGCTGCAGTCGTGCGAGGGCGTCTTCGGCAGACGCCTCCGGAGCCGCGCGGTGGGAGCCAAATGTTGCCAGGATGTCCCCGCGCTCAGGACGGGGTTACGGGAGCGCCTGCGCTCGCCTAGTAGCGATACCTCGTTTCTCTCCAAATCCAGCCTCCCCCTTGGAGTCGTAGAGCATCCAAATTCTTGAGGCATCCAGGGCGGGCAGCCCATAGGCTGAGGGAGGAGGGCGCGCGCCTGCAGCCGCCCCTGTCCCGCATCCAGATGCGCGCTTCTCTGGTTTTCGGGCCGGCGCCGCGGAATCCGCCCAGCCTGCGTCCGGGGACGCGAGAGGCCAGCATCCTGCACCCCCGTACGCTCCGCACAAGCCTCCGGCGGCCCGCGTCTGTGCCCTAGGATGGCTGACGTGTTCGGGGCCAGACGCACTGGCAGAGATGCGCCTCCTGGAGAGGGCACCGGCTGTTACCCCAGCCGCCCTTCCTCAGAGCCATTCTCGGGGGACAATGGCCCCACCTGGGGCTTCGTTGCAGGCCCCCGGAAAAAAGTGCTTTCGGGTCCAAAAGGGAGGCGTTGGGGGAGATTTCACCTTTCTTACATTCAGTGGAGAGCGGTGAGCGCAGGTGGCTTCCCTTTGTGAGCTCCGGGGTCTAATCCGGCCTCCTGCCAACATCCTGTAACCTGCATACAGGCCCGAGACAATGATCTCACGCCCACGTACATTGCCAGCGGGTTTGGGTGGCACCCAAAATGCACCAGTGGATTCCATTATCAACTCACCTCAGCAAGGGCCCAACTCCCTCTCCGGGGCCTCTCCTAGCACCCAGTGCTGCCGTGAGCAGGGGAGTCCAGACCCCGCCATCTGCAGCAGGGCTTTGAATCCCAATTCAAACACCTGCGCGGTCTTGGGCAAGTCACACAGCCCCGCGGTCTCAGCTTGCTTGTCTGGCCCATCGTGAAACTAGCTCACCGAGTAGCGGAGAGGCTCCAAGGGGCTCCATGTCCTGCAGAGAGTCAGCATGGAGAAATACTAGTTTGATTATTTCCCTCCCAGGTTTGAATTCTTCTCCTGCACCTCCCACCCAGAGGTTTCTCCCTCCCCTGAACTTCCAAAGTCACCCCCTTTGGGCGTGTGCTGCCTTCACCTCCCGCTCCCGGAGCTGGGCTTGGCTTTGGGCAGGGCCATCAGGGGCTCAGCCCTCACCTCTGGGCTCTGTGGGAGGTGGAGGGAGTGATGGGCCTTCCCGACTCTTCCCAGGTATCCTGGAGATAACAGCGGTGGAGGTGGGCGTTGTGGCCATCAAAGGGCTCTTCTCCGGGCGGTACTTGGCCATGAACAAGAAGGGACGGCTCTATGCTTCGGTGAGTCCAATTGTTCATGTGGGGCGGGTGGGCCGTCTCCCTTGAGCATCACATCAGAGGACATAAGGGGACGTGGGCAGTAGAATGCTTTGTCCAGGGACGTGCAGGACTGAGCTGGGGCCGGAACCCCAGGTCCCGTGGCCCCTCGGCCAATGGCTGCTTCTGTTAGAGGCAGCTCTTGCCTGGGGGGAGACACGTCCTATGTTCTCCAGTGCTGTCCGGTTAGAAAATGTTCCTCCAGCCATTCTGTGGTCACCTTCAAGGTAGCTGAGAGTAGGGGAGAGATTGTCCCCCAAATTTCTACCAAGATAAATGGACTCTAGCAGGCCTTGGGATGAAGCAGGGATGTGCGTTGGGCCAAAGCTCTTCTGTGGGGCTTCCCTGGTGGCGCAGTGGTTGACAGTCCGCCTGCCGATGCAGGGGACGCGGGTTCGTGCCCCGGTCCGGAAGATCCCATATGCCGCGGAGTGGCCGGGCCCATGAGCCATGGCCGCTGAGCCTGCGCGTCTGGAGCCTGTGCTCTGCAACGGGAGAGGCCACAACAGTGAGAGGCCCGCGTACAGCCAAAAAAAAAAAAAGCTCTTCTGTGGGCTCCCCAGAGCTCTCCTGGGAGTGAGGAGGGGAAGAAGCAGGGCACAGCACAGCCAGGTCTTCCCAAGGGTGGAAAGGCAAGAGCTGTGAGTTCATAAAAGGGAACCAAGAAGAAGGGAGACAGGACCCAGGTCCCAGACACACAGCTTTGGAGCCCAGGCTATGCACCGCCTGCGTCTCTGCAACAAAAAGTGTCCTGTAACTGTGGGCATTGGCAGCGTCCCTCCCCCAAGGGCGGGGGATACGTGGAGTAAAATACACGTGCTGGGAACTTTGCTGCCTCCAACTCATCATTACATGCGATCTGGCTGATACTCCCTGAGCAACGAGAGGTTTTCCATCCACACATCACCTAGACGACGCAGCCGAGGACCACCTCCCTGCAATTACCTTTCTCCATTCAGTCGCATTTGCAGGGGAAATACACCAGCATTTCCCAGCCCCTCTGAAGTCAGGGAAAGCGCGATCAAGGATTGCAGGGGAATATCCTCCTTCAAGCAGATGATTTCATCACAGAGTTTTCACAGCTTTGCTAAGGGAAATGCGGAAGTTGGAATGTACCCATTTGTTTTCTCTGACCCCCGAGGCCCCTTGACAGAAGCTGTGTCTGAGCGGAGGGACCCTGGGATGCCCAGCCTTTTCTGTATGTCCTTTTAGAGTCTGCAAACACCAGTCGTGGTTTATAAGGACATGCCCTTAGCCCGGGGTCTGGTGTGACTTTTCTTGAGGTGGACGGTGGCTCTCCAGACCCCTCCGGCCCTGCGGCCCTGGTGGCAAGTGAGGAGAACTGACTTCCTCTTCCCTGAAATGGCCTCAGACCTCCCACTGTTGCTCCCATCCCTTATGGAGAGGGCCCACCTTGCTGGCCTGCAGTGCTCGTGCAGGTCTTACGGACCAGAGACGGCCTTTGTTCACGCTGGGAAAGTTCACAGAGTGGGGCAGGTAGGGCTGAATCAGGAGGGAAACCTCAGGTCTCTGCCATCTCTTGCATGGAAGACCCAGGCCCAGGACTTTGGGGGACAGAACAAAGCATGCCCTGGGGGATCCCAGTGGGTCAGAATCTCCCTGTGGCTTCTATCCCTGAGAGCTGATAGCAGTGGCTTTGGAGACGGCGAAGAGGTTCTTGGGCCCACCCGGGAGAGCCAGGAGGTCTAGCTGGATGGGGTGGAACTTTGCAGAGCACCTGGCAGGGAAGGCCTCATCGCTTTGCAGATAACCTGGGAAGTGAGGCAGCCTAGGTGCCGTCCTGCCACCTGCGCCCCCGTCCCCATCCTGCCACCACCGTCGCCTGCTCCCACCGCCCTGCCTCGTGGCTGTCTGAGTTCCCCGGTCTTTGCCATGCCCGTGCTTCCCACCCTCCAGGCTAGCTCATGCACTCTGTGAGTCAGTGGCCCTTGCACCCTCACAGCCCCCAATTCCAGCTCTGATCTCCCTTCTGTTATAGATGCCCCCGAAATGTCCTGACAGCAGAGGACAGAGACCACCCTGGCAGAGGGCAGCACGACCCAACAGACCCCAGCAACTCCCCTGACTCCTCTGCCGTAATTGTTACCCCACCGGCCACTCACTCAAGCCCAAGGTCAGCTAGGAGTCCTGGTGTACACATCCTTCTGTCTCAGCTCCATGTTCAGTCCAAGTCCTCGAATATACTTCCTGAATCTCTCTCTTCAATTTCTGCCTCCCTCTGCCTTATTCCTGTGACCAGTGCCCTTATAACTCAGGCCCTCATCATCTCCCAGCTGGACCGTCACAACAGCCTTGGGACCCAGCTCCTGGGCTCCAGGGTCTCCCTCTTCCAGTCCACACTCCCTCCCTTCCCTCTCCTTCCACCCATCCATCCATCCATCCATCAACATCCATCCATCCCTCCACCCATCTATCAACATCCACCTACCCATCCATCCATCCACTTATCCTTCCATCCTTCCATCCATCCATCCATCTGGTATTCATTCCTTCATTCCTCACTGTCCTAGGCACTTACCATATGTCATACTCTATGCTAGGTACCTGCTCAGGGATCTTCCTAAAATGAAAATCCACTCATGTGATGGCCTCTGGGAACTCCCCATTACCCACAGATTATCACCCGGATTTCTCAGCTCAGCTCACGGAGGAACCACCCAGGGCACCTTCTGCCCCCACGTCCCACCATCACTGCACAGCTTGTGACCCCACTCCAGGCTCCGGACCCCTTGGCCCTCCAGGGCAAGTGCTGCTGCCCGTCGCCCGCTGCGCACGCCTTTGCCTGTACTCTCACTGCCTGCAGTGTCCCTGCTACCAAATGCCCACCAGAAAATGCCCTCCCCTCCAAGCGTCGCCCCACTGGGAAGCTATCTGGCCACTCTGTGCACCGCTGCCTGTCCCCGCCTCCGCCCTGCCCTGGCGGGCTCTCCTGGACCAGCTCCAGGTGCTGGCGAGGCCGAGCTGGGAAAGCAGCACCCCCGGGGGGCGGAGTCTGACAGCAGCAAATAGAATTTGAGCTGGTGGAGCCCAGGGCTGGGGGGACCCTGGGGGCGGCACGTGTGGAGCAGAGTCTGAGGCGGGACCGCAGGGACGGGACTGGCATTGGGAACTGTTGTCACGGTGAGTCTGTGATGCCTTTTTCCAGGTGATCTTAGACCCCGCCCCAACCCAGGGGCCCCTACAAGATGCAAACAAATGCCCGGCCCCCGAGAACCCCTTCCATAGGACCTGAGCCCCTTGCCCTTTGAGGCTCACAGGACTGTACCCCTCTGGTGGTCCCCCAAGTGTCCCAGCAAAGAGCAAGCCCGCCAGGCCCCCTGGGCGATGGGCCTCAGCCCTGGAGGACGTACCTTCTCCAGGACAGAGTGGCCCGGGAGGAGAGTTGGTTCAGCCACTGAGATTTTCACGGAAACTCAATGCGGGGGGGTGAAGGATCAGATCAGCAGCCTGGCGTGGGGATGGGGCACGTCTGCCCCGAGCCCACCCACCCCAGAGGGCAGCGGGTGGGCACAGGCCAGGAGGGCATCACTCCCCTCTGTGATCTGGGGTCTGGTACCACCCCTGGGCCTCAGTTTCCCCATCTGTAAAGTCTGGAAGTTGGTCTCGGGCAATGGAGTCCGTACTCAGACCCAAGGAGCTCTGGGCATCCACCGAGGGTCTGGAGAGCAGAGAGGGGAGGTTGGAGTTATGGGGGAGGTACCACCACCACGCTTCAACCAAAGCTCTCCAGCCTTATCTCTGGGCTCCCGTGTCGTTGGGAACAGGTGTTCGGTGCTTAACATCTTGCTTCCTGAGGTCTTTTGGGGTCCCAAGCTGCCCGATGCGTGGATCTGGCCCCGAACAGCCTGTGACCCCTGAGAGTGGGGCTGCAGGCCGCTGGGCCACCTGCATCAGTAGCTGCTCCCCTCCCCCTCTGCAGATGGGCACAGGTCCCGAGGGTCTCCTGCCCCGCGGTCAGTCCCAGGAGCTTTCCCTGCGCCCCCAGCCCTGCCCCTTGGCACAGCGCGGGGAGGGAAGCAGTTTGGGGGATGGCCCGTGGCATGCCCGTCCACCCACAGCTGAGCTGGCGTAAGGCATACCTGCCCCTCCTCTAGCCCCTGACTGGAGAGAACCCACAGCCGCCTGCGGGGACACTAGTGAAAGCTCCTTACATTCTGGGTTTGCACCTTCGTCCCTCCAGACACCCACCTCCAAGAGGGTAGGGACCCGCCTTCCCCACCCTGCCCCGGGCTGGCACAGACCCCTGCTAAGGGCATCCCTCCCCGCCCACATCCTCGTGGCCTCTGTGCCGCTGACCTTGGCCCCTGCCCGCCCCACAGGAGAGCTACAACGCCGAGTGTGAATTCGTGGAGCGCATCCACGAGCTGGGCTACAACACGTACGCCTCCCGGCTGTACCGCACGGTGCCCGGCGGGCGTGGGGCCCGGCACCAGCCCAGCGCCGAGAGACTGTGGTACGTGTCTGTGAACGGCAAGGGCCGGCCCCGCAGGGGCTTCAAGACGCGCCGCACGCAGAAGTCCTCGCTGTTCCTGCCTCGGGTGCTGGACCACAAGGACCACGAGATGGTGAGGCTGCTCCAGGGCGCGGCCGGGCTCCGCCGCAGGCAGTCCAGGCCTCTAGGCAGGACCACCCAGCCCTGACGGCGGCGGCGGCGACAGCGGAGGAGGCTGCGGGTCCGGGGAGGCCGAGCTTAGCCGTGGCCTGGGGAGCGGAGGCTTTGAGCATCCCTGCCCCACGGCTGGGCTCCGAGCTCAGGCCGCCTGGTTGGAGGGTGCGGACCAGCCGACGGACGCCCAGTGTCCACGGTCAGAGTTGACCCAGTGTGTGCAGGAATCCGTCTCTGACTCTCCTCAGCCCGCCCCTGGGTGCATCAGAGCTGACTGCTGTTTCCAGGGCCAACAGAACACGTTCTCAACCCTTCCTGCTTCTCCCAAACAAGGGTCACGTGGGAGCTAGGGGCCCCGCGTCGTGGCTCGGAGGGGGCCGCTTTAAACCAGGACACCTGTGGGTTTACATCGGCCAGGAGGACCCCAACCACCCAGATCCGGCCGACCAAGGCATCTCCCTGCAGGGCAGACGTGGGACAATGGGGGCGGGTGATGTGTGTGGTCAAAACATTAAAGTATTTTATTCTACTTTGTTATTTAACAGATAATGATGCAGCCTGAGGAGACACTTACAGTTTTGACTTGCACATGTTTGCTTATGATGATGGCAGAGTCCATGCCAAATCGATGTTTTCAGATGGAAGGTTGTGTTCTGAGAAACTGGGAGAAAGACGCATTTTAATCCCCTGGGTTGGAAAGGCAGGACTTTTTTGAAACTGATGGATGGTTTGTGTGGATGGGAAGAAGAAGCTAACGAGCATGTGTGTGTGTGAATTCCCCTGAGTGCTTGCGTGTGTGTGGATACGTTCCTGTGCCTGTGTGTGTGTGCGTGAGTGTATGCATGTATATGTGTGTTTGTGTGTTCCTGGTTGTGCATAGATGTGCACATGTGTGGAGAAAGAGAAAGAGAGAGATCTACTTTGTTTAGAAATCCCCAAAACTCCCTCTCTCCTGAAGCTGTGTGCTTCTCCGTGGAATTTTTTTTTTTTTTTTTTTTTTTTTTTGCGGTACGCGGGCCTCCCACTGCTGTGGCCTCTCCCGTTGCGGAGCACAGGCTCCGGACGCGCAGGCTCAGCGGCCATGGCTCACGGGCCCAGCCGCTCCACGGCATGTGGGATCTTCCTGGACCGGGGCACGAACCCATGTCCCCTGCATCGGCAGGCGGACTCTCAACCGCTGCGCCACCAGGGAAGCCCCGCGTGGACTATTTTGTGCACTTGGGCTGCAGGCCAGGTATGGCCATCCCCCATCTCCTTCATCCTCGCAACCTACCACCAGGGCCTTGAGCGGTCCTGCCTTTGCCTAAGAAGTCGAGGCTCAGAGAGGTGATGTGGTTTTCTGGAGGCCGCAGCCAGTAGGTGGCCCGACTAGCTGCCGTCCCTACCGGCCCCCCAGTGCCTGCTTCCCCAACAGTGCTGGTGGGTGGGGGTCGCCTGGGGCAGGCCCAGATGAGAGCCAAATGGCGCGGACAGTGCATTCACTCTTCCTGGATCCTGCAGGGGGCAGCCCTCCCTCACGGCCGGGGCCCAGGTGAGGGGTATGGCCTGAGCCTGTGCCCACAGAGGACCGGCACTGCCCCCCTGCTGGGGTCACCCACACGAGCCAAACACACAGGAAGGCCGGCTCAGCACCGACACCTGTGCAACATGTGAAAATCCTGGCAAAGAGCTGCTGGGCATAAAGACAAGGACGCTGCCCCCCCACCACAGCCCCCTCGGCAAGTCAGATTCCGAGGAATTGTCCCCCACCTCACCTGCAGGAATGCACGTTCACAGGTACGATCACGAGCAGGAGTTCACGCTGGGCTGTCCCCCTTGAGTTTTGTGATGTATCTGGAATAAGATGCAGAAGGTGCTACCTTTGCTCCCATTTTGCAGATGAGGAAACTGAGGCTCAGCAGGTGAACTGGTCCCCGCGTGTCCTTGGGAGGATGCAGCGGCATCCACCCCGGCACTCATTGCTACACCGTTAACCAACAGACCCTAAACAAGGCAGAGGGAGACGTTTGGGATCTTGGTTAATATTGAAAACGAGTGTATTTTCCGTAGTTGACTGTGCTTGGGTCAGTCCGGAGCCCTCTGCAGGCCAAGCAGCTTCATTTCGGGTGTGGGTCAGGAGAGAGTTACACCCTCGCAAAATTCATATGTTGAAGTCCTGCCTAGTACCTAACCTAACCGGTGCCTCAGAATGGGGTCTTATCTGGAAATAGGGTTGTTGCAGATGTAGCCAAGTGAGGATGAGGCCGTGCTAGAGCGGGGTGTGCCCTGCTCCGATATGACAGTGTCCCTGTGAGAAGGGAGGTATGAGGGCAGACTTGAGCACAAGGTCAATGCCGCGTGAAGATGAGGGCAGACATTGGGGTGACGCTTCCACCACCGAGGAACGGGAAAGATCGCTGCAGATCACCAGAAGTTAGGGAGGGGCCTGGACCAGATTCCACACCGCACAACACTCAGAAGGAGCGCACCCTGCCCACATGCATATCTTGGACTTCCAGCCCCCAGAACTGGGAGACAATAAATTTCTGTTGTTTAAGCCGCCGGCTCTGGGGTGCTTTGTTGCAGCCGACTGAGCAAACTCATACAGGAGAAAAGGGGCCCAGCTGCCTATCCGCTCAGGTGACCCCCCCCAAAGGGAGAGGGACCCTGCTGTTGTTGATTGAGGAGAAAGCAGGGTAGGCCCCCAAGCTTAACCTGCGGTGTCCGCCAAGCTGCCAACACCAGGCCCATCTAACATGGGCTTTGGGGACCTTGGGGTGCTCAGGATGGGGCCTCGGAGGATTTCCAAAGAGGGGCCTTCACACGTGGTCCCATCCCTTTCTGTTCTTGAACGCCAGACACGCCCCTGAAACCAGCTTTTTGCTTTTTAAGCAACGCAAATGAACCCCAAAGGGAAGAAGCATCGTGTGTCAGTTTACAAGCACTTAAGTAAATGTAGTGGAAGCCAGGCTCCGGCCCCCAAGTCACTAAGAGCTGCTGCGTCCCTGGGACTTTGGGCAGACGGCCCTGTACCTGAGAGCACTCTGGCAGGTTGGGGAGGGGGTCACCCGTGTGGCAATGCCACAGCTACGCCCGTCTCACAGAAGGGGACCCTGGAGTGTGACTTGCCCAAGGTTGGGAGGGAGGCTGAGGGCTGGCCAGGTGTGGTCCCCACGGAGTGGGTGTCTACCAGCTGCCAGGGCTCCTGGGCCCAAGTCGGGTTCATGGGAAAGGTGGCTTTGCCTCTGCCCTGCTCCACTCTACCTCCCCTCCTGCCTCACCTGGCCCCCAGGAGGCCCCAGGGGCCCTGCCAGGGGAGACACTGCTTCCCCTGACCCGGGGAGTGAGGCCCACCCACCCCAGAGCCACCAGCCGCCTGGCTTCCCTCTGTCCGGTTGGCATGTTTGCAGGACTCCGAAGCTGGTAGGGGTCTCTCTGGGCGACACTCTGGCCGGGCAGCCCCAAGGGACGTCGTTGTGCATACCCAGCATTTTATCCCTCCTCCCATCTCCTTCCACTGAGGAGGCCCCGGACCCTCCAAGCCCACCTGCTGGTCCTGTGTTAATCGCTGCCTTCTCTCCTTCATGAAACATCAAGTCCCCAAAGGGCCCTCATGGGGGAGGGGCTGGGGGCTGCATGCAGGAGGGGGTGGGAGCAGGCAAGATCCCGGGAAACAGAAACCAGGACGAGGGTGGAGCCCGGTGAGCCCAGCACCCTGGACTCTCCTGCTTCCGCCTGGAGCGGCAGAGGCTGGAGACCGGGTCCCTGAGCTCCAAGACGTGATGCCACCTGAGCCAGGACAGGGCGTCCCAGAGGCTCCAGGATCAACAACCTCACTCCCTCCCCCACACCTGCCCAGCCAAGGGGGAAAGAGCCGGGGCAGGGGGAGAGACTGGAGGGCATGGGGCAGGTCTGGGGTCATCAGGGGTCTCTGGGCCTTTGGGTCAGAACCCACACAAGTGGGAACCTAAAATGGGGCAGATGCTGTGGAAGACAGAACAGCAGTTCCTTGAAAAGTGCAGCACAGAATAAGCATGTGGTCCAGCAGCCCCACCTCTGGGTACAGAGGCCCAAATGGAGCAAAAGCAGGGCTCCGATGGGTATTTGCTCACCCTAGTGCCTGGCAGGGTGAATCACAGTGATCGAAAGGTGTCTGTCGAAGGATGAGCGAACGAGCACAATGTCATCCGTCTGTACAATGGACCATTACTCAGCCTTGAAGAAGATGGAAATTGACACAGGCTACAATGTGGATGAACCTGGAGGACATTATGCTCAGCGAAAGAAGCCAGACACAAAGGGACAAATCCCGCATGATGCCATATACTGAGGTCCCTAGTGTAGTTAAATGCATAGACACAGGAAGAAGGATGGTGGGGGCCCGGGGCTGGGGGAGGGGGAGGGCGAGTTAGCGGTTCCTGGGGACAGAGTCTCGATCTGGGATGATGAAAAAGTACTGAAAACAGATAGTGATGACGGTGACACAAGCTCGAGAATGTGGGCCACAAAACTGTAGGCTTAAAAGTGGGAAAAATGAAAAAAAAAATAAATAAAGAAAATAAAAGTGGGTAAAACGGCTCTTGGCCTTCGCGCCCCCTTCTGAGAAACCTCCGCGCCCTAAGGGTGAAGTGGGGGGAGGAAGCGAATGCACAGGCTGAAGTGCAAATAAAAAGATGAGGCAGAGGTCCAAGTAAACTTGTTCACCCATGGAAGCCACAGGAGCAGAAACACGGGACGCCAGAGGCCAGGAGCACTCATACAAATTGCTGGACGGCATGCCCACCGTCTAGAACTTGTCTCAATGGATCTAGAACATCGATGGCCATTCTGATCCCCTCAGCCACCTTTGAGAGACCCACCTGGCTTGTATCAAAATGGTCCCTTTGGGTCCTTTGCCCTGAACCTGTGACGTTCTGGACTAGTTCTGTTCTCAGCTGTGGCTGAGTGTAAAATGCGGACAATAAATGATCTCTTGCTGTCTTAGCTGAAGACAAGGAAAAGTGGATAAAATTGTAAAAGAACAGCAAAAGCAGCTGCAGCACCTGGACGGCAGGACCCGTGGTCTTGGCCTCACTGTCCTCTCCACCAAAGTCAGAAGGAGCACCAGAGGCACTCAATAAACAGTGCTGAATAAATTGGGAAAGAAAGAATCTTTAGTTGTGGCCAGTCGGTCACCCCTCCCTGCACAGAGCTGATGGGAGAGGCAGCCACTGGCCTTGGGGGCTGTGAGCCGCTCTGCTTTCCCAGGCCCTGTCCGCCCGCTGCCTGCATGAAGCCAACAGACCCACTGCTGGCCCCTGAGCCCTGGCCCTGGACGGCCCTGTTGTCCCTCTCCGCCTGTAATGGGCAAGGCAGGACGGGCCCTGGGTAACCAAGCTTCAGCTGCTGGGAGCAGGCCTTTGAACCCCACGGCGGGTTCAAAGGGGGTTGAAGGACTCTGAAAGGTGAAGAAGCGGGTCTATAATTAGCGCCCACCCATTGGAGGGCGACCCTGCCTGGGCCACATTCCAGGGAGAGCCAGATATAGCCCTGGAGCTGACCCCCCAGCCCCTCTCAGCTGCAATAGCTGGAATGCCCGGGCGGCCACACTTGTGCCTGAACGCCCGGGTCGGGCGGCACGTCCATCCCTTGGAATGGGATTTGGGAGACGGGCTACTGAGTGGGAAGAGAGGCAGCACAGGTGTTGGGTTCAGACGCACCAATTCAAACGCGGCCTCGGCCACTTCTGCTGTCTCATGATTGGCTGTGGGAGCCCAGGATCAGCCCTGTCTCCCCATTCCAGCCTCAATGTCCTCATCTGTCAAATGGGCTCCCACAGTGATCGTCCAGATCCACTGAGGAGACACAAGGGGTGATTGGTCTCTAAAAATAGCTGCACAGCCATGAGCGGGTGGAGGAGAAGGCCAGGCATTGAGCTTTCCAGCAAGATCTGGGAGACCCACCGAGAACAGAGCGAGCCTCCCCGAGGTGCCTGCCATGCGGTGCTCGCCTCTGACGGGCTCAAAGGTGCGGAGTGAAGGGAAAGTTTCGTGGGGCAACACACAGTGAGTATTGATGGCATTGCGGGAATTCCTGGGAAACTCTATGCCTTGGGCAGGCTATTCATCTATTCATCCAGCCAGCCATCTCTCCATCTCTCCAAACATCCATCCATCCGTCCATCCGTCCATACATACATTCGTCCATTCGCACATCCATCCATGCATTTATCTACCCATTCATCCATCCTTCTCCCCAAACATCTCTCCATCCATCCATCCATTCACCCATCCACCACCCACCCATTGAGCATACGCCAGCCAAATGCCGGGCCCTTTGCTGAGCAGAGCAGCTACACAGGTAAAACAGCCTAACCTTGTCCATCGGGAGCTTGCAGCCTTGTGGGGGACAGGGGTGCCTCTCTAAAGGAGCGGGTTGGGAGCAGCGACCTGGAGAAGTTCAGGAAAACTAGATCATCTCCGGTCAGGACAATGGGACACCGTCGTTCAGGACCCCTTTCTTGAGAGCCAGTGCCTTGTGACCAACCACCACCAGCGAGATGATAACCTGACAACATCCCCACACCCCTTGGGAGCCACCCTGGCACAGGGCAAGGGCAAGACTGGGCTGGGGGCACGGAGGTGGGAGATGGGGCAGGAGAACTGGCTTCATGGCGTGAGGGCTGTTTAGGACCTTAGGCCTTGGAGTTGGGCCAAGCTGTGTCCTCATCGAGGCCCACCCAGTCTTGAAACCCCATTCATAGGCTGTGGAGCCGGGTAAGGTGCTCTACCCTGTCCAAGCCTCAGTCTCCTCCTCTGTGAAATGGGGGTAATTAATGACACCAACGTCACAGGGCCGTCTTGAAGATTCAGTACAGCTTAGACGTGGAGGCTGGTGCCTGGCACACAGGTGGCAGGGCTCTTGTGTCAGCTGTGATGTCACTACCTGGCTGTGCTGTGGGTCGGAGGCCGTCGTGGTGAGTAGGATTAAAATCTCCCCCTCACTGAGCACTGACTCAAGGCCAGCCCGGTCCAAGCAATTCACGTGTTCTCCAAACTCCCTCCAACTAATGACTCAGGTTGTCTGAAAACAACCCTAGGAGACAAGGGTTGTGTCTCCACCAGTCGGTGAGGAAACTGACACTCAGAGTGGATGCAGAACAAGGGCAAAATGGCAAGGCTGGCCAGACGGTACTTGGGGTTCCTGCCCAGACAGAAGGCTCCAGAGCCTGCCCCCCGGTTCTCAAGGAGGATGGGGCCATCCCTGGAGCCCCTGGGGAATGCTGGCTGAATACGCGAAGGAAAGGAGGGAGTCAGGGGAAACCTGCCCTACCCGTTTGATTCTTAGGTCTGGGTTCCTTTTTCTTTACAAGACATTCCTCCTTGACCTCATGTCTCCATGAATCTTCCCATGCAAGCTCAAATTCTTGTCTCAGGAGAGCGGACTGAACCTCCAAGCATGCAGCATTAATGGCTTTTTCAAACGGGTCATCTCTTCACCAAGATGCTCTTCTAGCCCCTGCCTGCCTCCCACATCCTCTGTTCTTTCTCCCTTTCCTAACTCCGGACCCACTGCTGGTCTGTACCAGGCTCTTCCCCGCCACAGGACCTTTGCACATGCTGCCATCTGGGAATATTCTTCTCTCCACTCTTCACCTCACTGGTTCCTTGATTTTCACTTCTCAGGGTGTCGCCTTCTCAGAGAGACCTTCTGTGACTATTCTACCCAAAATCGGGGTCCCCTCTTATTTTTTCTCGCAGTGACTTGTTATTTTCGTTCATAGAACCAGACGCAATCTGTAAGTAATTGTATACTCACTGCTGGTCCCCCACCTATCCCTATCACCCACCTGAGGGGTGAGGCACTTGGCCTGTTTATCCGCCAACACAGAGACAGTCACTCCCTGAACGTCTGGCCCACTCTCCTCAGACGAAGAAACCCAAGGGCTTGTGATAGGAAGCCCTGGAGTCCAAGTGCATAGGACAGTGAGGGCCAAGTGGATATGGACAGAACACCAACAGCATCTGCTACATCCTGTCATCACTTCTGCAGATGAGAAAACTGAGGCTCAGAGAGAGTAAGCAATTTCATTGAGGTCACACAGCCAGTGAAGAGCATGTCTGGGCTGGTCCCAAGGTCCCTTGGGCCCCAGTGCTTGTACTACTACCCTGCATGGTCCCCAAGGACAGGCAGGACATCAAGGGGTGGGCACAATGGTGCAACTGCTATGGAAAACAGTATGACCATTCTTTACAATGTTAACACAGAGTTACCTATAACCCAGCAATTCCACTCCTAGTTATGGACCCAAAGGAATTGAAAACATATGCCCACTTGAAAGCCTGCACACACAGTAGTCAAAGAATGGAAATAACCCAAATGTCTATCAGCTGATGAGTGGAGAAACAAAATACTGTGGTCATACAATGAAATAGTATTTGGCCATAAAAAGGAATGGTGTTCTGGTAAATACTACAGCATGAATGAAGGCTGAAGACATTATGCTAAGCAAAGGAAGCGAGACACAGAAGGCCACATACTTATGATTCCATTTATATGAAAAGTCCGGAACTGGCAAATCTGTAGAGACAGAAAGTAGACTGATGGTTGCCAGGGGCTGGAGGGACACTGATGATGGGTATGGGGGGTTTCTTTTTGGGAGTGAAGAGAATGTTTTAACACTGGTGTGGTGATGGCCGCACAACACAATACAAGCCCATTGACACCTTAAATGGGTGAATCAATAAATCAGGGGCTTCCCTGGTGGCGCAGTGGTTGAGAGTCTGCCTGTCGATGCAGGGGATACGGGTTCGTGTCCCGGTCCAGGAGGATCCCACATGCCGCGGAGCTGCTGGGCCCGTGAGCCATGGCTGCTAAGCCTGCGCGTCCGGAGCCTGTGCTCCGCAACGGGAGAGGCCACGACAGTGAGAGGCCCGCGTACCGCAAATAAATAAATAAATAAATAAAATAAATACATTAATTAATTAATTAATTAAATGTTAGATCGTCACAGCCAGGGCTGCAAGGCTTTCTATGAGAGTGGGACTGATTGGGCCCTCCTATGTTTTGGCCGCAAGTGGGGGACAGGAGGTGGAGACTGGGTTGTCCCAAGTGGTCTTGGAGGGCACCCCTGACTGTAGTACCACCGCCCACCAGCAGGTGGCAGTGACCTCAGAGACAAGCCCCAGGTGGGCCCAGCTGACTGAGGACCACAGGGTCTGCCCAAGCCTGGTGGGCGAAGGTGGTGCCTCTGCTGGTGACGTGCCCGCAGCACCTGCTGGGTCACACCCTGGGTCAGGCAGTCGGGAAGGAGTCGGTCATCAGTTCAGGACTGACTAGACCCGGGAGGACTGGACTCTGCCAGGCCATCCCAACCTGCCCGCCTAGGATGATCCTTGGAGGGCAAAGGGCCCCTTCCCCAGCCACAAAGCAAGGAGCAGGCAGTGGGCGTGGGTCCTGGGTAAGGTATGCAGCAGGTACCTACTATTGCTGACTGGACGGGAGACAGAGAGCTGCTCCCCCTGCCGAGAAGGTGTTTACGTGTACAAGATGATGGTGGTGGTGGTGACAACACTGAGGGGTGGGAGCAGGAAGAGGAAAAAGAGAAGCACATATTGGGCACCTCCCACATCACTTTGATCTGAATTTCGGCTCTGAGTTGTGTTCTAATTCTCTCCATGTGATAGGTGAGGAGGCAAGGCTCAGAGAAGGGAGGCCACTTGCCTAAGGTCACACAGCTTCCGAGGTTGGCGCCTGCATTCAACCCAGCCACCTGGTTCCAGAACCTCGCTTGGGCTCAGGTGGTCTTAAAAAGGGCCTCGATTTCAGATTTTTGTCTTAGGGTCCTTGATTAAACCAGTGGTTCTCAAAATGTGGTCTCCTGACCTGGGATTTGGCTGGAAACGCACTCCCAGGGGAGGCACCCAGCAGTCTGTGCTAACCGGCCCTCCAGGTGATGCGCTAGCGTTTGGGAACCCTTGAGTTAGAGGGACATCTCCATGGGTTGCTCACATGTATTAACTTAGCACATAAAATACTGTTACGAGCTGGGTGCTTCCCACCCATCACCGCACTGAACTGTCCCAGTCACTCTGCAAGGCTGGTGGTTATGATCCCCATTTTACAGGTGGAGAAACTGAGGCTCAGGGGTAAAGCCCCAAGTCCCCAGACCCAAGCATGGGTCTGAGAGGTTGCTGTGCCTGCTGCCCTGTGGACAGACGATGGCCCTGGGGTACGTGGCTGCCCCCACCATTATGCATACTCTCTCTCTCTGTGGGCTAGAGGGCAGGTGGAGAGCTGGGCAAAAAGTGCTACCTTCACCCAGGTACGTGGGTCTTGAGAAAGTCATTGCCACTGAAATATGGGCCTCATTGTCTGGGGCTACCTCGGGCCTTCTGCTGGAAGGAGACAGGCTGGAGTGGGAGTGGGGATAACAGTTCCCCTATAGCTCACCAACACATAGTCTGGGGCAGCCCCAGCCCCAGCAGCATCAGATTGGGTCCTTCCTCACTTTGTGTCCCCACCTTGAGGCTGCTTTTGGAACCAAATGGATTTGGATTCATAGCTCATCTTGGCCCCAGTTAAACTTCCCAGAGTATCTGTTTTCCCTCTGGAGTTAGAATTTAGCTCAGCTACAAAGGCCAGAAAATTCAAGATAAATGTACTTTAAAGAAGATAAAACCATTTATCTCTCATGTAAAGGAGGTCCAGGGTGACAAGGCTATGTCACATTCATCAGGGACTCAGCTTCCTCCCATCTTTTTCCTTAATAGTAATCATCTGGGTTTGACCTCATGGTACAAAATAGCTGCTCGGGCTCCAGCCATCCCATTCACATTCCCTGCAACAGTAACAAAGAAGACAGGCATGTCCCCAACCTCAGAGGACATCTCCCAGAAACCACACCCACTAGTGTCGCTTACCTCCCATTGGCCAGAATACCCACTAGTGTTGCTTACCTTCCATTGGCCAGGCTTTAGTCACATGGCTGCTCCAAGCTGCAGGGGAGGCTGGGAAATGTAGTCTTTACTCCAGACAGTATTACAGCAGGCAAAACTCTGAGTTTCTATTACCAAGGAGAAAAGAGAGAAAGGATATCAGGGGTCTCTGCTTCCTTAGGGTGGACACCATGATACCTCCTCCACCTGTTTGCCTCCTGGAGCCATCAAGTCCTTCCTCCCTGGCGGCTTCTTCAAATGTCGGGAGCACGGGAGAAGAATGCGTGGCCCATTGGGTGTCCTCCCTGCTGCAAGAGTGGAGTTAAGATTTATTGCCAGCCCAGCCCGAGGCCACCTGCTGGAGGTCAGAGCCCCTGCCGGTCCCACCCCGAGCCTGGCCATGGGAGCTTCCCTACCCAGGGCCCAAGGGATGCATAGAGGCTTTTCCAACAGGACCCTGAGCGGCTGTCGTCAGAGGCCCCTCCCTGGACAGGGGCAGGGGCTGGTGCCCTCACCTGTCACTCCCACCCTCCCCCCCGGGTGGGGCCGTTTAGAGGGCCGCCAGCCAGACCAGCACCTTCCTCAGAATCACAACCCAAGGAATTGGCGGGGGGCAGAGCAGGGGAATGGCAGGGAGGGGCTGCCAGCCCTTGAGGGAGGCTACGTGCAGGGCCCAGGAGCTGACCCCCGCCCCCCGTGGGTGCTGGAAGTTCTTACCTCTGGCCACCTCCTGCGGGGGACAGGTGTTAGGTCTCAGTCCCTGGTCTGGCTCCTCCTGGGCCCGGTCCTCAGCACCCCCAGGAGAGATACTGGCAAGGTGGGTGCAGAGTAATGGCGATGTGTGATCTCTGGACAGCCCTCCGTGGGGCAGTGGTCATGGGGGCTCAGCTGGGGCCTGCAGTGGGCACACAGCTGGACTTTGGCTCCAGCTCAGTAGCGTCTCCCTGGCAGAGAGAACCAGGCAGCTCCATTCCCCGTGAACAGAATGCACCACGATTCGAGAGGGCTGGAGGGCAGAGGGCTGGGGGGAGGAGGGCACTGGCCCAGGAGCGGGAGTTCTTGTCCTGCCAGCTTGGCTACCAGCCACATGAGATGCTGGCCTCACTGAGCCCTGGGCACAGGGTCTTTCGCTTGGGCCTCAGGATTATCCTAAGAAGTATGTGCTGTTATTATCATCCCTGTTTTTCCACTGAGGAACAGTTCAGAGAGGTAAAGCCATCTGCCCAAGGTCACACAGCACTGGCTCTTAATGGTCAGAGCACGGACGTGAATTCCGATCTTTCCACCTCTTACTCACTGCTGTGTGGATGGGACAGTTGCTTTGTCCCTGAGCCTGTTTCTCCCTGTAAAATGCCCCACCCCCGGGCTTCCCTGGTGGCGCAGTTGTTGAGAGTCCGCCTGCCGATGCAGGGGACACGGGTTTGTGCCCCAGTCCGGGAAGATCCCACATGCCGCGGAGCGGCTGGGCCCGTGAGCCATGGCCGCTGAGCCTGCGCGTCCGGAGCCTGTGCTCCGCAACGGGAGAGGCCACAACAGTGAGAGGCCCGTGTACTGCAAAAAACAAAACAAAACAAAACAAAAAAACAATGCCCCACCCCCCTTAGACAACCTTGTAAACAAGGCAGTGTGAGACACTCGGGTGAGAAGGTCCTTGGGTCCCCAAGGCAGGCAGACCCAGAGGTCACCGGTTCCAGTCCCTATGTGATGTCCACAAGGGCCCAGGTGGGTTTCTCGAGAGTTGCCCCACCCTAAGAGTCTGGGGTCCTGTAGGACATGCTGTTGAGGGGGATGAGGCTGGAACTGCGTCCTGGTCAAAGAGGACGCAACCCCTTGTCACTGGGAAAAACTCACCCCTGTCCAGTGCTGGGCCCTCCTCACTGTGCCCACCCCCGAACCCACCCCAGTGTCCCCGTCACAAGGATGGAGTTCTGTCCCCAGGGCTGGCGCTCTGCGGCGGCCATCGCTGAGGCCTCCCCCGGCAGCAGGTGGTGCTGTGTCCCTGACAGTGGGGAAGGCCTGCTTAGTGCCATCTACACTCCCCGCCCGCCGCCCACTCTCGCTCCCCTCACAGATACTCACTAACATCCTGTTCACACCAGCCTGGCGCCTTCCTAGCGGAGAGAGGACAGCGGGCCAGGCTGGCTCCCCAACCTGTGCAGCCAATGCTATGGAGGCCCCCCTAAGATATACAAGGGACAAATAGCTACTTTCAGATGTGCCATGTCATACAGTATAGCTCGGAGAGTGATGTGATAGGGGAACAGGTAATACTTTGACCAAGAAGATCTGTCTGGGGAAGAGACATCCAAGCTGAGACCTGAGTGATGATGGCAGGGTGGGGCAGCAAGTGCAAAGGTCCTGTGGTCGGGAGAGTCCTGGCCCAGGCCCCAGGCAGCCAGGCCAGCTGAGGGGCCACCCGGAGCATGGGCAGAGGGGCACGAGGTGGGGGGAGACAGGGAGGACAGCCCGTGCAGGGCCGTGCTGGGGACTCTGCATTTTGTCCTGTGTGTGGTCAGCAACCGGGTCTGGGGCTGTGGCTCTGAGGGCAGAGGCAGAGATTTGGGGACCTTGCCTTGGCCTGCCCTGGGAAAGAGACCCCCACTGCTCCCTAAAGGCGACTGGTGTCGCTCCTGTAGCTGCTAACCTCCCACCAGCCCCCTGATCAGGTCTTCGCTTGATCTCCTCCAGAGCTGAGGAAATCAATGTCAGTATTGGCTCTGCTCCTTGACTACCCTAGCGCCATCTACCTGAAAGCCCATTCCCAAGTTCTGCCAAGCAACAGACCCACTTGAAGAAGAAAACAGGTGTTGGGACTTCCCTGGTGGCGCAGTGGTTAAGAATCCGCCTGCTAATGCAGGGGACACGGGTTCGTGCCCCGGTCCGGGAAGATCCCACATGCCCGGAGCAACTAAGCCCGCGAGCCACAACTACTGAGCCTGCACTCTAGAGTCCACGAGCCACAACTACTGAGCCCGCGAGCCACAACTACTGAGCCCGCACGCCTAGAGCCCGTCCTCCACCACAAGAGAAGCCACTGCAATGAGAAGCCCGTGCACCACAACGAAGAGTAGCCCCCGCTCGCCGCAACTAGAGAAAGCCCACATGCAGCAACGAAGACCCAAACACAGCCAAAAATAAATAAATTAATTAATTATTTTAAAAAAGAGGAAAACAGGTGCCTATAGAGTGTGGGGGGCTCAGCGTGCTCAGCGAGGGCTCGTGTTCAGTATCTCAGGGTCACTCAGATTTCTGGGGGAAGCATAGAGATCCCAAGAGATAAAGGGGCCTCGAGGAGGGGACACCCGCAGCAAAGCAACTCGTGGAATCAGCGTCAGCCCCGGCCACTGTCAAAGACAGTAATGAAAATCAAAAGCCATCTCAAAACCGTCAAGGTCATCAAAACAAGGCAGGTCCGAGAAATTGTCACAGCCAAGGGGGGCCTAAGGAGAGGAGTCAACCAGATGTGACGTGGGCTCCTGGGGCAGAAAAGGACAGTAGGGAGAAACCACTGAAATCTGCTTAAGGCTTGGACGTTAGTTAATAACGACGTGTCAGTATTGGTTCATTAATTGTAACAAGTGTAACACACGCATGTAAGATGTTAATTCTGTAATGGGGAGCCTGGGTGTGGGATATAAAGGAACTCTCTGTACTATCTCTGTAACTTTCCTATAAATCTAAAACTACTATCAAATGAAAAGTTATTAACAAATAAAATTAAAAATCCAGTATCATTGCTTGCCTGTCAAATTAGTAAAGACTACAGCAGGAAAAAAACCAGAACAAAACCGACTTAACCCAGAGCTGCTGAGATGTGGGACAGCCTCCGACACGGTGCCGTCAGCGTACATGCGTGCTTTCGAGGACCGTTAACTTCAAGCCCCAAATTCTTGGCCTGGATCCAGAGATTCCTCTTCTGAAGATCACACCCCAAATGCAGAAAAAAAATGTTTATCCACAAAGATGGTCATCACAGCATTGTTGATAATAGAAAAGCAAAAAATAAAAAACAAAAAAACACCTCAGAAACTACCTAACGGAGCAGAGTGGTTAAGTAAACCATGGTACGTCCATCCTCTCTACAGAAGTGAGGAAGTTTACAAAGACCACGCAGTGATGTGGGACGATGACAGGGTGTGTTTATTAAGTGAAAACAAAAATTGTATTTGCAGGATGGTTCACACATTCGTCTGTTTATTCAGCAAATCAATATTTATTGAGGCCTTGACTGTGCCAGGCTGCCCTACGCTTAGGAGGAGCGGACCAGACAGCCAGCGGTTATCAGCCCCTGGGGTAAGGGTGTCCATGGACGTGACCGTGCTGGACCCTGGGGCGGGGGAGGGACTTTCCGATGTTGAGTCAGTCGCCTCCTGAGAAGGTGGGGATGCGCTTTCCAGGGGGAATGTGGAGTGGACGGAGTCCCATCTGGTGGGTACTGTGCAGGAAGACAAGACCTAAAGGCACAGGCAAGGCCATCGGATCTTTTCCGTCTGGCAAGGGGAGACACGGAGGGTAAAGGTGCAGTGACCACTCCACCGACAGACAAATGATAAAGAAGATGTGGTGCAGATACACAATGGAGCACTACTCAGCTATAAAGAAGAAGGAAATAATGCCATTTGCAGCAACATGGATGGACTCAGAGATTATCACACTAAGTGAAGTAAGTCAGACAAAGACAGCTACCATACGATATCACTTATATGTGGAACCTTAAAAAATGATACAAATGAAACTATTTACAAAACAGAAACAGACTCACAGACATAGAAAGCAAACTTATGGGTACCAAAGGGGAAATGGGGGGAGAGAGAAATTTGGAACTTGGGATTAACAGACACACACACTCTATATAAAATAAATAAACAACAAGGACCTGCTACATAGCACAGGGAACTATATTCAATATCTTGTAATCATATCATGGGAAAGAATCTGAAAAGGACTGTATATATAACTGAATCCCTTTGCTGTACACCTGAAACATTGGAAATCAACTATAGTTCAAAAAAAATTTTTTTAAATTAAAAAAAATAAAAGAGGCAGTGACCAGATCAAATTGCTTCCGGAGGCACCGCCTGGGCTCTGGCCCCTGGCCGCCCCTCTCGCATTGTGGCAGCCCATCCACCGTGACCCGCGTCCTCGGTCAGAGGAAACGGCCCTTCCCCTCAGAACCTATCAGAGCCCCCATCTCATGGGGCCTTTCTGCTGCTGCATTCCCGGCCTGGGGGATCAGGATGGACGGAGGCCGGGCCCCTTCTGAGTGCACGGTCACTGCTTCTGGCATGTCCACATCCCCTGCCCCCTGGGACCACAATGGCTCGTGAGAAACCAAACATCCCGGGCTGACATGATGCCCGATCTCACCGAAGCTTGGGTCCTGGGAAGCAGAGCCACACGGGGGCCTGGGCTGTGACCGAGGTCGGCAAGAAGCCCGTTTCACCCTGGCCCGGAGCATCTGTGTTGAAGAGGAAGCTCTGGGCCCCTCCGCTGCATTGCAGTGCAGGATCCTTCTGCCCACAAAGGCCCTCGCTGCTCTCAAAGGCGCCCATGAAGAAATATCAGGGCTCTTACCTTCCTCATTCTTGCTGAATCCCTACCAGGAGGGTAGGAGGGGACTGAGGCTCAGAGATGGTGAGCGACTTGCCCAGGGTCACACAGCAAGTGGTTAGCAGAGCGGAACCCCATACAGGTCTCCCATCAATATGTTCCCATCCCCTCCAGTAACAGTTGCTGGGTTTGTTCCCGAGTCGCCTGGGCCCACTGTCTTTGTCAGGGCAACTGGGAAATTAAAGGAGTATAAAACACATGGATGGAACACAAAGGCAAAAAGAGAGCTGATGGCCCACGAAGACTTGGCTTTGGAAAGACTCAGTAAAGACGACTTACTACAAAGTAACGCGGTCCAATCAGGCGTGGGCGGGGCCTTGGGAAACGATGATGGAAAATCACAGCGTCAGATGTCTGGGTTTGCCCTAAGCTCGTGTGGCTGACTTACGTGTGGCAGAGCTGAGCAGCGAGGATAGAGGCCATGTGTCCATAAGGCTTCCCGCCTGGCTCCTTCTGAAGCTGTGTGCCTGCCCTGCACCGTGGCAGCAAAGCTCTCAGAAGGACAGATGGGATGGAGCCGTACTCCAGCTTCAGTGCTCCAACCGCTTCACTCTGTGGTCAAGATAGAAATGCCTCTCCGGGGCTCAGGAGACCCCCGCGACCCACCTCCCATGTCTCCATCCCACTGTGTGCCCTGAGCCCCTGTTTCCTACATGTGCTCCTTCAGCCATGGGGTGAAGGGCAGCCCAGGCTGGCCATGGGTGAGCAGCTCAAACACAGATCCCAGGGCCCAGCTTGGACCCTTGGGGCCGCCCAGACACTGCAGGGAGGAGAGGGGCTGACAGCCCTCAGAGTGTCAGAAGCTGCTGGGGACTTGGTTTAATGTGCATGAAAGGTACAGCCTTTTCTGTTGCCCCTAAGCCAGACTCCTTTGAGCCCCCTCCAAAAGTACCCCCCCCAACCCCGAGGGCTCACAGAGGCCAGAGGGCTCTGCCCTGGGGCCTTTACAAAGCCCTGCTAGTCCCTACAGCCCCTTGACATCAGCGCCCCCTAGGCTGTCCCTCTGGGCTCTCTGCCCTTCATGCCAGAGGCCCCCAGGTCTCACCTCCAAACCTTGCACTTGGCCGACGTCGCCTGCTCCACCCCGAGCAGAGCTTCAGGACAACCAGCTACCACTTCTTTAGGGATGCCTCCCTGACCCCCAGACCAGGTCAGGGCCCCTCGCCCCCATCCTACCCACCTGGAGGAACTTGGATCCCGTTTCTAAATTCCCACCCCGTGGGGGACTCCTTGCTCAGTGTCTCCTCCCCGTGGAAAGGCAGCTCCGAGAGGCAGGGGTGGTGACGGCATCTCTGCCACGTCCCCGTGCCTGGAACAGAGCCTGCACCTGCAGGAGCACAGTCAACGTTTGTTGAATGACTTAGTGAGCTTCAACCCTGGGCAAAATACTCCCTGCCCTGCTGGCCTGACGCCATCACAAGACCATCTTACCAAGGTCAGAATGGGAAGGAGGGCACGGCCAAGCCTGGTGAAATACTTAGGAAAACCACTCGAGCCGAAGGGGTGGAACCTGTTCAGTCAATGGCCAGCACTTCAGGTACCAGGTGACAGGATGCGCACCTGAGCTGTTTCGCAATTTGATGTCTTTGGGATGCGGCAGCTCGAGATCTTTAGTAAAATTAGACGTAGCATCACTTTATAGTTGGAATTCCTTTCCATATTTTTTTACATCTCCTCTGCTATTACATGTGTATGATCTTAAGGGACCAAAAATATTTAGGTGAGCAAACTCGTTCCTCTGGCAAAGGACATGGAGGGGAAGTGGGGCTCACAGAAACTCAGTTGCTGTGTGGGCTTCCTGGGACTCAAGGCGCAGGAGGCTTTGCTCCCCAGATGCGTGCTCATGGGGTGACCCCGAACTGGAGCGGGCTGGGCTGCCATGGCTGCTGGATTCAAATTCGCTCCAGCCTCCTGGCCGCCTCCTTGGCTGGCCCCTGCGATTTCACAAAGAAAAGCAGAGCGTCTGTGAAACTGAGAAGCCCGAGGCATCTTGGGGGGTCTGCCAGATTTTGTTTTGGCTTCTGCTCCACGTTTGCCGCCGGTATTTCAGTCGGGCACTCGTCCTAGCTACGACATGCCAGGGTCTGGGTTTAACTTGAATGAGCTGCTGGGAAGAAGTCCGGGCCTGGTCTGACCTGGTTCTCAGGGAATGACCTCCGGGCTGGGAGCATCTATTTTAAAGAAGGCTGCCATTTGGTCTTTGCCAAAATAGTTGAAAGAAGACCCCAGAATAGCAGGCTGGGTCTGCCCCAGCTTAGAAGCGCATCTCAGGCTTAGAGGCAGGCGCGTGGGATGTCAAGGAGCAGGCGGCAGAGGCAGAAAAAGGCCTCTTGTCATCGAGACCAGGGGCCCAGGAAGGCCTTTGGGCTGCCCTGGAGGGTTAGCACCCCAGGCCTGGAGCTGCGGGAAGGCCCCATGGGGTGACTCAGTGGCAGGACTGGCTCAGGAGAGCACAGGCAAATGGAGTGCCTGTTGCTTTAGGCATTAACTTAAATCTTCCTCCCCATTGTTACCCATTTTGCAGATGGGAAGGCTGAGGGTAAGAATGTTCCCAAGGTCTCACAGCCAGAGTAATGGATAGAGTCAGATGGTCCTTACAGACCCCAAGAATGGACCACAGGAGGCTGTGTGGCCTCCGCCCTCAGTGGCAGCAGTAATGTAACAACGGTGATGGGGAAACATTAATTTACCTACTGCGGGCGATACTTCCTGCTGTTTACTAAGCCTGGAGGAGGCGGGGGATGGGGGAGGGATTCCCTCGTCCCTGCACCTGGGGGCTGGACTCCGTGTCCCTGTGTGCCCCGAGTAGGGACTGGTGAGCAGCACAGTGTGGGTACCAAGGACACAGCCAGTGAGGCCGAAGGTGGAGGAAAAACTGCCTCTAGGGGTTGGACGAGCGCTGACTTCCGGACACTTTTGGCTCAGTGAGGCTGTGCTCTGGCCGCACCAACTGTAGCCCCAAGTGAGACAGAGCTCAGGGTCCAGACCAGCCCACCCGTGGCCAGGCCACCTTTCTCAAGCATCCTTGCTCCCAGGCTTGCTGCTGGATCCTGCCCAGATTTGGCCTCCGTCCCCTGCGTCCCTTTCACAGGGCCGAGTACAGCCCTTTATACTGGTTTCCCAACCGGCCAAGGAGGAGCCAGCCACCAGGGGGGCCGAGTGCACCGCGCCCTCCCCAGGAGCACCAGGGTCCCCGCCTGGAGGCAGCGTGAGCACAAGCCAGTGACACGGGCCGTTCTCGGGGACTCAGTGGGTGGAAGATGGGACACAGGCAAGGTGTCCGTGTGAGTCCCCGTCTGCCCAGAATGGCCCAGGTGTGCCCCTTTCGTCCCAGTGCCAGAGTCTAGATCACCTCGTTTTTCTAAAAGCCCCAGGATGGACTTTCCTATGGCCATCCTGTGATGGGGGTTGGACTTCAGAGGTCAGGCAAGGCTTCCCTGAAAGGTCAAGGTCGAGCTGAGGTCTGCAAGGTGAGTAGGGGATAACCAGGCCAGAAAGGGAAGGAATGCCTTTCCAGAACTTCTCCTCCGCTCCATCCCGGGCCACCCCTGCAGCCCAAGCCCCCATCACCTCTGGCCTGGTGAATAGGAGCAGAAGACCCATTGCGAAGCGTGTGCTCTCCTAGGATGGACCCCTCCCATCTCTGTTCACTGGGTCTTCCTCCCACTTTGCAAAAGAAAGGCTCAGCTTTCTGTGCCAAACCTCTCCAGGTAGCTATAGTTCCGGGAGATCTCTTCTGGTGCAGAAGCCTCAGGGCAACAAACAAAGGCGCAAGGTGAAGTACCAGCTGATACTCCTTCCTGCTCTCCCTGACCTGGAAGCAGCCTCCTGCTAGGGTCAAGGATGGCTGGAGAAAGGCAGCTTGGCCTGCCCTGGGGAGCAGAGGGCCAGAGGCAGGACAATTCCATTCGATGACCCTGTCTCCCTAATCCCACAGTTGACAAAGATGCACTTCTCTGACAGAGAGGTCCCTTAGACCAGCAGGCTCCCAGCTCAAGGCAGAGGTCTGGTCCTTTCTCTCTATTTACAGATATGTCCACCTATGGCCTTTCTCAGAGTTAAAAGTCCCAAGTAGGAGGTTTGCGATAGAGACGCATATTAACTCACTTGTTTGAATTGAAAAAATGCAGTTAGATGTCTTCTGATGATAATCTGATCTCTCACCTGATCATCAGTAAGGTCAGTAAGGGACTGACCTTGCTGATTATGTTGTTATATGGTGCAAATTTCCTATATGTTGGATGAATGAAGCCCATAGCTTCTGGGTGTGGAAAGAAATATATGTAAACATATGATATGTTGGAAGATTTTTATCACCAGTGTTGACCAAGCCACATTGAAATCAGCTATGATCCCACTTCCACTCCTTTTTTCTTTCCTTCCGTGATAATGGGTTTAACAGTGCACTTCTGAGAAAAAGAATCACTGGCATAATTAATCGCCCTTTCACAGGTCTTGGTGAAAAGACCTCTGGATACACTTCTCAGAAGCTGAAGAAGTGTGACTCCAACGACTGATGATACACGCTTTGCTGATTCCGGCAGCTTCTGAGTCTTTGCTGTCAACAAATTTGACTAGGATCTACTGGACGTGTCAGCAGACAGAGCAAGAAAAGACTTTTCTGATGATAAAATAGCATGTGATTTTGAACATATACTTTGCTTGGCAGGTGTTCAAATCCCCGGGTGACATCACCATAACAGATCTTCCATTCCATCTAATCATTTCTGTAAATAAGGCTTCTTGGCTTTTACATCAACAGAAATGGAAAATGAGAATGAAATTGAGGTCAAATTCCATGTTATTCCAGCAATAAGTAATAATGATCATATGAAATAATTGAAAAAAAACCCAAAGTCTGTCTTCTATCAAATTAAAAGATTCATTTCCAACGAATTTTATTTGTGCTTTTTACTTGTCCATTATTTGATATCATACACACGGTATTTTGATCGATCATGTATGATAATAATTGCGATGAAAACAAAATCCTAAACAAGAATGTTTAATGCTGAAAGTCACAAGAGGGACTTCCCTGGTGGCGCAGTGGTTAAGAATCCGCCTGCCAATGCAGGGGACACAGGTTCGAGCCCTGGTCTGGGAAGATTCCCACATGCCATGGAGCAACTAAGCCCGTGCGCCGCAACTACTGAAGCCTGCACGCCTAGAGCCCACGCTCAGAAACAAGAGAAGCCACTGCAATGAGAAGCCTCCGCAATGAGAAGCCCGCGCACTGCAACGAAGGGTAGCCCCTGCTCACCGAAACTAGCGAAAGCCCGCAGGCAGCAACGAAGACCTAACGCAGCCATAAAGAGAGAGAGAGAGAGAGAAAGAAAGAAAGAAAGAATAAAAGTCACAAGAAACTCATTTTTAAAATATTTAAATTCACAGAAATATTTTGGTTCCAGAGAATCATGATAGGATGATCAAAAAAGATTTTCAAGGTTAAAATTACCTTAAATTTGGATAAAACTGGAGGGGGAAATATAGATGCAAAGAAAAAAGGCCAGGATTTATGATTTTGGGCTGCTAGTGTAAAGCTCATTAATATTTTTTTTAAATAAAAGATGGAAAAAATGGAAGATAAATCGTTATGGTTTTTTAGACTCCGTTGGACACACTAAAAAGAGTAACAGAAGAATTTTATTTTAAAACGTCAATATTTAAAACGCACTAGAGAGTACATTCTTTGCAAGTAATTACGACAGATTTTGGATTTCAACTTGGAAAAGTACAAGGGAGCCGGCTCATTCCCGTACATGAGGGTGAAACTGACACTGAGGACAGTGGACCAGAAAAGAAAAGGAGCTGGGGTTCCCAGTGAACACCTGCCTCCCTGGAGGAAAGAAACCTGGGCTGAGCGAAGCTGCTCTGGGCAGGCTGCCCGGCTTGAGGGGTGAGGCCCAGACACGCTGGCCCTCTTCCCCACTGAGGTCCTCACCCCTGATTGCCTATCCCTGGGGACAAAGAAACACACATGTCTCCCAAGAAAAAATAATAATTTCCAGACTGAGGTCAATCGAAATCCGTTTGCGGGGAGGGCAGACTTATCCAGGCCTTCAGGGTACACTCTGTGGGCCTTAAACAGCCAGAAGCATCTTAGGCAGGTGACACACCAAGTTCAGAAGTGCCCGGGGGTAGAGGAGACCTGAGGGACAGATCCAGGGAGGTACTGGCCCCAAAGCTGAAGTCTCGTTTCTGCCCTAAGATCACGTGAGCCTGTCCCCCACCCCCAGGGCGAAAGTGTCCAGACCAAGTAGGATGCTCTGACCAGGTATCACTGCAGACAGCTTTCCTGGATTTCCCCCGCAATATGGTCCCTGGATGCCCCTCTCCCAGGGAGTAGGATGGAAGCAGAAGGGAGAGTACCGCCGGCCTCACCATCAGCCTCATGTCTTACGGCCTCCGAAGACCAGGTGGGCCGTGGAAAGTGACACCAGGGGTTCTTTTTTTTTTTTTTTTGTGCTACGCGGGCCTCTCACTATTGTGGCCTCTCCCGTTGCGGAGCACAGGCTCCGGACACGCAGGCTCTGCGGCTCATGGGCCCAGCCGCTCCGCAGCATGTGGGATCCTCCGGGACCGGGGCACGAACCCACGTCCCCTGCATCGGCAGGTGGACTCTCAACCACTGTGCCACCAGGGAAGCCCGACACCAGGGGTTCTTAAAACGCCGGGTCATGACTTGTTCCATTTTGGCCCTGAGAAGCTGAGGTCTGGCTGTGGAAACCCACCTTCTCGGAGAATGCAACCCCCCGCTTCACTCCCCCATCCCCCCACACCACCTCCATTCATTTCATTCAATCCTCCCAGAAACCCTCCCAGGTGGGTTGGCTGGCTCAACTTGACAGAAAAAGCAACAGAGGCTCAGAGAGGGTGAGTGACTTGCCGGAGGCCACACAGCCCCTCAGAGGAGGGGCCGGCTGCTGGAGCCAGCTTGGCCCACACGTCCCATCACCTGAGCAGCCTTTGGGAAGTCACTGCTCCTTGATTTGGGGCCTGTGACTGATTATTGCCCTGCAGGATAGGCGAGTAGGGGCAGGTGATATTTTGAGGATTTTCCTGCTTTCGCTGTCCTGGAGGGGCAGAGAGGGAAAGAAAAGAGACCCGTTTGGGGCACAGATGCCACACAGCCTGAGCACGAGGTCCAGAACCTTCCCTGGGCCCAGAGAGTCCGTCCAGGGTGCTGAAGTGAGAGGAATAGGAGGTGGGAGAGCGGGAGGGAGGGGTGGAGTGTCCTGAGCTGACCTTTCAAAGGACCTTTCTTCCACCCCCAGCGCCCCCATGGTGATTCCTCTGAGGGCCGCTGAGGGCCCCTCGTGGGCTGGGGAGCAGGGCTCACCATATGAAGTCCTCTACCCATACCATATCCCCTCATCAACATAAACCTAGGCGTACTATTTACGCCAGCAATATCCAGCCTAGCCGTCTACTCTATCCTATGATCCCACTGAGCTTCTAACTCAAAATACGCACTAATTGGAGCCCTCCAAGCAGTAGCACAAACAATCCCATACGAAGCAACACTAGCCATTATCCTCCTAGCCGTACTCCTCATAAGCGGCTCCTTTCCCCTATCCACGCCAACCACCACACGAGAACAGCTATGACCATTGTTTCCTTCGTGACCATTAGCTATAATACGATGCCTTTCCACCCCAGCAGAAACTAACCGGGCCCCCTTCGACTTAACGCAAGGAGAATCAGAACTTGTGTCTGGCTTCAGTGTGGAAAATACAGCAAGCCCTTTCGCCCTGTTCTTCCTAGCAGAAGGGGCTTCGTCCACCTTCTCACACTGAGACCGGCTCAGTCCCGTGCGTACTTCTGCAACTGACCCCGGGGGCTGCGGGGAAGAGGGTGCACCCCACTGTCAGGGCTGATGGGGGACCCTGAGCCTGGGGATGGGGGAGCCACGCCCTCACCACGCCACTGATGCCCGCATCCCAGCCTTTCCGGTGCTCAGCCCGCCAGGCCCACCGGCCACGCCCTGCAGGGTGAACTCAGGCTTGGCCTGAGCACCCCTGGAAGGGGATCCAAAGCCCCCCAGGTCCACAGGCCTGCCCACCTCTCCCAGCACTGGCTCCCTCTTTCTTCCTGAATGGCCAGATGTCTTCACCTGTGGATCCTGCCCCCTTGACCCCTCAGCTGGGGGCACTCCACCTTTCCACGGAGGGTCCTTCTCAGCCTGTAGGTCTCAGCTGTATCGTCCTCTCCAATGACCCTTTGTGTCTTTGGAGCGTGTCCCACGGTCTCCACACTGCAGCCTCTTGCTGGTTTGCTGGTTTAAGGTCTCTCCCTCCCCAAGATGTAAATTCTGGGAGATCGGCAGCTGTGTCACTCAGGCAGGGAGGCAGCCCTGGGACCTAGAATGCCAAGTAGATGGACCTGAGCCAGGGGGTTGGGCGTCGGGATAACCCTGGGTGGCCCTTTCCTTCTTTGGTCTTCTGCTGACTGCCGTGAAACCAGAGGGTCGGATTCAATGCCCCTGGGTGGGTCTCTGTAGCTCTGTTTTTGATCTGAAATATTAAAAGGAACAGGTGGGGAGCTGGGCGCTTGACTGTGTGCCTATGATTTTCTTTTTCTTTTTTTGGTAGCACTGAGCAGCTCGCAGTATCTTAGTTCCCCGACCGGGAACTGAACCTGGGCCCCCGGCAGTGAAAGCACCCAGTCCTAACCACTGGACTGCTTGGGAATTCCCTCTATGATTTTCTGAGTGAACAAATCTACTGGGGTCATGGTACCAGCACGTGGAGCTGGATCTCCACCCTGGAGCTGACAAAGATTTTCACCTGCATGGTTTGGACCTCTAACATCCTGTGAGGCTGACAAGTTTGGGGACACGAGCTCTGTTTTACAGATGAGGAAACTGAGCCTAGTTTGGTGTCCAGCGCCCAAGTGTGCGTCCTGCCTCTGCCATTGGCCACCTTGGTGACCTTAAGCGCGTTGCTCAAAGGCTCTGAGCTTCGGATGATTCTTCTGTGAAACGGTGACTGTAAGTCCAGCCCCACCTTCCAGGTCTGGGTGAAGAGAAAAGGCCATCGGGTGTGCAAAGCCCGCCAGAGCCATGCTGGATTCCTGGAGCGCCCAGTGCCGGGGACACATCCCAGCCATGACATTATCTGGAGAGATGCGGCCAGTCCCCAGTGGCTCACAGTGAGGACAGCACGCCCAGCACTTCACAGGTCTGATTCCTCCGATTCTCTCCACGACCATGTGAACGTGGACACTGGATGCCAAGGAGCTAAGCAAACTGCCCAGGGGACGCGGGTGAGGGCAGGGCTGGGCTGCGCCCCGGGCACCTGGCACCCTGCCCCGCGCTCCTATCAACCCACTAAGACTTTGTGTGATGCTCGGTGGGCGTGCGTCAGCCTGTGCTAAGTGCTCAACACCTATCACCTCATTTAATTCCCCCAGAAGACCACTTCCCCAGGCTCGAGGCTCTAATATGTGCAGAGACCTGCACACGCACGTGTCTGCCTGGTGAGTTGCTCTGTTGAGTTCCAGCTGTAAAAACTGGCCCCGTGCCTGTCACTCAGACCTGGCTGGGCTAGCCCAGGGTTGAAGAGGAGACAGAAGAGAAACAAAGAGGGGGATCAGGTGGGCACAGAGCCACCTCCGAATCCCATCCCCTTGATGCTCCGTGATCAAGGTGACCAAAAAAAAAAAAAAGGCTATATGTGTATAACCGAATCGCTTTGCTCTACAGCAGAAATCAACACAACACTGTAACAACACTAGACTTCAATAAAATAAAAATTTTTAAAAACCCTATCAAAAAAAAAAAAAAAAACCAACAGGGAATTCCCTGGCAGTCCAGTGGTTAGGACTCGGTGCTTTCACTGCCATTGCCCAGGTTTGATCCCTGGTCGGGGAACTAAGATCCCCGCAAGCTGTGCGGCGTGGAATCACCATGTGATCCAGCAATTCCACTTCTGCGTCTACACCCAAAAGAAGTGAAAGCAAGATCTGGAGCAGGTATTTGCATACCTGTGCTCTGAGCTGCACGATTGACAGTAGCCAGAAGGTTGAAACAGCCCACGTGTCCATCGACAGAAGAATGGATAAACTAAACGTGCTCCATTCATACAATGGAATACTGGTCAGCTTTCAAAAGGAAGGAAATCCTGACACAGGCGACAACGTGGATAAACCTTGAGGACACGATGCTCAGTGAAATAAGCCGGACAGAAAAGGACAAACTGTGCGACTCTACCTACGGGAGGGCCCTGGAGGAATCAAACTCATGGAGACAGGAGAACGGTGAATTACTGTTTGATGAACAGAGTTTCCGTTTGGGAAGAAGAAAAAGTTCTGGAGGTGGACGATGGTGGTGGTCACACACATGTGGTTCTTCTTTTTTTTTTTTTTAAATTAATTTATTTAGTTTTGATTGCGTTGGGTTTTCGTTGCTCCGCGCGGGCTTTTCTCTAGTGGCGGCGAGCGGGGGCCACTCTTTGTTGTGGTGCGTGGGTTTCCCATTGCAGTGGCTTCTCTTGTTGCGGAGCATGGGCTCTAAGAGTGAGGGCTTCAGTAGTTGTGGAACATGGACTCAGTAGTTGTGGCTCACGGGCTCAGTAGTTGTGGCATGGGCTCTAGAGCGCAGGCTCAGTAGTTGTGGCGCACAAGCTTTGTTGCTCCACGGCATGTGGGATCTTCCTGGACCAGGGCTCAAACCCGTATTCCCTGCATAGGCAGGTGGATTCTTAACCACTGTGCCACCAGGGAAGTCCTAACCACAATTTTTAAAAGCTTTAAAAGATTGTCTTAATCCCCCCTTTCTTTTGGAGGTTCTAAAAGAAATTGTGTTTCTTGGGTTGCTGCAGCCCGTGTAGACATGTCTCTACCACCGGCCTTACCCTTCTCCTTGAGGCCGTTGTGAGGGTCTTCTCACTAAGGCCAAGAAAAGGAAGTTCAACAAGAAAACAGTTGAGCCATTTGCAAAGTTTGCAGCCTGGGAGCCCTGCCCCAGGCTGAGCCCTGTCACTCCACCCTAAGAACTAGAATTGAATTTTTATGCTGCACTTTTTATTATTATTATTACTATGAAGCCAAGTAGGTTCTTAACAGCTGGGCTGGTTGTTCTGAGAAGCTCTGTCACTCTTTCAAAGGAGAAGAAACCAAGAGGGTAATGACATTGCAATTTTTCTGTAGGTTAAAAAAGGTCACAAAAAAAAAAATAAAAAAAAAAAAAAAGGTCACGAGAAAATTGTAGGCAGGGACTGGCCGGTTTCAGTTCTGAGCCTTTGTTCCCATCTGACACTTCACCCCTCCAGTCACGGCTGGTGTTGCGATGTAGGGCCTCCCGTAGGATAAAAATGTGGGTTGCTTATTTCACACGCTCTGGGTATGGACTGTTAGCCGGGCGCAAGGAGGCTGGGGTCTGACTGTATTCAGCCTTTTCCTACGGCCCACACCCTGTTGTCGAGGTTGGCGACCCCTGAAAGGGGTAACTGTCATGCCCATTTTACAGATGGAGAAACTGAGCATGATCAGAAGCTAAACTGAGCAACAGAGATGGACCCCCAATGTGACGCTGCAGCAGGGGCCACAGGGCCCAGAAGCTCCGCTCCGCAGGCTGCCCTGCACCCCAGGTTCTTGGTAAACTAGGCTCTTCAGGTGCATCAGGGACTATTTCTAGGGGAAGCGGGGGTCAGCAGGTACAGGAAGATTCCTTAAGGGCTGAGAAGAAGCAACAACCAGATGCACTGGGCAGAGGAGACCGCCTTGGGGGTGGGGGTCGCGGCAGGTCTCCCGAGAGGCTGATATTTGAGGGGAAACCTGAGTGGGGAGCAGTCATCATCTTCCAGTGCGGAGGTTGGAGAGACGGAAACAAGACCCTGAGGACAGTGGCCGATGGGGAGCATCTGGGAGATGCGGGGGAGGCGAGGAGGGGGCCAGGGCAGGAGTCAGGTGGAAATAACCATCCTGTTATATCCTCCGCCTGCAATCCTGGCGGATTAACCCTCATGGCTTCTGCTGGCTGCTTTGGACAGTTGAGGAAGCCCAGGCCTGACGGGCTCAGGGACCCACCGTGAGTCAGGGTGAAGGGGGAACCAGGGCTCAGCTCCTAACACCCCTGCTGGCTGCCAGCCCTTCAAAGGACAGTCACTGAGAACACCTGCCGTGAGGGTGGGACGGCAGTTCTGGGAGATGAACCAGCACAGGGTGCTTCACTGAACTTGCCAGCAAACAGGAGAGATGGAAAGGGAGCTCTCTGTGGGGTTGCTGGGAAGAGAGGGGTCACACCCTGCCAGGAGCTGGGGGGAGACCTCAGAGGGCCTGGGTCCCACTGCCCCAGAGGAGGTGCCCACATGGACGCGGACTGAAGGAGGGGAGCCCGCCTTCCAAGCAGTTTTGCAAATGGGGGTTTAGGGGCCCAGAGGTGGCAGGACTCGCCCAGGCCACACAGAGAGCGAGGCGCAAGGCTGGGGCAGGCTCTGGTCTCCTGTGCCCCATGGGGGTGGGGGGCCCGGGGTCCAAGCAGCTGCAGAGCTGACCTCATAGCCGTGGCTGCAGCCCTGAGCCGGTACCCGGCCTCCCAGGAAGGCTCGGCCTGGACGGCCACTGCTTGGTCCCGCTGCAGGCCCAGAGGGAGCCAAGGCTCTCACCGAGACGTCTGGAGACACCCGGTGCCGGTCCGGCCGGGGGCACTCACTGAGCCCTGGGGGCCCCCTTTCTGGCCTCAAGCCAGAGACCTCCAACCTCCTAGGTCCCCTCTGTGGTCTGAATGAGCCCCAGCAGGGTTCAGAGGTCGGTCCAAGGGCTCCTCAGGCAGGAATGGTGTGGGAGGTGGGGAGGCTGAAAAGGCCTGGGGATGATGCCTCTGGTCACAGGTGCTGGTGACCACAGGGGGTAGGGTGGGCTCCGGGCCCCCTGCAGCGGTGGCTGGGTGGACCTGCTGGGAGGTGACAGCAAGGCCCCTCAGGTACAACTGAGAACAGGGATTTTCACACCTAGGTGAGCCAGCATCTAGCTGGACCCCGCCCCCATCAGGCCATAATGGGCACAGAGGGAGGTGGGGACAGCAGGTGGGGGAAGGGAGCCTTCCGAAAGCCTGGCCTGGGTCCCTGCTAGGTTGGCTTCTGACTACAGCACTTGAATATTCCTGCTGCAGAATTAAAGGGGAGGAGGACAAAGGGTGTCCCCTATGGCCCTGGCCCCTGTCCTTGCACGGGTGTGTGTGTAGGGGGTGCAGTGCCATGGCCTCCCAGGGTGCACCAGCTCACCCCCGTCTTCTCTTAGCACCGCCCACTCAGGCCCCCTGCTCAGGTGATGCCTCCGCCAGGTACACACAGCTCCATCCCTGAACCAGCCAGAGCGCAGGTGGCCAAACCCCGGCCCTTGCCTCCCTCCGCCCTGTAGCTCTGGGTTCTTCCTTCCAGGCTCAGGCGCTGCTGGTGCTTCACAGCACTTACCCGCCCCTCATTCCCGGGTGGGTCCACAGGGTCCCAGCGAAGGAACAGGCTCCGGGGAGTCCCTGAAAGGCACAGTGCAAGGAGTGACTTCTCTGAGCTGAGGGTACCAGGTGAGGGCGGCACCCAGGCCGCTGGAACAGAGGCGGAGAAGGGGCCCCGCGGAGACGGGACAGGCAGGGACAAAGTGCAAGAAGCAAAACTTTGGCTGCAAGACGAGAGTGGAGGAGACGCGAGGGTCGGGACCAAGAGGTCCAAGGGCCCAGCGAAGCCAGGGGTGGGGGCCGGGGACCCTCCAGGTGGCACTCGCGGCGCTGGTCCCCGGCCTCCTCCCCTCCCCCAGCCCTGATTGGCAGGCGGCCTGCGACCAGCCGCGAGCGCCACAGCGCCCCGGGCGCCCAGGCGAACGCAAACGGCCCCCTGCGGGAGTGGTGGGGGGGCGATCTGCTATATATAGCGGCTCGGCCCGGGCCGGCCCAGCGCGCAGGGAGGCGCGCACCGCTCCGCAGGGTCCCAGTCCCGGCCGTGCGTCCTTCCGCCACTGCCAACCTCTCCATGCAGCCCGGGTAGCTCCCGGCGCCTGGGGGCTCCGTCGCTCGCCTCCGGCTTCTTCCCCGGCCGTGCACTCCCTGCCCCGGCCCAGGCCGTGCACTCCCGCAAAGCCCCCACAGGCGCAGCTCGGCCCCCGGCTTCCCGGGCGCAGCGATCCACCCACGGACGCACGGCCCGAGGGCGGGGATGGCGGGGCCCGGGGCGGCCGCGGCAGCGCTGCTCGCGGCGGTGCTGCTGGCCGTGCTGGCGCCCTGGGCCGGCCGAGGGGGCGCCGCCGCGCCCACCGCACCCAACGGCACGTTGGAGGCCGAGCTGGAGCGTCGCTGGGAGAGCCTGGTGGCGCGCTCGCTGGCGCGCCTGCCGGTGGCCGCGCAGCCCAAGGAGGCTGCCGTCCAGAGCGGCGCCGGGGACTACCTGCTGGGCATCAAGAGGCTGCGGAGGCTCTACTGCAACGTGGGCATCGGCTTCCACCTCCAGGTGCTCCCAGACGGCCGCATCGGCGGCGTGCACGCGGACACGAGTGACAGTGAGTGGGGCGGGGCGGGCGGGAAGGGTCGGGGCCCCGGGGCAGCGGCCGCCCCTTCCAACTCGCACCCGAAGATCTCGGCTGACACCTGCCCGCAGGCTCTGGGAGCCGGGGCGGACTCGGGTTCCGGTCCCTCTGGCGTGGGGACGCCGCGGACGCAAACGCGCTCGGCTCCTGGAGTCGCAGCAGCGACCGGCTTTGCGCAACCGGGCGGCCGAGCCCCGCCTCCCCGCCTTCAGAAGTCCGGGCTCCGGGTGACGAATTCCAGCGCCTTCGCCCGTGGGCACTGGGAGCGCGGCGCAGCCACCGGCACCTGCGGGAGCCCGGGACGCGCGCTCGTGTTGGGGCCGGCCTCGGGGGCCGCCGGGGCCACCGCTCTCCTACCGTCCAGGACTGGGCGCGGCCGTCGCTGGGCCGACCCTGAGGGCGAGCCCGCTGGGCTCCGGGGGCCCTTCGGGAGCGACCTGCGCCGGGGACCCGGGTCCTTTACACTCACCTCCAGCCCAGAAGTGGGCGTCCCGGAGGCGCGCAGGCAGAGGAGGGGGCCAGGTCGGGCGGCGAGGGCCGAGGGTCCCGTGCCCGGGAATGACCCGCGCCCCGCCCCCAGGCCTGCTGGAGCTCTCGCCCGTGGAGCGGGGAGTGGTGAGCATCTTCGGCGTGGCCGGCCGGTTCTTCGTGGCCATGAGCAGCAGAGGCAAACTCTACGGCTCGGTGAGTACCGCGGGGCCCGGCCGAGCAGCCGGGCAGGATCGCGACGCTTCCAGGCCACCCGACGCCGGGATGTGGAACTGCGGTGGGGTCACAGTACTGGAGACACCCCCCTCCAAGGCCCTAAGGCAGTGCGGCTGACCCCGGGCCAGCCCAAACGAGAGGCACAGCCCCAAGACAGGGACAGCGTTCCTGCCATCCTTGAGTGGGCACCCGCCAGTCGGTCAAAGGGTGTCATTGGGAGCCCCTCACTGTAGTCCCTGGTGGGGGGTCCCCGTGGGCAGGACTGCAGTCTTCAGGGTGGACACAGTGGTGATGAAATTTTCTGGCTGCCAGGTGCTGGGCAGGTGTCTGGAGCAGCAGCTGCTGCGGGCTGGCCAGGTCCCTCTAATCACCCTGTGAAGGTCTTGGCACCCTGACTTCCCAGGAGAGGCCTGGCAGCCAGGGTGGGACGGGGAGAGAAAGGACTCCCTGACCACCGCCCACAGGGGTCCCTTGGCCCAGAGACGGCTCCACCTGACACCGCTTCTCCTTCCCCGCCAGCCTTTCTTCACCGATGAGTGCAAGTTCAAAGAGATACTCCTCCCCAACAACTACAACGCCTACGAGTGCTACAGGTACCCCGGCATGTTCATCGCCCTGAGTAAGAACGGGAAGACCAAGAAGGGGAACCGGGTGTCACCCACCATGAAGGTCACCCATTTCCTCCCCAGGCTGTGACCCTCAGAGCCCCCAGGAGGGGAGTGCCAAGGGCCACCTTGGTGCACTTTCTTCGAATGGACAGTTTAACTCAAGAGTAGGTGTAAGATATTTAAATTAATTATTTAAATGTGTATATATTGCCACCAGATTATTTATGGCTCTGTGGATGTGTTTTGTATTTTTCCGAAAAAAAACAAACAAAAAATCCCACCAAACCCTGACTTTTCTGGTAAAACAGTAGAGACCCTTCCACTGGGTTGACTTAACTTGTCAAAAAGTTGTCACAAGCGACGGCTGCTATTCCGTGTATTAAAAACCGGTGACATCAGTCTGTGACATCAGCCCTGCTTTACACTGTCCCCTGCGGTTTGGTGGTGAGCATCTCTCTGTCTGGAAAGGTTTCCTGGGGCTCTAGAATCCAGTTAAGGAAGCTCCCAGGTTTGGCTTCATTCCTAGCATCCTGCAGCGCCCCACTCCCTTTGTGTCCTGAAGATATTCCTCAGGACATATCGGTTTACTTCGGGTACAGAAAGCGCACTGTCGAGGCCACCACTGCCACTCTGTTTTTAGATCTGCCAGGAGTGACCTTTGAACTTTGCTGCAGTCAATCTTCCTCGACCTACCAGATGGGGGAGACCCGTGGGCAACTTTATAAACTCCTGTTTTCCTTTTTTTGGATCCACCACAGCCCGTGTTTCTCTGTGGCCGTGGGGGAAAAGGCAGAAACAAAGCAATTTTGTAAAATCCGTCGGAGAGGAATTGATATGGCCCTGGAAGCCTGGAAATGGACAAGATTGGGGGGATTTACAACCACGGCCAGAACCCGAGGGGTGAAAGTCTGTGATAGTGGAGACTTCTGATAAGTAATAGCGTACACATGTATATATTTAAAAAAACCAAAAACCACACACACTTCCCTGTGTTTGGGAAGCTTCGGGCTAGAACTAGCCGTTCATTTTAGGTGAAATGTCCTTGTCGTTGTACAAAAACACTTAAGGCAGTTTGCGTGGAGGGAGTCACTGCTTCTCTCCGTTGCATTCCTGATAAAGTAGATTTAACATCTACCTCGAAAGCCCTTAAACCACTCATCTGGCAAAATCTGGAGAAAGCTCAGGCCGGGTGTAGGAGTTTGCCATCCCAAGTGGCTTTTTTTTTTTCCATATGTAGCCAAAAAGGATCGCGGATAGCGTTGGTGTGCCCCATTCGAACCTTGTCACGTTTGAGCTATCTTTACCCCGTGATTTACTTTTAGTAAGGATAATCATGGTGAAAATATTTGCAGACAGCTGTGAGAGTACACTATATGGTCACCAAGTAACCTTATATTTTTCTTTATATATTTTACAAATGTAACCCCTGTCGTGGAAGCAAAGATGGAAGAGGCAGGGTCGGTGAGGTTTAAAAAAAGTTCCGAGGTGATGGTAAACATTGAATTTTAATGAATGACTTTTTCGAGTTTATACAAAATGACCTTAGCTTGCTACCAGAAATGCTCCGAATGTTTCCTCAAGACTTTTAATACTCTCCTAAGATGTTTCTGAACTGTCTCCCGAATTAACTTTATGGGAGTCTACAGACAGCAAGACTGGAAAAATCTGATTGGAGTTTTTTGTCTTTCACATTCCTTTTTAAAACTCTTTGTTCGAATGCAAATCATCTACTTAAAATACTATTCTTAAACTGAGGCCTAGGAGAAAGAAGCCACTTAAGACAGGACCTTACATCTCAAACTGCTGTTCAGGCCAGGCCGTAAAAATGTTTTTAAAAAATTTTAAACCGTGCGCTAGACTCCAGGAGTACTGAGCGATGCTCAGAGATCTCGGTGCTGACTGCGTAGGGTTGGGAGTGGGGCGGGGGGCGGGGGTAAGGAGCTGGGATTTGTGGCCTTTCTGTATTTACGGTTTTCACATAGTAACAAACCAGATTGTTTCAGATGCCTTAAATATGGGACGATGTCTCGTCTCAGAGCCCAGTCAGATTGTCAGGAACTCGGATGTCTTAAGGGCAGAACTTGGCCATCCTTGACCATGTGTATATATTCAGCGGATCGGATGTGAAGCGTGTAGAGATGTCGTTGAACCTTTGAAATATTGTAAAGTGTTTCTATTGCTGTGATGGGGATTTGAGGTTTCTGTACTTACTGCTGTTTTCAGAATCTGTCTGTAGTTTTATACAGGTGCTGACCCATATTGTGATGTATGTGCTGTGCACATCGAAATACAGAATAAATGGAAAACATTTATCACGTGTAAAAAGAACCCCATTGGACTTGACGGACGTAGTCGGGGAAGGTATCACAAACGATTAAAACCTGCCTTGAAATGCCAAGATATGACTCCCTCCCCCTGTCTCCCAGTGTCTATTTGAGGCCCTGAGCCTCGCCTGGCTGGGGCTGGGGCGGGGGGCGTGGAGACAGATTTCAGCCAGCTGTGTCCACACAAATGTGGCCTTGAAGACAGGAGCCTCGGGGGCGGGGCCTGGGGGGTGTGAGTGTCACCGAGTTTTGCGATGACACTGAATCTTGTAGTTTATTCTCCTGATGGGGTTAATTCACACTGTTCCCACCCGGGGACTGACCAGTTCCCCTCACCTTGGCCTGGTCCAGGCTAAAGCAGTTTGTACTTTCCTGTGGGTGGAGAATGCAGCCCCCAGAGCTGGTCTTCAGAAGACTGACTCAAGCATACTTTTCAGTCTCCCACCAATGAGTCTTGAAATCAATACAATGAACCCCAGTTCGTCTTTCACAAAAAAGGAAATGGAATAAAATCCTATAGAATAGAGCCTTCCAGATGGTGTCAATCACAGTAAGGGAACAGATTGTCTTGTGAGCACTGTTGTCCACTATATATATATCCAACTGGTCTCTAATAGGATGTGATATAGGAGGTCTTAGTAGTGTCGACGGCAATTAAAAAAAAAAAAATTGAGCGCTGACCTAACGGGCCTAGAATCTGTTCCCCTCCCCCCTCCAGAATAGATCCAGTCACTTGGCAAAGAGACCCAGAAAAAGCCATCAGGGCTGCGGGGTCCTTAATGGTACTTATTTTGCCCTCTGAGACGTCACTTCCTTCTGGACGCCCGTGATCGAAGGAGGACCGAGACATCCACGGGCCGTGTTATGGGTTAAACTGTGGGCCCCCCAAAAGGATGCATTGGAGTCCTACCCCACCCCACCCCACACACAGAATGGGACTTTCTTCGGAAATAGGGTCTTTACAAGGGAATTGAGTTAAAATGAGGTCATTAGGGTGAACTCTAGTCCTCTGTGACTGGCGTGCTTATGAAAGGAAGGTCGTGGAAAGAGACAGCCACAGGGAGGAGGCCTTGGATGGAGGAGGGCTGGGGAGATGCGTGTGTAAGCCAGGAGATGCCAGGGAACAGCGTGAACCCCCAGGAGGTGTGCAGAGGCCTGGCCCGGGCTCTGCCTCAGCCTCAGAAGGAGCCAACCTGCCCACACCTTGATCTCGGACTTGTGGCCTCCAGGCCTGGGAGACAATACCTAACGTATTGCCTGGGAGACAATACGTTATTCCACCTGATTTGTGGTCCTTTGTAGCTGCAGCCCTAGGGGAACTTAGTGGGGTAGTTCTTCATACTCCTTGGGGTGGGGGGTGGAAAAGGAGTGAAGAGGCCCAGCCTTGGCCTTTTCTCCTGCTGTCCCCTGTGGTCCCCAGGTCCATATCTGCCCTGGCCAAACATGGAAGGCTTCATCCAGCTTCTGAGGCGAGAACCTGCCCATGGTTGGCGGAATCTGCCAGCTGAACCGCTTGGCCTTCCTGCCTCTAGACTGACGTTGGGTCCAAAGAGGGGACTGAAAAGTCATTCATTCACTTCACACTTGTTTGTTGCATGCCTACTGTGTGCCAGGCGCAGCTCTAAGAGCTCGGGATACCCCAGTGAGGAAAACAGAGATCCCTGGCCGGGTAGGGCCCTCATCCCGAGGGAGAGGACGATACATGACGGGCCGGGAGGAGACAGAGAGGCTGGGCTGTGGAGTCCGTCTCGATGCCCTGGGGACAGCGGAAAAGGGACACTGGCGGCCAGGCTGAGAATAGACGGTCCAGCGGAGAGCAGGGGGCCCTGCTGGGGTTTCTCAAAATCCTCCTGGCTTCTAGGGCACCTCCTCCTCAGTTCTGTCTGTCCTTGGTGACCAAACAGGTCCCACTTGCGGGCCAGCGTCACTGCCTCCCGGCTGGCTGTGTGACCTTGGACGAGGCAGGTGACTTCTCTGTGTCTCAGGGGCCTGGTGTGTGGATTGAGGACAGGATGCGTGTGAAGTGCCCGGTACAACAAAGTCACCCTTCCCTATCGTCACTGTTATTCTCCTAAGAGACTTAATTATAGTCTTAAAGTCCCAACCCTTTTCATCTTTGGGGTGCTGATGGCCTGATTTTCTGGCCCATCCAACTCTGTTAGGAGTTGCTGTCATAAAGAACAAAGACCCGGGCTTCCCTGGTGGTGCAGTGGTTGAGAGTCCGCCTGCCGATGCAGGGGACGCGGGTTCGTGCCCTGGTCCAGGAAGATCCCACATGCCGCGGAGCGGCTGGGTCCGTGAGCCATGGCCGCTGAGCCTGCGCGTCCGGAGCCTGTGCCCCGCAACGGGAGAGGCCGCAACAGTGAGAGGCCCGCGTACTGCAAAAAAAAAAAAAAGAGAACAAAGACCCTCATCTGGGTGTGGTGGGGTCTTCTCGGAGGGAGGGCTGCCTCGCCCTGTTTCTGAAGGGAACTCCAGGAACCCACCTCCCACCCAGGAGCCCGCACTGGTCCACTCCTGTCTGTTCTAGAATGTGACGGGGCAAGGGGCCCTGCGCTCAGTCTTTCTTCAGTGTGAATAAATTGTAATTGTTCTTGATTTAGAATCTGAATCCTAAGTGTTTCTTTAAAAAAAAAAAAAAAGTGGGGGGATTCCCTGGCGATCCAGTGGTTAGGACTCTGCGCTTTCACTGCCATGGGCCCGGGTTCAGTCCCTGGTCAGGGAACTGAGATCCTGCAAGCCGCGCGGTGTGGCCCCCCCAACTCAAAAAAAGTGGGATAAACAGCGAGGTCCTACTGTATAGCACAGGGAACTATACACAATATCCTGCCGTAAGCCATAATGGAACAGAATATGAAAAAGGATGTCCATGCGTGTATAACTGAGTCACTTTGCTGTACAGCAGAGATTAACACAACATTGTAAATCAACTATACGTCCATAAAAAAAAAATCGTGGCCAAAAGAAGGTGGGCAGAAGGAGGGGTGCCCACGCTGGGCCATGTCCTCGCTGGGGACATGCTGGGCATACAGGGAGCCAAGCTGCCAGAGGAGACCCAGGAGCTCGGGCACCTGGCTGGACCATTGGACAGCAGCCCTGCCCAGCCTCCATCCCCAGCACCACCCCTACCCGAGCCTCACCCTCCTCCTACCCAGGTGCACAGGCCGAACCCTGGGATGCCCTCCCCACCCTTCCCACCCGCCTGCGGACCCCACTCAGCAGAGTTGGCTTCGCCATCCTGGCTCTGAAATCTAACCATCTCCCCACCTTCCAGGCAGCGACCTCTGTGCCTGTCACCTCTGCATGGGCCCAGGTGGCTGCAGCAGCCTCTCAGCTGGCCTCCTACCTCCATCTACCCACAATGGCCCATTCTCTGGGGCCTTCTCAGAGCACACCAACAATCCCTGCCCTCACCCTTGCTGGAAGTCTGTCCACAGCCTCCTTTTGCAACGAGGGTCAGGAGCACAGCCCTCGACGGCATGGTCCCAGAGGCTTTTCTCATCACCTACTGCTGCATTACCCCCAAACTCGAGACTTCAGACAACCATTTTATTAAACGTCCCAGTTTTGTGGGTCAGGAATTTGGACAGGACCCTGTGGGATGACTCTTCTGCTTTACATGGGCTTTTCAAGGACTCAGCCTTTGGATGGGCTCGACTGGGGTAGGGAGGGTCATAATTCTTCCCTGGCAACTCAGGCTTCAAGGGAGAGTGCTCAGAGAGACCCAAGGCTTCTTATGGCCTGGCCTGGAAAGTTCTAGAACACCACTTCTGCCACTGGTCACGCAAACCACCCGACCAGCTCAGATTCTGGGGGAGAGAAAAGCACAGAACTTGCAGCCTCTTCAATCTATTGCAAAGGCCCAGTTTGCTGTCACCCACGGCCACCCCACTGTCTCCCCATACCCCTACCCTGGTGCTCAGCCCTGCTCCCATCACACTGCTGCTATCAGAGCCCAAAGGCACCATCTATTCAGCCACCGGGCTTTTGCACGTGCTGCCCTCCTGGCCTCCAAACTCTTTACCCAGGTGTGTCTGAGTCCCGGGACGGCCCTAACAAATGACCACAAAACAGGTGGCCTAAAACAACAGAAATGTATTGTCTCATGGCGTGGAGGCCAGAGGTCTGAAATCAAGGTGTGGGCAGGGCTGCTCTCCCTCCAGAGGCTCCAGGTGAGGGTACTTCCTGCCTCTTTCAGCTTCTGGGGGCTCCAGGTGTCCCTGGGCTTGTGGCCACATGGCTCCAGTCTATGCCTTTGACTTCATATGGCCTCCTCTGTGTCTCTGTCCCTCTCATGACAGGGACATCCGTCGCTGGATTTCCGGCCCGCTCTAAGCCAGGATGACCTCCTCGGAACTTGAATAATTACATTTGCCAAAACCCTGTTTCCAAGCAAGTTCTGGGTGGACATGAATTTGGAGGGCACGAATCAACCCAGCACATCCGTTAACCCTGATTTATTATTAAAATCACAACTCAAAGGCCATTTGCTATACGGACTAAAGAAATGAACACCGGTCCTGTGTTGGGAAGGAAAAGGCCTGGCATACAGGGACGCTTATACAGCTTTGCTGGTATCGTCATTGCCCAGAACCTTCCCTGGACGATTCCCACCCCAAATGGAGCCACGTTTCCAGCGACTTGCTCCTTTGTGTCTTAGGTCAGCTTCCCCAGAAGCCAAACCTGGACAGAGATTCTTTTTTTTAAAATTTAATTTAATTTATTTTTTATACAGCAGGTTCTTATTAGTTACCTATTTTATACATATGAGTGTATATATGCCAATCCCAGTCTCTCAATTCATCACACACCACCACCACCCCTGCCACTTTCCCCCCTTGGTGTCCGTACGTTTGTTCTCTGTATCTGTGGACAGAGATTCTTGAGCAAGGGGTTCATTAAGGGAGGAACTCTCGGAAAAACCTGGAAGAAAGTGAGGGAAGCAGACCTGGATCAGGAAAGAGACAGATGTGACAGCAGGGAGTCCGGCCCGCCTGACCCCGCGGGGCGCTCTGGATGTGAATGTCCCACCTGAAAGCATGGGGTCCCTGCTTTGTTCCTCTTATCAGTCTGTCGCTGCCTGCAGCCTGCCCCAGGGGACAGTGGACTCCCCCGGGCACAGACAGGCAAGGTGATGCCTTTCCAGGAAAGGTAAGGGGCAGGGGGTTATGAGGCAACAGCAGCTTTGGGATAACGGCACCGTCCCGGGGAAGGGGTCTGGGTGGGGACCACCAACATCTACCACACCAGCACTTCTTTGTAACCTTCCCACAGTTATGAACTGATTAAAGAATTATGAATTATTTGCTTGGGCCTGCTTTCTCTCTCTCCCCAAGACAGGAATCTTTGAGGGCAGGGCTGAGCCTGGATTTGCTCACCATCTAAACATCCCCAGGACCCAGGACGGCCCTGGGTACCTATGAGGTGCTCCTCGCAGGCGTCTGGGCAGGGGGAGCCTTTCCTGGGTCATACGTGCAAGTTCAGTGTGCATGCCCTCCCCCGAGTCCACACTCCGCCCTCTGGACAGGAGACCAGGAGCCAGTTTCAGCTGGTGAAGGAGCCCCTGGGGGCTAACAGAAGGGCTGCCTGGTGTCCACATCGGCTCATTGAGCAAGCTTGGTTTGCGGGATCTTAGTTCCCCGACCAGGGATCGAACCCGGGCCCTCGGCAGTGAAAGCGCTGAGTCCTAACCACTGGGTCACCACGGAAGTCCCTCCCCTTTCTTTTTAACTGTGGAAAATAGAACATAAACCTATTACCTTAACCGTGTTTAAGCATACCAGCTTGGTGACATTAAATGCCTTCATAATGTGCAACTATCCCTACCATCCGTCCCTGTAACTCTCTCGTCCTCCCCAACTGAAGCTCTGTCCCCGTTAAACACTAACTCCCCATCCCCCTGCCCCAGCCCCTGGCGCCCACCGCTCTCTCAACTGCCTGTACGGATTTAACTCCTCTAGGGACCTCCTACAAGTGGAATCACACAGTGTTTGTCTTTCTGTGTCTGGCTCATTTCACTGAGCATCATGTCCTCAAGGTTCATGCATGTTGTAGCCTGTGTCAGAATTTTCTTCCTTTTTAAGGCTGAGTAATAGTCCCATTTTGCCTGTCCATTCAAACGTCAGCGGCCACTTGGGTGGCTTCCACTTTTTTGCCTGTTGTGAATAACGCTGCTATGATATCTCTTCAAGACCCTGCTTTCACTTCCTTTGGGTATATGCCCAGAAGTAGAATTGCTAGATCCTATGGTAGTTTTATTTTAATTTTTTGAAGAACCTTCATACTGTTCTCCATAGTGGCTGTAACATTTTACATTCCCACCAACAGTGCACAAGGATTCCACTTTCTCCACATCCTTTTCAACTTTTTTTTTTTTTTGATGGTTGCTACCTAATGGGTGCGAAATGATACCTCACTGCAGTCATGATTTGCATTCCTCTAATGATTAGCGATGTTGAGCATCTTTTCATGTCCTTATTGGCCATTTGTATGTCTTTTTTGGGGGAAATGTCTATCAAGTCCCTTGCCCATTTTTTTCATCATGTAGTTGCCCGTTGAGTTTATGAGTTCTCTATATATTCTGGCTATTAATCCCTTTTTAAATAGAGGATTTGCAAATATCTTCTCTTATTCTGTGGATCACCTCTTTACTCTGTTGACAGTGTCTTTTGATGAACAAAATTTTTAAATTTTCATGAAGTCCAATTTGTCTATTTTTTATTGAATGAAAGATTCTTTAAATTCTATACAGTGTTTTACAGTTTTCAAAAGTTTCCCTTCCATGATTTCATATAATCCCACAATGATCCTTTCTTTTCTACTTTTTCTTTTGTTGTCTGTGTCTTTGTGTCATATCCAAAAAGCCATTGCCAAATCCAATATCGTGAAGATTTTGCCCTATGTTTTCTTCAAGAGTTTTATAGTTTTAGGTCTTACATTTAAGTCTTTCATCCATTTTGAGTTTGTTTTTGTGTATGGTGTTAGATAAAGCGACCTTATTTATTTTTTAAATTTATTTTTGGCTGCATTGGGTCTTTGTTGCTGTGCGCAGGCTTTCTCTAGTTGGCGGCAAGCGGGGACTCCTCTTCGTTGTGGTGCACGGGCTTCTCATTGCGGTGGCTTCTTTTGTTGTGGAGCACGGGCTCTAGGTGCGAGGGCTTCAGTAGTTGTGGCACACGGGCTCAGCAGTTGTGGCTCACGGGCTCGAGAGTGCAGGCTCAGTAGTTGTGGCGCACGGGCTTAGTTGCTCCGTGGCATGTGGGATCTTCCCGGACCAGGGCTCAAACCCATGTCCCCGGCATTGGCAGGTGGATTCTTAACCACTGCACCACCAGGGAAGTCCCATGATCTTATTTTTTTAAATAGCAGATAGCTCACTTATTTCCGAGTCTTTCTTTCCCCAGATCTCTTGCATTTAAAAGTGAACTGGGGGGATTTCATGCCACAACTGAGGAGCTGGCGAGCCGCAACTAAGGAGCCCGCCTACTGCAACTAAGGAGCCCGCTTGCCGCAACTAAGACCCGGTGCAACCAAATTAATTAATTAATTAATTTTTAAAAACCAACTTTACAACTCCAGCTGAAATGGGAAAACATCATCACTTGCCGTACACAGAAGGTAACCCAAGAAAACAAACACAAAATGATGCTGAGAAATTCTTGCAAGATGCGGTGTTCTGCCGAAAGCTCTGAGCCTGGGGCGCTCCCTCTTTTCTTTTTTTTAAGGGAGATTTGCAAGCGTTAGAGATGTGTGAAGGGCTTTCTATCACCAAACAGAAACTTTCTCCTCTTAATGAAAATGGCTGAAAGGGAATAACTTTCTCCCTGTGGGATTCCTTGTGATTTAATGCCACCTCTGTCCTACCTAAACTCCCTCTCCTGATGGAGACAAGCATGACAGTCTGTGCTTGTACAACACCCTGTTAATAGGCAAAAAAAGGCAAAACCAGCAGAGACTCTGGACAGACCTGGAGCCAAACTCCAGAGCACCCTCTCCACGAGGATCTGCCGGCATGTTCCTCTCTGTGCAGAAGTCCAGACTCTCGGATAAAATGATAGAGGAGGTTCTGTGAAGGTTTTAAAAGTGGGTGTGATTTTTTGGGTTCTCCTCCCACTGAGAGGTGGGGTCTATGACCCCTCTCCTGTGATTGCGTGGGCTTCTGACTGCTCCCACCAGTGGAAGCGCCACTGTGCCTTCCGGGGCTGCGTCATGAAAGGTGACTCAGCATCTGTGCCCTGGACCTCTCATGCTTACAGCCCTGAGCCACCACCTTGAAGCCCAGCCACCCAAGGCTGCCATATTGAGAGGAAGCCCAAGCTGCATGAGGAGGCCATGTGTCCTTGCCATCTGGCAACAGGCCTGGCTGTGTCTGGAGTTCAAATCATCCCAGCCCAGGCACCAGACACGTAAAGGAGCCCCCAGATGATGTCAGCTCCCAGCCGTTTTGTCCTCAAAGCTGAGGCTCCAGATGTCGTGCCCGGAGACGAGCCATCCTGTGTGTCCTGTCCAAGTTCCTCACGAGAATTGCCTAGCCCAGTAAAATGGCTGTTGTCTTATACCACTAAGTTTTGGGGGAGTTGATTATACAGCACAAGATAACAGGAGTAGGCCCTGGCAGAGAGGCAGGGAAGATGGACTGAAGCATACACCCAGCTCTCTTTGCAACCCATTCGTTCCCTGGAACCACAGGACATCCAGGGCAGGCTGGCCAGCTGGGCATTTTGCTTCTTGGGTGTGGGGAGGGGAATAGGGAATGGGGTGGAGAACACTGCTTACTTGTCTGGGAGGCTTCTGGAAGAATCTAGGATTTCCCTGTGCCCTGGGGCACCTCCAGCATCAAAGGGCCGTGTTCCTTGATGGGTCTCCTGGATGGCCCTGGGCACCAGGAGGGGGCCACTTAACAGGATGAATTGTTTCTGGCCCCAGGAACTGGCAGAGGGCTGCCACGTGCACCAGAGGCCCAGGAACTGACTCCCTCTGCACGGAGTCAGCAGAGACAGGATGGTTGGACGCCCTCCCTTCTGCCTTCCTGCATCTCCTGCCCTCCACGGTCCCTGTCGTCCTTTGCTGTTCAGCCTGAGCAGTTAAGGGCTGAGGGAAGACAAAGCCATGAATAGGCAAAGAAAAATGACCACATGTCCCGGGGCCCTCAGCTGCCTGGGGAGGAAGCCCTGTCCAGTGTGTGAGGGAGACATGACTGGAGACTGACCAAAAATAAGAAAGACATCTCTTGAAGACATGCGTCCAAAGCACATGGAACAATTACTTTCTAAAATATTCACTAGACGGATTTGGCAGGGGAAAGGGGTGACGCCTGAGTCAGAGATCTGAAGGCTTATCCAGAAGAAAGAGCTCACAGGCCTCTCGCTGCTCTGCTCTGACTCCCCACTCCCAGCCTCGCCCCAGCCTCCCGGCCTCCATCCTGTCCTGCACCCGGGCCTCTGCACGTTGCCCCTCCTGGGCCTCTTTTCAGCATCCCGCTCAGAGCAGCAGCTCAGGGGCACTCTCGGATCCCAGCAGATGAGCTGGCCTGCCCGCCACTCTCCCCTTGTGTGTGAGCGTCTGAAATGACCATAGTTGTCTGCTTTTGCACGTACTTGCTTGTTTCTGCCTCCTCTCTGCGGTGAGATCCTGGGTCAGGCCTTGCCTTCCTGGGTCAGGGCTGTACCCCAGAAGGAGGGCTGTGCACACAGGGGAGCCTCCCTGTGTACTTGTTGAATGAATAACTGAATGAATACTTGGAACCTGAACATCTGAGGATAGCTGGACTGGAGTTGGTTACCTATGGTTAAGAACAGATCTTTGAAACAGAAGAAATATGACGATTTACTAATGTAAATAATCACCTGGACTGATGGTTGCCTTTTCCGCATAATCTGTTCAATTATTTACTTCATTTTTTCCTTTAAATCCACTCAGTTTGCATTTAAAGGGAACTCTGTATCCATCCTGTAATTGGAAAACTGCTATCCCTTGATATTAACAAGGAGTACCATACACATAGATCAGACTATGTAAAATCCTGATTAAATTCCAGATGGAACTGGTCCTCCCTAGAACATCAGCCTGTGTCTTGTCTCTCTCCATGTCAACAAGTGAAGATTGGCAAGTCCGAGAAAGATCTGAGAGGTATATTGGCATTGAGACTTCCCGTTGGAAGGATGAAGGAGGATGAAAAGGCAATCCCTGCACCACCAGGTCATTTAACATGACTCAGTGCCATTTCCAAACCAGCAGGCATACGTGGCCCACGCTTTGGGAAACACTGAAGGAGGACCCCAAAAATCAGCAGAGACATAATGGATATGAAGTTGAGTAATTTATCAGCAAGAGAAACCCCTCCGCTCTAAAGAAAGAGGTAACACATATGGAATGTATTGCACAGAATACATTGATGGATTGCATATCCAGCCACAAAGAAAGCTTAATGAATCCCCTTACCCCAAGAAAAGTATAATGTTATAAGACAATAAATGAACAAATCTAAGATGAATCTTAGAATTTCTATGCCTTGGAAATTAAAAAAAAAAGGAAAGCAACTCTGGTAGATGGCTACAATAGCCACAGATTCTTCCCAGTCCTGTAGCATCTGCCTTTGAAATACAGCTTTTCAGTTTTCCCATTAAAGGGTGGAGTCCATCTCTCCTTGAATTTGGGCTTGGCCATGTGACTTGCTTTGGTCTGTGGGTGAGGCCATCTTCCGTCATGAATACGCCCGCAAGTTCCAGGTTGAGATGAAGGACACACAAATCTACACCGAGGGCAGAAGCCCAGATCCAGGTGTGGGACCACAGGCCCCAGGGCCAAGCCATGGGCTCCCAGACACGCCCCAGCTGCGGAGATGGTCTCTCTCCCTGTGGGTCTGGTCCGTGCCTCCTACGCACACTCACACTTCCTGGGGAGGCCCCTGGCCTCTTCCCAGCTCCTTGACACCAGCCCAGGAGCCTGTGGATTTCAAGAGAGGAGCAAACAGTGCCTGGAGAAAAACCCAGAACCTGCCCAGCCCCTGACTCTTTGAAACCAGCTCGAGGGCCGGACCTGATTTGTACTTCAGAGCTAATGTGATTAAGGTCGCGTTTGTCGCCAGAATATGTTAATGGACCCAAACAGCCCCCAATCACCTTCCCGGGGGGCTGCCCAGGATGACCGGAGCCCAGCGCCGCCATCCATCTGCAGAGCTCTGAAGTTTTGCTGAAATCCTTGCTTCGGGGTCTTCCAGAGAGGCAGGCCCTGCAGACGCTGTGAAGTGTGTGCTGCGGTCACCTCACTCCACGGGTAAGGACAGTCAGCCTAAATTTCCCCGCCTGGCTAGTGGGAGGGGCCCCATTTGACCCTCAAATCTCTTTAACCCTAGACTCCCCTTAACCCCTTCTCCCCAGTGAAGGGCTCGAGAGATTGTCCAGGCTGGAGAGATGAGAAGGGTCACAGGTGTTTGAGTCTCATCTCCAGTGATCAGGTCAGAGAGAGGTCAAAGGCTGGCGTATGAGTGTCCCCAGCTGCTGTAACAAATGATGACACACCAGGTGGCTTAAGGTGATACCAGGTTATTCTCTCCCAGTTCTGGAGGCCAGAGTCCAAAATCAGGATCCTTTCTGCCTCTTCGAGCTTCTGGGGCTCGTGGTGTTCCCGGGCCGTGGCTGCATCCCTCCAGCGTCTGCTTCCGTTGTCACCTGGCCTTCTCCCCTCGGTCTCTGTTTCTGGTTTCCCCCTTCTCTCCTCTTGTAAAGACACTTGTCACTGGATTCAGGGTCCACTCTAAATCCAAGATGATCTCATCTTGATATCCTTCCCTTAACTACATCTGCAAAGGCCGTATTTCCAAATAAGTTCACACTCACGGGTACCGGGGGTTAGGACTTAGACATATCTCTTTGGGGGCACCATTCAATCCAGCACAGATGGGGAAGCAGAAGCCCATCCCCACCTCAGCCAGCCAGCGTCACCCAGCCCTCAAGGTCCCTGCCCCCTCCCCAGCCTCACCTTCCTTCCTCCCTATGCCCCTCATCTTCCTGCAGCACTCCAAACCATCCAGCCCCAGGGCCTTGGCACTTGCTCCCACAGCCTGGAGTTCCCTTGCCCCAGATCTTCCCAGGTGAGTTCCTCTACATCTGAAAGCCACCTCCCCGACCCCAGCTAGAGCAGCCTCCTGGACGTTCCCCGACAGCCCCCCAGCGACCCAAACCAACATGTGTCATGTGTCCACCCCCACCCCCCGCCCCTGACTCCGAGCCCATGAGAGCAAGTCCCTGCATCACCAGCATCTGGAAGAGCACCCAGCACTCGGCAGGGGCGGGACCATTGTTTGTTGAGTGAAGGAATGAGCGCAGAGAGCATCACTTTCTAGTCTAGCCCTGAAGATCTGCTCCCAGGCAGGGCCCTGGGGACATTTGGGGGCCTCCAGTCCTGGCTCCTGCAGATTCCCAGGTTGAGCCAGGCAGACCCCTGGGGACAGGATCAGCCGGGCTTGCTGCAGTGCCTGACTTGGAGCCTTTTGGTGAGAAATGTGCATTTCTGGGGGCAAGATGGTCTCAGGAAATCGCCACCTATTCATGTGCAAACACAGGGCCTCTGGGATCCCCAGAAGCTGGGGCTTTGACAAGGAAGGGGCAGACGGAGTGAGGGGCACAGGACCCTGAAGGCTGGCTCAGGGGCCAGAACCCAAGGCCGGGCAGACAGACAGGGCCCAGCAGGTGGGTGGCCGGCCTGTGGGTCCCGGCCAGCAAGTCCCTCCCCCAGGGAGCTCTCACCCAGCTGGTGTGTGAGGCGAGGCAGCTGGGTCCCTGGGGGCTGCCTGGGTTCCCACCTCTGGTCCCGTTCACACTAGGCCTTGGCCCACACTCCGTCCAGACAGTGGGTGTGTGCAGAGAGCAGGGAGGCAGGACTCAGTTTCCCCATCTGTAAAATGAGTCTCGGTAGTTTCTCCCATCTGCTTCCGACCCTGAAAATCTTAGAATTCCAGGACCTCAATCTCTTGCCCCAGGAGGCTTGTGTCCCAGCCCCTCCAGGGTTGTTAGAGAAAATCCAGGATGCCCAGTTAAAGCTGAGTTTCAGGTAAACAGCAAACAGTTTAGTGCGTGGGATATACTCATACTGAATTTGGGAAATACTTATTATTTGCTTACAAATTATTTGCTTTGTATCTGAAATTCAAATTGAACTGGATGTCTTGTTCTTACTTGCTAAATCTGGCAACCCTAATTCCCAGCGCTTCTTTCTGGAGCCTTAGGGACTCTTCTGCACCCCTTTCTCCAGGGCAGGTCTTACAGGGAGACTGTGACCTGCAAGACGAGGGCAGGACGGGCAGGGTCCAGCCCAAGCTTTGGATTTGGCTGACCTGTTGGGGTCCCACTTTGGGGTGGTCCTGACCGAGGGGCTGTGCATTAAGTCATTTCACGGCTCACTGTAGCTTGGGAGGAATTCACGTTTCTCAAGGGGCCGTGTTGCGGAAGCCCTGGGATCCCATGTCTGATGCCGTCCAGTGGAGCTGTCCTGAGGGCTTGCCTCCATCTCAGTGCCCCCTTCTCCCCCAGGATCACCCAGGCACAGCCGTAGGGAACCTTTGCTCAAAAGCTCTACCCCTGACCCTCTCTTCCCTCCCTGGGCACCTCCCTGATTCATGATTCTGAGCAAACTGCCCCACAGCTGATTCTGAACGTAACACACTGAGGACCTCCTCGTCTCCAGGCTGCCCGCTCCTCTGAGGGACCATGGGGCACTTGGGATCGGGCAAACATTTCCTGCTGCCCTCTGTATACCAGGCACTATACTAGTGAAGGTGCAAGCCTCCCGGCCCCAGGAGCTTACATTTCTAATAACATAGCACGGAAGGGCCACGGGAGTGCCGGTGTGCGCACGGGCTGGGGGCGGAGGCTGCCATTTTAATCCGAGTGGTGGGAAAGACCTTGCTGCAGATACAGAAAAGGACTTTGAGCACTGATATGGGGGCAGGACCAGCAGGTGGACCTAAAGTGAGGCTGTGCCAGGTCAAGGGCACAGCCGAGACGAAGAAGCCCAGTGGCTGCAGGAGCTGGTGAGGTAGCAGAGGGCAGAGGCAGACGTTGGCTTCTACTTGGAGTGACGTGGGAGACACTGGGCCCATTAGGGCAGAGCAGGAGCCCGACGGGATTGTACTGTAAGCAGGTCACTCTGACCGTTGGGCTGGGAACAGACCGTGGTGGAACAAGAAGCAGAGAGCAGCCTGGTGGCCCCTGAAATCACGCAGGCGGCAGGTCAGTGGCCGGGACCAGAGGAGAGCTGGGAGGTGGGTGGGGCAGGTAGGCGGGCCGGGAGCTAGTTCTTTGCGAATCCCACGCTGGCCCAGTTCGTGGAGACGCAGCCAGGCGGCCTCCCCGGCCTTGGCTTTGATGGCCACTGACACTTCAGATTGGAAATGCATTTGTTTTTCTCCTTTTCAATGAATGATTTATTTTCCGGTCTATAAAATGCACCCACCACACTTGCTCATGAGCTCACAGACCCAAAGAAAGAACGTCAGGAATTTCCCCTCCCCACAGCCATGCCTCTGTGCCCGGCCCCCTCACCCCTGCTGGGTCCAGTGCCCAGAGGTCCCGAGCCAGCAGCAGCCCTGTGGGGCCCCAGAGGCCCCGTGGGAGCAGATTCCAGGCCCGGAGATCCACCCTCGCCTTTGGCCACCCCATCCGGGAAAGGTCCCCTGCCTGGCTCGCCCATGGGCTCGCTGCGGGCAAGGAGGGGCAACGTGGATTTCCAGGGGGCCGAGGGCCGTCGGCTGGGCACTCAGGGCCTAGCAGGACAAGACTCAACAAGAGGAGAGAGAAGGCGGCTGGCAGAGGCTGGGAGTGCCCACCCCTTACCCCCCCATACACCCCGACACCCGCCTCCCGCCAGGGACAGGAGTCTACCCAGCTCTGCTGTGCAATCTTGAACAAATCACTTAATCCCTCTGTTCTGTACGCCATCCAGTTGCAAAACGGCACTTAGGAGGCTGGGGTGCTGGGAGCCTTAATTAAGCCAGGCTTGCAAAGTCCTCGAAGGGCTGCAGATGAAAGGGCCTCTTGAAGTACAAAGTCTTCGGTAACCCTCTCGGGCCCAGGTGGGAGTGACAACCATGAAAGAAGGAAGGAAGGACGTGGCCAGGGTCATCTGGCTCCTGGCACCCAGGCCAGCCCTCTCCTGTCCCGTCACTGGGTCACCCCGGGCCATGCTGCGGGTCCCGCAGCCTCCAGGGCAGGCTGTTCTCAGGGCAGAGCGAGGGGATGCTGATACGCTGCTCGGATGCTGGGGAAGCCAGCCTTGGACCGGCATTCCAGGACCCACAACGCGGCCCCAGACAGCCCGGCCTTCTGCCCTGGCACAGGCCACCTCCGGGCCTCTGCCCTGCCCTTCTCCTGCCCAGACGTCCCTCTTCTCTCCTCCCTTCCGGTGTCTGCTCCCCTTCAGGGCCACCCGGGGAGACTTCCTCGCCCCTCTGTAATGGGTCCTCCTGGGCATGTCACGCATGTATTTCCTCATCCCTGGGGTCCTCAGGGGTCGCATCCCAACCCCAGACACGGACTGGCTACCCCCGCTCCTGGTCTGCCCACACGCCCATCACAGGGGGTGTTCTCTGATGCTCTGGAAGCATCCTTCCACCTCACTCCCTGTCTGGAGGACTCCAAACTACCCTTCTTCGTCTCTTTGCCCGTGATCCTAGCCCAGCCTCCGAGGACCACACTCGAGAAATGTCCGCTGAAACGCCTCACACGTCACCCTTGGCGTCAGTCGGCTCCGGTTCCCTCCCTCTACCCCAGCCAGAGGGGCTGGGGACCCCTCCCAGCCTCCACACTAGTGACTTACAGAAAGCGGCGTTCTGAACATGACCAGGGCTTGCCCAGGAAGTCTGAGCACAGAGGGCCTCCCCCCACCCCACCCCAGGGACCCTGACAAGGCTGGCCTCCCTGCCTCCAGCTGGGCCACCTGCTGGAGCCCTGACCCTCCAAGTTCTCCCCCTGAAGCACTGATTTTCGAGGCAGACTCTGTACATACAGCACCAGTCCAGAGGCTGAAATGAGGTCCCCGAGAGGGGCAGGATGTGCCCAAGGTAGCCCAGGGCTATCCACGTCCCCTCAAGATGCCTGTCACCCAGAGGGGTCCTATGAGGACTGAGCGTGACCTGGAGCAGTCTTTCTGGAGAGAATCGTGGCGGTGAAAGCAGATGTTCCTCCCTCGCCCAGCCTGCACCTCAGCCTCCAGGCCAGTAGCCCACGGACATGATCAGGCCACGGAAATTGTCACCCTTTTGCTGGAGGGAATGTGCAGCAGGGCAGCCACTGTGGAGAACAGTCTGGCGGTTCCTCAGTGAGTTAAAGGTAGAATTTCCATATGATCCAGCAATTCCACTCCCAGGGATATGAAATGAAAACAAGAAAAGAAATGACAACCTACGTCCACACGAAAACCTGCACACAGATGTCCATCCAGCCCTATTCACAGTAATCAAAGTCTAGAAACAGCCCAAATGCCCAAATGATGGACAGAAGAACAAAATCTGGTCCATCCGTGCAATGGAATATTACTCAGACATCAGAAAGAGTGAAGCACTGACACAGGTTACAGCATGGATAGACCTTGAAAACATTCTGCTACGTGGAGAAGCCATACGGTAGGATCCCATCTCTATGAAACGTTCAGAACAGGTCAAACCAAAGAGGCAGAGAGCAGACAGGTGGCTGCTGGGGGTTGAGCGAGGTGGGGGCAGGGAGTGACTGCTACCGGGTGCGGGGTTATTGATTTCTTGCAGGGGTGAGAATGTTCTGGAATTAGATAGAGGTGGTGGTCGTGCAACATTGTGAATGGACTCAGTACCTTAGCATCATGCACGTTAAAATGGTTGAAATTGTCAATCTTGTGTTACCAGTATTTTCCGCAATCAGAAAAATTGTTACATCCGGAGAAGCAAACGACCTCAGCGCCCAGCTGTAGGGGACGGAGAATGCCTCAGAGCTGACATTCTGTGACATTAAAATGATGCAGAAAGGTGTTCCCCAGACATTAAGTGAAAGAACAGGTTAGCAATGGTTTGAACAGAAAGGTGTTTGGAAAATATAAATAGATGTGATTATGCATAGAAATTCTGGAAGGACAGACTCCCAAATGCTCGTGGAGACCATCTCTGGGTTGGGGGGATCACAGGTGGCATCGTGTGTGTGTGTGTGTGTGTGTGCGTGTGGCTGTGCACCTTCGTTCCCGGGTATTTCTAAAATGTCCACAGCAAACTTTGGGAACCAGAAAACATTTCAGAGATGGAAAACCTCACGATTTCTCGGAAGTCCTGCCAGCCCATCTTAGGATACAGATGTGGGAGACTCAGCACGTGCCCCCTCTCCTGTCCAAGTGGGCTTCACATCTCCCAGCCACTGTCCCTTCCTGCCCAGGAGGGCCAGAAGCCAAGGAGGGATTTGGAAAGACTGGGGGAAGGTATGCCAGGGCCAGGGAAGATGGATGAATTTCCTCTGTAGACGAGCATTCACTCATTCACTCATTCATTCACTCAAGCCTCTGTCGGACCTAACGTAACACTCGTTGGGTGTATTCTCAGGCTCCACGTGAGGGTCTGGGAAGCCCAGGAGACTTTATGAGGCAGGGAGGCTGAAGGGAGAGACAGGAGGATGACAGGGATGCTTCCGTCTCTCTGCACCAGGCTCCATTCCCTCCGACGACCCTGCACCGTTCTGATCTCCCTGGTGGCAGCGGAGTGCTGGTCTGTACTGGCCAGGGCTGAGAGGTGATGCTGGCTGCATTGCCGCGGAGGAGTCCAGGGTGTTCTCCCAGGGAGGCACTGTGTCTTCTCCAAACCAGCCGCATCTTCGTCCCCTAACAACCTTGGGGAACACTTCTGGTTCCATGGGTGCCTTGCTCCCTTGCTGTGGACTTGACTGATCCAACAAGCGCCGAAGCCCCACTGCGTGCCAGGCCTGGGGATGCTTGCTGGGGGGGGGGGGTCGGGACAAGAGTAAGGCATGGTCCCTGCTTGGAGGTCCCTGTTCAATGGTGCTTTCCGGGAAATTCATGTGAGAAACTAGACACTCACAGGTAATGCGCTTAAAACTTTAGTCACTCCTCTGGTGCCCCCAAACTCCAGTGGTGCCCAGCTAAGACCCATGCCTCCCGGGGGAATGGGCCCTACCATAGACCTCCTGTCCTGCCTGCACCCCCTTGCTCACCACTCTCCAGCCACACTGCCCTTTCCGTCTGGCTCTCCAATGCTCCCAGCTTTCTCTACCCCAGGGCCTTTGCACTTGCCGTTCCCCATCACCTGGCACATAGTAGGCCCTTAATAAGTATTTGTTAAGTGCATGGTTGATTAGAAAACGGGGTGGGGGTCACTGATCCCTAAAATATTGCCTAGACTCCTGCAACGGGGCTCTGATCTGGGCAGTTCTCTGGTCCCGACTGTTGTGAGGATTTTTTAGCCATTGTGAGAAGCCACAATAACTGCCTCGCTCAGCACTAATCCTGAATTAATGAGGCAACCCTGGTTCTTTGGTGTTAATATTCTCTGAAGTTCGGCTCAGGGAAAAATAAAAAGAAAGACACCGCCCCCCCTCACCCACCCACCCACCCACCAAAGCAAGGTACAAGTGAACAGCCAAGTTTGGGGCGAGTCAGAACCAAAGAAAAAAGCAGAACCTGGCCCCAGTGTTTGGCCCGGGCAGCCTTTGAGGGCCAGCTGTGCCCGGCGTGTTTGTAGTGTGGGCCGCCCAGCCTGCCAGATGTTTCCCAGGAGGACTGCCACTTCAAACGCTACAGCTCAAGCCCATTACCTGAGCAGCCTTTGTGTATTTCAAAGAGGAAGCCCGTTGAACTTTCCCTGTAATCATGAGGTCCCAACTTGCTTTTAATGGACCATTAGGGAACTCTGCAAGGAGAGCTCCCTGATCATTACCAGGTTCTGATGGCCTCGGAGCCCACCTGGAGAGGCCCCCCAGCAGCCACCTGCAGCTCGAGCTCTTGCAGGTCCAGGGAACGCCAGGACCCCATCGGGCCACAGGCTGGACCAGGAGTGCACAGGATGCCCGGACTCCCCTGTGAGGCCACGGGGTGGTATGCCTGGGGTGAAAAGCTCGACTCCACCACCTGCTGGCTGGGAGACCTGGGCCAGTCCTAGAGCCAAACCAAGTCGTCTTACAGCTCTCAGTGTCAAATAATGCTAGAACACACCTTGCAGGTTCACTGAGAAGCGCTGGAGTTTTATGAACAGCGAAACACCAAAAAATTGTGCAGTAGGTTGAATAATATCCCCCCTCCCCAAAATTCATGTCCATTTGGAACCTTATTTATTTGCTTTTGAATTGAAGTATAGTTGATTTACAATGATTCAGGTGTACAGCAAACCATATATATATATATATATATTCTTTTTCGGATTTTTTTCCATTATAGGTTATTATAAGATATTGAATATAGTTTCCTGTGCTTTACAGTAGGTCTTCGTTGTTTATCTGTTTTATATATAGTAGTGTGTATCTGTTAATCCCAAATTCCCAATTTATCCCTCCCCCACTTTTCCCCTTTGGGAACCATAAGTTTCTTTTCTATGTCTGTGAGCCTATTTCTGTTTTGTAAATAAGTTTATTTGTATCAGGTTTTTAGATTCCGAATGTGACCTGATTTGGAATAAGAGCCTTTGTGGAGGAAACTAAGGTAACGGCCAAGATGAAATCATCATGGTAGAGGGTGGGCCCTGTATCCAGTGACCAAGAGATATGAGAGGAGAAGAAGACACAGACACACAGAGGATAGGCCTGTGAGGAGCAGACAGAGGCCGGAGGGATGTGGCCACAAGCCCAGGAACACCTGGAGGCCCCAGAAGCTGGAAGAGGCAGGAAGAATACTCCCCTAGAACCTTCAGAGGGAGCACGGCCCTGGGACACCTTGATTTCAGACTGCCCTCCAGAACTCTGAGAGAGGACGTTTCTGTATTTTTAAGACTCTAAGTTTGCAGCAGTTTGTCATGGGAAACAGAGAAAAAATTCGAGTTGTTCTTACAGTTGTTGTTACTCTGAAGAATCCTCTGCACCACTGAAATGTCCCAACAGAAAGCCGGGCCTGACATCTGCAGTGACCTCTGTAGATGGACAGCACCCTCTGCTTCCAAAGCAAGTGAGGAAGGAAGGGACAGAGCATGAGGGAAAGAGCTTTTAGAGTTGACAGATCTGGGTTTGAAGTGTGGCTCTGTGCCCCTGCCCAAGGCATAGACTTTGACAAGTCACTGCTCCTCTCTGAACCTCGGTTTCTTCATCTATGAAATGGGGACCATTGTATCCACCTTCAGGATTCCTGTGATGACGAAACTCCTGCAGGATGAAAACGTTCTACATGTAGTGAGTGTTCAGTAAATGGAAAGGGTGTCTGTATTAGTCATCTACTGCTGCCTAGCAGATCACCCCCAGGACTTAGAGGTTGAAAATAGAAAGGACCGTCCAGTATCTCACACGGCAGCTCTGCATCAGGAACGTGGGAGCAACTTAGTTGATGGCTCTGGCTCGAGGCCTCCCACAATGCTGGTGTCAAGCAGTCGGCTGGGGCTACAGTCTCATCTGAAGGTTTAACTGGGGCTGGACGCTGAGCCGCCAGGTGGTTCATGCCCATGGCTGTGGACATAGGGCCTCAGTTCCTCCTGCGTGGACCTTTCCATGGGGCTGTTTGGGTCACCTCACAGTAGGGCAGACAGCAAGCGGCAGCCGTGAAGCCTGGGAAGTCATACACCGTCCTTTCTGCCATGTTCTACTGGTCACACAGAGCCGCCCTGCTGCGGTGTGGAGACGACCTTGCAAGAGCACACATTCCAGGAGGTGGTGTCACCGGCAGCCGTCTCCAAGGCTGGCTTCCAGGGAGTCAGGCACACCCAGGTGTTCCTAGGGACACTGGCGGGCAGGATCCTGCCCTCACAGGTGGCTTCGTTCTCCAGACTTGCCTTTGGGTCCAGCCTCCTGGGAGCGGGGAGGCTAATCTGGCCACGTGCCCCGGCAGCTGGCCTGTCATTTTATTCATCTGAATCCTCTTCACATCTCACGGTGTCTCCCCCGTGCGGACACACAGGCCCTGCACTTTCCGCCCTGTTTCATAGGGTCACAAAGTTCATGATTGCAGACGGCCGGCCCAGGGCCCGAGTCAACAGCCCACCCAGGGACCTCACCCCCTCTCAGGGGAAGCGGCCTAAAGATTCGAGGTGTGTCAGTCCAGGGGCCTGGGAGACCTGAGACATCCTTGGGGGGCAGTGGGCAGCCTGGACGCCAGGGGCAGCAGCGCCTAGGACACTCACTGTGGCCCGACAGCAGCCCTGCCGGACTGCACGTGTGTGAGTGTCAGGGCACACGCGTGCGTGCACGTGAAGGCGTGTGCAGGAACCCGTGCGCACATGTGATTTACACACAAGCCTGACCACAAGTGCTGCCGGAATCTGTTCAATCATGAACATTTCCACGTACAGTCAGCTTTCTGGATCACGGGTTCTGTCTCCATGGATTCAACCAATGGAGAATCAAAAATATTCAGAAAAAAAATTCCAGAAAGTTCCAAAAAGCAAAACTTGAATTTGCTGCATGTCAGCAACTAGTTACTCAGCATTTACAGTGTGTTCAGTGTTGGACCCAATCTAGAGATGATTTAGAGAATTCGGGGGGAGGTGTGTAGGTTAGATGCAAATTCGACGCCATTTTATATAAGGGGCTTGAGCACCCAAGGATTTTGGTATCTGTGGACGGCGGGGGCGGGTGTCCTGGGCACACGCAGATACTGACGGGTGACCGTACGCAGGACATTGCACATGGTACACATGTAGGTGTAAAGAACTGCAAAAGAGCAAATACTCAAGTACACTCCCCCAAGCTTAACAAGCAAAATACCACCGATAGCAGGGGGCATCACTCCCCTAGAGTAAACACCGTGCAGAATCTGGGGGTTTGCTTTTCTCACCTGCTAGTCCGTGTGTGAGATCCAGCCCTGCTGACGGCTAGAGGTTCATCTTTTCACTTCTGCCCAGTGAGCACAGCACGAACCGCGTAACCACTCTCGTGGTGGGGGTGGGCTGGGGAACGCGCTCAGATCCCGTTCTCTTCCCAGCAACACTGTCTGCGGGACATGGATTTCTCCAGGGCACCAACACCTAGGGTTTGAGTCATCGGGTGGAGAGATGCACACACCTTCGCCTGGATCGGATAACGCCAGATCGTTTTTCCAAATCAGTGGTGCCGGTTTAAACTTCCATCAGCTGTCTCTAAGAATCCTGAAGGGCATGCATTTTTAAGGTCCTCTCGGGGGGCTAATCCTCGGGTGGGTCAATCCTACCCCTCACCTGCTGTTAGCTGTTGAGCCCCCGTGGAGGCAGCGAGTGGTGAGTGAGATGTGGGCTTGGGATCGAGGCGGCTCTGGCTGCACATGCTGTGTGTCCTCCAGCAGGTGATGGCGCCTCTCTGAGCCTCATCGGAAACTGGGGAGGCTGCTGGGGGTTTAAACGAGACCATCGACCTGCGGCATTTAGCACAGCTCCCGGCCTCCAGGCTGTGCTCGGAAAGGCCCCTGTTATCATCCTCATAGCGCCTGCAGGCTCCTCTCCATTCATTCATTCATTCACTCATTCACTCCCTCGACAGTCCTTTCCCGAGCACCTACTACGTGGGGCTGCAGCAGGGAATAGACAGACAGCAATTTCTGCTCCTCCAGGAGCTGACATTTTGGTGGGGAAGACAAGTAATGAACACGTTTTTAAAAACATATAGTATATCAGATGGTACCACATGTCAGACGGTAAACTAATGCCAGGGAAAGGCCTTGAACTCTGAGTTAAAGGGGCACAGCTACAATTTCAAACGCGAAATTTTATTTTAAGGTTTCATAGGATAAGGAACCTCTCTGCCCCCTCACCTCACTTTCAGTTTCATGGTAAATCATGGGATCCAGGCCTGGCCGACCAGCACATGCCAGGCCCCCTGCAGCAGTCATTGGTTCAGAGATAGCACGTGACCCAAGCTTGTCCAAACAGGGGGAGCCCTAGGACTTGGGGAGGTGCTCTCTCCCTGTCCACTGGGGTTGGGGGCTGCGCCACCTAGAAGTGATTATCTGGGCCTGGAACCAGTCTAGAGGAGCCAGAAACAAGAGACTGAGAGAAACAATTAAGGTCTTAGTGATACCCTTGAACTCCTGGAACAAACCAGACCTGAAGGTTTGGGTTGAGTTTTTCCTTCACTTATTACTGAAAAGATTCTAACTAATTCACCCTTGACATTGGCCACCGGGCTAGCGTGTCTTCTTAAAATCAGTCATGCCTCTCCCCAGCGTCTATTCCCTTGGGGCCTGCCTTCTTTCCAGGATGAAGCCCAAATGGCCCTGGGGGGGGACTTCCAGCTGTCCACATTTGGGGTCTTCAGCTCCCAGCAGCCGCCACTCTGGTGGCTCTTCCCACGCTGGAAGCTCAGTCAGGGCTGGATCTCTGATGACAAGGACATGGAAGCCTAGCTCTTCCTCCCAGAGCCTGGTGGCTGCTGGGTTTGGTGTTAGACCAGTGCAACGCCCATGCGGATTTAGGCTGTGCTCATGACTGAGCTGCTCATTTCACTCATTCTGGGAACCTGGTCACATCTGAACCGAGTTGTAGTCACGTGACTTGCTCTGTCCAAGAAAACGGCCACTCTAGGCAGAAGCTTTAAGAACCAGTGATTCACAGTGCCCCTCCCTCTGTAATCATGGAGGTGCATGGATTGGGGGGGACTCTCCATCAGTCTGGGTCTCTGAACAATGAATAGGTAGTCCCCTGACAACGGTGGAAGGACACAGGCCTTGAAAGATCAAGTTTGTTCTTTTAAGCGCCTGAGATTTGGGGGATGTTTGTTACTGCAGCATAACCCAGGCTTTCCTGATTGCTACATTATCCAGTGTAGAGTTGTAGCTGGTTAGCTGCTGTCCCCCCACAAGCATATTTCCCAGCCTCTCCTAGATGTAGATGGAGCCCTGGGACTACTTTTCGCCAATAGAATGTGAGTAGAAGAGCCACAATGATTAAGAAACAGGTGTTCCTTCTCTACCCTCTTTGCCTTTCTTCCTGTTCAAAGCAAAGCACTCTGACGCCCTAGGACAGGGGTTGGCAAACTCTGGCCTGTGGCCAGCTCTGGCCTGCCACGGGCCGCATCTAGCCACACCTATGGGTTTATGTATCATCTATGGCTGTGGTCCTGATGCGTCACAGGCTTGAGAAGTTAGACAGAGACAACACAGCTCATTTAGCCAAAAATATTTACTCTCTATCCCTTTACAGAAAAAGTTTGCTAATCCTTCTCCTAGGAAGGTGGTGCCCAGAGCTGAAGGAACCTGGGTCCCTGAGTCATCAGGTAGCAACCCCCCAGGGGAATCTCCACTGTGGACAGCCAGGTGAAAAAGAAATAAACTTTTCTTATGTTCAACCTCTGAAATTTGGGAGTTTGTTATAGCAACTGGCATTACAGTAGTTAATACCCGCCGGTTATAACATGAGGCCAACAGCCATGGGACAGTGAAAAGAACACTGGCCTGGGTGTCAGGGACCTGATGTCTATTCACTCATCAAATATTATTACTGGGCACCAGTTATGTCCCGGGCGTATGCTAGGTGCTGGGGTAGTGCAATGACTTGGCAAAGATTTCTGTCCTCACAGACCTTGCAGGGGCTGAGGCACTGAAGACTCTCCCACTGACTAGTTTTGGAAGCTTGGACCAGTCCTTTCCCCGCTCTGGGACACAGCCCTCAACCCCCCGTAAGATGAGGCAGCTCTCTGGAGACCCAGACTGCTCTGGTCCTCTGTAATTGTCCAAGGCAGGCGTTTTGGACTGAATTATGTCCCCCCAGAGATAGACTTGAATCCTAAGCCCGGTACCTTATGTGACTTATTTGGAAACGGGGTCTTTGCTGGTGTAAGTAGTAAACTGAAGCCATCGTGGAGCAGGGTGGCTCTAGTGCAATGACTGGTGTCCTCAAGGAGAAAACAGAGACTCAGACACACAGGGAGAGCACCACGCGATGACAGAGGCAGAGACTGGGATGACGCAGCTGCAAGCCAGGGAACGCCTAGGATTGCTGGTAACCCCCAGAAGCTGGAAGAGGCAAGGAAGTGCCTTCCCCGAGAGCCTTGAGAGAGAGCGTGGCCTTGCCGATACCTTGATTTTCAACTTCTGGCCTCCAGGACTTGATGAGCCAGCCAGGGCTGGCCTAGGCCCTGCAGGACCAAGAAGGCTTCTGAGATCCCAGGGCTGAGCAGAGTTGACGGGTCCTCGTTCGAACCTCCCTGTGAACCTCTGTGAGTCCTCTGTCCCCTAGCATCTGACTTTCCCTTGGGAACCTGTAGGGGGAATTCAAGGGGCTTGTGACCTGGGAAGAGAAAAAGATGACATATTTATGCTTGCTAATGAAGCTTAGCACTGTCTTCATTTATGAATGTGGGAAACCACCACATGTTAATGCCACTCGCTGCTATCAAGAGATCTTTCCATGGGATATTGTAGCTGGGGCATTACCTTGAAACATCGGTTATCCACATCACCACTTCAAAATGTTGTTTCTGAGATCCACCACTAGATCTTGCTGTTGAATGTACCAATAATGTAGCATGGATTTTTACTACGTCACAAATGTATATTTCAAATATTTTTGATACCTGCATTTTAGTATAATTGGTTACCATTTTCAGCCTATGCCATTTACTTTAAACATTTAAAAATATTATTCAGAGAAGGGGTCCATGGTACCTGTCAGGTGCTAAAGGGGTCTGTAATTCAAAATACACCTCTGTTGTAAAGGGATAGACGTCCCCACGTTGAGCTGGGCACCAGGCCACCCAGAGTGAAGGTGATATCTTCCAACCTTCCGTACAGTTATATAGCCATGAGGCTGAGTTCTGACCAGAGGGCCAGGAACAGTGATAACTTCTACGTTGTATCCTTAAGGAGCAGGAGACGTTCTTGTCATGGCCTTGCTCCCACTTGTGCATCCCACTGCTTGAAATGTGGTTGAGTGGCTGAACTGTCTTGTAACACACAGATGAGGATGCCATGTCTGAGGCTGGGGGAGCGATAAGGTGGAAGGGGCCTGGGCCACTGGGCGGTCCCGCCATCCTGCCTCAGATGGTTCCGTGAGATGGAAACAAACTTCTGACTTAAGCCCTGGTGATTTTGGAGACTTTAAAAAACAGAGCAGAAACATTGGCCTCATCAATGCAGAGCCTGAGGCAGGGATTCAACTCACCTCTCAGAAAACAGATGACTAGAATTGGGCCCCCTCCCACATCTGCCCACCCTGGCTCCTCCTACCCTTGCAGCCAAGGTGAGAGGCGTTGATTCTCATAAGCCTCACTTACTTTTGGCCTTTTTGACCTTCACACTGGGGTCGAGAGCCGACAATAGTGGGCCCCTCCGTGCAAGCCTCATGCTAACTCCCTCCCTCAGTGTAAGGGCAGTGCAGTGGGGGAGCACAGCCTCTGGGGCTCCTCAATGTCTGTTAGGTGGTGGTGGAACATACTTTTGGCAAAGTGGGAAGCCTGCCAGTACCCAGAGGGAGGCACCCGTGGGAGTGGCTCGGCCCATTTTGTGTAGTGGACAGGAGCCGTCCCACCCCTACCCGGATTTCAGGATAGCGAACAAATAAATAAACAATGTTTTAAGTCCCTAAGCTTTGGGGTGGTTTGTTATATAGTAAGAGATCACCAAAACTTCAACCATCCTGTAAATATCCCAAGAGTTTGGTCAAGAAATCAAAGAAACCGTGATTTCATCCTGCATCGGACATCACCTCTAAGTGTATTTGGCTCCCCTTTGTCCCAGCACCAACTAAATCCCCCACCCATGAACACTCCACGGACGCGCAGGCTCAGCGGCCATGGCTCACGGGCCCAGCCGCTCCGCGGCATGTGGGATCCTCCCGGACTGGGGCACGAACCCGCGTCCCCTGCATCGGCAGGTGGACTCTCCCAACCACTGAGCCACCAGGAAGGTGGGCAGCAGAACCAGGTCTTGCCTGGTCTGCCAGGAGGACATGTGCACCCCGGGTGAAAAGCTGACATCGGATGTTGGCTTGATTCATCGTCAAGGGGGGGAACCTGAGAGGGTCCCTGGCCTGCGTCCCTGTCTGGGGGTCCCCAGACAGAGGCCTCTCCCTCCCAGATGTTCCAAATGGAGGGAAGGAAGTGGACCCAAGGGAACTCCTGGAAAAGCCCCAGGAAAAGCCAGCAGAGTCTTGGGCAGGCCGGGAAGGGAGGATTTCTGCAAAAGGTCACCGTCTTCTGCGTTCCTCCACCATGCTTGCGGCCCGCACGTGCTGCTATGAAAGGTCCTTATTCTTCTCTGCCTGGTACCACCCAGACAGCCACTGCTGTAGTGGAGGGCGGCCTCGGGGGGCCAGGGGATAAAGAGGCTAGCTTTCCTGTCTTCTCTTTTTCCTGATAGATTTTTGGTGTTTGTACATTTAAACGGCCTGGGGCCTCCAGCTTCGGCAGAATGTCTTGGAAGGTGGGCTCTCTCCCCTGAAAAGCTGGGAGAAGCCACAGGACGTCATCACCCATCCACTCCCAGCCACGGAGCGGGTGGGGACTGGCTGGCAGGGCCTGGACACCGCTGTCCCCCAGCACAGACGCAGCTGCTCCCAGCGCCCAGATGCCTGCCTGCCGTGCCCGACGCCACCGTCCTCTGGGGACCCTGGACACTCCCGACGTGTCTGGTTAACAGAGGCCCACCTGCTTCAGACTCTTGTCACTCTTTGCTGCTCTTTGGAGCCCAGACGTTTGTGCGAGGCGCTGGGACTAGCGGATCTGGCCGGTGAGCCGTGGGCCTGAGTCCCCTCGGTAGGTGTCCCATGAACACTCCAAGGCTGAAACCACTGGGCCCACGCCTGGAAGTTCACTTTTTCATGGTCTTGTGATGGCATGGGGGGTGCTCGGGCCCAGCTCTCAATCCTGTTATCTTCCACTTCCTCTCGGGGTGACCTGGGCAGGTCTTCTCACCTCTCTGAGCCTCAGTTTCCTGACCTGTGAAATGGGCACAAATCACCCTGCCTCGTGGGTTGTTGAGAAGATTCAGGAGACCGTTTCTGAGGACCTGCCCACTTTAGGAGCCTAATGTAGGGGACGGTGGTCCGTCATCTGGGTGCTGCCTATAGAGTCTAGTGGTGGAGACTGGGCAGGACTGTAGAAAACCCCACAGGGACCAGGGGTTCCCAATTAGCAGGCGTCTCACCCTGATAAGACACAGAGGCCTGGGCCCAGCTCCCCATCACCTGTGTCTGACACTTCAGCCATCATTTAACATCAGAAAGTTTATTGCAGCCTGCGGGGGCTCAGGCTGGCCGTAATGGGCCGGCCCGAGGGGAGGGGCCTGCCCTTTGAAGAGGATCTTTATGGTAATTGATGGTAATGGTGAGCGGCCTGGGGGGGACAGGTAGGAAGCCCCCCCAGGAGATAATCAAATTAGCCTCCAAAACAAATTCCTTTCAGCCAAAACCAAATCACTTTCAATTACGGAGCAACTGATAAGACCCCATGGCCACAAAGCCACAGTCAGGGATGGGGGGACCCCACTGGTCCCCAAGTCCTTGGGATGTGGGGCTGGGCGCTGGCCTCCTTCTCCCATCCAGTGGCCAGAACTGAAGGCCACTCTTGGGACTTTACCTTGAGATCCCTGTCAGCAAGGCGGGTTGGGGGACACCTGTCACAGAAGTGGAAGAATAATGCCTTCATCTGGGGCTCAAGAGTGCGTGTGTTTGGGGGGCAGGGGCGGCATTTCCTGGCGAAGCTGGGGTTTAAGTGTTGACTGAGGGGTCCTCCCTATTTGGATAGAGATGGACTTAGGGTCTCCCTCTCTCTGTAGGCGTACGAGGCTCACAGGCACAGCCCTGGTTCAGGACAGGAGAGGACCGAGGCTCCCTGGCGATGTCACCAATAGGGTGACCAACTCATCCTGGTCTTAGCAGCAGAGTCCGTGTCCTGGGGACCCCCTCAGTCCGTCTGGACAGTTGGTCACCAGAGACAAATTTACACAGCTGCGGAGTGGCAGGGCTGGGGCCCACCCCTCCCCACCCCCCACGCCCAGCCCCCCCCCCCCCCCCCCCCCGCATCCATCTGTTCATTCACCCAGGAAGCGCCCAGTGCTCTGTGTGCACAGCCCAGCGCCAGGCTAAGCCAGGTCGGGTGAGTACCTTGTGGCTTCTGCCCCCAAGACCCCTGGCACATGAAGGAGGGGCCTGCCAGCTGGCATCTGTAGGAAGTGGGGGGCATAGGACACCTCACCTGGTGGGTGCCCAGAGTCTTCCACGCCTGGGCTGGGCTCTGCCCTTTCCTCCATGCCTAGCTGGTGCTGGCGGTGCGGGGCGGGGAGTGGTGTGGTCCATGGCCGGGACTTGTCCCCATCCCTGCCTCAGTGGATGGTGAGGAGGCCGGGGATCCCGCCAAGAGCAAGGACAGGGTGCGGAGGGGCTGGGGGGAGGCAGGGGGGCTGCCATGACCCCTCTGAGGCTCTACTCCCAAGCTCTCCAGGGACAGTCCCCAGGCCGGGAGAGTGACACCCAATCCACACACCGTCCTTGCTGTGTGACCTTGGGCAAGTGACCCAACCTGTCTGAATCCAATTGTCTGGTCTGTAGAACCTTCTAGAAAAGCCTTTCCCATCATGCCTCCTTTCCTCAGTCTCACCTAATAACCGTGAGTGCTATTTCACGGAGAACACTGAGCCCTCGGAAGAGAACCCATGTACGGCCACTCCCCTCTGTCCCTCCCTCTGGGCCCAGACCCTAGGCCTCTCAACCGGTCCCAGCCACTCTCAGTGGCAGCCCCTTCCCTCGCCCGTCCCGTCCTCCCTCCCAACGGCTCCAGGACACAGCTCCCTTCCTGCCCCCCGTCTCCCGCACCCCCGGTTTCTCCTCCATCCTGAGCAGCAGATGTGCTCTGACGTCCCATGTTAAGCACAAACTAGCCCCTGGACCCTCTCCTGTGGCTGCCTCGGCTTCTCCGCGTTTACAGAACATGCAGTGGCCCCTTCTCAGCCCTCAGCTTGCAGGACCTCTACTACCTCGCCCCGTCCACCTGCACCTCCTCCCCATGGATTCCCTCCTGAACTTGACCCTCTGAGACCCCCTCCCTCACCCCCGCCTCCCTCCTCACCCCCAATCTTCACTCCCCCACTCCTTCCCATCCTGGACCTTTGGGGTTCCCTGGACCGGGCACCCCGGGTACCTGGGGGGCTCATCCCTCCTCTCCTCCAGCTTTCTGCACAAGTGTCCCATCGCCAGCGGCCCCGGGACATGGTGTAGATGGAATACCCCGCTTGGGTGGATTTTTTTCTAAGAAGCCCACAGTGCCCTGCAGAAGTGAGGCCCACATCCCTGCCCTGAGCACCCAGGACGTGGGGTCCCAGGTCCAAGGAGGCTTTGCTGCTGGGGGGCGAAGCTGGGGGAGGCTGAGGCCCCGGAGGGGAGGCAGCTGGAGGGGGGCTGCGTCGGGGCAGAGGGGCTGAGGCACCCGGGCCTGGTCTCGAGGGTGGCCACGGGCGTCTCCCAGCCTCCTGTGCATGGAAGCCACCTTGGGGAGCCCAGTGGGCCACAGGAACAGATGCCGCAGAGTCCCCGGTTCCTGGGCGTGGGATTTCCAGCCAAGAGTCAGTTGCGTGAAGCCACTCAGTTCAGGGGGCGGCACCATCTGATGTTTCCACTGATCGTGCATTTCTTGTTTGTTGCTTGGATTCACTGGGGCCACACACACGCACGTGGGCACACCCCTTCACACTCCCACCCTCCCATTCAGTCTCTTGCACAGTCATGCACACCCACACATACGTGCACTGCACAATTGCGCACAAACCCACACTCACACACGTGGATTCTCTCGTACACGCACACCTGTGCGTGCTCGCACACGTTCATGCTCGCACGCACGCGCGCTCACAGGCATGTGAGAGCTGATGCTCCACGAGGGCGGGGACTCTGCTTTGTCCAGACGGAGAGTCCCGGCACCTGGCCGCTTGGGCGCCGCCGAGACACCGGGTGTGCGTTCAGACGACAGTGAGCGGACAGGGAGGGGACCACTGGAGCCAAGCGGCTGCAGGGGGCTCACTTTGCAGTGAGCCTCATGGGAATGCTGCTGTCGGGACGCTGGGGGCCCACGGGGCCCTCGGCAGCCATGGGTGGGGGGACAACAGGTCTCCAGGATCCCCTGATACCAGGAGAGGAGGCCCTGCCCTCCCTCCTGGGCGGCACCCCGTGACCAGCTCTGACGGCGGGGCTTCAGCTGCACTTCATCTGTCTGCTCCAGTCACCTTCTGCTTCTCTGACTCTCAAACGGGCCCTTAATTGGCCATTTGGCCCCTAAATTAGGGGCGATTAGGATCAACCCCCAAGCAGCATTTCAGATGGCGGCCGCAGGTCTGAAGCCCCTCTCTGGGTCCCAGGGGCCTTCGACTTGGTCACATAAAGGTCAGCCCTCTGGCCTGGCATGGGTGCCTGGGCAACCTCTGACCTTCAGCTCTTAAACCTGACCCTGGTGATTCAGACCTGAGGGCCTGAGTACAAATGGCCGAGCAAAGGGCTCAGGGAAGCCGCATGCGGGGGACCCCCATGTGCTGGAGCAGGAAGGGCTCAGGGAAGCCGCATGTGGGGGACCTCCATGGGCTGGAGATTTCTGGCCTTCTTGCTGCAGCCAGCGTTTTGCTGGGCAGTGTGTCCCCTTGCGCCTCTCCAGGTGTTTGTTCCAGGGGTACAGAGACCCAGGCAGACATGCACCCCAGCCTGGGCCACAGTGGCCTCTGTTACAGACACAAGGCAGAAGCCAGGTGCTGTCACCGCCTCTCACCTACCGCTTGGACCTGGGCAAGTGCGCACACTCCTCCAAGCCTCAGTCTCCTGTCTCCAAAATGAAGGTAACCCCAGAAGCCGAGGTTTTTCAGGGTCGCTCTGAGGGTTATATGACACATGGTACATTGTTCTTTCAACAGATGGGGAAGAAAGAATCAGCTCCCAGGGAGTCTGCCGCCTGAGGCAGGCCTGGCGCACTGGGCTGGGGAAGCCTTGGTGAGCTTAAGTGGTGCTCAGGGAGCTGCCAGTGGGGGGTCCCAGTGTTCTGGAGATCCTTCTCTGTTTATGAGGTCACAGACCCCTTTGAGAACCTGATGAAAGTGACAAGCAGGCTGTCCAGACAGGTGCGCGCGCACGCGCACACACACACACACACACAAACACGCACGAGTGTACAACCTTGCACACAAGGCCAGGCAGGTCTGCCTTGTACAGTTGTGCGGGTTGTGCACTGCACAAGGCTTCGTCCAGCCTGAAGTCCGGCCCACCACCCAGCTGGATGCCTGGTGTGGGGCTCCATCTGTGCAACGAGGATACCTTTCTTTCAGTTGCAAGAACATCTTATAAGCTAGTCGGGGCACTGGCTGTGGTAGGAGCAGGGCAGCCTTGGGTCCCAAGCCCTGCTGGGCTCAGTGAGCCAGGCTTGCTCTCTGGGCCTCAGTTTCCCCCTTGGAAACAGGAGCTTGCAAGGCTCCCTCCATTCCTTAAACGTCAGGATGGCCAGGACGCAGCACACAGTGGGTGCTCGGGCGCTGAGTCAGAAAGTGGTGGTATTTCCGTGCACTCCACAGGCAGGCAGGGCAGGTGCCTGTTTGTAACATAGCCAATGCTCCCGGTGGGCTTGTCCGCAACCTGGAAAGCACGGTTGCTTGGGGTGCCCCTCTGACCTCTGTGCCAAAGGCACCTCAGCTAGGGCACCTGGGAGGCCCCCCACGAGGCTCTGGGTCCACAAGTCCACCCTCAGCAGCCTGCGCCCCGAGGTCCTCCCACTCCCCTTCCCTGGGGGTTGATCCGCATCCACCTTTGCTCCAGGGTCTCTCCTGGAGGAGCCCGGAGGGCCGGGGCCCTGTGGAATGCTGCACTTCCAGAGTCACAGCCCCCAGCGAACCGGCGGCATTGCTCCCAGCTGCCTCCCACCTTGGGGCAATTTATGGGGTCACAAACCACCTCAAGGGTGCAATTCCTTGCCCTGGTGCCAATTGGCCCCCAAAGTGCTTTACAACCTGCTTGTAGCACCGAGAAAGGGAGCAGCCCCTGGACAGCACTTAGCCCCTGTGGCCCCGCCATTTGGCCCCCAGACCGGGGCAGCCAGGGTAGCCCAGGTCCAGCCACCTGGAGCCCCAGCTCTGCCGGGCACGGTGGCCCATCCTCCTGCCCAGCTTTTCTGGCGGTGTTGACAGAAGTCACCTACGGTCATTTTTGAAGTAAAGCCATCCAAGTGCCTGGCCCCCCAGAAGGATGGGAGCGAGAATCCCACCTCTCCGTGTAACACCACTAACCTCTCTGCGCTTCAGGTCCTTTAGGTGTGAAAGGGGGGTCATAAAAGCTAGTTTCAAAATTGTTGTGAGGATTAAATTAGATGACAGATGTCAGGGACTCAGTGAATGGTTATGATTTTATTAACATGAAAGTGGAAATTACCCAGAACCTCACCTTCAAAAGATAAGCCTGCTACTGTTTGGAGTGTCTCCTTGGGGCCTTTCGCTTTCTTCTTCTTGTTATTGTGGAAAATAGCATACATACTAAAAAGTGCACAAAAAAAGTAGAGCTTCACTAATAGCTTTTTAAATTGAAGTGTAGTTGGTTTACAATGTTGTGTTAGTTTCAGGTGTACAACCAAGTGATTCAGTAATACATTATATATATATATATATATACATACATATACTTACATGTATTCTTTTTCATATTCTTCTCCATTATGGTTTATTACAGGATATTGAATGTAGTTCCCTGGGCTATATGGTAGGACCTTGTCGTTTATCTATTTTATATATAGTAGTTTATATCTGCCAATCCCAAACTCCTAATTTATCCCTCCCCCACCTGACACCCCAACGTTCACAGCAGCACTATTTACAATAGCCCAAACATGGAAGCAACCTAAGTGTCCATCAACAGGTGAATGGGATAAAGAAGACGTGGTATATATATATACAATGGAATATCACTCAGCTGTAAAAAAAGAATGAAATAATGCCATTTGCAGCAACATGGATGGACCTAGAGATTATCACAGTAAGTGAAGTAAGTCAGAAAGAGAAAGATAAGTACCATATCACTTATATGTGGAATCTAAAATACCACATAAATGAACTTATCTGTGAAACAGAAACAGTCTCACTAACAATTTTAAGGCAAAGACCCACAGAACCAACACGCAGGCAAGAGGCAGACCCTCAGTACCCAGAAACCTCCCTCCTGCCCCCTGGCAGCCCCAGCCCGGACTCCTCTCCCCGACGTAACCACTCTCCTGCTTTTGCTAGAGTAACTTCCTTGCTGTAAGCTGGACACACCTCTTAACGCCAGCTGCCCTGTGCTCTGCCCTCTCCCTCTTTCTTACGTTTGTGAGTGTTGCTCCTGTGGCCCCATGAACTTGCAGTCACTCATCCTCCTTTGCTGTGTAACATCCCACGGTGTGACCGTGCTACACTCCATTCATCCGTCTCCCTGTACAGAGACATCTGGACCATTTCAGGCTGCAGCTGTAGGAACGTAGCTGCTCAGAAGGGACGGTGGGAGGGTGATGGTGCCGGGCAGTGGGACTGCGGGTCGTAGCGCACTTGGAGCTTCCACACTACCGAATGATGCCAACTGGCTTTTCTTTTTTACCTTTTTCCTTTTTTTTGGCCGCACCTTGCGGCATGCAGGATCTTAGGTCCCTGACGGGGATGCAACCCGTGCCGCCTGCAGTGGAAACACAGTCTTAACCACTGGACCACCAGGGAAGTCCCGCCAACTGTTTTTTTTTGTTCTGTTTTGTTTTGTTTCTTTTTTTTTTTTGCGGTACGCGGGCCTCTCACTGTTGTGGCCTCTCCCATTGCGAAGCACAGGCTCCGGACGCGCAGGCTCAGTGGCCATGGCTCACGGGCCCAGCCGCTCCATGTCATGTGGGATCTTCCCAGACCGGGGCATGAACCTGTGTCCCCTGCATCGGCAGGCGGACTCTCAACCACTGCGCCACCAGGGAAGCTCCCCGCCAACTGTTTTTTAAGTCAACTTTTGCTCTGCATCTATGTAGAGATCTTTGAAAAGTGGCCACGGGGTCAGTGTGTGCCCACACAAAACCAAAGGCTCCCCTATAAGTGCTTGTGTGTGCAGAGAACATTTCAGAAAGGTGACATCTCTGGCAAAACCTGTTAGCAGTCAGACTGCTGGGCGTGGGAGGGGACCTACGTTTATGCTTCATTTTGCGCCCTCTCTATTGTTTAATTACGTTCCCACGGGCATGTTTGCTTTATAATCAGAACAGGCTCATATGCGGGTGTCGCTCGGAAGCCTGGGATTATTAAGTGCCGTGGCCTTCTGCAAACCCACCTTGCTCCTGACTGGCAGGGCTGCCCATGCTGTGAGGTCCAAACCATCCCCAGGAGTTGGACGTAGAGGTTGGTTTCCATTTCTCACTATGGTGAATAAGATTAGAATAAATTTACCCGAATAGCCATTTTGACCCATTTCTATGATCTTTCCCTCCCTTCCAACCAGGTCTTTAAAAAAATATTAGAAAAGGAGTGCACGGTCTTTAGAGAAAATTTGGTAGAACGAAAAATTGGTAGAAACGAAAGAGAAGCGTGCAGACAGAGCCCACCGCCAGCCTCCCCCACCCAGTGCCGGTGCTACCGGACTGTTTCCTCTGGTTTTTTTCCCTGCCATGCTGGGCTTGTGTTTGCCCTGAGTTGGAAGCCCCCCATACATACACTTCTGCAATGAGGGTCAGCGTTTGGGGTCACACAGTCTTCCCTCAGCTACTTAGAACCCAGGCACAGGTGCAAAGCAAGGCCATCCTACTGCTTTCCTCCTGGCCAGAGACAGGCCAGTGGTTGTGTTGTCTCTGACAGTCTGCCCGACCCATGCTCCGAACCCCTGGCTTCTTCAAACCTTACGCGGGAGAACTGGGGTGGGGGGCTCGCGGAGTGAAAGTGGTCCACCCATGGCTTCTCAGAACGTTGGGCTAGCCTGTAGCTTGTAAATTTCCCTTTGCCCACCTTCATCCCCCCGACCCCATCCCTGACTTCATTCATGCCACAAATAGCTCCTAAGCAGCTACGACGTGCCAAGAGGATGCTAGGTGCCGCAGAAACAGCAATACTCAGGTGGACGAGGGCCCTGCGCTCGTGAACCGTGAGCAGGGTGAGCATAGGATGAACACACTAATAAAGAAGTCATGTTGTGTCGTGTTTTGTTGGGGTAGAAGGTCTTCTGGCATCTGTTCCCTCCCCCACCCCACCCCTGTGTCATCCAGAGAGCGCTGCCATATTGCATCACCCCGGGATCTGTGGAGTTGTGCAGTGCGCAACCTGGGCCACTGTGCATGGTGGCCCTGTGCCAGGGCCCCCGACTCACAGAGACCAGGAAGCTGATAAACAAAGCCTCCTAAGGCCTGGGTATCTTTCCAATTCTCCCTTCCTAGAAATTTCTGCATAATGGAAGAAGCCCCTAGGGAGGGCAATGCTTTTGCTCCAACGGCCTGGTTGGATTGCCGGGAGACAGAACCAGAAAGTAGCAGCAGCAACTGTGTGCCAAGCACTGTGTCCGGTGTTTCCAGGCATCATTTAATTTCCTGTTAGGAGCAGCCCTGATTCCCAGTGAGGACACCGAGGCTCAGAGAGGCGGGGGAGCGTCCCAAAGCAGGTCAATGTCAGAGCCCAGAGCACCTGGGCTTTGCCGACCTTGGAGTAAACAGGCCCTTGAACTGTAAAGGGGGCGCCCCCTCCCCATTTGGAAGAGCCACAGGTGGCAGCCCCCAATTTGTTCCCTGCCCATTAACAGCCCCGACCTCTGAACCACACTGGGCGTCAAGGAATTAGAGTAGAGATATGCCACCTTTTGGGAGCTGACACCCCTCTTCTTATTTAATTCCTCCCCGCCTCCCTCAGCCTCTCCAAGTGTCAGTTGGCAAGCATCTGTCCCGTAAATCAAAGCACTCCCCGACTTGCTGGGTGTGACAGGTCTCCGAGAATTTCATGGAGCCCTTTGGAGGAAGCATCGTTGTGAACCGCGAAAGCATTTGACAAAGTTAAAAGTGGCCCGGAGAGCCCGGCTCTGGAGGAGCTCAGAGCCTCGGGCAGGCGCAGATTCCATCCAGGAAGGGCAGCTCCTCTGACCCTCTAAGGAAACCTGGGGAAGGTTCCGGCTGGTGGGGCCAGAGCAGCAAGGCCATTGTGCTGGAGTCCAGGGATCGTTTGAGAGGAAGGTGACACTTGGGGACGTGTAAGACAGCGCCGTCTGCACACCTTTGACCACTGAAGCCGCACGGACGTCCCCGCGTGTGGTCACTCACTGTCGACGGATCGGAGTCCCTCGACCACGCCCCAGGGACCCTTTGTCTGCCGGCCCGAGGGAACATCTCATGAACAGCCGATGCAATAGTTTCTGTGTTGCGATTACAGAGAAGACCCATTTCCAGTGTAGAAAACGTAGGGAAAGCAGAGACAAATGCAGATAGAAATAAAATGGTGCATTATTTCTTTTAATGTACCTCGAAGCATGCTTTTGTTCTTTTTTTTCTTTTCCCCTCTGGCTTTTACAGGAGCAGAACGTTACTCTGCGTCCGCTCCGCATCCCACGGTGACGATTTCAGCTGGGGGCTCCCTCGCTCACCTAACTGCTTCCTTAGCATTGAGCGAGTAGCTTTCCCCACTGTTTCAGACTCACTGTTTCTCTCCCCAGGCCTCGCCTGCTATGGGAAGCCCAGGCCCAGCTTCCAGTCGTGGGGTTTGGCCTGGTGGGACTACGCCAGCAGTGTGCTGGGGCCAAGGGTGGAGGGGGTCTGGGGAGGCCAGAGGGAAGCCAGGTCAATGAGCCCATCGGCCCCCAGGGTGCCTGGAGGGGAGCCCCTTAGTGAACTAGTGTCGAGAATCATCGTTGGCCCTCCGCCGGGACGATCAGCCCCCAGTCTTGGGGGCGTCTCTGCGGGCTCTCTCCATGTCTTCTCCAGCAGACCCCCTTGACCAACCCCCCGTGCACGCACACAGGCGTGTGTGCCCCCTGTCTCTGCTGGAGGACACTCTGAGACCAGCCACCCACTACCTGTCTCTCGGGGCAAAGGAGGAGCCGTCTCGGTTGGGGGTCATTGTGCTGTAGTGGGAAAGTTGGGACAGCATTGACCAAGGGGCCTGCTGATGGGGGGGCTGAATGGTGTCCCCCAAGGGAATGTCCAGCTGGAAGCTGTGGATGTGAACTTACTTAGAAAAAGGGTCTTTGCAGGTGCAATTAAAGATCTTGAAATGAGATCATCCTGGATTATCCAGGTGGGCCCTAAGTCCAGGGACAAGTGTCCTTACAGGAGGGAGGCAGAGGGACATTTGAGACAGAGAAAAGAGGAGACAGAAGCCACGTGAGGCCAGAGGCAGAGGCCAGAGAAAGGCGGCCACGGGCCCAGCGATGCCTGGAGCCCCCAAAGCTAAAGAGGTAGGAAGCACCCTCCCTCAGACTCTCGGGAAGGAACCAGCCCTGTTCACATCTGGATCTGGGGCTTCGGGCCCCCAGACGGTGGGAGAACAGACTTGTGTGTGTAAGCTGCCCACTTTGTGGTCGTTTGTTACGGGCGCCCCAGGACACTGATGCGGAGTCCCGGGCTGCTGCTTGGAAGCGGCGTGGCCCCGGCAGGGGTACCCGTGTCCTCGAGTGAGGGTGACGACCCGGCGTCTCGGTAGAGCCTGGCAGAGATTCCAGGCAGAGATGCCTGGAAACGGCCGTTGGGGGCCGCAGCGACTTGTAGTCCAAGAGGACGGGAGGCCAAAGGCCACCCCACGGAAACATCGCGTGTGACCTGGTAGGAGGCGGGCTGCCGCTTAGCAGTATCCAGGTCCAGAGAAGCCCTGGACGGGGCTTTGGAAAAAGACCCCTTCTTGTCGCTGCCTAAGTGCAGCAAAAGGTCGGGATTGGGGCCGACAAGACCAGCCCTCCAGACGTGCCCAGTGCCTGCACCCCAGCCCTCGTGGCCCGGCCCGCCCGGGGGCCCTGGGAGCCACGAGCAGCCCCTCCGTTCTCACGCATCCACTGCAGCTGAGTCTTGTCCCATTTCCTAGATGGGGAAACCAGGCCCAGTGCTGGTCCCCAGCCCTCAGCGGGAGCCTTTGGAAGGAATCTCCAACCCCCTTGATCTGTGGTATGTGCAGCCAGAAACCCTAGCCAGAACTGAGCTGGGAGCATCTGTTTAAACGCCTCAAAACAGAAATACCTCTGGTCTCTGCTGACCTGCCAGAAAGGCAGGGCTGGAGGCCCGGGAGCTGAGGACGCCGCTCTCATCCGTCCTTCTCCTCACCCGCCTCCCTCTCTCCTCTTTCACTTCACAGACGTTTATCAGGCCAGGTACATGCCAGGGCCATGCTGGGCCCTGAGGGTACGGTACTGACCAAGAACTCCACAGCCCCGCCATGGAGCTTATAGACGCTGGACAGAGGGAAATACGGAAGCGATGGCAGAAACCATCGTTTGATGACGATTATGGTAAGTTCTGTAAAGGAGGCAAGGGTCCCTCCTGAGCTTCATTTCCTCAGCTGTGAATGGGGACAGCACCCTCAGGGCTGCCATGGCCAGAGGCACAGGCCGCAGGCACACGCCCACACGAGCACACGCACACGCATACAGGTATGCACACGCTCACACACGAGCATGCGCAGTCATACACACACACACGTGTGCACGTCCACGGGTATACACATGCACGCATGCCGTGTCTGACCCAGAGCTGGCGCTCCGCTCCACGGTGACTACCAGCTGTAATAAACGGTGCAGAATGCTCTGGAACGCTCGGCCCAAGCTGGACTTCTCACCATCTTCTGATTCCTAAAACGGCTGTTCCCTGTGCCCTGGACTTGGGTGTGCTTCTCAGGTAGCCCTTCAAAGAGGAGGCTGACACCCCCATATGGAACGAGACCCAGCCCCCAAGTTCGTAAACATGATCTCCCACTTTTAAAAATGGCATTGCTTGTGACCGAAAGGAAGCTACCGATTGAAGAGAGAACTGAGCCACTGTATACTGGCAGGGAGGGGGTGGGGAAGAGCTTCTGCGGGACTGGAGAGCTTTTGGGGTCATTCCCTAGGGAACGGCTGCCTCGGAAAATATATCCTGTGACATCAGGGAGACAACGTGACTCCCGTTTATCCAGGAGACACGCCCCTGGAAGGCCCAAAATAGCCCGACTTCTCTACAGCCTACTTGGTGCTGCGCTGTGGCACCGTGGGTCGGCCCCACGGCCTCCCGGGCCTCAGTTTCCTGCGCTAGAAAATGTGGGGATGACAGCGATCTTGATGGACCCACGGTGCTCTCACTGTGCTTCAACAGGAACAAATCTGGGAACCTGGTTTGGGGCTGTAAATCCCTCCCGATGCACCAGCCACTGGCTCTACAATAAGCCACGAGTGGGTACCAGGCAGGTGCGTGGGGCTTTCTCCTCTATTTTTTTTTTCATTTTATTTAATTTATTTTTTATACAGCAGGTTCTTATTAGTTATCTATTTTATACATGTGAGTGTATATATGTCTATTTTTCATTTTGAGAAATTCCAAACCTCCAGAGAACTTTCCAGAACAGCACAAGAAACCCCCATACTCCCTTCCCCCATATCACCAACATTTGCCACATTTGCATCCTTACTCTCTCCTACATATGCGTTTTTCTGAACCATTTGAAAGTTGTGGATATGACAGTTTTATTTCTAAATACTTCACAAGCAAGGACATTTTCTACAGAACCACGAGACAAGGAGAAACCCAGGAAATGTAACCACCACAGACTGTTAACCAGCAGACAGCCTGCATTTACATTTCTCCAAGGGTCCCAGTAATGCCCTTTATAGCGGTTTACTTTCTCTTGACATTTTTTTTTAAGATTAAAATTTTTTTTTTTATTTCTAAAAAACTTTTATTTTTCTATTGGAGTAGAGTTGACTTGTAACGTTGTGTTAGCTTCAGGTGTACAGCAAAGTGATTTATTTATTTATTTATTTTTTGGCGGTACGCGGGCCTCTCACTGCTGTGGCCTCTCCCGTTGCAGAGCACAGGCTCCGGACGCACAGGCTCAGCGGCTATGGCTCACGGGCCCAGCCGCTCCGCAGCACGTGGGATCTTCCCGGACCGGGGCACGAACCCGTGTCCCCTGAATCGGCAGGCAGACTCTCAACCACTGCGCCACCAGGGAAGCCCAAAGTGATTTATTTATACATATACATGTATCCATTCTTTTTCAGATTCTTTTCCCATGTAGCTTCTTACAGAGTATTGAGTAGAGCTCCCTGTGCTATGCAGTAGGTCCTTGACGATTATCTGTTTTATCAATATATATAGTAGTGTGTATCTGTTAATCCCAAACTCCTAATTTATACCCCCCCCCTTTCCCCTTTGGTAGCCATCAGTTTGTTTTCTAAGTCTGTGTGTCTTTTGTAAATAAGTTCATTTGTATCTTTTTATTTTTTTGGCTGTGTGGCACAGCTCGCAGGATTTTAGTTCCCTGATCAGGGATTGAACCCGGGCCCCGGAATTGAAAGCGCCGAGCCCTAACCCCAGGACCGCCAGGGAATTCCCTCATTTGTATCATTTTTTTAGATTCTAGATATCAGTGATATCATATGGTATTTGTCTTTCTCCTTCTGACTTACTTTGCTTAGTATGATAATCTCTAGTCCATCCATGTTGCTGCAAATGGCATGATTTCATTTTTCATGGCCGAGTAATATTCCATTGTGTATATATACTATATATCACATCTTTATCCATTCATCTGTTGATGGACACTTAGGTTGCTTCCGTGTCCTGGCTATTGTAAATAGTGCTGCTATGAACATTGGGGTGCATGTATCTTTTCGAAGTATGGTTTTCTCTGGATATATGATTGGGCAGGTGTTTTTAATAAGGGACTTTCAGAGTGTAGGGGGGTTTCTGTCTCAAAAGACTTTATCACAAATCCAATGTTGCACTGGACTGTGTGTGTCCACGTGTGTGTGTGTGTTTTGGGACAGAAGGAATGTCGTTACAATAGAGTGTGTTCCTGTCCCCTCTCTGCTGCCCACAGGCTGGATGTCTTTGGGCCCATCCTTTCCCCTCCCTGGTTCTTATTTTGTTCATTTAGGGATGAGGGGCTTCTAGGAAATCATCTTTGCAGGTCCTGTCCAGCCCCAGAACTCTGAGCCCATCCATTTCAAATGAGCTGGAACAGTGCGTTCAACGTCCATAGAAGCTTAGCCTCGGGGAACACCTACCTGTCCTTCCTGATGGTGTCTGCCTGGGCCAGGTGGGAGGAGACCAGGTTTGTGAGTTGCAGTTCCCCTCAGCTCCATTTTTCAAATCGTCTTTTTGGAAGCTGGCTGCAAAACCGCAGGACTGCTTCAGGCCCTATTCTGGTTCCGGGGGGCAGCCCGAGCCTTTGGTTAATTCTTCTACCTGATTGGAAATTAGAGTGACATGTGCCTGTCGAAACACCGCCCCTGAGCCCTGCTCCCTGGGTGACCTCATTCGGCTCCTTTCCTGGAAGCTGCTCGCCATTCCCTTATGCATCAGAGGGTCTTTACTGCCAGCCTGGCTTTGAGCCTCAGTCTCTCATCTGTCAAATGGGTCAACAGCTGGCTGTCAGTGCTGCTGCAGGAATTCTGTGTGACAACGACATTGACTGCAGAGCAGAGACGAGGTCGTACACGCGAGCTGAGGCAAAGGAACCGGATCTGATCGTGGGTGAAAGTCGCTGCCCCTCCTCCCCCAATGCTGGTAGGTTTCTCTCTATCAACTTCACTCCAAGAGGAATTCCAGCATTCCGAGGGTCACGATGAAAATGACAGCGGGCATGTCAGAGTCCGGCAGTGCTCCCTGAAGTGTAATTACGGGACAGGGGGCTATCCTGTTCCAGACTTCTGGGGAAGTTCTCATTTACGCTACCTGGCTGGCCCAAAGCATCCTGCAACTGAAATGCCAACCACACCCGCGCGGGGCCTCCCTGCCTGCATCTCTGGACGCCTCAAGTACATCCCCCAGCTGCGGGGGAGGAGCCCTGCCTCTGGGGAACCATAGGGCAGGAAGAGGCTCTACCACATGAGGTCTGACCCATCAGAAGTGCTCAGAAAGGTTGGCAGATCAACAAAAAAATCAATACGGTGATGAAAGCCAGGGAAGGGTGTAAGGAAGGATGGATGGAATGAACAAGGAAAGGAGAGACAAACTGTCGAACCCAGTGAATTCGCGGCCACATCGACACCTCCTGGTTCCTTTAAATGATTCGCACAGTATTTCTTGACCACCAACTACATGTCAGGATCTGCACGAGGCGCTGAGGGCTCAGCTGTCACTGTGCAGACGCATCCCCCACCTCCGCGGAGATGTGTCCAGGAGGAGACAGATGACAGAGCAATAATGGCACCAAGAAACAACAGCCAGGTGTGACTGAACCAGGGCTGCTCTGAAGCGGGGGGGAGGAGTCTCTCTTGCTGTATTACAGGGAATCAACCCAGGGGCTCAGATGACCACTCTAGGAAAATACCCAGGCAGGTGATGGGGCTGAGAAATCGGAAGGCAGGGTCCTGGCCCGGCTGAGCCTCTGAATTTGGGCGGGCCTCTCAACTTTCTGAGAGTCTGTTTTGGTTTTCCCTTCTTTCCTTCTTCTTCTTCTTTTTTTTTAAATAGAGTGCAATAATTAAGAGTTTTATGACTTGAATTCAGACAGAACTGGATTCAAACCCCAATTCTGCTTTTATTAGCTTCGTGCCTCTGGTCAGAGTACAGTTTCTGAGCCTCACTTTCCACATCTTTAAAATGGGCGCTGGGACTTCCCTGGCAGTCCACTGGTTAAGACTCCGCACTTGCGCTGCAGGGGGAATGGGTATGATCCCTGGTCAGGGAGCTAAGATCCCCCATGCCCCAAGGCACGGCCAAATAAATAAATAAAAATAAAATAAAATAAAATGGGTGCTGTGTATTCACAAGCGCCAAGACATGGAAGCAACGTGTCAATTGACAGATAAATGGGTAAAGAAGATGTGAGATATATATATATATATATATATATATGTACACACACAATGGAATGTTACTCAGCCATAAAAAGAATGAAATAATGCCATTTGCAGCAACATGGATGGACCTAGAGATGATCATACTAAGTGAGGTAAGTCAGAAAGAGAAAGACAGATACCATATGATATCACTTATATGTGGAATCTAAAAAAAATGATACAAATGAATTTGTTAACCAAACAGAAACAGACTTACAGGCATAGGAAACAAACTTATGGTTAGTTTGGGGAGGGGGTGGGAGGTAGGGATAAAGTAGGAGTTTGGGATTAACATATACACACTACTATATATGAAATAGATAAATCAGTAAGGACCTACTGCATAGCACAGGGAACTCTATTCCATACTCTGTAATAACCTATATGGGAAAAGAATCTGAAAAAGAATGGATATATGTATAACTGAATCACTTTGCTGTATACCTGAAACTCACACAACACTGTAAATCAACTACCCTTCAATAAAAATATAATCGGTGCTGTGAAAATTAAATGTAAAAACATAAAGTGCCTAGCACACTTCTTGGCACGTACTAAGGGCTTACCAAGTGTCAGCCATCCCCATGCCCATGCCCATGCCCATCATCATCATCATGACCAGCACAGCGCCTGCTATATAACAGGCATACAGCAAAGTGAGCCCACTTTGTGTATCAAGTTCGAAGAATCATCAATTGGTGGAGGCTGGGTTGGCAATCACAGGTCTGGGGTCCTAGTACTTTCCAATTTCAATATTTTCATTTTATCTGAAAAACATCACTACCAGCACAGTTAATGTTTTCTCATCAAGCTACTTTTTGCTTTCTTTCGCTGGGTCACGTTTACGCCGTTGCTGCATTCTTACATCGCTACACTGATGGGTCCAAATCTTTTCCGTTGGAACATATTTCTGTTTTGATGATGGAGGCAGTGAGAAAACAGAATTCATGGGCAGGAATCAATCCCAGGAAAAACGTGCCAGCTCCCATCATCACAAATGACAAAAGTCAGGCAAAACAAGACCCAGGCCCCGCCCGATGGGGGTGGGGGAGGAGCTGGTCAACTTGGGGGGGGGGGTCTCAGGCCCTGGGGGGGGGGGTCGGTGGGGTGAGTGTCTGAATCAACAGCAAGAGAGGCTGCCAGTCCCGGCTGCTGTGCCACCTGGGTGATGGCTGGTGGTGGCCGTGACTTAAACACCGTGTCAGACTCGCCCGATGATGTCTGGAGGAAGCTGTACCTCCCTCAGCGTAGACAGGACAGGGTAGTTCCCGAATTCCAGGAGAACGCCACTCCAGCTTGCCCTGATCTAGCGGCCTCACGCTGAGGGAACGCACATGGGAAGAGAGACCACAGGCCCAGTGATTCCCCTTCCGAGAGTGGGCAGGTGTGAGATGTGCCTCCACAGATGTCCTCCCCTGGTTGACGTGGACTCTGGGAAATTGGAAACAAGATAAGTATACAGCAACGGGGGACAGACTGCACACCCCACGGTACACCACTCAGACCTGCTGGCACCTAGAGAGGCCGCCTGCAGGATATTTAATGCCACGGGAAATGTTTAGAGTAGGTGGGGCAACAGGAGGATACAATTCAAATACTTAAAAAAAATATATGCACACACTTTCAAAAATCTGAGGAAGAAATTCACCCAAATAGAAACAGTGACTCCTAATGCAGTCATGATGTTACAGGTTTCAGAATTGTCCTTTGTGCTCTCCTGTATTTTCCAAATTTTCAACCAGGAACAAGGATGACGTTTGCACTGAAAATGTTCAAAATCAACTTTACTGAGGCATAATTTACAATCAAATGCCGCCTAATTTCAAGGGCACCATTCAAGGAGTTTGGACAAATGTCATTGCCTGTTATTATTCACAGCAATCAAGAAAAAGAACATTCCCATCATCCCAGAAAGCATCCTCTGGGCCTTTCCAGTAGATCCCCACCCCCTCTCCCGCCTTGGGCAACCACCGGCCAGGATTTGTCACCGTAGGTTAGACTGGTCTTTTCTTTAATGTTACCATTACATTTTTTTTTGGATTTTTTAAATAATATTTTTATTTCAATTCTTCAGTACCATTACATTTTAAAATAAATAATAGGGACTTCCCTGGTGGTGCAATGGTTAAGAATCCGCCTGCCAATGCAGGGGACACGGGTTTGATCCCTGGTCGGGGAAGATCTAAGCCCCTGCGCCAGAACTACCGACCCCGTGAGCCACAACTACCGAGCCCATGTGCCACAATTCCTGAAGCCCGTGCACCTAGAGCCTGTGCTCCACAACAAGAGAAGCCACCACGATGATCAGCCCATGCACCGCAACGAAGAGCAGCCCCCGCTCGCCGCAACTAGGGAAAGCCCGCGCGCATCAGCGAAGACCCAACGCAGTCCCTCAAAATAATTAATTAATTTAAAAATAAAAATAAAATAAAATAAGTAATAAATGTAGCAAATATAGCCCGTCTGTTATACACCTACATTTGCCAGGCGGTCTCTGTGTAAATATGGATCCCGTGTTTGATAGAGATATCTTTTATCTCTAATGTGAGTTAATTCTCACATGAACTCTTTTGGAGTTTAAAAACTTTCCTTTTTCTGTTTCACAAATAAGGAAACTGAGGCTCAGAGAAGACTTCTCTTTTCTAGGCTGGCAGGATGCCCTGTTTTTAGAACAATGATCCTAATAGGGGGAGAAAAGGGCTTTGGTGAAGCAGAACGCTTTGGGGAAAAGGATGCATGTTCTAGTAGATTCTAGCAAAAATATGAGGCTGAGATTCATGTGCCCCCCCTCCCACCCCGAGTTCCAGTCTCGGTGAGGCCAAGAACCGGCTGTGTGGCTTGTCCCCCGCCCCTGGCCCCCGCATCCAAGTCTTCACCATCCTTTCTGTCCCCAAAGTTCCTATTTTTTTCTGATGAAGATTTTTACCAACACCCAGAAGTTTCTGTAATTACAAAGTACTTCTCAACTAAGGGGCGGGGGCGGGGGATTTGGGATGGGCCCAGAGAATTGCTTGTGTATTTAAGAAGGCACTTTTGACATTGTAACGTAAATTTCTAACTGTAAAGTGAAAAGAAAAGGGATTACTTCCACAATGCTAAGCCTGGAAGTCAAGCTAAAGAGATTTTCTTAGCTGTTGGGATGTGGGTTTAGAAACAATGGAAACTGACCACGATCAGAAGAACGACACCAACAAGCTCAGATGCAGGAGGGAGAGCCCAGGAGAAGGGTTTAGGGCAGTTAAAAAAGATCCCAGCTAACATCAGACCCAGAACAAAGCCGCCACGCCAAGCCCTGCTGGCCATCTGGGCCTGAGACCCCTGGGGCCCTGCGTGGGTCGAGAGAGTGTGGGGATGATTGGACCTTGCTTGCATTGCCCGCTCCACTCACCAGGGTGAGTCAGATGGCTCAGCCACCTGGACCAAATCAAGTGCAGCCCGAACGCTGGAAATCAGCCCCACCCAGCACACTGGGGGTTGCAGGGGTCGGGGTCTGCCTTGAGCAGCTCGGGAGCGGGCTGGTCCTCACCTCCGGGGCCATCACCGCTCTCACCTGGAGAGCCCCACCGTTAGCGGCAGCGCCCCCTGCTGGCAAGCGTCGCCTCTCCTCGGCCCTTTTTGGCTTCCTGCCACCACACGGACCCAGGGTACCAGCGAACCAGTCCAGACTCTGCGCCCCACCGCCTGGGTGCAAACCCTGGCTGGAGGTCTGGCCGAGTCTGGGCTGGTTAACAGATTAACCACCGAGACTCGCAGACCATTGCTCTGACCATGAAATCTCACGTACACAGCAGCTCCCCAGGCGATGGCTGTCCGTCTCCATGAACTAGATCCCGGGCACTATCTGTCCACTCTCCCGTACGACCCAGGACAAGGCTGAAAGCAGGCAGGAGGAGGCAAGAGGCCCAGCAGGCTCATGAGCTGTCCAGGGAGCAGCGGGGCGTGATCTGTGCTGCAGAGGGTCTGACGCTGGGACCCGCGCCCCTGCTAGGAGGCCACGCTGTCTCCCTGAAATGCAGCTTGGCCTAGATTTACAAGTCCGACGGCCTGGGTTCAAATTCCAGGTTCACCACTTACAGGCTGTGCAGCCTGGGGTCACTGTGACACTTTTCTGGGGCCCCCTCTCTGTTCAGTGGGGGAGGGCAGAATACCGTGGGGGGAGAGCACCCATCACACGCTGAGAACAGGGCCTGGGCGTCGGAAGCTGCCTTTTTCCCAGCTTCCTGAGCTCCTGGCTCACGGTGGCCTCTCTTTTCCCACCATGGCCTTAGGAGGGGCAGCCGAGCGGCGCGGGTGGAGCCAGAGGCCGCCCCGTCCTCCCCCAGCCCAATTTGGGGCACGGCCCCCAGTGCAGCCTCTGTCACCCTCCTCAATGCCCCGCATTTATCCAGGATCTTTAAAACGAAAGCTGCAGGGGAGGGTAATTAAGTTTAATAGGGGCCGCTGTCGATTTAAAGCCACAGGGGGGAAGTAATTAGATTTAACAGAAGCCCGAGGCTTTCTGAACCAAGACACTCAGCGTGGGGGTCCCCGGCCTATAAAGCTTTCGAGATGATGTCTTTTTGTAAAGACTTTCCTGGTGACATTTTCTGCACGCTCCGTCATTAACGCCAGTCACCGACTGGGGTATGAACATGGCCTTTGCTCATTGAAATTCATTAGGCCTGGCATTGCTTTCTCCCTTGTCTCCCCTGTTTGCCCTCCCGTCGCCCCTGAGCTCAGCCAGTGTGGCTTTTCCCCAAAACCAGCCTCCTGGGGCCCCTCACCCAGAGTTGGGGGCGGAGGGGTTGGAGGAACAATGAGAAAGAATCAGTGTCGAGCCAAAAGCCCCCTAGGAGGACCCCTCTTTTTCCCGCCGGGCATTCTCTGGACGCGGTCTCCTTTTTCCCAGCCTCATCAGAACAGCCATCCAGTTTGCGGGAGCCATTGCATTGAGTGGCCCCAATTTCCCCAGCTGGTGCCCGCCCCCCCCCCCCCCCCGCAAACAGCACACCCTGGCACTGCAGAAGCGCTCAGGGACCCAAGGACCGGACCTACGGCAAAAGGCCCCTCAGAAACAAAGGAGCCTCCCTGCGCCGTGCACCCTGGAAAGTCAGTTTCCCAATCCGCAGCTTGCGAGCCCACCCTGCCCCCGAAAGGCGCCTTCACCACGACGGCCCTTCCAGGCTCCATCTCCGGGGACTGCAGCGGGCCGAGCCGGGAGGAGGCGGGACGGCGACGGGGCGCAGAGCCAAGCCGGGCCGAATCCGGGGCTGAGGCGCCATCTAGCGCTCGCCCGCGCGACCCCATTGTTCCTCCGAGAGTGGAGGTCGCGCCCGGTCCCCAGTCGGGGGACAATTTGCTGGGGTAAAAGCGGGGGGCGGGGGTGGTCGGTGCGGGCAGGGATCGCGAGAACAGAAAGCCGGAGAACGTGAGAGGGTCTGAGCTGCAGGCAAAATTCTAGTGGACGGCTTCGGCTCTGGAGCTCTGAGGGTTGGGACCGTGGCGGGAGGGAATGGATGTGGACTTTTCGGGGAGAGGACCCCAAAGCCGAGGCGAGTCTTTTCCGACCGGGAGTAAAGGACGGAAAGCTCAGCGCCATCCCCCCCGCCCCCCCGATCTTTGATCCCGGGATTCCTGCTCCGCGCCCCTGCTAGCGCCCCGCGACCGGCGCATTCCCCGGGGAGCCCGTGGCCTGGGGGCTGGGCTCCGTTGTCTCCTTGATTTCTTTGCAGAACCAACGTCGCCCAGCCGAGAGCGACCTGGCCGCAGGCCTCGCCCCCGCGCCGCGGGTAGGAGCTCCCCCCAAGTCTCCGGCGAAGCCGGGCCTCCTCCTCCTCCAGATCTGGGCGGCCTGGGCGGGGTCACCCGGGCGGGGCCCAGGGAGAGGCTGAGTCGGGGGCGGGGTGTGAGTGGGTGTGTGTGGGGGGCGGAGGGCTGATGCAATCCCGATAAGAAATGCTCGGTGTCGCGGGTGAGACGCTCTATATAAGGTCGCAGGCCTCGAGCCGCCGCGCCGTCGGAGCTGGAGAGCCGAACGCCCAGGTGCCCGGTGCACACGGCTGCCTCCTGTCTCGAGGGCAGCGGCCACCCCGCCTCCGCACGCTCCGCTCCGCAGGCCCTCCCGGCTGCCGCCCAGCCTCCCGCACCCTCACCGCCCGCTCTGCGCCCAGAGCCCCGAGCCCGAGGGAGGTGCCATGCGGAGCGCTCCGAGCCGGTGCGCCGTGGCCCGCGCCCTGGTCCTGGCCGGCCTCTGGCTGGCTGCAGCCGGGCGCCCCCTAGCCTTCTCGGATGCCGGGCCGCACGTGCACTACGGCTGGGGCGAGTCCGTCCGCCTGCGGCACCTGTACACCGCGGGTCCCCAGGGCCTCTCCAGCTGCTTCCTGCGCATCCACTCAGACGGCGCCGTGGACTGCGCGCCGGTTCAGAGCGCGCACAGTGAGTGCCCGCCGGGTCCCCCACCCGTCACATCCCCCCTTCTTCCCTTTACCTCCTTCGGCTCCCGCGAGCTCCCCACTCCCGGGAACTCCAGGTCTTGGCACTCCGGCGTTCCACTCCCTCCCCGGACCCCCCGACAGCGGGAGGAGCTGGCGGAGGGGGGAATGGGTGCCTGGACCTACTGCACCCACGCGTTACCCTCCCCTTCCCCCCTTCGGCTCCTGCGGACCCCACCACCACTCCCGGGAACCCCAGGTCTTGGCACCTCGGCATTCTACTCCCTCCCCGGGCCCCCAGACATCGAGAGGAACTGGGGGATGGGGGGGCACGGGCCCGCGCACCCACCAACCATTTCCACGTGTTGTGGGCCCCGCGGGCTCCGGCTGCAGTTTTCTGCTGTCTTCCCGCCCAGGTTTGATGGAGATCAGGGCAGTCGCTCTGAGTACCGTGGCCATCAAGGGCGAGCGCAGCGTCCTGTACCTCTGCATGGGCGCCGACGGCAAAATGCAAGGGCTGGTAGGTGTCTCCACCCGGCAGGACGCGCTGGGGCGCGGGCCTGCGGGCGAGGGGGGCGCGCTGGATCAGAGACAGGGTTTCCTTGCGTCCTCCGCCGGGGTCCCCATGGAGCTCGGAGGGGAAGGCTGCAAGGGCCGGACTAAGCTAATGTCCGACTTTCTGAATATGGAAGTTTATGGCCGGAGAATGCTTGAGACCCGCCTTTGCATTTCCACTTGAACCAAAAGCGGGTCCAGTCGGACTAAGGAAACCCATTTCTCGGCTCTTTGACGTTAAACGGGGAAAGCCCCCCTCGGGCCTTTTCCGATTCTGCCTGTGCCTGTGTGGTGCTCGGCCCCCCTCCCCCTCTCCCTGCGGTATTTTAAAAGAAGGGGGTGGGGAGGAAAGAAAGAAGGGTATATCCACAACTTGGGTTTTTTTTTTTTTTTAAGTCAACCTTCAAATAAGTCAGAAGAAAAATCGCACTTGGGATTGAAGAGTTTTTTTACATTGAATTTTTATCCACTAGAAAAACTGATTTTTGCAGCCGCGTTAGGGTAATATTGCAGTGGCCGTGCTCATCCTCTTGTCGGGCTCACCTGAACTGCAAAGGCTTTTTTGGGTGGCGGGGGGCAGGCTGGGAAGGCCCAGGTAACCATAGAGGTCTCAGGGCAGGAAGTGAGCAGATGCCGTGTCTCTGGTCGCCGGAACAAAGGCGGAGAGTTCAAAGGGAGCCCGCGCCCCCGGGCTCGCAGAGGAGGCTGTGTGAGGTCCCGGCCTGGCGCGGGGCCTCAATGCAGCCCCGCTGGGTCGGGGGCTGGGATGGAGGGGCAGGGGCCAGGGGGTAGGGAGGGGACCGCTCCTCAAGGGATGCCCCACCATCCAGAAAAGATGGGTGCAGATGCCCGCCTTTCCGCAGCGCAAATCTTTGTGTCCCCAAATTTTGTGGTTCTGGTGCCCTTTTATTGTTTATCCATAGATAAATGAACCTGCCTGTTGCAGGCTTTATGGCAGTCCTGCGTGAAAGGACAAGAATGGAGGCAAAGAAAGCTGATACCCAAAGCCACTCCAAACCCGCAGTTGCCACTTTTGTGACGTTTACTTATGGGGGTGGGGTGAGGACGCCAGTGGAGGGAGCGCCGGCAGGGGCCGATGGGTCTAACCCACCATTCTAGTCCAAACTGGGGGGTGAGGGTCTCCAGATAAAAGCCTGTTCTGCCTCTGCATCCCGTGGTCATGATTTAGCAAAACTTGAGGATTTTTTTTTTTAAACAAATTCCACATTCTTCTAGAAACTCGAAATCATTTCATTTTCTCTATGGCAAATGAGATGCTAATTTCTCCCAAAGAACCAGCAGAGTGAAGTACCCGCTCCATTTGGTTTTAATTCCCTTGTTTCCCAATTTGCATTTCTCCGGCAGTCTGGTGGCCTTATCCCTGCACGGGTTGCTTCATGAGATGCAGGCCTTATCAGGGCCTTATCTAAGCACAGCGCTCACCCACCTGCAGTTCAGCGACCTTTGTAGGCTTGGGCAGAAATGAGACTGGGTGCCTCCCAGCGTAGTTTATGGCCCAGCCCTCCTGGCTCCCCGCCTTTGGCTGTCCTCTGTGTCCCCTGGACGTAATGAGCTTCTCCAGTTTGGGAGACGACTTGCTCATTCTCTGTTCTGGAACCAGAGACTGCTTTCCGGTCCTTCTGGCCACCCACGGGGTGGCGGCTTCTTCCTGGCCTGGGGGGAGGGGGCTGCCTTTATCTCCCCGATCCTGGCAGGCTGCCTGGAGGGCCCCAGCTACTGAATAAAGGAGCCAGAGGGGCTGAGGTTTCTCTTACCAGGGCACCAGACAAAAAGGCTCAGAACCGCAGTCATTTGGGCCTAAATGGGGAATAGGTTCTTTCATCTGGGCCCCGGATTGGATTACTCCTGATTCTTAATTAAAAGACTGATCCAAAAAGGATAACCTAGCTTAGCAATGTCTCCCAACGTGCCAGTGGAATACAAGGGACTTTTTCATGGCAATAATTATATAGTCAACGTAAGGGGAAGGGAAGCATGTGTGCCTATCGTGGCTGTGATTTTATGGGTGTTGCTCAGAACAAGACTAAGTTTAAACAGTGACATGAGTTAGTGAAAAATATAAAGGATCTATGTAAGGTATATATAGATATTGAGAATATACATAAAACACATGAAGTGTGTGTGGAGAGTTGAAGGTTACAAAGTATAAAGGTATATAAGGTACATATATATGTATAATATATGTTTAGTATATAGGTTTAATGTTATATTTAACATGTATTTAATATGATATAATTTATTAAATATTTACCTATTGGGCTTCCCTGGTGGCGCAGTGGTTGAGAGTCCGCCTGCCGATGCAGGGGACGTGGGTTCATGCCCTGGTCCGGGAGGATCCCACATGCCGCAGAGCGGCTGGCCCCGTGAGTCATGGCCACTGAGCCTGCGCGTCCGGAGCCTGTGCTCCACAACGGGAGAGGCCACAACAGTGAGAGGCCCGCGTACAGCAAAAAAAACAAAAACAAACAAAAAAAAGTTTACCTATTAATACAATGTGATGTATGTTTAATGAGTATATTAATATAACAAAAAGGTTTCTACTTCGTATATGTTATATAACATTATACTGAATATACATAAGTACCTATATATTTATATATAAAGTATATGTTTAGTATATATGTTTAGTGTTATATTAACATGCGCTTAATATTATATAATTATATTTATATATTAATAAAAGTAATATGGTTAATGAGTATATTAATATAACACATGCTCTATACTTTATATAAGTATATATACATTATACTAAATACATATAAGCATATATATATATAAATATGTGCTTTATACACCTTCATAGTTTATAACCTTTATATAACCTTTAACTCTGTACACACACACACACACACACGCGCGCGCACGCGCGGCTCATGGTGTGGACCCAAGTGGCGGTATGTAGCACACACGCTCACCTGGCTCTGGTCTCTCTACTGCTTCTGCCGGTGTCGCACCTGGTGGGCACCCACTGACGCTCACAAGCTGCCTCTTTGCTCTGCAGAGTCAGTACTCGGCTGAGGACTGTGCCTTTGAGGAGGAAATCCGTCCGGACGGCTACAACGTGTACTGGTCCAAGAAACACCACCTCCCGGTGTCCCTGAGCAGCGCCAGGCAGAGGCAGCTGTTCAAAGGCAGGGGTTTCCTGCCGCTGTCTCACTTCCTTCCCATGCTGTCCACCATCCCCACAGAGCCCGATGAAATCCAGGACCACTTGAAGCCCGATTTGTTTGCTTTGCCCCTGAAAACAGATAGCATGGACCCATTTGGGCTCGCCACCAAACTGGGAGTGGTGAAGAGTCCCAGCTTCTATAAGTAACTAGAGGCTCTGTCCTCTTCCCACCCCCAGCTCCTGGAGACCAGGACCCAGGCCTGTGGTGCTGGCGGACTGGGTTTTCTACAAGTAGGATCCTGAGTCCAGGTTCTATTTAGCTTTAGGAAGAAACATTTAGAACTTGTACATAGACAAAAGTTTTACATTGGCTGTGCCAGTTTCTAGTGGATAGACTTGTATGATCATAAAATTGTAAGCCTTCCATCCTACCCGTCCAGCCGCTACCTACCCCAGCCCCCCAACCCTGCTGAACAAGTCACTGTGCTGCCCTGGTTCTGCTTGAATACCTCCTCTGGTGGGGAGCTCACTACCTTCGGCAGCGTTCTTATGCCAAGCTGGCATTCTCTGCAGTTCTCTCCCATCCTTTCTAGCAGGGGCAGCCAGAGGAAAAGCAGTCATTTTTAACTCATGTACAGGTGATCACCTTGGTGAAACCTCAGGTAAATTTGACTCTACTGCATGTGAAAATTGTTCCAGATCCCAACTCCAAGGAGGCCCACTGGCCCTCCTCAAGCCCCTCCGGCTGAGAAGTAACTGGATGCAGGCCCTGCCCACCAGGCTTCAAGAGCAGGGAGAGCGCAGAGGCCCCCTCCAGCCTGGGTGTAAATCTTGAGAACTCCCTGCTATGGCTGGTTCTGGGATGGGTAATCTCCACGGGACCCCTTTGCAACCTGCCCAGGGCAGATAAGGCAGTCTACCCACCTCCTTCCCTACCCCCTGAGGTGCCAGTCCGCCCGTCCCTGTCACAGCCGCTGGGGTTTCCAGGGAATGGGATCTCTGGTTGTGTGGATTTCACTTGAGGCCCCCTAGAGATGGAACCCCACTGCCCCCCGCCACTCCTCGCTCTCACCTCACTTTGGGGGCTGACTCCCTCCTTACGCGCTGGGATGTTGGCCTGAAAAGGGCAAAACGCTGTCTTCTGGCAGCCGCTTCCCTTTTTCCAGCCCGTGGTCCCTGGTGTGGGGTCATTCTGTGAATTGGGACTTGGCGGCCTCCCACCTTAGGTAAACCCAAACATTTCATCTCAAAGCCAGAAAAAGGAAGATCTGAAAGCCCCCCGCTCTCTCCAGTAACTTGTAAAAGCCACGTGGAGATCAGGTCCTTTCCCCAGCACTTGGTTTCCACTGTGATATTTATGAGTAATTTATTTTGTTTGATATGTACATCTCTTTATTTTCTTACTTTATTTATACCCCCAAATGGTATTTATGTATGTACACGAGGGTTTTTTTCTACATTAAAGCAGACTTTGTATCAAACATTGTTCGGAATATTTGTGGAACTGGGATATTTGGGCGGAAGCCGGGGAGGCGAGGAGGTACTTGCTGTGTGTTTGCTGTGTCTGGGACTCTGATATTTGGGGGCACGTGTTCCTGAATGTTCTAGGGTGATGAGCAGTATCCCCATCCTCTACTCAAAAACACATCAGGGGCTTCCCTGGTGGAGCAGTGGTTGAGAGTCCGCCTGCCGATGCAGGGGACGCGGGTTCGTGCCCCGGTCCGGGAAGATCCCACATGCCGCAGAGCAGCTGGGCCCGTGAGCCATGGCCGCTGGGCCTGCGCGTCCGGAGCCTGTGCTCCGCAACGGGAGAGGCCCGCGTACCGCAAAAAAACAAAACAAAACAAAACAAAACACATCAGTAACCTCCCCTACCCCCCATCGTGACAACCAGAAATGTCCAAAGGTTGCTGCGTGTCCTTGGGGGACAAAATCACCCCTTGATTGGGAACCACTGGCCTACACATACAGGGTTTCTTTTGTCCAGTAACAAAGCAGGTGGTGATGTCTATTCACGGCCCAGCAATAACCCAGGCTGTTTTCTGTGACCCTCATGGTGTCTCTGTCATGTGGCTTTGTGGTCTCAGCATGGCGGTGTGCCTTCAGCTGAAACTTTTGTCTGTTCTCCAGCCTGGGACAAGGACTCATGGCTGCCTTGGCCTCTCATCTGCAAAGCCAAAGCTGTCTTAGAAATTTCCAGCAGACTCCACTTACATCCCAGGGCCACCCCCAGCTGCAGGGCAGGCTGGGAAAGCAGGTGTTAGGTGGGGCACACTGCCATTCTGATCAAACGGGGTGGGGGGGGTCTGTTAGCAAGGAAGAAGGGGGGTGGGGGACGGTCTCCATGGGGCGGCTAATTCAGGACCTACCCCCTAAATGCAAGTACAGATACATGGATTCGGCAGCTGAAAGGTGCGTTAAAGGTCAAGACTGACGGGCTGCCAGGGGTTAGGGGTGGTGTGAACGTGAAGGTGGTGCTGGGACAGCTCTGCATCTCCCTGTCTCCCTGATGGTGTGGCCTCAAATCTACACGTGTGATAAAATGCCAGAAGGACGCTCACCTTTGACTGACCTCAATTCCCTGCTTTTGACGTAGCACCAAGGTTACTTAAGATGCAACCGTTGGGGGAAGCTGGGCAATGGGGACACGGGACCTCTTTGTACCGACTTTGCAGCTTATGGTGAATCTATAATTATTTCAAAAGAAAAAATAAAGCCCCGTCCTGCCAAGCAAAAACAACCTGTTCTCTGACAACATAAAAACCACACACGTTTGCTCTTCAAGCTGTCCGGGTCACAGATGCAGCATGGGTAAGTTTGAAGGCTGGGCAATGTTTGCTCTTCAAGCTGTCCGGGTCACAGATGCAGCATGGGTAAGTTTGAAGGCTGGGCCACAGACTGCTGGGGGACAGACGCTGGCTGTCCGTTCTTAGCTGAGCCTCAATTTCCTCATCTGTAAAATGGGCCGAGGGTGGGATGAGACTGGAGCTGCAGCACACTGCCTGGAGTGGGCAAGTGTCTTCTTCACTCGCTCAGCAGGGGATTACTGGGTGCTTAGGTGGGGCCCTTACGATGATTGAGATCATTGTTAAAGTCTATGAAAACCATTTCACCGGGCACCTCCCACCCCACCAGCAAGGGGGCCCCACCCTCTAAACCACCTTTCACACAGATGACACGCCCAAGGCGCTCAGAATTGACCCCTGCCTTTTGCACATCAAGAGGCCCCCTCACTGTTTAACGCCCCAGCCGTCCTGGGCAGGCAGAACTGCATGATGCTTGCTGACACAGCATCCTCTAGCCCTGTTTTACAGATGAGGAAGTGCAGGACCAGAGAGGGCAAGGCACTCATCCAAAGTTGCACAGCCCAGAGGCAGCCTGGCGGAAGGGCTATGGGGTCAGGCCAACGGAATCCTCAGGCCGTTAGTCTGCTGCGTGACCTTGAGTCAGTCCTGTAGCCTCTCTGAGTCTGCACCCTGGTGCGGACGGTGAGATGAACAATGTCTGCCTTGCAGAACTGTTGGGGAAATCCGATAAAATTTTGTCTGCAAGATCCCGTTACGTGGTGGGCTGCCAGCGACATCAGCCCTCACAAGGACTAGAATTCTCCACCCTGAACCATCATTTCCACTGGTTCTCAGATTTGGCTGTGCATGAAAAATGTCGTCTGCCATATCAGTAAACAAAGGATGTTGTGGCCATCAAGCCCTCAGACACTGCAGCCACCTCCGCTGGACTGTGCACCCTAAGGGGATTCAGGATAGAGGAAAGCGGGATGCTGGCCCTAGATAGCTAAGGTGCGTATCAAAGGAATGATTTCAATCAGCCCAGACTCTTCCATCTCCCCGTACAGAGAAATGGCGCACTAAATTCATTAACTTGAGATGTCTGGTTTTTCTTTAAGTAACAGTAATATTTTGATGTCTAAGGCTTTGATGTGACTACCTGTTTTTTGTTTTTTGGGGTTTTTTTTGGGGGGGGGTGTTGGGAGCAGTCCCTCAAAGCTATCTGAGAGTCTCAAGTCCTCAGAAAGGCCGCGGAATAAAACATAATTCTCAACTTTAAGGTAGTGCATTTTTCAGTTGACGGGATGCCTATTGGAATCCCCTGGGGTATAACTAGACCCCCCCCCCCCCCCCCCGGGGATCTTCGTTTTATTGGAATGAGTGTGGCCTGGACATAGGGGTTTTTTTTTTTTTAATTGAAGTATAGTTGATTTACCATGTTGTGTTAATTTCTGCTGTACAGCAAAGTGGAATTTTTAAAATATTCTTTTCCGTTATGGTTTACCGTAGGATACTGAACATAGTTCCCTGTGCTATACAGTAGGACCTTGTTGTTTATCCATCCTGTATATAATAGCTTACATCTGCTAACCCCAAACTCCCACCCCACCCCTCCCCCAAGCCCCTCCCCCTTGGCAACCACCAGACTGTTCTCATGGACAGAGGGATTTTTTAAAGCTCCCCTGTGGTTCTCCCCTGCAGCCCAGGTTGAGGACCACAGGGAAACAGGGAAAATGAAAAGCCTCCCTCCCTGGAACCTCCTCCCTACAGCATAGCTGGCAATGAGTAAATGCACAACATTGTGAACTAATTCGCACTGGAGTGTTGATGGTTGATAGGTTTTCCCTCCAGGTCCCATTGTCACTTGACCTGGTGGCCAAAGAGTCATGATGACTGTGTCTATGGCTGATGTGGGCACGCTGGCAGGAGATAGGGAAGAATATTTTTTTGAGTCGGTCTCTTAGCATCCACCCACCTGTCCTACCTCCTAGGAAGGTAGCCTTGCCCTCTTGCTGTCTTTCCCTTCCTGCCTTAGATAGTTTGTCAAATGTAGCAAATAAAATTCAGCGTGCCCAGATACATTTGAATCTCAGATAAGCAACGCTTTGGTTTTTTTAGTATAAGGATGTCCCGTGCAATATTTGAGACATACTAAAAAATTATTCATTGTTCATCTGAAATTCACATATGACTGGTGTCCTGTTTTTTATCTGGCAGCCCTTGCTTTCGCTCCACACCATTGACATGGGGGTCAAATAAGGAGACAGGACCAGGGGCAGAAAATGGCTCATTTGGACAAGTCTGTCCAGTGGTCAGAGCCCAGAAGCAGAATTCGAAAGACCCCAGGGGCAGGGAAGCCTTGGGAGAATCCCATTCTTTCTTTGGGTTGGTTCCTGTCTGTAAAGTGAGAATCCTTACACCCCCTCAAGGGCTGTGGCACGCTAAGTGTGGGCCCAGACACAGCTCAGCGTCTCTGTGAGTCTCTGTCTCTGTTTCCAGGCGCGTCTCTGTACGTCTCTGTCTCAGTTTCCAGGCACTTTCCTGTTCGTGATGACAAGACGGTCCCCAGCAGCTTCAGGTTCTCTTCTGTCCTCCTGCAGCCTCGGCAGGGGTGACACACAATTCTCTCCTACCAACAGCTCCAGCAGGAGTCCCAGAATCAGGTCTGGCGGACCCTTATCATGTCCCATCTTCATCCCGCACCAGGTCTCCACAGCCGGGGCCAGGATGCTCTGACTGGTCAGCTCCATGTCACTTCCTCCAGCACCTGGAAGAGTCAGCCCCGAAAAGCTCTGGGATGGAGGGGGGTTGGTTCCCTAGGGGAAAACCCAGGGGGAGAAGAATTCCCTCTAAATGCCTACATTCACCATTTAGGGCTAGATTGGGTGAGCTTCCCTCTTCTGGATCAGGACATGCCACCTAGAAAGGATCCAAAAGACAGGGAGGTCTAAGGGGTGGGTGAGTACAGGGCCACCCAGGATGCAGAAACCGCTCACCCAGTTCGTTACAGATACAGAGGACGGGACAACCTACCTGCGCTATCAGACTGCCCTCCCCCACTATCAAGGCACCAGAAAGGAGGCTCAACTCCGGGAATGGGGAGGGGAGGTGTATCTTTTGCAAGTGGGGGGAGAGACAAAGACAGAGAAAGGTGGAGAGAAACCGAGAAGGGGAGGGAGAGGTGGGGGAGGGGAGAGAGAGAGGGGAGGGAGGGGGACTGGGGGACAGAGAGTTTTCTTAGCGGCTGTGCTCTGGGTGTCCCAACACACACACACAGGTCCTCACTGCCTACTGATACCAGACCCTTAACACTCTGAGTGGAGGGGAGGAACCTTCCTTTGACTTCCATCTTTTGCTCCCCCACCCACTTTCCAAGTAACATCGTCTTAAGTCTTCCCTCTGCAAACGTTGAGTCCCACGTCAGATGTTACTGTTTTTGATTCACCAAACAGGATCTTAAAAAACGCATGATAAAGTTAATCTCCTGTATTTAGCCCTGGTGTGACCAGTCCGACGCGCTTTCCTCTCTGAAGTTCCAAGCCTTCTTCTAATTTCTTTCTCTTCCTTCAGCCATTCTTCATTGGCAGGGCTGCTGTCAACAAATTCTCTTAGTTTTCCTTCCTCTGAGAATGTCTATTTCTCCCTCATTCTAGAGCCACCTGGTCTGTGAAATTCTGTTATAGGGCAGCCCTGCTAGACTAAGGCAGAACTCAATCTTTCCTCTTCCTTCCTTCCTTCCTTCCATCTGTCCATCCATCCATCCAAACTTCCTTCCCTCCTTCCTTCCATCCCCCCTCTTAACTTCCTTAATAACTTTAAGTTTCTTGTTTGCTTTCTCTTCCTCCCATCTAGAGTTTAAGGCAAATGTCACCAACTGCCATCCTTCCCAGAGGCTTATGTGTGCAGGGACACCTCTGAAAGGAAGTGCAGGGAGCACATAACTGTAGGATATGTATATCCTGTACATATATCTGTGTGTGTTACGGACTGAATTGCATTCCCCCAAATCAGATGTTGACACCCTAACCCCCAGTATATCTCAGAATGTGACTGTATTTGGGCATAGCGTCTTTCAAGAGGTGAATCCAGTTAAAATGAGGTCATTAGGGTGGGTCCTTCATCCAACATGACTGGTGTCCTTAAAAGAAGAGGAAGAGACATGAAGGACGTTTGTGCACACAGAGAAAATGCCACACGCGGAAATGGGAGACGCCGCCTGCCAGCCACGGAGAGAGCCCTCAGGAGGAACCAAACCTCGGACCTGAAGCCTCCAGAACCGAGACAACTGGTTTCTGTTGTTTAAGCCTCCCAACTGGGGCTTTTAAAATTTTTATTGAAACATAGTTGATTTACAATGTTGTGCTAGTTCCAGGCGTACAGCAAAGTGATTCAGTTATACATACGTATATAGCTATCTGTTCATTTTTAGATTCTTTTCCATTATAGGTTATTACAAGACGTTGAGTATAGTTCCCTGTGCTACACAGTAGGTCCTTGTTGTTCACCTGTTTTATATATAATAGTCTGTGTATGTTAATCCTGAACTCCTAATTAATCCTCCCTTTCCCCTCTGGTAATCATAAGTTTGTTTTCTATGTCCGTGAGACTATTTCTGGTTTGTAAAGTTCATTTGTATCATATTTTAGATTCCAGATATAAGTGATATCATATGGTATTTGGCTTTTTCTTTCTGACTTACTTTGCTTAGTATGAAAATCTCTAGGTCCACCCATGTTGCTGCAAATGGCATGGTTTCATTTTTTTATGGCCAAATATAAAATATTCCATCATTATATATATATCACATCTTTATCCACTCATCTGTCGATGGACACTTAGATTGCGTCCATGTCCTGGCTATTGTGAGTAGCGCTGCTGTGAACATTGGGGTGCATGGATCTTTTCAAATTAGAGTTTTCTCCAGTTATATGCCCAGGAGGGGGATCGCTGGGATCATTTTATTACGGCATACTTAGCAAACTAATAAATATCTCCACATATGTTGCTGAGAATGAAGTCCAGATGAGAGAAGTTAACCTGGACTCAGCCCATTTTCTTAGTACCTAAGCCCCATGAGGCAGGTTTTAATGTTCATTTCCCGCTGTACCCACAGCCCCAGGACACCCACAGACTCACTGATATGATGTCAGCCTGCATCACTCACAGAACCACAGGCTATGGACCAGGAGCTCCTGGGGAGGCAGGATCCGGGTCTCACCCAGCATCTTGCGTCCTGGAGGCACTTGTTCGTGGGTGATGGAGGGAAAACCTAGGTGAGGAGGGGTCCTTTTGGCCAAAGGAAGAAGTATAACTTGGAGGGTGAGTCACGGGGGGGGGGGCGCGATTCAGAGCCCTGGGGTCCTGCAGGTCCCTGGGAAGCTCCATCTGCCTTGGGGTGCAGAAGAGAATGCGGGGGACATCATTGCAGGAGTGCTGTCCATCAAACACGCACCCCCTCCAGGCCAGGTGGGTGGGGGGCTGATGGACAACTGGGGGAGTGGGGAGCCTGGAGAGGAGTCCTCACTGGCCGCAGCTATGACACCAGCAGCAGAGCTTGGTCCTTTCTGGGCCTCCACCTTCCCATCTGTAAAATGGGGGATCAGACTTGGGTCCCTGGATTCCACATGAGATTCCTTTTAAAAAGGTGTGTATTTAACTACACTAATAAAGATGCATGAGTTATTCTTGTGAAAAAGCAAATTCTATGGGCAAAGAAGAAGTCTATCTTCCTCCCCAGTCCCCCCACCCTGGCTCACTCTCCCACCCATCCAGGGCTGTGTGCATTGCTACATCCGTTGTTGGTACCACCGCGGTCCCAAGCCCTGTAATCCCCTGCAGCACTGCTCTCCTCTCCCTGCCCTCACCTCCCCCCTCTCTCCATCCCACTCCATCCCTCTACCAGCCTCTCTGGCCTCCTGACGGCTCCTCCAACCTGACCACTCACCCTTAAGCTCTGCCTGGAGTGACTGCGCCCTGTCACTTTACTGCAGACCTTCCTGACCATGACAACTAAACTAGCCTGCTTCGTCCTACACAGGATTCCGTCCTACGCGTGGACCGCTCTCAGCACCGTGGGCTGTGGAGGCACACGGATGCTGAGATGCTTTCCTATTACCAGCAGTGCTCTAGAAACATCCTTGAACATGTCTCTCCGTGCTCATCAGCAAGCCTTTTCCAGGGTGCTGTTCATGTCCTAGAGCTGCCGTAACAAATGACCACAAGCCGGGAGATTAAAACAATACAGATTTGTCCTCTCCCGGTTCTGGAGGCCAGAGGTCTGAGATCAAGGTGCCGGCAGGGCCCCCCTTCCTCCTGAGCTCTGGGGGAGGATCCTTCTTGCTTCTTCCAGCTTCTGGGGGCTTCAGGTGTCCCTGGGCTTGTGGTCGCATCCCTCCAGCCTCTGCCTCATCTTCTCCTCTGTGTGTCTCCTCTTCTGTGTCACAGTATAACACTTGTCATTGCATTTAGGGCCATGTGGGTAATCCAGGGTGTTCTCACCTCAAGATTCTTATACCTGCAATGACACTTTTTCCAACTAAGGTCACATTCACAAGTTCTGGGGTTCGCACTTAAACATATCTTCTTGGGGCCATCATTCAACCCACGACAGATGGACAGACACACGTGGAATTGCATGAAAGGGCATGCACGTTACAAACGTTTCCAGAGGCTGCCGGACTGCATTCTCAATGTATCTACCCAGGGGCAATTTTAACACACACTTGGGCACAGACTCATCAGCACCTCCGACCTCAATTTACTTCAGGGGAGACTGAGAACGGGTGGTGACGGTGCCACGCCCACAGCGGGGCGGACACCAGCCAGCCTGGGCTTCCCCAAACACGAGGGCTGGAGGGGGTCACCTCTTTGTCAGCTGTTCTGCCCACAGCCCCTGGGCCCCAGGTGGAGTGACTGATGTTGAAGCCTGGACCCCAACACCAGCCCCCCATGAGGAGTCGGAGACCTCGGCGGGTAGCTGGGCCCAGACTCAAGCCGCCTGTAGGGGCAAAGCTCCGGGACATGGGTGCTCCCCTGGGGGACCTGGAAGGCGGGGCTCCGTAACCCCACTCCTCCCATCAGAACTGGGTAACCTGTCACTTGGCCCACATTTTCTCCCATATGTGATCTGAGGGCTCCGAGCCGACAGGGGCGGTGGACCCAGGGTCCCTGATCAGTCCCTGGTGGGGGATGCGTAGGCAGGGGCTGAGTCGGGGTGTAACAGAGGTGTCTACCCGGGGAACAGGCTGTGACATTTGCCTCTTAGAAGCCGCGTACCCTTCCAGAGCCTCTGTGAGTTATGCTGATAAAGTCCATCTCCAAGGCTGCTTTTAAGAATGACAGTGATGGGCTTCCCTGGTGGCACAGTGGTTGAGAGTCCGCCTGCCGATGCAGGGGACACGGGTTCGTGCCCCGGTCCGGGAGGATCCCACGTGCCGCGGAGCGGCTGGGCCCGTGAGCCATGGCTGCTGAGCCTGCGCGTCCGGAGCCTGTGCTCCGCAACGGGAGAGGCCACGACAGTGAGAGGCCCGCGTACAGCAAAAAAAAAAAAAAAAAAAGAAAGAATGACGGTGATGACCTACGAAGAGGCTCTGACACACAGTGGGTCCTTATCGTCGTTATGGTGTCCCGCCTGGGGAAATGTAAGCTCCGGAGAAGAATGTTCCAGAACTCGTAGGAGGGCAGAGAGGAGGGGGTGCCTGAGCCCTGGCTGCGGGGCGGCGGCGGCCCGAGTGGGGCGGGAGCTGGTCCGAAGCGCAATGGCGCCCCCCGGTGGCGGGTGTGCTAATTGCCCCGCGCGAGCTTGAGACCTGGAGGAGCGCGTTCGGGGCTCCCGTGCGCCCATCCTCTGTCTCACCCTGTGGTTGGTTGATCAGCAGCCGCCCGCCCATCTCTTTCGCAGACAACCCCCGTGGGAGGCGGGAGAACCTCGGATCGTGGACCCGGGGAGAGTGCGAAAGGAGAGGAAGGCTCCATCCCTTCTGCAGCCCGACATTTTAAAAGTATTATAGTTATAATATTTATGAATTTATTCTATTGCCCGTCTGCCAGATACTCATCTTCTTATCAACACTGCGAGGTGGGTATCAGTATTCCTCCCATTTTACAGATGGGCAAACTGAGGCATGGCCAGGGGAATTCCACTAATGCCCAGTGGGTGAGACCGCATTTCAGATGCCGCAAAAGCTGGTTTCCTGGACCAGAACCAGCCACCAAGCAAAGGAGGGAAGGGAAGGCTGTTGAGGGGACTGCCCACCTTTTGTTGCCCAAGACCGCACTCTGGGCCTGACTGGGGTTCTTCCGGATGCCGCCCTCCAGCTGGGGAGGAATGGGGGGCGGTGCGTGGAGGGGGAAGGGCTGCTGGCACAGTAGAGGAAAAGTCCAGAGAGGGGTCCCCAGCCAGGGGGGACCACAGCCCTTGGAGGCAGACACTGGAGGCTCAGAGCTGAGGCCCCTTTGAAGAAAGGAAGGGGTGTCAGCCCTGTGGAGACCTTCGAGAGCCTCCACAGGGGTGTCATGTATCTTTTTCTTTGTTTTTGAATTTTATTTATTTTTTATACAGCAGGTTCTTATTAGTTATCCATTTTATACATATTAGTGTATATATGTCAATCCCAATCTCCCAATTCATCACACCACTACCACACTCGCCGCTTTCCCACCTTGGTGTCCATACGTTTGTTCTCTACATCTGTGTCTCTATTTCTGCCCTGCAAACCGGTTCATCTGTACCATTTTTCTAGGTTCCACATATATGCATTAATATACGATATTTGTTTTTCTCTTTCTGACTTACTTCACTCTGTATGACAACCTCTAGATCCATCCACGTCTCTACAAATGAGGGGGTGGTCATGAGTCTTACACACCCCCTACGCTAGGGGACGGAGCAGAGCTGGCTTGTGCCTTCGCCCATCACGTGGCCTCGGCAGGACCTCCCCCTCTCTGGAAGACCATGCCAGGCCTGGACCAGTCATGGCTTGGTCTGGGGCTCTACTTCCTCAGCCACAGGTGTAGTATAGCTCTGAAGGGCTGGCTCCCATCCTGTTAAAAGATCTTTGAGCTCTGATAAAGAAAACCCTTTCTCTCTTTCGGGATGACCCTGCAGGCCATGGACAAACACAGCCATGGTGGCCTCTGGCCCCTCCTCCCTCCAAAGCTGGAGGGGGGGGTTACCTCTCAGCCGCCCGCGTCCTCTCACTTACTTATTCAACAGCCATCTGTTGGGCATCTACTCTGTACTAGACCCTGTGCAAAGTAAGCTCGCAGTTTTGGTATCTGCTAACACCCAAGCGTTCATATTGTCTTTTCAAACTTTACTTACTTTGAACATCCCGGTTTCGGAGAAACCGCTGCCTGGCCCATACTGGAGTCTGCGTAAGTGGGAAATAACCCCTCCCAGGTTAAGCCACAGCAACCGCAGGGTTTCTTTGTTTGCGCAGCCCAGCCTAGCCCAGCCTGACTAACGCAAGGGTTAAGAGTGGAAAGTAAGTCTCCTCTTAGACTTCCGCGCCCCCCTCGCTGGAGGGCTTGTTGCCGCATCTTTGTGCTACTTGCCTCAAATCTCTCTGCTTCTCTATCAGCATGTGACTCCCCGGAGACTGGCCCGGGGTTTAAGGAGGCAGGGAGTCTGGCCCTGCCTGCTCGGAGGACTCTCCTTTCAAGAAAGGAAGTGGCGGCCACCACTGTTTCTCCTTCTTGCGTTGGGAAGCGATGGCTCTGTCCCTGTGGATCCCAGAGCCGAGCCAGAAAGATGGGTGATTAGGAGCTGGGGGGCTGGGGTCACACAGTATGGCCCGCATCTCAGAGCTTGTCGTGCACAGCACTGGCCTATGCCATTCAGCCACCCAGGGGTCCCTGCTCCCTGCCTTGCGCAGAGGCTCACCCCTGCTGGCCAGGGCCCTTCTGTAGCAAGAGGGTGTTCAGGGGACCCCTGCTCATGGTCACTGGTCACAGCTCAGGCCCCCACCCCTACCCCAGGTCTTCTGCTTTGTGGCTGCTGAGGGTTCCTGGGGAGGCAGGTGGAAAATGGCCCTTGCAGGCAGGCTCCAGAGTGCCTCCTGCAGGGAAGGAGCAGAAGAGAATCCAACAGAAAGCCTGCAAGGGACTCAACCCTTGGATTCTCTGCTCCCTGCCCCAGGGGGTCAAACTTGAACGAAAGCCTGAAGCACTCCTCTTTTTCCAACTGCGTTTTCACTTACGTATGATGAATAGAGAACAAGACGCAGGTTTGTTTCCTGGAAGTGAGTTGTCATTTAATGACTTCCTTTTAAGAAACTGAAATCCTTTTTTTCCCTTGATTATGAAAAGCGATATTACTCTGTGATAAAAAAAAACCTCATAAAAACATATAAAGGAGAAAATAAAGATTACTTATAATCTCATCAATCCTATCCCCCAGAGAGGGGCTCTGTAACTCTAGGACTTGGATAGAGTTAATCTACACTAGGAAAGGGACCCTGTTCCTGCAGATTATTATTATTTTTTAAAGTAGTTCTTAATTTATTTTCCTTACTTATTTTTTGCCCCGGCGAGGCATGCAGGATCTTAGTTCTCCGATCAGGGATCCAACCTGTGCCCCCTGCAGTGGACGTACAGAGTCCTAACCACTGGACCACCAGGGAAGTCCCTCCTGCAGATTAGTTTTGAACATATAATAAAACCAGTCAGTATGCTTGCAGGGGACTTCCCTGGTGGCGCAGTGGTTAAGAATCCGTCTGCCAATGCAGGGGACATGGGTTTGAGTCCTGGTCCGGGAAGATCCCACATGCTAGGGAGCAACTAAGCCCATGCGCCACAACTACTGAGCCTGTGTGCCTAGAACCCGTGCTCTGCAACAAGAGAAGCCATCGCAATGAGCCCGCACACCGCAACGAAGAGCAACCTCCACTCGCCGAAAGTAGAGAAAGCCCGCGCACAGCAACGAAGACCCAACACAGCCAAAAAAAAATAAATAAATTTATATTAAAAAAATATGCTTGCAGGTTTCTTCTTCAACCAACATAGGAGCAAATGACGCATTTTGTTTTCAACTTGCTTTTTTTGTCCTAATAAAATGGATGTGTTTCCAGGTTAACCACTGTACAGCTATAAATCAATTTTTCTTTGGTTAGTTTTGAGGCTGCCTAGTATTTCATGTGAATATAAAATTAAAAAAAAAATCAATTCCAGTAAGTCAGCACTTTCCAATAAGCTTTGATGAAGTTTGTTTTTCATTTTAGTTTTATATCCACCTGGTTCTCTTTTTTTTTAATTAATTAATCTATTTTTGGCTGTGTTGGGTCTTCGTTTCTGTGCGAGGGCTTTCTCTAGTTGCGGCGAGCGGGGGCCACTCTTCATCCCGGTGCACGGGCCTCTCACTAACGCGGCCTCTCTTGTTGTGGAGCACAGGCTCCAGACGCGCAGGCTCAGTAGTTGTGGCTCACGGGCCTAGCTGCTCCGCGGCATGTGGGATCTTCCCAGACCAGGGCTCGAACCCGTGTCCCCTGCATTGGCAGACGGATTCTCAACCACTGTGCCACCAGGGAAGCCTCACCGTCCCACCCGGTTCTCTTTGAACTTGAACAAGAATATGCAAATATTTCTATTTTTAAAAAAAATTTATTGAAGTATAGTTGATTTACAATATTGTGTTAATTTCTTCTGTACAGCAAAGTGACTCAGTTATACATATGTATGTATTTTTCATATTTTTCTCCATTAAAAACATTTCTATTTTTTAAAAATTAATTAATTAATTTTGGGCTGTGTTGGGTCCAAATTAACACAATATTATAAATCAACTATACTTCAATAAATTTTTTTTAAAAAAGAAATGTTTGCATATTCTTGTTCAAGTTCAAAGAGAACCAGGTGGATATAACTAAAATGAAAAACAAACTTCATCAAAGCTTATTGGAAAGTGCTGACTTACTGGAATTGATTTTTTTAAAAATTTTATATTCACATGAAATACTGGGCAGCCTCCAAAACTAACCAAACAAAAATTGATTTATAGCTGTACAGTGGTTAACCTGGAAACACATCCATTTTATTAGGACGAAAAAAGCAAGTTTAAAAAAAAATGCGTCATTTGCTCCTATGTTGGTTGAAGAAGAAACCTGCAAGCATATTTTTTTAATATAAATTTATTTATTTATTTTTGGCTGTGTTGGGTCTTCATTGCTGTGCACGGGCTTTCTCTAGTTTCGGTGAGCGGGGGCTACTCTTCGTTGCGGTGTGCGGGCTTCTCATTGCGATGGCTTCTCTTGTTGCAGAGCACGGGCTCTAGGCGCACAGGCTTCAGTAGCTGTGGTGCGTGGGCTCAGTAGTTGTGGCTCGTGGGATCTAGAGCTCAGACTCAGTAGTTGTGGCGCACGGGCTTAGTTGCTCCGCGGCATGTGGGATCTTCCGGGACCAGGGCTCGAACCCGTGCCCCCTGCATTGGCAGGCGGATTCTTAACCACTGTGCCACCAGGGAAGCCCAAAACATTTGTATGTTTTAAAGTGTGTTTTATTTGTTAATATGGTAGATCCCTGGGAGTTGGTTATACCATCTCCTTTATACCTTTTGTTATAAATTAAGTATTTAATATTAGTGTTTTGAAACCACTAGAATAAGTGCAATCCAGGCAGCTTTTGGAGGGAACTAAAAATGGAAGTTTAGAAAGCTCTATACCTTTGAAAACCTTTTTAGATAGTCTTCATTGAACCCATCCAAATCATTTCTTATTCCATTCAATTAGGTGGAGAAATTTCAGTTCCTAAGATAAACACAAGGAAATATCACAACGTTTTCTCAAAAACTAACATAACAAGGAGAGAGTTTAATTCAGATTTTTCCTGCCTACTTTTTATTTATTATTATTATTATTATTTTTGCGGTACGCAGGCCTCTCACGGCTGTGGCCTCTCCCTTTGCGGAGCACAGGCTCCAGACGCGGACGCCCAGGCTCAGCGGCCGTGGCTGACGGACCCAGCCACTCTGTGGCATGTGGGATCTTCGCGGACCGGGGCACGAACCCGCGTCCCCTGCATCGGCAGGCGGACTCTCAACCACTGCGCCACCAGGGAAGCCCTGTTTGCTTTCTTGTTTTGCTCTTTTTCCTACATCCCAAATGTCTTGTGATTTCATTTGCTCACGGGAAAAAAAAAAAAAAGCTAAAAATGAAAAGACATTTAAAGGACAAATAATACAAAGTCTATTTCATTTCATCTTCCCAAAATATAGTTTTTGAACGTTTTTATTCTTATAGAAGTCACTCGTGTTCACTGTGCGAACATGGAGTACTTAGAAAAGAATAAAAGGAAATTTAAAAATTACTGTAATTCCAAAATCTAGATATAATCACCGTTAACATTTTGGTGTGCTTACTTTAGTCTTTTTAAAAGCATAATTGTTTAATGTCGATGGAATTGGAGTATATGTAGAGTTTTTTCTTTTTTTCCCCTTTTGTTTCTATTTTTTAAGTTTAATTTTTTTATTGAAGTATCGTTGATTTACAGTATCGTGTTAGTTTCAGGTGTACTAGAGCTTTTTTCTCTTTCCTTAAACATCACGCGCATTCTCTGTGACATTACTCTTGTTTCAAATATTATTTTTGGTGGTTGGTTAAGAGTCTTCCGTATGAATATCCTACCATATACGTATCATCATCCTCCCTTTTGTCATCATAAGCTGGTTTCTCTTTCTGGCTTTTACAGATCATGCTATCATGCTGCAATGGACAGCGCTGTACAAAAAAGTTTCACTTTTCTCTGTGTATTTCCTTGAGCTGAAGTTCTAGAAGTGAAATTAGTAGGTGGAAGGGTAAAAAACATTTTAAATGCCCTTCCTATCTTTTCAAACTGCTGGACCAAAAGGTAGCTTTAACTTAGTCATCCATGGGCATTGAGAGTATCTTCATTCTAAAAAAGATGATTTTTTTTTTTTTTTACAATTTTAAGAAGGTAAAAAATTCAACTTTTTCTTTTGATTCTCATTCTTTTACTACTAGTAAGTCTGTCTTTGCTATACTTTTGTTTGCCAGTCAGCTGTTGTTCTTTTCTGTGAATTATATATTCAAGTCCTTGGCCCATTTTTTCCCGTTAAGATGCATTTATTTCTTATGCATTTGAATAAGTTCTTTATAAACCAGAAATGTTATTCCTTTAGTTATAAAATTTATGACCAATATATCCCCAGATTGTTCTTTAGTTTTTAATTTTGTTCATTACCACATTTGCATTGGTTTTTCCTTCATGATGTCCTCCGTGGCTTTTCATGTGTTAAAAATGCATCTCCAGGGACTTCCCTGGTGGTGCAGTGGATAAGGCTCCATGCCCCCAATGTAGGGGGCCCGGGTTTGGTCCCTGGTCGGGGAACTAGATCCCACATGCGTGCCACAACTAAGGAGCCCACCTGCTGCAACTAAGACCCGGCACAACCAAATAAATAAATAAATATTTTTTAAAAAATGCATCTCCACGCTTACCTGAATGTTCCACCTAAATTTTTAAATGTCTTTTTAAAAAAGTCTTTAATTCATTTGGAACTATTTTGATGAATGGTATGAGATATAAATGGAACTTGACTTTTCCCAAACCACAAATTTTCCCATTTTAGTGATTGATGCATATCCCCTTTCCTCATTCATTTGTGGTGCTTTTTATCATGTGAAAGGTTTTACATTTCCTAGAGTCTCCTTCCAGGCCATTCCATCTTTATTTCATTCATCTGTCTGTTCTTGAACCAATATGCTACAATATTTTTATGGAGACTTCTATCTTTTCAAACCTGGTATGGCAAGTCCTCTATATCATTCTCTCTTTCAAAAACATCTTAGTTATTCTTATCAATTTATTCATCCAGATGAAATTTAGAATTTGACACATTCTCCCCAGATCATGTGGAAACTGATTGGTATTGCATTTCTTCCCATCCAGGGGGGTGGTATAGCTGTAGTTTTCTTTGTATAGGTCCTGCTCAAATCTTGTTATTTCTAAGAAGTTTACTGTGACCTTGGTATAGTGGATTTCCCCAGTCATCCCTGCTCAGGCTACTACCAATTAGTGTTAGAATAATAGAAAGCAAGTGATTTTTTCTGGCGATTCTCCATGTATATAGCTACTTGCTGAACTCTATTACGAATTCTGAGAGTGTCTTAAATGCTTATTCGGGGATTTCTAGATGGACCATCACACCTACAAATAACAGTAATTTGTTGGGTTGTTTTTTTTTGATAGACTTTTTGCTCAATTTTATTGTGTTGGTTATGCCTCCTAGATGCGTTCAGTGGGCACGTGATAAAGGCACTCTTGTTTTACTCCCGATTTTAATGGGAATTCTTTTGGTATTTCATATCTATGTTCTATTGTGGCTGATAGTTTGAAGTACTTTTCAAAAATCGTGTTCAGGAAGTATCTGTCATGGCAATGACACATGGGAGGACTAAAGCCAGAAGCTATTTTTTCAAGAGGCAGGGATGCCTCCAGCTGGAGTGAGGGCACAGGTGGCTCTTAATCATGAACCCTTCTGTGCCGATTCTTGACCCTCTACGTGAATTATGAATTACTCTGCTTTTGCTTTACAATCAAACAACTGCAAGAATAAAAACACAAAAACTTTTATTTCCAGTTTTCAAAAAACTATAGAGTTTCAATCAAGTTTCAACATGTATAATGCCTTTCGCAGCGAGTGTTAAGACGACCAGGCTGTTTCCCTGTCACCTGCTGCCGTTTCACTTTCCCTGGGGTCGGATCAGCCCTGCGTTTCTTGGACAAAGGCCTGCAGTCCCTGGATTACTGTTAACATGGATTTAATGGCATTGCAGGCGGGGTCTCAAGTCTGACGTCGTCCTGGAGGGTGGCCCCTGGCTTTGGGTCGGGGTCGGTGGGCGACTGGGCCACTCTCCTCTGGGTCGTGCCTCCACCCCGGGAATTGCCCTTCCTGGAATTTTTCCCCCCAAAACCCCACTGGCAGAGCCTCCGGAGGCGTTGGTTCTTTGGTAACTTTTCCATTTTTTTCCCCTGATTCCTTCCAAGCCGCTTTTGGCAGTTCGGTTGCATCTGCCTGGTTTCTTGACGGTGAGGTCACGGGTCACACCCCCCCCAACCCCCACCCCCGCAGCCAGGTGGATGCTCCAGGCGGGTAGCAGCTGACCCCTGGCGGGAGCCGCGGAGCGAGGCGAAGAGGCCTCGGGGCGGGGCCGCGTCCCGGCCCAGCCCCGCCCAGCGCCGCCGCCGCGCACGCGGCTTGGCCCCGCGCCGGCGCGTGCTGAGCCCTCCCGCGTGCCGTCCTTACCCGGCCTGCGCCGCGCGGCCGTCCCCGGAAGTGGACTTCGCCTCCTCAGAAGCGGTGCGTCTGTGCCCTAGGCTCGTGGGTCTGCGGCCGCAGCGCTTGGCACCGGAGCCCGAGGGGCGGGGGTTGGGGGCGGGCCAGCTGCCGCCATGGCCGGGAGTCAGGACATGTTCGACGCCGTCGTGATGGCGGATGATAGGTGGGTAGGGGGCTGGGCCGGGCCCCCACCCGAGCAGGTCTGCTCTCAGCCGCTGGGCTGCGGCGGCCGCCGGGGCCCTGGGGGAACGCGCTGTGGCTCAGAAGGCGGCTGGCGCGGGAGGGCCCGAGATGCTTCTGCTTCTCCTTTGCTCATCGGCCTCTCGGGCGAGCGCCACGTGCCCAGCTGTTCCTCTAGATCCGCCTCCCCCGTCCGGGGCTGCTTCACGCATCTGCTCGGTCTGGTGACTGTCTCCCTCCAGGGACGCTCCTTCCTCGGGTGGGACGGACCTTTGCCATCTGGGCGCTGCCCCTTTTTCTTGTTCCTCAGTGGTAGGACATAAGGCAGCATTCACGGACATGCTCTTAAATGTGTCAGGCGTCCTCCTTTTCCCTCTTGAGCCCCCGGGGAGCGCCTAGGGCTGTGACGGGGGAGCTGCTGGTTGCTTTGTGGCTGTCTTCCAGTGCCCTGCCCACTTGAGACATCAGTAGATGTCAGTTAAGAAAGAGAGTGAACAGTAAACAGTCGCTGACGTTTATTTGGAGTTTGCTGTGAATTGGACGCTGAGCTAAGCGTTGTATCCAGTTATTTATTTTAGCTCTCCTTGTGAAGGGGATCCTATCCTTCACCCTGTCTTTCAGATGAGGAGGCAAGGTCACTCCCAGGGCCACACAGCCAGTAAGTGGGAGCTATCCCCTCGGCCTCACTGGGCGCTCCAGCACACCCCTTTCACTTCGGCGACTGCAAGTTATGCTGGTGCCAATTACACTGCTGGGCCTTCAGAGTCAGAGCCTTCATGCTACTGCAGGCGCCACGGTCACGGTACATTTTGTGATCATCTGATGGCGTTTCTCCTTGCTAGCCTCCTGAGATGTGATGGAAAGCCCGGTACACGTTGCAGAGTTTTGGGGTTTTTTTGAAGCACTTGACCAAGCAGTCTAGCTTACAGACCCAGAATTGGGTGGGGCTCGATGACCTGGCTGCAGACGAGTTACCGGGGAGATTTTGCAAAGCGGATTCCTGGGCCTTCCTCCAGACTTACTGAATACGAGGGGTGAGGCCCCTGAATTGGTATCGTTGACAATTTCCTGTGTGTCTCCGATATTCTGCCAGGTTTGGGAATCACCGATTTAGCCCACCTTCCTCTTTGTAGAAGAGGTAAATTGGGCTTCCAGAATTACAGTGACTTGCCAGACGCAGAGGCCTGGGGAGGGGTGGAGCTGAGACTGGAACTGACGTTTTCCGACTTACATTTTGTTCTTTTTCTACAGTGCTCGGTCTTGTCTTGCTAGGTCTGGGTAATGTGGAAGAGGAAAGTTTTTGCAGGAAGAATGCTCTTTCTCCTGTTTATTTGCTCACGCTTCCTCTTCTCTGTTGCAGGTTTCACGGGGAAGGTTATCAGGAAGGCTACGAAGAAGGAAGTAGTTTGGGTATGATTGAAGGAAGACGGTATGGCACGTTACATGGAGCTAAAATCGGATCTGAGGTGAGTGGGACCCCCCACTTGGAAAGGAGTCCTTTTCTCTTACCATTGACCGTTTGCCTTGATCGGTGTGGTGGAGCTGCCACTTCAGGCCTCTTCACATGGCAGTAGGCTAGATAGAACGTTGACGGAGAAGTCGTCTCAGAACAGAGCCCGCAGAGGGTGTTGCTGTGTGGAGATGATGGAGTCAGGTGGGCCGGAGAAAGAGAAGACAAGTCCCCCCTCACTTCAGTCGACGTCGAGTGTCACGGTGCCGCCCTGTGTCTTAAGGCAGCTGAATCCTCCCCCAGAGAGTGAGCACCCTGTGTCTTGCGAAGACATGCCATTTATATTTCTGTTGAAATTCCATAAAATCCCTGATTTCCCTTTTCTCCTGCCCTTCGACCTAGATTGGCCCTCACTTATGGGGATAACTGGCCCTAAACACTAACGTCTGAGGCCGTGAGGACTGTATTAGGTGTCTGTTGCTGCAGAACGAATCAGCACAAGACACGGGGGCTTAAGACAACCAGTGTTTATTATCTCACACGGATTCTGAGGGGCTGTGGTCCAGGAGCCGCTGAGCCGGCTGGTTCCGGCTCGGGGTCTCTGGATGCTGGAGTTACGAGTCAGCCAGCCTGCAGTCAGCTTGCTGGGGTCTCACCCAGATTCTGAGGGTCTGTGGTCCTCACCGCGTGGCCCTCTCCACAGGGCTGCTGGAGTGTCCTCGAGACACTGCGGGTGACCCACGTCTGCAGGGCAGAGGTGACATTGTCAGTGCCTAGATTCAGAGGTCACATGCTGCCTCTTCCTGTGTGTTCTGCTCATCAAGGTCACCCTGATCCGGTCAGGGGACCGCACAGGGCAGGAATACCAGGGGGTGGGGAGGTGGGGTCCAGTAGGGCCACCTTGGAGGCTGGCTGCCCCGCTGGTGACTTGACCTCCAACTTCTGTAGCCTGGTGCCCAGTGGGTGCTTCCAGAACGGCAAGAGAAGAAGCACCGCTGCCCCCTGGGCCCCCGCCCCCTTTCTGTTTTGAGAGCTTGATATTTAGATCAAGGAGAGCTGTTGGTTAGTCACTTCACTCTTGAATGTTTCGTAAATTCACAGATCGGGTGCTACCAAGGTTTTGCTCTTGCCTGGAGATGTCTCCTGCACGGCTGCAGCACTGAGAAAGACAGGTAAAGCTGAGCCTTCTTTCTTCTTCGGTGTCTGGACGGGAAGTTCCGGTTTCATAGCTCACTCTGACCCTGGGCGGTTAGTCTCCTCACCTGTAAAATGGAGAAATAACCAGGCCGAACCTGAAACGTTGTCATGAGGTTTACAGGAAATAGTAACTAGAAAGCGCCGGGCGCATTTCTGGTGTTGGGTGAACATCCCTTGTTATTACTTCCCAAGGGTCCTCGGATCCCCCTGCCTTTTCCCTGGAGACACATTTCATGTGTTTCACAGGTGTCAGGTAAATGGAAGCACTAAGTAACCATGAGCTGTTATTTGTAGTGTTTGTAGCCTTTTTTTTGTTTATTTTTTTTTATTTTTGGCTGCGTTGGGTCTTCGTTGCTGCACGCGGGCTTTCTCTAGTTGCGGCGAGCGGGGGCTCCTCTTCGTCGCAGTGTGCAGGCTTCTCATTGCGGTGGCCTCTCCCAGGCGCACAGGCTTCAGCAGTTGTGGCACACGGGCTCAGCAGTTGTGGCTTGCAGGCTCCAGAGCGCAGGCTCAGCTGCTGCGGAACACGGGCTTAGTTGCTCTGCGGCATGTGGGATCTTCCCGGACCAGGGCTCGAACCAGTGTCCCCTGCATTGGCAGGCGGATTTTCACCCACTGCGCCACCAGGGAAGCCCGTCTGTAGCCTTTGGAGCGTGCTCGTGCTGGTTGCTGCTTCCTGAAGCCCCGAGACCCTGTCCCCACCCCCGGTCTTCATTCTTAAGCTGGAAACGCACCCTTATGTGAAAGGCCGTCCTGCCGCCCGTGGGAGCCGACACGGGGCTTCGGCGGCTGCGCCGCATCATCTCGCTGTCTGGTGGCTTTGCCTGGCCTGGGAGGGGTGCCAGGAGAGTGGGTAACAAGCAGGGAAGCTGGCATTCCCCCGTCCACGTGACCTGTCATCTTATTTGGAATATTTTGAATTTCTAGAACTTGGGCCACAGCCATATGGAAATGTCAGAGCAGGGATGCTCAAGACAGTGTGGGTGACTGTGGGGTCGCCTGCCCTCTGACCTGTCCCGTCATGGAGCGCGTGGGAGTTGACCGGATTCGTCCATCATCAGCCGAGGGCCGTCTTGGGGAGATTTTCCTCTGAAGATTCAGTGGGAGTGGGCGGGTAGCTGGCGGTCAGGTTGGGACAGGGGTTGGCAGCCCCGGGCGCCACTGGGCGGCTGTCGGAGCGGAGCGTGGCTCCCCACTCCCGGTCCAGGAAGGCGGGGTGGAGCGCACGGACTTGGAATGCTCCAGCAGCCTCCCCTTCTCCCCGCCCCGGGATCTGCGGCTCACGGAGGAACCTGCACTGGGTGGGAAGGGTCTCGCACCTGGGGGCTGCCCATCCGCACCCCAGGGCAGGGGTTCCCTCCCCTCCTAAAGCCGTGCGCCCGGTCTGTCCATCAGAGGGCCCGGGGCCCGCCGCCCCGCCATCCCCACCCCACTGGCAGAGCCTAAAACCCTTCATCTTAGAGCAATGGTGTTTGGATTTTCTAAGTCTACAGTTTTCCTAAAAATGGTAGAAGGCGGGCAGAGGATCTGCTTCTTTATGTTTCAAGTAAGGATGTTAAAAGAGAAACACCTGCCATGTGTGTTATCCTTCAGTGAGCTAAGGGAATTGTCACACCAGAGAAGCTGTGTGGAGAGCCATATCTCAGCCTGAAGGATGGCGACCTTTCCATCAGGTGACCATAGCTTTCTGACCCACCCTGAGACGCTCCTCTGCCCCTTCCGCAGTCGGGTGAAGGCTTTTTCCCTTACACCAGCCGTGAGCAGGTCACACCCTCCTGACACGCACTGGCTTTGACCGTGCGACGGGCTGGGTGTGCCTGGAGTAGCTTCACTGACCGGGGAGGGCAGGAATGACCCGTCGCTGCTTGCAGAGCTGGGAGTGGGTGGTAGTCATTGTTTCGTGGCCGGTTCAGCCGTTTCCCGCGTGTTGGCATCTGCCTTGCAACTCCCTGGAAACCAAGTGCTTTGTTGCTTTACTTAACTCGCTCTGGCCTTTTGCAGTTCTGTGTTTTCTCCAAGAGGTGGCCATCATAGTTCTTCTAAACTGGTTTAAAAGCCGCAGATGTGAGCAGGCCCTGGTCACTCTGACTGGCTGTTGCTTCATCCTAAGGATGAGTCCTTCAGGATTCCCAGGGATCAGATATCTGGCACGCTCCTGACACCCTGGGGATCAGATGTGGTGAGGGGAAGGTGGCTCGGCAGGGTCGCTTACCTGTGACCCAGAGGGCACCCACCCGCCCAGATGAAGCGAGGAGACTGACGTTTATCGAGCCCCTACTCTGTAGCACGTTCTGGGCTTTATCGTCCTGAGAGCCTGGGAGGTGGCCGTTAAGGCCCCATTTTACAGATGAGGACACTGAGGCTCAGAGATGTGAAACACCTGAGTGCCTCGGGGCGGTTGCGCTCCAGGCCGCCCACCAGCTGAGCTCCTCGTCTTCCTGGGAAAGGGAGCCGGAGCCGATCTCAAACACCGGCCACTGGTTTCTGCCCTATGGATGGAGGGGGCTTGCCGGTTTACCTGCTGTTAAACTCCCAGAGGCCGTGAGCGTGAAGATTGCAGATCCTGGAAAATCCCCAAGTCCAGAGCAGGCAAGGCTGTGCCCGGCACTCTTTCCCGTCTGCTTCTGTCCGCTCTGGGGTCAGACCTGGGGACCGGTGGTCGGTGTGCTTGTCGGTGTTGCCTTGGCCGCTGGGTCCGGATGGAGCCGTCCCTGTAAGGTCAGTTCGCTCTTGACGTCCAGATGCGGGTGCGGGCGGGCTCACATTGGCAGGTGAGTAAAGGTTGTTTCGTGTGATGACAAAGTTAGTCACCAGCCCTGAGGCCAGGCACGCTCGGCACCAGCACTTTAAAGCCGTCGAGCGGCATCTGTTACGTAAGCTGAGCCTGTTGTGTGCAAAGGACCAAAAGTCTTTATTTCTGTGTTTTACAGCAAAAAGATGAAGGTCTTAGAATCGCTGCTTGGAATGATTCAGAAATTCCCTTATGATGACCCTACTTATGATAAACTTCATGAAGACCTAGACAGAATTAGAGGGAAGTTTAAGCAGGTTTGTGTCCTGTGTGTTTCTTTTTGGTCGGGGTGCCTTTCTCAGATGCGGCTGGGGCAGCCCTGGGGGCTCATTTCGCTAATGGTTTAGGGGCCAGCGGTAACATACAAATGGTCAGGAAAGCAAATCCTTGTGTGTGTCGATGTAAGGAGACCGAGGACCATGTAGGGAACAGGTGTGGGAACTTCTTGAAGGGAGGTGACCTAGGCAAGTAGAGCTCCAGCTAGAGAGACTTCTGCTCTAATTTAAAAAAACATTTTTTTCTTTTGTGTTTTTTCAGCTTTGTTCATTACTAAACGTCCAGCCCGACTTTAAAATTAGTGCAGAAGGTTCCGGACTTTCATTTTGAGGATGACAGACGCACAAAGACGAAACATCAGGGAACAGATGTTCGTATGTTAAGTGTTTAAAAATGTGATTAAAGGCAAAACAATGATGGGGGATTCATTGTTTTGCAGGGAGGGTTCCAGCTTGGCCACTGAAAGGGCTTCCTTCCCCCGAGGTCTGCCGGGTGGCCTCCGTTCCCCCCACGGGGCCCCTCCACATAGGCCCGTCCTTTGTTGGGCCCTGTCTGCTCTGCAGCGTGAACGCGGCCCTGGCAGAGCCCTAACCGGGCTGCTCTTCTCTGGTCCAGCCAGGGTCCAGGCCCCTGGCTCACGGGTTCTCGTCACCTGGCAGGCCTGGCTGGATCTAGACTCGGGTTGGCTCTGGATAGGATAAACCTCCCCTTTACTCCCCGGGCTTTGGTCAGCGCTCAGAGGGACAGTTTTTTAAAAAATGAGAGCCACAGGGTTGACATGAAGCAGGTTAATGGGAAGGAGTGATGGGTACTGGGACATTTATTGACCCCTGAGATGGGCCAGTGCTGTGACCTGCTTCTCATGTTTTATTTAGTCCCTTCAGGAGCCCATGAGGCAGGCGTTATTCCCATTTTATAGACTAGGAAACAGGCCCAAGAGACTGCCTGGTCCAAGGGCAGTGGGCGGCAGAGCTGGGACTTCAGCCCTGTCTCCTGGTGCCCGCTCTGGAATGCACAGTCGCACCCACGGTCTCGGGGGTCCCTGCCCACAGGTCCCCGCTGTGCCCCGTGGAGCCCTGGGGCTTCTCATGTGGCCATGGACGTGGGCGTCTGGCTGAGAGGAGCAGAGGCCAGCCCTGTCCCCAGGAAGCTGGGACGTGCTCTTCCTGTGTCCCCGGGTGGGTGGGGCTCTGCAGCCTCAAAAATGGTCAAGGGGAGGAGCCTTTAAGGCCACCGTTCTGTGTGCAGAAACTTTGGAGCCTTACTGCAGCCTTCCTTCTAGTGTGAGTTCTTCTGTTTTCTGCCCGGACTTAAAAGGCACCATCTGTACGCGGTGCACGGCCTCAGGTGCATCTCGGTCACAGACACCAGCAGCGCGTATCTCGGGCTGGTGGGATGGAGGGGCTTTTGTTGTCGTTTTTCTGGGTGGATTTTTTTTTTTGCGGTACGCGGGCCTCTCACGCTGTGACCTCTCCCGTCGCGGAGCACAGGCTCCGGACACGCAGGCTCAGCGGCCATGGCTCGCGGGCCCAGCCGCTCCGCGGCATGTGGGATCCTACCGGACCGGGGCACGAACCCGTGTCCCCTGCATCGGCAGGCAGACTCCCAACCACTGCACCACCAGGGAAGCCCTGGGACCATTTTTGATGCGACATCTAGCGAATTCATTCCTTTCTCCATGATATCTGGGGTTGAGGTACCAGGGTCGCACCGAACAGCCTTCTGTTGTGTTTGTGTCTGCATGTTTCATTAACACGCATGGAGGCAGCTACCACGACAGGACGGCGCCCCGTGATGTTCAGGAAAGGGTCGGGTCCTGCTGCCCCTGGCCAGCCACCGCGTGCATTTATCACTGACCTCTCCTGCCCCAAACCTCACTCCCCCCGACCCCTTCCGTCTCTCTCCGCTCAGCCTCTCCCATGCCAGGTGTCAGCCAGAGCAGCCGGCAGCCACTTCCTTTCCCCCGTCCCGCGGGGCCGAGCTGCCTCATCCGTCATCTTCAGGGGCCCTGGACACCGGACTTGACCTGTGCCAGCCTGGCTCCTTCTTGGAGGATGAGACCCAGTTTCCAGGACCCCTTGGTCACCCAAGACAGGTGTTCTGGATTACAGTACAGACAGAGCCCCTGTTCGCGTCACAACCACTCTGTCCCTGTGATGCCACCTCCAGCGATGGGGCCCGGGGAGCTTGCTCTTCTGGCTGATGAGACGGTGGAGGACACCCGAGGGCTTCTGGGAAAGGTCACATCACTCTTGAGAGAGATGGTATCTCTTTTGGAAGTTGTCCTGTGGGGATGCGACACCTGGAATTATGACAGGCAGCTTGCAAGCAGCTGTGGATGAAGCCAGACCTGGGCATGGCAGAGCCCAGCCAGCGAGGACCCAGCCCGAGGACATTGCCGAGCAGCTGTGCTGACTGACCCCCGAGAGGCGCTGTGCTTGCCAGCCTCGGTTATAGGAGCTGATGAATGCCCTAGTTCAAGGCCACTTTGGTAGGGCTTCCATTGTTTGCAGGCAAAGGTATCCTGCTTGCCCTGTCCCCCAGCCCATCCCATCCCATCCCTTCCTGTCCACCTGCACCTGGTCCTGGTGGATAGTAACCTTGTTGGGTCTCCCCCTTTCCGGGGCTCGTAGAGTTCCCACCGCTCTGGCCTGCTTGCTCTTCCCTGTCGGAAACTCCCAGCATACTTTGTGCCACATTATTAGTCAGCTGGGGCTGCCATAGCGAATGCCGCACAGTGGGTGCCTTAAACAACAGGCATTCACTGTCTCCCAGTCCTGGAGGCTGGAATCTGAGATCCCGGTGTGGGCAGGGCCGGTTCCTCCTGAGGCCTCTCCTTGGTGTGTAGACGGCTATCTTCTCCCTGTGTCCTCACACAGTCGTCCCTGTGTGTGTGTTGGTGTTGCTTTAAGGACTCCAGCCCTGTTGGATTGGGGCCCACCTTGATGACCTCCTTAAAGGCCCCATCTCCAAATATAGTCACATTCTAGGTTCTGAGGGGCAAGACTCCAACGTGAATTTTTGTGGGGACATAATTCAGCCATAGGGTGAATACAGGGTGGCCTGTAATAGCCACCCTGTCTGGCTGCCTGGACAGACTTAACTTGGGAGAGAAGAAGACCATTTCACTTAAAAGTTGAAGTTACTTTGGGACTTCCCTCGTGGCGCAGTGGTTAAGAATCTGCCTGCCAATGCAGGGGACACGGGTTCCAGCCCTGGTCCGGGAAGATCCCACATGCCGCGGAGCAACGAAGCCGTGCGCCACAACTACTGAAGCCCGTGCACCTAGAGCCCGTGCTCCGCAACAAGAGAAGCCACCGCAAAGAGAAGCCTGTGCACCGCAACGAAGACCCAACGCAGCCAAAAATAAATAGGTAAATAAATAAATTTTATTAAAAAAAAAAGTTGAAGTTACTTCATTTTATTTTCTAGAACATCAGTAATTGGGAATAAGCAGGCTAATCAGTCCACCTGAACTTACCACGTTGGAACTATACTCTCAGAGGCACCGCGGTGGGTGGTGGGAAACACCCACCCACAGGCCAGAGCCCAGTCCCGGACGCTTGCTTTACTTCACATTCAGCTTGTTGTTTTTCTCTACCCAGTGGTGAGAAAAGAATGAAGTGATTTGGAGGGAGGGATAAGAAGTCTTATTTACTGAGTGGCTGCTCGTGGCCGCCTTGACCTTCCTTGGGTCACTGAAGTGTCCACAAAGCCCATGAGGTGGGGTCGCTGCCTGCCCCCCTCACCCCGGCAGATGGGGGCCTGGGGCTCCCAGCCGAGCTGAGTGATGTACCAGCGGTCGCAGTAAGTGGCTGACCTCAGGCCTGAGCACGGCGGGGGTCAGGGGCCTTGCTTAAGTTATTCTTAGCCAGGCGCAGTCTCACTTTCCTGATGATTCACAGCCTGTCTGTGTGACCGGTCCTGCACCTAGCTGACCGCGGCAGAGACGGTCGGCGTTATGGGAAGGGACCCGTGCTGGCCGCAGCAGGGGAGGCGTGGACCGCGTGGGCCATCGGCTGCCCTCGACCCTCTGAGCACGGCTCACTGAGGGATGGATGGGGAGGCGGGGTGGGGGGGGCGTTCAGCTCTGCCTGGGGGGTAAGGGAGTGGGAAGGTGGGCAGGAAGGCTTCTTGGAGGAGGTGACCTTGGCATGACTCACTTTGTGAGCTCTCGTTTGAGCTCAGCACCGTGGAGAACGTCTCTTCCACCCTACCTGGAAACACCATGTAATTTGGAGAGATCAAAACCTGTAAGTAACTGGTGAGGTCGTCCCAACTCCACAGTTATTCCATTCCTTGGTGAGTGAAGTGAGGAACCGGTCTGCGGCCCAGGAAACGTGTCCCCAAGCGAGTATGATCCCTCAGAGAAAAGCGGGCGCTGCGTTCAGTTCTCACAGGACACGAGAGCCGTGCAGGTGCTGGGCCAGGCCCCCAGAGGGACGGGCCTATCCAAGCCACCAGGACTTAGGGGCTCACTTCAGTGTCCCTAGAAGGACAGTCGCTCCTTGCCTGTGAACTTCTCCATAGCTCTGATGGCTGATTAAACTCACCTGACATGGAGGCCCTGGCTGGTGTGTCCCTTGGGGGCCCCTGTGGAGACAGCGCTTCGGCCCCATCTCCCTGGTGCCCTTTACCAGATCAGCTGGGCCTTGGGTCCCTAGGGTTGGAGCGATATCTGAGTATGATCCTGTTTCTGCCCACTCAGGAGTGTGATGGGCCAGGGGACGCCATGCCCCAAGTAAACGGCCATGGAACTGAAGACTTAGTGGCGGGCTGTCTCCATCCTTTCAGCAAGGATTTATTGAACTTCCATTATTTTTGGTGGGCATGCGCCCCTGAAATCCCAGGGTGCTCCACGAGCAGGTTCCCTAGCTCTGAGAGCTCAGACACATCTGTTGAGTTGAACCATATCCCCTAAAAGATGTGATGAAGTCCCAGCCCCTGGTACCTGGGAATGTGACCTTTGGAAATAGGGTTCTTGCAGCTGTGACTCGTGTAGGTTATGGTGGGTTGTACTAGAGTAGGGGGCCCTACATCTCCCGTGACCGTGTCCTTGAAGAGGAGAATGCCATGTAAAGAGAGACATGGAGGAGAGACAGCCGTGCGAGAGCAGAGGCTGAGAACGGAGTGAGGCGTCTGTAAGCCCAGGGACGCCGGGCGTTTCCAGCAGCCATGAGACCTGGGGCAGGGAGCACGGCCCCGGCCTCCATGAGACCTGGGGCAGGGAGCACGGCCCCGACCTCCAGGACGGTGAGAGGATAAATTCCTGTTGATGTGGCCACACACTCTGTGATGGCTTGTTCCAGCAGCCCCAGGACACTGATAACGAGGTCTGGGCTGCCGTTCAGCCATCTGCTGAGTGAAGAGGCAGGACGCGGTGATGTCCAGACCCTTCTTCCTGGCCTGACGTGTGGCGAGCTTCCTTCTTAAGGCATTTGCTTCAGCTCCCTACTCAGCTGCTCTGAGGGGCAGGTGGTACCTACACCCCAGAAAGACGCTGTTGTCTCAAGGCACGGGAGCCCCCTGGCTCCCTCCCCTGAGAGGCTGCTGCCTTTGGGGGGCCCCGCTGGCTCTGTACAGGGGCCGAGACAGGGTCTGCCAGTGAAGGCTGGCTCGAAGCTCTCCCCTGGTCTCAGCCCCTGTTTATATCAATAATACATGTTACATCTAGAAAAGGTAGAAAACACACATACAGTGTGATAGTTAAGAAGCTTTGAAAATGCTAGGAAACTCATCAAATGGACTCAAACAGTAAGGGGCAGTGATGGGCAGCTCCAGCAGCTCGTCTGGAGACCTGGTCCCACTCTTGCTCTCCCGCATGACCGGCTTCACGCTCGGGACCCATCCTGGGGCCGCAGCACCACGGACGCCCCTATCGGGGCAGAAGGGCTGTGCCCGCCCCCAGGAGGCCTAAGGAACAGAGTGGAGTGCCCTCTCCTCCAGAAGCTCCAGACAATGTCTCCCTGAGTCTCGCTGGCTGTTACATTTCACATCCGCCCTTGAACCTGCCACTGGTCCGGGGGGGCAGATGTGCTGTTGGCTTTGAGCCCATTGGCGCCTGTCCCGGAGCTGGGGATGGGGTCGGTCCCACCTGAGCCACAGAGCTGAGAACGGTGGTTCCCACCGAGTGAAATCTGGGTGCTGTCAACACAAGGTGGGAGGCTCAGTGTGGGCACAAAGACCAAGAACTGCTAGAGGAGGGAAATAAGGATGGCCTCGACCACCCCCCGGGGACCAGCGGGGCCTCCTTGCACACCTGGACGATGCATGGGATGGTGGTGGTCACACTGACAGTGTGGTGACGTTTACTGAGTGATGCCTGTGCACCAGGCACTGTGCTCAATGCTTCATGGACGTCGAGCCATTGGTCCTCGCGTCACCCCAGGAGGCGGTCACTGAACAGATTGACTGAGCCCCGCTTTCGTGCTGGGTGTGTCACAGATGCTAGGGTGCCCTCTCGGAGCCGCCCTTCTTACAGACGTGACTGTCCCCATTTTATGCGTGAGAAAGTTGAGGCCCAGAAGGCGAAGCCGCACAGCCTGAAAGTTGCAGAGCTGAGATCCAACTCCTGGGTCTTTTCCTCTAAAATGTGCTCACGTGTGAGAGTGTTTTTCAAACAACGACTGGCCACGTCAGACGACACTGCCAGCACGCCTGGCCGCCCTTCTCCAGGCCGGCTGACCGAGACACTGCCCTGGCCGCAGGGGCCGCTGACTTCAAGTCTTGGACGTGGGTGGACCTGACCTCGACCCCTGGGCCTCCTGGCAAAGCAGGGCCGCCCCGAGTGCACGCACTGACCGTCGGGTGAAAAATACTCAAATGAAGACTTCGTGCGTTTTCTTCGAGCCCATTTTTGAAGACCTCGTTCTCGGCAAGGCAACCAAGCTGACTGCCGGGGGCCCAGGCCCCAGAGACACAAACTCGGCCACTGGCCTGGCTTGGTCAGCTCCCCGCCATGTGATCCTGGCTCAGTTACTTCACCTCTCTGGGCCCCGGTTTACTCGTCCCCAGCAGGAGTCGGCTCACTCCCACCCTCAGCCCAGATCCTGCCTGGCTGTGCTCGTTGCCGTACTGTCCTCCGTGGCTGCCTGCTCCGTGCAGTGGAGTAGAGGAGCTGGATGGAGACCATGGCCAGCAAAGCCCCAAACACTCCCTATCTGGCCCTTTGTGGAGAAGCCTGCCCACCCTTGACCTGGAAGATGGGAATACTTGTACCTGCGAGAGGAACGTGGGCTCCACAGGGCCCCCTCACCAGTGTGTCCCCTGCCTGTCACCAACCCCTGGGGGCTGTTTCAAGATTTAGGGAGAGGACTTCCCCGGCCGTCCAGTGGTTAAGACTCTGCACTCCCAATGCAGGGGGCACGGGTTAGATCCCTGGTCAGGGAACTAAGATTCCGTATGCCCTGCGGCACGGCCGTAAAAACAAAACAACAACAACAAAAAGATGTGGGAGAAATGGTGTGTTTGGCCCTTAGCACAGTGCCCAGCCCCCAGTACGTGCTGAGTGACCTTAAGCTACTGTCCTCCTGCGATGGGACCAGGCAAGGAACACTGCCCGGCGTGCTCGGCGGGCTTGGGGTCCAGAATGTGGGTAGACCCTCTAGCTAGACGGGTCTGCTCTAGAGGGACCGCCCTGGGGAGGCTGTCTCGCTGCTAGTTGAAACTTGAAAGGATTAACAGACGCTGCCGTCTCTGATAGGCTCTGGGCCGATGGCAGCCCTTGAGCCAAGAGCTTCCCCATCCTCCTGTGCGCCCTGTGAGTGGCGGTGACAATGCCCCCGGATGCGGGCCTCCGGCCCTCGTCCCTGGTGCTGCCCGCCCACCAGCCGTGGCTATTGTCTGCTGGGCCGAGGTGTGGCTCAGGGCAGGGGCCGGCGGGCAGGGGGACTGTGGGAACGGATTAGAGGCCAGGGGCTTGCGTCCCCTCTGCATAAACTCCTGATCAAAGACATTCCTGGGCTGACAGAGCCCTGTGCATGGCGGAGGCCAGCCCAGCGTGCGGGACACATGCCTCATGCAGCCGCCCCCCGGAGTTGGGATTGGCCTCGTGGTGGGACAGCCGAGCCCTGCTGCTGCCGGGCTTCCAGGAGGGACGGGCTCAGAGGGAAGGTGGGGAGCCTGGCGCCCAGGGTCCCAGCAGTACCCACCTCTGCAAACACGCCTGCCCTGGGGCCCCTCGAATCTGGGGCCCTGGCAGGGAACTGACTCGCCTTAGTGCCCAGGCTGTGTCCCGGGGCTTATCGGGCCTCGTCAGGGCGATGAGGTGCTCCCGGCCGCTGGGGAGCCCCCCGGCCCCCGAGTCCGCACCGCACCCAGGTCAGGCAGGGCCCAGCCCTCGGCAGCTCACAAAGCCCGCAGCCCGCACGTGGCCCTACTGCTCAGCGCCGCTGCGTGCAGGCGGGGTGCAGGGCGTGGGCAGAGAAGGACCAGCCGGACAGCTGTCCCCAAGGGCTCACAGCCCAGAGGGGAAACACCACGTGTAATGGCTCCTGGACCACCAGAGCCACCTGGCTGGGGCAGGGTGGAGAACACCGCAGAGTCTTACATGAGCCTGGGGGAGAGCAGGGGGTGGGCACTCCAGCACAAAACTGGAGGCCGGAAGTAGTCTGGTGTGTCCTGCAGTCCCCTGGGCAGAAACTTCGGGGAATGAGGAGTCTGAGGCTGGGGGAGACGGGGGGTGAGGCTGGAGAGATGGGCCAGGTCCCAGGACCCCAGATGGAGCCGGAAGGAGCTAGAAGCCCCACGGGGTTCTGGCAGAGGGTGGTGGGCCCGCCTGGGGCAGGGAGACTGGCTGGGAGGCAGGGAGGCCCCAGGTGAGTGGCTGTGGGCCCGAGTGAGAGCAGGCGTTCGGGCTTCCGGGAGGGGCAGTGGAGTGGACACGGAAGGCTTTGTCTCCAAAGGCCAGTTTTTGTTTTCCTGATATGCACAGGGCAGCCAGACCCCCATGGGGGGGGTCCCCATGAGAGGATGCCCGAGCTGACGTGGGCGGTTGGAGAGGTCTGGGCCCGTGGCATAACTGAGAGAAAAGCCTGCTGCCCCTCCTCCGGGGGCCTCACGGCCGGGGAGACGGCCCTGGGGGGCTCCGGGCCCCTCCTCACTCGGCCCAAACCCTCTGTGTACTTTGGGTCCCATCTGCGCCCCTGCCCCTGCCTCCCCCCGCCTCCCCCTGTGCCTCACAGGCCACCTCCCCGTCACGCCCTCTTCCTTTCCACTGTCCGACCTGTCAGCCCACAAACAGATTTTCCACCTGCAACATTAGAAACCATCAAACAGCCCCGCAGGTCTGGCGTCCTGTGCGTCCAGCTGCCAGTGCAGTGCAGGCCGGCCCCCCGGCCTCCGCTGCCCAGATTCTCACTGGAACTTAATGCAGTCAGAGTGTTGGCCCTGCTCCTCAAGATAGCCCGAGGCCCTTGTGGCGTCGCAGCCTCGCTTGGGCCCCTCTGTACGCCCATGGTCATCGATGTCATCGGGCCCTGGTGCTGGCACAGACTAGCGGGTCCCCGGGGCTGAGCCACCGCGGTGGTGCAGAGCAGGCCCTGGGCTTCAGGGCACCTCCCGAGGCTCTGACCATCGCTCGGTCCCCTTTCAGAGCACCCTGTAGGCCCCGGGGGCAGGGGCCTTGCCCCACGTCCCCACCCAGCCGGCGAGGGACTGGGGCAGGGAGGCAGCAGTTCTGGCGCCTGCACACCCCACCTCCTCCCAGAAACTCCAGGCCCCACCGACCCTGCGGGCACCCCCTGGGCAGGCTGGCCCACGGCACGCGCTTCGTTAGGGCTGCGGCGAACTGACCTGGCAGCCAGTGCCATCCTTGGCGCGTGACCCAGGCCTCCTCCGGGCTCTGGAGCGCTCGCTGAATGCTCAGCTGGGGGGTGAGGGCACCTTGGGGAGCTCCCGGCTCTGGGAAGAGGCCCCGGCCCCGCAGAGCTGGGACCAAAATTCATTTCCCACCTCCACCGGCTTTGGGAACGCGGCCAGTTCGCAGGCATCTGGAGCCCAAAGGTGGACGTCACAGGTGTCCACCAGGCCTCCCAGGTCGCCGGGTCCATGTGAAAGGCCACTGGACCGCTGCCCGGACACTGGCGTCGTTCCCCCCTGCCCCGAGCTCAGGGCACCTTGGGGCCATGATTCACCCAGAGCAAACAGCACTTTGTGCCAGAAGAGGGTTAGCGCATTCATTTACTTTCCTATCTGCAAATAACCTGGGAGGGCGAACTGGCCAGACGTGGGCTGGGAGGCGGCTGATCGACGGGGCTCACGTCACCCGGGCCAGAGCCGTAGTCTGAGGTGGTCGGGGCCGCCTGCGAGCCGTCCTCAAACTCTGGAGGGGGTCCACGCGGCCCTCTCCCACTACTGACCTCTGGTCCGGATTTCCTCCTGGCTGGGAGGGAATCACACCCTCCTTCTGCATCACCAGGGGACCGCTGGCCACGTCTGGAGGGATTTTTGTGGTCACGACCGGGGTCGGTCCTGTCATCTAGCGGGTGGAGGCCGGGGATGCAGCCCAACAGCCCACGGTGCCCAGGGCAGCCCCCCATGACAGAGGATGGCCTGGCCCCGGCGTCCGCAGGGCCGAGGCGGGCCCCCTACCCGCCTGCCACCCCCATCCAAGGAACTTGGGGCGCATGGCCCTGGCTCCCTGCCCGCCCCAGGAAACAGACAAGCGGACACTGCACTGGGGTTTTACCAATTTTATTTCTAGACTTTTCACGTTTGTCTTGTTTCCTGCTGGAAACGTGCCGGTTACATGTCTGTGCTGGGAAACACCGTGGTGTGCAACCAGAAACACGCACAGACCCCCAGGTGCCTGCCCGCCCGGACCCTCAGACTTGCTGGTCACGGGACAGACCTCCTGTGCTCCCGGACCTGCCACTGGCCTTTGGCCTTAGAGCACACACATCTCACCCCCCCACCACGGACAGACCGTCCCTCACGGACCCCGTTTGGTTCAGACAGAGACGCCGCAGCCAGAATGGTTGAGGTAAGCGGAAGCAGTGTTCCTGCAGGGGTGGGGTGGGGCGGGGCGGGTTTGCACCTGCCAATGGCCTTGAAGCGCACGGGCTGCCCCGCCTGGGGCCGCCGCGGACGGTGCAAATCCAAATCCTTTTGGTTCGGCAGCGTGTCAGGCGGCTCTCGGGCACACAGCACTGTTGGCTGGCTTCGTTAAGATCTGAAGTCTCTTTAAAGGAGCATTTGCTATAATGACCAGAACAACAAACAGAACACTAATAACAGATACAACGCACCCCGAACTGTGACACAGGCCAGAAGCGATTCCACTCATGCCAAATGACCGACTCCTACAGCACAGCACCACAGTGGCACATGAAGACATACTTGTTACAATAATAATAATAATAATAATAATGCAACTTTCATAGCTATACGCAAAGAACGATACGGGCTGTAAAAACTACGATGATGGTAAATCCCAGGTCAGATGGGGAGTCCAGCATAACAGGCGCAGGGCAAAGGAAACGGACATGGCCTGTCTCCAGAGACGCCCGGGGGGGTCCTCGTGAACGCGGCCCGGCGGGGTGGGGATCCCCCACCAGGTCCTTTTTGGGATCTCGTCCGCGTGTCTGTCTGCCGAAGCAGCAGACAGAGCCTGACCACCTGGTCTGCAAAATGGCTAAGTGAAGCTTGAGGTAATTGTGAAACAGGAACCTTTTTGGAATAGAGCAGTAATCACATTAAGTCAAAATTGATCACATAAAAAAAAAAAAAAAAAAAACAACAACAACAACGCTACCAAAAACAAAAGGCATCCGTAATACATTTTTTCTATGAGAAAATTCAAACTAGAACATGGCAGTATATGACATTGTAAAACAAAAAAAAACTGATTCTCCAATAGCAGCAAAACAATGTGAAAGATAAGAGAAGCGATATGCATCTGTTTCCAAACTGTACTGGGAAGTCATCGGTAGCAGCGAATAAAGAAAAATGGAGCCGCAGCCTGTCCCTCGCGTGGTCCCCGCCCACCTCCCCTCCACACACTTCCTCCCTCACCTCCTCGCTCCCTTCAACACTCCCTACAGAATAATTACAAAAACGAACATAGCCAAGATGTGCAAATTATCTAGCGGTCGCTAAATTTCTTTTTTGAAAGGAGGGTTCGGGGATGAGATCGTATTGGAACTGAACTCGGAACTGAACTTGTTTCCAGCATCCTAATTGTGCTTATAACTCTGACACCTGTCCAGTTGGATCCCTCTGCGAAAAGCCAATCGGGCCAAATTAGCCAAATCCACGTCTTTGTGTTTTTTCCTCGGGATTTTTTTCCCTCTCTTATAAAAGGACCTAACTTGAACAAACTGTCCTACACCTGCAACATCTAACGCAGAAAAGTGTGTGTGTGTGTGTGTGTGTGTGTGTGTGTATCAGGGGAGACTGCATTACTTTATAAATCATACTGGCCTTACGAACATCCTCTGCAATAAATATTCTTTTTAGCCTTAACTATAAATTATATATTTTAGTGTTTAAAAACCTTCCGTGGCAAAACATCTGAAGAGAACTCTGAAACTGCTGGTTCTCTAGGTAAACCTTTAAGGCCCCTACTTTCAAACACCAGTTGGCACGGAAGGATTCCTAAACTTCAACTTCTCTACAGAAAAGGAAAGGAACACATCATCCTGGCAGTGTGAGAATGAATGCACGTTTTCTTCTCCTTGACCGGAACCCAGCCCTCCAAAACATCATCTCCCTTTCGCTAACACCATATCAACAAGCACCTGCCTCGCCGTCCTGTCTGCACCCAAGTACTGGAATATTCCCAAACCATTCCATTAAGAAACCGTTCTCCGCCCCCTCCACACACAACATACACAGAGATGTCACCTAGAGACTGAAAGTGCTTTGAAATGGAATGGTTTTGGAATATTGAGAAGGAACAAAAAACAAAAACCAAAAAACGAAAAAAAAACAGCTGTAGACTTCACCTGGATGTGAGCAGGCTGCAGATCTGTTGGGTGAAAAACCAGCACCTCATAAACAGGTAACTACAAAAATATGAAGATTATAAAAATAGAATATATTAGGTCACTATTGCGGTCTCTCTTTCTAGTAGCGGACGCTAGGAGTCGGAGGTGGCCTTCCGTCACCGAGGCGCAGGCTGGCGCCCGCAAACCCCTCAGGTGGTTGGTCCACAGGCAGAAAGAGGATCAGGCCTTGAAAATGCCGAACTCTACGCTACCCTAGCCGAGAGGTTACATCAGCCATCGACAAGGTGAAGGTTACATGCCTACCTATGAAATAAAATAAACAAATGACTTATAAAGTGACTACATGCATAAGCGAGATACAGGATGCCTAGAACAGCCTTAAAGCTCTGCCCCTGGGAAAAGCACACGGGTAGAGTTCTATCTAAAACCCTCTTCTACTTTAAAAACGGGTTGTGGACTTCCTATTTTTTTTTTCAAACGTTTTTATGCTTTTTGTTTGTTTGAAACACATAAAGAATCAAATCTAATCCTCCCCTGCAGACTCGCTTCTTGTGTTAACGCCTATCCTTATAACACAGAGACACAAACACATGAATATAAAAACTAGTTGATTACGGGGTATACAATCTTCTATTTTTGTAGCACAACCCTCCTCCCCCTCCAGCTCAGGGTTATGCAAATTCTATTTTTTCCTCTCCTTTTTTTTTTTTTTTTCTTAAAGATAGGTTTTCGGGGACGTTTCTTTTCTTTTGCTTAACTCAGAGACAGAAGGGAGAAAGAGCAAAGGAAAACACCAAGACACTGAGGGGCGGGCTGCCTTCCGACGGCGACTGGGCCTGAGCGGCTCCGTCCGCCGAGCCCGGCCGGCCCCGCTCCCGCCGCGGTGCCCTCAAATGTCCACGTCGCGCACGTCGGTGGGCGTGCAGGCCAGGTCCGCCTCGTCCTCCTCCTCCCCCTCCTCCGCGGCCTTGGGGTCCAAGTTCTGCTGCTGGGCCTGGCGCAGGCTGGACTCCAGGAGGGCCTCGATCTGCTCCTGGCAGGCGCGGAGGCAGTCCTGCACGAGACAGGTCCTCAGGAGGCGGCCCGCGGCGAGGGGCCCCTTCCCAATGCTCACCGAAAACGCCGCCTCCCCCAAACCCAGGAAGCCGCCGCCCAGACCCCAGGATCGACAGTGGGGACCCTGTTTGCCCACCAGCTGCCCTCCCGGCCTGAAAAGCCCACGTCAACCAGGCCACGGTGAGCCCACTCGGGACCCAAGGGCTCTGGTGGACACAGACGCTCCTGCCCACCTGCCCCGAATCCCCTGCCTGCCCGGCCGCTCGCTGGAACTCCTCGCCGGGGCTCTCATCTCTGGGCCCAGGTCCCCACCAGCCCCACTGCTGCCCTCCGCGAATTCAGCGCCATCTGATCCAGGATGGGGAGGCCCTCTGAGGCCCACTTTTCGGACTTAACCTCTGCCGTGTCAGCCCTCGCAGTGAACCCAGCATTCCGTGATGAATGGCCGTCAAAAGCGTTAGGCCGTGCTTGACCGAGGATGAATGCTGGGTGGCCCCGGGGCCTTTATCCCCTGTCCTCTCCCGTTCGGGCCTGCGTCCTGGGAGACGCTCTGGCCGCGCACAGCTCCCGGCAGCGACCACCCCGCGTGTTCAATGGAGAGGAGGAACCCCGGAGGCCGGGGGCCTCTCCTGGTCCCACCACGGGCACATCTCCCAGCAGCTCGAAGGTGCCGCCCACAGCCGGGCAGTCGCGGCTCCCGGATCTGAACAGAGAGGCTGCCCCAACTCCTGGGATGCCACACGGGGCTTCTGTTCTAGAGCCAGGGAAAGGCTCCAGGGCAGCCTGGGAAACAGACCCATGCCTTTCCCACAGGAACGAGGTTCAGCACGGAGAAGGCACTGCTAACTTCCTCCTAGATGGGGCTGGAAACGGTGCGCCCCGCCCCAAAGAAGTAAAGCCAGGCCAGGAGGGCTTCTGAATGAATCCCTGGAGATCTCCCAAGGGGACAGGGCTTATGGGGCCGGGGGGCTTTCCTACCCACCCTTTCAGTATTCGTCACGGCAAAGGAGGAGGCAGGGTAGGTGCCAAAGGCCCCATTTTACAGAGGAGGAAACTGAGGCCCAAGGCTCCTGACGGCCTCCTCAGGCTCTGATCCAAACACCCACCACGGCCTACTGAGGCCCGAGAGCCTCCACCCACCCACTGAAGGCAGCCCCCCAGAGGTGGCTCCCTGGCCCCTGTAACCTGGGGGGCCGCGCTGTGGAGCGGAGAGCAGAGGCGTACAGGAGGGGCCTCCCCTCTGCAGGTCCCGGCGCATCCTCCAGCTCCACGGCCCATGCTTCCTCCTCCCAGCAGCCCGCTTGGTACTGCAGCCTCACCCCGTGAAGAGCAGACTGTGACCACGGGGCCAGCTCTAGGGATGGGCAGACGCGGCCACGCCCCGGGGCCTCCACAGCCCAGAATTTGCTCATCTGAGCTCAGCGACATTTGTCACCCGGTCACCAGACTGACGAATTTCAGCCTCAACTGATTCCTCCCACCATTCCTCAGCCGTAGGGCATTTTGCTTCAGATCTAATTAAAATAATCTCTATTCAGATAAGGGATCACACAGCGATTTCCTACCACTGTCTGTAGACAGCGCTGTTTGTGGCATTTCTAGCTGGGGGACGGCGCTGGCCCTGGCAGCCAGGCGAGGATGCCTCCCCCTCCCAGGGGGCCACCGAGCTGCCCGTGCCTACAAACAAGAAGGCATCCTCCTCTGGGGGTCACGCAGGCTGGTGGCCAAGCACCGCTGGCAGAGAACAGGCAGGCATCCGTCTCACACCAGCTTTCCTCCCCGAGCCTCCTGGGCGCTCGAGGGTGGACCGCCAGACGCGGCTGGAGCCGGACCCGGACCGGGGATCGGGGTCAAGGTGGTCACTGGCTCCTACTCGGGACACTAGTGGGGCCTGGCAGTGACCCCCGCCACCAACCTCGCTGGTCTAATTTGGTGAAGCCCCAAACCCTTGTAATTGTTATTTTAATTCTTTGAGCAAAGAAAAGAAAAGAATGGGGAATAAGACAGTGGCATTTTTAAGTAAAAAGATACAATGGACTCCAGCTTCCAAAGCAGCAGCCTCTCAAAGGGGGTCATAAAAACAAGTTGTCTGTACCAGGCCCATTGTGGATGGGAGACCTCACAGGGGCCCCTGTAAAGCGGCCATTTGTCGGGAGTCCACGCTGTCGCCCAGACAAAGCTCGACGGGGCCTCACCCCACACACCATTAGGGCACGGATCATTGACCCGGCCTGCCGTGTGGCCCCTCTTCCTGACGGCCCCCCGCCACGACCCCAGGAGGGGTTAAGGCTCCTGGGCGCCCCTGGGGCCACCAGAAGCCTGGGAGGACCCTCCCGCCCATCGCAGGTTCTGGGAGGTGTTTCTCCTCCCCCAGGAGCCCCCCAGGAGACGGGGTGGAGTGGCCCCCGGGCAGCGTGTGCCAGGGCCACGGCCAGGTCCTGTGCCTCTGGACGCAGGTGGCTGCCTGTCCCCCACGTGGCCCCAGCCTCTGCCACTTTCCACCGGACGACTGCAGCTTGGGCCTCCCAGGCCCTGGATGCTTCTAGTACCCGGTGCCGGACAGGCCCCCCAGCCAGCGCCGGAGCGGTTACTTACCGGGTCACACCTGATCACTTTGGAGAGGAACCGCGTCAGGCGGTGATAGGACAGGAAGCTGTTGGCGCTTCCCAGGTGCAGGCCTTGCACCGCGGCCACCACGCTCCCGGCAGCCACCATGGAGGGCGGGTTGGAAATGAACTTCACATCTGCGGAGAGCGAGGGAGGCAAAGGGGTTGTGAGTGGGGACGCAGCAGGACCCCTGTGACCCGGACCCCCCTGAGGCCCTGTCCCGCAGATGGCTGGTCTTGAGGGGGTGGTCAGGAAGTGGGCGCCAGCAGGGGCAGAAGCCGGGCCGGACTCTCTGACCACGAGCTTGTGATGCTCATTTAACAACAGCAGAGGGACTTGCCTGGTGGCGCAGTGGTTAAGCCTCCGCGCTCCCAGCGCAGGGGGCCTGGGTTGGATCCCTGGTCAGGGAACTAGATCCCACAGGCATGCTGCAACTAAGAGTTTGCGTGCCACAACTAAGGAGCCCGAGTACTGCAACTAAGACCCAGTGCAACCAAATAAATAATGGTAAAAAAACAAAAAACCTCCCCATCCCCTTCCCCACCCCCCGCCGCAAACAGCAGAAATGCTAAGCAAGAGAACAGCTGCTGGAAGAGACAACGGGGGGGTGGGTGGGGGAGGAGGCACAGTGGCCTCTGCAGAGGGGTCATCGCTCACTCCCTTCTCTTAGCACGTGAGCCTGTGAATGTATCACTTATTCACAAAAGCCCGACGAAAAGAAAACCCGCAAGGAAGCAGACGCGTCCCCTACAACACTAACCCCAAGTACCTGCGCTGCCAGGTCCCAGGGGGAGTGGCCGTCTTGCACATGGGAAGATGGGCCCAGGGAAGCCCCCACTGCCCTCAGATGCTTATCCCCACTTCATCTGCCTCCAGGGACACGGCAGGGCTACAGCGTTACTTCATCTGCCCGTCCTCAGCAGCTCTCCGCAAACTGCTGGGAAACCCTGCACCTCTGGGCAGGTGGGCTCCAGGGTCACCTCCTGGCAGCTCTCCGCAAACTGCTGGGAAACCCTGCACCTCGGGGCAGGTGGGCTCCAGGGTCACCTCCTGACAGCTCACTGACATGGGAACTTCTGGTTTCCCTCCTGGCAGCACACTCGTCACGGACGTGAGGACACCTAAGAGGTGACCCAGCGCCTGTGGGCCGCCTTTCTGTTGCTCCCAACGAGAAACTCCTGGCAGGGAAGGCCACCGATTTCAGCATCTGAACCAGGGGGCCTCTCAGTGTGGAGCCGGGCCCTAGAAGGTCAGCCCCTACCCCCTCATCCTGTGCCCAGGAACTGGACGGTGAGCTGAGTGGGAGGGCACTGGGCACAAAGGGAGTGTGCGGCCCCCGGGGGCTGGGGGCCCCCCCGCCCCTCCCACTGGCCTGAGAATAAACAGCCAGGGCCTCTCATTCAGCGGAGCGGGAGCCAGCAGAGGGGTGGGAAGAAGAAAGGCAGCCAGGCGGCCACACTGACGGGGCGACAAAGCTGCTGCTGGGCGCTCCGACCACTTGAAAAAGCAAGTCCCTCACAAGGCGCGCCCTCTCTCCCCTTTAAACGGGACCAGTTCCACCCGGGCTGGGAGCCAGGAGCCCGGGATGAGAGGTTTTCATTGAGGCTAACCAGGACTGCACAGAAATCGCTGTGGCCAGAGCGCAGGTTCTGAGGCCGCAGCTCGAGACCCGGTCCGACAGGGAAGGAATAACTAAACGCAGGCTGTGTGTGTGTGTGTGCGCGCACGTGTGCGCGTGCCTTGGCGCGTTTATGGGCTTAGATTGAGAAGCCCGCAGGTTTCAACTCGGAAGCTCCAACAGCTGTTCCTATTCACTGCCCGGCTGCAAAGAGCCCAGCGGGCCACGGCCAGGGTGGGCATTGGAGCTGCACCGCTCCACTGACCCTGCTCAGGCCCATTCATTCAGCTCAGTTACGTGCCAACCTCAGAGGTACCTCACCGGCCGCAGCAACGCTCTACTGCGTGCATACATCCGTACACAGGTTAAAAGCAGGGCAAAACCCAACTCTGTGCATGGGGGACGTGCCCCCTCCCGCCCCCATGCACACCCGGGAACCCAGGTCTGCAGGGCGCACGGACCAGGGAGAGCAGAGGCCACCCTTCCCCCGCCGGCCCCCTGCACCGTTAAAAGGGACCCTTGCTACACGCAGAGCAAATCATCTCCCGGGACTTTCACTCAAGCCTCCACTTCACAAAATCTGTTTGCTTTTAGGCTGTAATAAGTCGATCTCATCTCGAGAGGCCCCCTTGTGACTAAGGACACTGCTGTGTGCCAGTTAGGTTCCAACGGACCAGGACCCGGTCGTGGTGGGGTGCCGCTCCCCTCCCTCCCCTGGCCTGCCTGTCCCCCACCGGGGCCCACCGAAGCTAACGCATGTGAAAAGCTGGGTCACCCCTGGCCATCCCTCCGCCTTCACCCGAGGTGTGCCCAGGCCGGGGGTGCTGGACAATCTCAGTAGCTGGACAGCCAGCACCAAGCACATTCACGGCCTCTGCGCCCGGCTTCTGCGCTGCCAGCACCCCACACGGGCTACACACCCCGCCTCCTGGGGTCCTGGGACAGGGGGAGGTCCAGGCTGCCCCAGCCACCCTGGGGGGAGGGCACGCAGGAAGTGTTCTCTGCATTATCTGCCGGAGACTTTGCCGTTTCTCTGAACCACTTTCAGCTCCATAAAAGGCTGCCGAGAAGTCCCTGGAGGCTTCTCTTCTCAGAGGCGTCCCAGCCGGAGAATGCCTCCTGCCTGCTTGCTGGGCAGGCCTGGAGGCTGAGGGGACGCGCGTGAGAGCCTCCCCCTCCCCGCCCAAGGCCGGGTGCTGCGGGGCAGGAATGCCTGGCGAGGCGGCGCCCTGACCCCTCAGATTCATCCGGGCCTCTGGTCTGCCCCCACCCCGTGGCTCGCTTGGAAGGACTCAGAAAGAGGGGTTCACGCCTTGAGCGGGCAAAAGAGGGTGGGGAGGCCAGCAGAATCTTCCCAGCTCTCCTGACCCAGACGTCAGGAGGGTGACACGAGGTGGCAGGCTGGGGGGGCTCCACCCCTTCCGGGGAGGGGGTGAAGGATGCCAGCTCCCCCCTTTGGTGCCCTGTCGCCCTCAGGTCGCACCAAGTGAGCCCCAGGCAGCTTTGACGGCTGAGGCCTGGCCAGCGGCAGAGGTGGCCCACGGCAGAGCTGGGCAGGATGGGGGCAAGGGTCCTCCGATCAGGGTCTCCGGAGGTCCTGGGCCAGCTCATGGGAGTGGAGAGGGGGAAGAGGTCGCAGGGGCTCAGGGGCAGGGCTGGGACGAGCAGGAGGCAGCACCGTGTGTCTCACTGGGTTCTGAGTGACTGGCCGTCTGGGGGCTGGGGAGAGGGCTGTGCCGGGGAGGGGCCCCCAGGGATGGTCCAGAGCGGTGCCGGGGGAAGGACGGAGGGCCTGCTGCTGCCGCCAACCACAGCAGCCCAAGCCCAGGCCGCTAGGAAGCCACTCCCAGGGCAGTGAGCTGAGCCGCCCTGCGGCGCCCCTGGCGGGGCCTCAGGCGGCCAAGCGCCTCTGTTGGCCGCCCCCGCACGAGGGCCGCTGCTGGCCGCCCAGAGCACGTGGTCCAGGCACTGCCGGCCGGCGCTCCCCACCCCTGTAGGCGCCCCTGGCAGGTGGCCCAGCCCGGGAGAGGCCAGGAGGGGGCCCCCGCAGCTCAGGCTCCTTGAGGACACGGGAAGGACTGGGGTGGGGGGAGGAGGCAGGCTAGACTGCCAAAGACAACCCCGTTCAGCATGTAGTGACCCCCGCCTGGCGTGGGGAGCAGAAGCCACATCAGCTGGACACAGGCAGGCTGCCGCCCAGCCTCAGCGGCCCGGGCCCAGGAGCCCACACCCCCTCCCTGGAGCCCCAACAAGAAGCCCAGCCCTCTGTTCCCCGGAACAGGGAAAGAGGAGAGCTTCCGAGAGCGGAGGAGCCTGGGGACCACATCCTTGGACGGGGAAACCGAGGCAGAGGGCAAGAAGCTCCTCCAGGGGCACCCAGAGGCCCGGCCGGCACCCTACCTGTGGCACAGAGGGCAACGAAGGTCTGCGCGTGTTTGCGGATGACCTGTTTGCTCTCCTCGACCACCGGCATTTTGGAGAGGAAGTGTTCAATGAAGTCGTGCGGGGTCGTGGCAGCCAAGTTCCACTTGAGTTTGTTCACCAAAACCAGCTCCATTTGCTGCGGAAATGGAGGGACACGTGCGTGAAGAGAGGCGCAGGCGCGGACCCCAGTGCAACAGGGGGCGAGGAGAAGGAATGGGGCGTGTTGGAGGGTCCGGGAAGTTGGGGGGACAACGCGCAACCCCACATCCAAACAGAGAAGGTGCCGCTCGCAAAGGCTCCCGTTCTCGATCAAGCCCACCCTCCGCGGGTGGAGACCAGAAGCCCGCGACACCTGGAACGCGAGGTCTGGTTGTTCGCGCGGGCCCCTCGCCGCCACCACCGCTAGAGGGCGCACGCCGCCCACTTTTCGCGGCGCTAGGGGCGCCGAGGCGGTGGGAGTCGGAGGGAGAGAAAGTGTGAGTGAGGTGGGGCGGCGGGGGACCCGTCAGCTCCTCGAGAGGGGCCCCACCGGTGTGGCCGCCCTCCCTGGGGGCAGAGGGTCTCTCAGCGGCCCGCGGGGGCCCCTGGCTCTCCGCACCTCCCCCACCCCCGGGGTCCCACGGCTAACGGGGCATCCGGGGGCGGTGGGGGTCCCAGGGTTACCAGCAGCTCGTCGGGCCGGATGGAGTTGTCAGTATAGATGCACAGCTTCTCGGCCGTCAGGGGGATGGTCTCCTTCATCTTCGAGGCGACGAACATGCAGGTGGCCCCCAGCAGCTGCAGGCGGCTCTTTTTCACGGGCTCCAGCGACAGGAAGCGGTCCAGGTAGTTCATGGCCAGCGGGAAGACCTCCTCCTCGCACTTCTGCTCCTCGCAGACCTGCCGGGGCACCGGGGGCCGTGACCGCCGCCACCGGGAGCGCCCGGCCCCCTCTGCGGAGACCTCGCGCCCCCCACCCGGCTCGCGCCAGGGCTGCGGGGCCCCGAGCGCGAGGAGGGTCAGGGCAGGGGGCGGCAGGAGCTGCCGCCGCCGCGCCCCCTTCCCCGAGAGTCCCCCAAACCCACCCACCCGAAACTGAAAGGGAAAGTCCCGGCAAGGCTGGCACAGTGGGGGCGGGAGTTGGCACGGCTGGCCGGCGTGTGCCGCGCGCGGGCGGCGGACCCCGGCCCGCGTGGGTGCTTCGGGACCCTCCAGGCCTGGGGTCGGCACCAAATGGGGTGCAGGGCCGTGGGGCGGGCCGCGGGGATGGGCGCCGCGCTCGCAGCGCCTGCGAGACACAAAGGTGGCGTCCCAGGCCGCCGCGCCGCATTTCCCCAGACGTCATCTTTTCAAAAAATATTTAAAAATATTAAAAAATTAACTGGGTATATAAAAAACCCCTGAAAATGACCCTCAGGCGGTCCTTTACCCAGGCCGGGGGTCGGGAGCTCGTTGCAGGCTCCAGGGAGAGCCCCAGGAATTCAAACTCGGGGGCCCCCCTTCCCCCTGGGCGCGGGCGCTGTTTCCCCTCTCGCAAGGGCACCACGCCGCACTTTTAAAAATTATTTTAAAATACTTGCGGTGCACTCAGGAGCCCACTGAAGGCCTGAAAACGTGCCCCTGGACCCCGGCTCGCTCCGGACTGGTCCCCCAAGCTGAGACCCCTGCAGAGGAGGGTCAATCCCCAGCGTCTCGGGGGCCACGCGACCTTGCAGCCCGGCGTGCTCTCCGGCCCAAGCTGGCCGTGCGGGGCGCCCCGGGACTCACTGCTTGAACAAAGGGGCCCCCTCTCCCGAGCGGGGTCCCCTCACAGCTGCCCGAGCTCTGGCCCCTCGCCCCTCCCGCCGGCTCCCGGTGGCCGCACGGCCCCTCGCGGCGGCCCCAAGCGCCTCGCCGGCCGCTCCCCACCCCCACCCTGCCCCCAATTATTAATAAACACTTTTGCTTTGCAATAAAAGAACAAAGATGGCGCATAATACTGGCACGAGCGTCCCTTGCATACGTGTCCATGGATATTAATTTAAAAATCAAATCTATGCCCCCTCCCCCTGGAGCTGGCGGCTCAGCGGCCGCGCGGCCGGGAGAAGAGGCGCAGCGGGGCTCTGGCGCAGGCGGGGACTGAGCAGTGGCGGTCCAGGCGGGGGCCGCAAAGGGCGCCCAGCCTGCGGGCCCCAACCCTGAAGCAAACTGGGGTGCCCCGGTCGTGGTTTTCGCCCAAGGTACCCCTCCTCGACCGCTGCCCCCCAAGGGAATATCCAATAACCCCACCCCCACCCCCTCCTTGTTCAAAAAATACCCAGAATATCTATATATTTCGGAACTACGATTCCTATCAACACTCTGGCAAACTTCAAAAGTTGGGGTGGGAGGGAAGGGAGGGCGATGAGTGGCAAAGAAAAGTGGGTTTGCGCAACAAGTCGCAGGAAAGTGCTAAGAGAGCCGCCCGGAGCCCCGCACCTCCAGCATCCAGGTGGCTACGATCTTCCGCATGGACGGCAGGATCTCCTTCTGCACACACTTGAAGTAGGACACCGAGGGCGCGCAGGTCTCCTCCGCCTTGAGCATGGCCCGCAGCACCCGGTCGTTGAGGAGGTTGGCATCGGGGTACGCCCGGCGGATGGTCTCCATCTCGCAGCACAGGAGCTGGTGTGCCATGGCAGGGGCTCTGCTAGGCGGCCTGGGGCGGCGGTGGGTCCGGGGCTGGGTCCGCGCTCGGCTCTAGCTCCTGCTGCCCCTCGCCGGAGCGCGCGGACGCTGCTGCTAGCTGCTACTGCGCCGACAGCCCTCTGGAGGCTCTAGGACTTTGCAACTTCCAACAAAACTCCCCTGTAGTCCGTGTGACGTTACTGTTGTTAAGCAGAGATCAAAGCCGGGCAGAGAATGGGAGCGGGAAGGGGGGGGCGGGCGCAGGGGGAGGGGGCGCGGGCGCCGAGCGCCGGGGAGCGGCGAGGGGCAGAGCCCAAAAGCCATCCCGGAGGCGCCGCGCCGGCACCGCGCGGTGTTGCCCCCGAAGCCGGGTTTTCATAGAAATGCAAATCGTCCCGAGTCTGCCTTTCTCCCCGCCGGGGAAGAGGGGTGCAGGGGGGCCTGTCGTCCCCGAGTGGGTCCCTCAGGATTTGGGGGGTTGGGTGAAGGTGGCTCTGCAGAGGGGGACAGCCAGGAGGGCGGGCAGGCCACACGCAGCCTGGGGAGACCGCATGGAGGGGGGACTCTGGAGTTCGGTGACACCCTATATCTGAGCCGGGAGAATGGGCGCATTTCCGAGAACGCCACGAGGGCACCCACGGGCGGAGAGGCAGCCTAGGAATCTTAGCGTCTACATCTTCTTTCATTTTCATTAACACGTGTAAATTTCAGGAACCATTTAACATTCAGGGACTCAGGGCAGAGCCGGCAACACTGGTGGAGGCTTCATTCCCGCACACGGGGGGGGGGGGTCGTTGCAAATGCCCAAGGGGGTAACCCTAAATGTTAAAGGACTTTCAGCCTAGCATGCGCTCGCTCAAAAAATAAAATAAAATAAAATAAATGCCCGAAAATTCCAGCAGCAGCCCAAGATGGTGGCCAGCATTTCCTTCATCCTGTCCTCCTCGCCTGGGGGAATCTGCGGGCTGTCTTCCTACCTTAGCCAGTCCATTCTTGCGGGGGTCCCCAATCCCCCCCACCCCCGCCCTGTCCCGGCAGCTAGAAAAACACCCTGAAAGGAAGGCTGCAAAATAGTGGTCTCTGTCCTGTCTCATTTTTTAAAATTAAAAATTAAGTTAAATCGCTGGAAATATTAGTCGCCTCTCCGCCTGGGACAAGACCACCGGAAGCTTCCTAATTGGTTTTGCTGGGGGTGTGGACGTCTCTTCACCTTTAGAACTTGCCCTGGGGCTGCATTCGTGAGCCTGAGGGGGATGGCGGGGGCTGGCAACAATCAGAGCAATTACAAGTTAAAGAAATGGGTGTATTGATCTGATGATTTTAAACAAAACCTATATATGTTCGTGGCTATAAGAGAGTCCCCAATATTATCGCAAACTGGTACGACATATAAAAATATATAAAGCTTCTTTTCGAATTAAAGATTCAGTCTCTTTGGTGCTTATTTTAAAAATAAAAGGACATTTTGCTCAGTCTTAACATACTTTTTTTTACAGTTTTTACTCTACCTGCCCCAAATTAAGAAAACTGTTCATTAACTTCCCTCTGAATATAGTTTAGTGTCATCAAACCACCATATACCCTAATGTTAAAGGCTCAAAGAAAACGGATTAAAAAGCCCCCTTCCCTTCGCAAGGGCGCACGCCACAGGACAAGGACCTCCCCCCCCCCCTTTTCGGGGCTGAGTCTTCCCGCGCCCCCTCCCCCGCCGAGATTTAGGGTTACTAATATTCCGGGTCCAGGAGGGTAATTACCCCCGGCTCACGCCTCGGGAGCAGAGGGTGGCCCGACCAGGGAGCACCCACCGCCGTGTCCCCCTCCCCGGGCACCCACGCTCGCGTTGGCCCCCGGCACGCCGGAGCCTCGGAGCATCAGCCCGCGCACGAGGGCAGCCGGGCTGCTTTTTCATTCATAAAATCCCGACCGGGCGGCCGCCCGGATGATTTATGGGGCTGCGTGCTACCACCGGGCTGCTTCTGTCCCGGGGGGTTAGGGGACCCGAGCCCCGCGTGCGCCCGGGCCCGGCCCGAGGCAGGCTGGCGACGGCGAGGGGCATCGGGTCATAAAGAACATCGCCCACTCCGGCAGAACGGGTTCTGGGTCCAGGAGGGAGCTTCCCCCTAACCCGGGAGAAAGACAGAGGAAACTGGAATTAGCATGAGCCAATGGGGGCGCGGCGCTGTTACTAGGCGGACCGGGCAGATCTCGACGAGGAACTCCGTTGATTTCCCCGCTCAGGGACGGGCGCAAAAGTGCAAGCCCGGCCGGCGAGCGTGAAGAGCCGTCCAGGAACCCGCGGGGGAGGCGCTGGAATCTGGGGCCCGGCGGGGAGCGCTAGCCGCCCAGCCCCCACCCCAGGGAGCCCAGATATGCGTTCACCGGAGACTCAGAGCGGGCCAACAGCCTCGGGACCCTTGAGAGCGGCTGCTTCCAGGAGAGCGGGGAAAGAGTTTTGATTTTAATTATTTTTTTCAGAGAGAAAAGCAACTTTTAAAAACTTTACTGTTTAAGTTTTAATTTTGCAAGGCCTTTAAAATACCCACCGCGAAGCAGGAACTGCACGTTCTGGGCTCATTTAAAGTGCTCTGCGCTATTTCTTGGGGACCCTGTGGAACAAAGGGCCAGTGGCCCAATGGGAAAGGAGACCACTCTGGTTGGAAAGAAAATCCAAAAGTAACTTATATCACCTTCCCACTTTCCTCGCCCCCTGGTCCCCCGCCGAGGTGACCGCGGCCGGGGAGGATCGCCGGCCCCGAGAGGGCGAATTCCGCGGCAGGAGCGTTTGCCACCGTCCCTGGCTGTGGGAACCTTCATTCAAGGCGGGGGAAGGGAGCGCGTTCATTCAGGAACCCGCGCGCCGCGGCGCCGACCTCGGGACGCACCGCGGCTGCGCGCCGCCCGGCCGGGGGCTTTGGGGAGGGGGTGCGGGGCCCAGTGGAGACCTTCCACGGGCTTCGACCTCCGGCACCCGCCCTCCTCCGAGAGGACTGGGCGGCGGGCGGGCGCGCGCATGCAGGTGGGGTCACCTGCAGCCGCATACCTGGCGGCGACTTGAAAGGACTTGGCTCCAGCTCTGCGAGTTTTCCATTGTTAAGCCCTTAAGTCGTTCTGGAAAACGCTTCCGAATGCGGACCGCGGGGTTCCGGGGGCGCTCGGGCTCCACTTCCCCCACACTGCTCGCTTTCGGGGGGCGTGTGGCGGTCCACGTACTGAGGTAGCTCCGCCCCGGCTACCCGGCGCGGATCCCCGGCCCCCCAAAGCTGCGGAACGAGCCCGAGCAAACTCTGGCCCCGGGCCCACCCGGGACACTCACACGTTGGGAACAGGGGCAGCCGCATCTCCCACCGCCCCAAACCCCGGACGTGCGTTTCCGCCTCTGATCAATTAATTTCAGCCACACACAGACCCCTGCGCACCAGTCTTGGGTCGGGCAGGTTGCGAGGGTGGGACACCCATCCCCCAGCTCTTAAGGCCGTGGGCTAGGTGTGCGCGGGAGATGAAAGCAAACCCCAACAGGTGTGTGTGCGGGGGTGGGCGGGGGAGGGTGCTGGCTCCCGCAACGCCGCTGGAATCCCAAGGGAGAAGGTGCACTCTTGGGGATGAAAGAAGATTCTAACTCCTTGACCTCCGCCCCTCAGAACGCATCGCCTGCTGCCCTGAGCAATATGAAAGTCCACTAGGAATTGCCTGGCCTCTTGGCCCAGGCCCCTGCGCGGTCTCTAACTAAGGGTCGCGGAGTGGGCGCCCAGGCTCATTAGATAACCACCTCCAGTCAAGGCGAAGGAATCGGGCGGGAGGTGGGGATAATGACCTAGGAGGCCATACCCCTCCCGCGTCTCCCGTGGCCAAGCCTACCAGTGGCTGAGCAGATCCCCCGCCCCCCCCCCCCCGCCTCTGCCCCGGGAGCGGGGCGCCGCTGCGGAGGCCCGCGGGCCTCGGAAACCTTCCGCGAGGAGGACCCTCGCTAAGACCCTCGTTGGGTCCCGCTGCACCCGCTCCGTCGCCTCCAGGACTTGTCACTGCCCCCCCCCGCAGCCCCCATCCTCGCCCTTTTCCGGAGAGTGCCTGCGGGGAGGACCCCGAGTCCTCGTGCGTTCCAGCCCGCTTCTTTGCGCCTTTGAAATGCCCGAAAACGTTTCCATCCTTCGAATTGGCCTTGGGGATGGGTGCGGGGACGACCGGGGTCTTAGTTGCGGGCAGTCTATGAGTTACAGGGTTCTCGACTCTTGCCGTGGGGGTCGGGGTAAGGTTCCAGGTGCGTGGAAAGGGGTTGCGTACTTAACGCCCTGCACGCCTTCCCTTGGGTCCCTCGGCCTCGCGCTGTCAGGGCTGGTGGCGGGACACGGGTTTGGACCCGCTGGGTAGTTCTGGGCGTGCGGGGTGCTAGGGGCCCGATAGGCCGCGCTCTGTCCCCACGCCCCGCCAGGGTGCTCGAGCTAGGATCGCCTGCCCTGGGAGTCCGAGGACACGGGGCTGGGTACTGGGGTGCGGCCCCGCTGGGGAGAGTGGGGAGGCGAGAGCGCGCGCGCCGCGGGAACCTGAGCCTCGGCTCGGGAGCCGCGCCGCGCATTCCGCGCATTCCCGCCCGGCCTGGGTTCAGCCGCCACGTGGTCGCTCTGCGCGCCGCGCTTACCGTAAAGCTCAGAGGAGACGAGCACTCCCCAGCTTCGGAGCGCGTGCGGACCTCCCAGGGTGCGCCGGACCTGCCCACTCCTGGTGCGCAGATAGAGATTGCTCTTTTACGTAATAAGTAGAAGTACTGCTGGAGTAATGACACACTCATTTGTAAAGACAGGCAGGAAGGATGCTCAGGCCCCGCTGGTATCTCAGTAGGGCGACTGTCCATCTCAGGAACGTGACCGAAACGGACCGATGACCATTCTGCCTTCCCAGCAGTGACAGCGAAAAGGAGGAGCTGCAGCCGGCTGATGGCTTTCTTCTCCTTTTTCTGATTATTCCACATCAGTAGGTGGCTCAGTGCAATACCCTGTGAAACTGGGAAACAGAATCCATGACGTCCTTAGCGCATAGGAAACGTCCATAAAGCTGCCTATACTATTTTTTTAAATCCTGAGGTGTCTTTTTCTGAGGATCAGGATAATAATCTACTTTTCAAGGATTCATGCAAAACCAAACCACTTTTCAAGATGCCAGGAAGTTTGCAAGCGTATTTGTGAGGATGCACAAGAGTATCACACACAGACCTACATCTGCCAGTAGGGCAATCAAAAGCTTCTGTAACTGCCATGCAACCTTGGACAAATCTCTCTCCCATCTGGAAAAGCGGGTATGACTGTGTGTCTTCTAAGGCTGTGGAGACGAGTAATTACGGTAATGTGTGTGAAGCGTTATTCGTGTATTTGTTCTTGTGCGGAAAGAAGGCCGTGTGATGCATGCTGTATGTGGAATTAATTAAACATTTCAGTTTATATTCAGAAAGAGGATTTAAAAATGGCTTTATAGTCTATAAATTCACTTTTATTTGGTGACTTCTCCTGAGCTGTCTGTGGACGTGAGGTTTAAATCCTAGAACACGCATTAAAAAAAAAAAAGTTTAACCACGTTCATCTTCCCTTCTTCCTTCTCAACATGCAAACGGAGTAAAAAGGTTGATTCAAAAAGGAAGAGCATTAATTAAGGGCACAAGTGTCAAGGCAAGGATGAGGGTCAGAAACAAAAGGAAGGATTTCTGGGGCGTCAAGGGAAGGGGACAGCCTGAGGCCCTGCCCAGGTCTCTGGATGGCGGGGGGGGGGGGTGGTGGTGGTGGTGCAGGGCCTGTTGCCCTGTTCACAAAAGGGGGAGGCGATCACAAGTGAAACTGACCAAACGTGCGGGTCAGTGACACTGGCAGAAGCAAAGAGGCAGAAGTGTCAAGAAGCCATGGACTGAAGCCGCTGACGGTGTCAGTCCATGGTCAGGGCACAGTCAGCCCTCAGGGTCCCTGCAAGGAGGGAAGGGCAGGGGGAGGCTGGTTTAAACATTTAGCTACAGCTGGAGATTGCTGGGGAGAGAGGGCTTCTGGACCACCAGTCTGGAGGGCATCCCGGTGCCCCCAGGACTGTGGTCATCCGTTCTCCTTTGCTCCTTTGGACCAAGTTGTCTAATCACCTTTCTAACCCAAAGAGGAAGCTGGAAGCATCCGCTGGGAGGCTTCCAGGCAAAACGCAACCTTAGTGCCGGCAGCTCAGCCAACAGGCAAAAAAATGTTCCATGAGCTCCTGTGGAGTGAGATGGGTGAGCTTCTCCCTCCAACATAAGCCTCAACCCTTCTTTGGCCTTTGGCGAGTCAGGTGGTGTATGAGTTTCCCAAGGCTGCTGTAACAGAGAACCACAAACTGGGGGGCTTAAGACAACAGAAAAGGATTCTCCCACAGTGCTGGAGGCCAGAGTCCAAGATCAAGATGTTGGCAGGGCTCTGCTCCCTCTGCAGCATCGTGGGGAGAACCCTTCCTGCCTCTTCCAGCTTCTGGGGCTCCCATGTCCCTTGACTTGTGGCCATATCACTCCAGTGTCTGCCCCCGTCTTCACAGGACCGTCTCTTCTCTGTGTGTCTTGTCCTCTTCTGTCTCTTATAAGGACACCCGTCATGCAATTTAGGGCGCACCTGGGTAATCCAAGAAGATCCTTAACTTGATTCCATCTGCAAAGAGCTTATTTCCAAATAAGGTCGAATTCACAGGCTCTGGCGGTCAGGAGGTGACCACGTCTCTTGGGGGCCACCATTCAGCTCACTACAGGTAGGAAGAGGGAGAAAGATGGTACAGGTCTTAAAGCTTAAACTAGGCAAACAAATAAGGTCTTGCTTTGTGTCAGGCCTTGTTAGATATTTCGGGGCAGGGAGACAGGGCCCAAATATGACTGAGTTATGGTCTCTGTCTTCTAGGGCTTTCCACTGGGGACCTGAGAAATAATGCCTGGAAATTTTTTTCTTTTTTAATGCAAGTTCATGGCCAAGTCGGCAGGTGCCTTCTGCAGGCAACCCCCATCCCTGTCCAGTTCACTCCTTTCCAGAGGTAGACAGGGAAAAATCACGAGCAGCACGATTGCAATTAGAATTTTAAGGAGGGGTAAAGAGAAAGGCTTCACCCGAGAATGAGGAAGGCAAAAAGGGAAGAGAGAATGTTCTAGATGTTTGAACAGTGTAAGCGAAACCCTGAAAGGAGGAGGTGCAGGATATGCACTTGGCTGAAAAGCAAAGAATCTCTGAACGCTTTAAAGCAGATTGGGGGGAAATGGAGATGCAGTCATCCTCAGTATCCATGGGGACCGGTTCCAGAACCCCCTCAGATGCCACAGTCCAAAGGTGCTCAAGTCCCTTATTTATAAAAGTGTAGCGTCTGCCTATAACCTACACACATCCTCCCGTATACTTTATTTTTTTAATTAATTATTTTTTTTTTTTTGCTGTACGCGGGCCTCTCACTGTTGTGGCCTCTCCCGTTGTGGAGCACAGGCTCCGGACGCACAGGCTCAGCGGCCATGGCTCATGGGCCCAGCCGCTCCGCGGCATGTGGGATCTTCCCGAACCGGGGCACGAACCCGTGTCCCCTGCATCGGCAGGCGGACTCTCAACCACTGCGCCACCAGGGAAGCCCCTCTCCCGTATACTTTAAATCATCTCTAGATTACGTATAATACCAACAACGCTGTCAGTGCTATGTAATAGTTGCCGTCTGGAGGCAAATTCAAGCTTTGCTTTTTGGAACTTTCTGGAATTTTAATTTTTGGGGAATATTTTTTGACCCATGGTTGATTGAATCCACGGTGGGGAACCCATGGATATGAGGGCTGGCTGTAAGGATAGTGCTTTTGTTTGTTTGTTTGTTTTTGTTTCGTTTTGTTTCTCGGCTTGCGGGATCTTAGTTCCCTGGCCAGGGATTGAACCCGCGTCCTCGGCAGTGAAAGCACGGAGTCCTAACCACTGGACCGCCAGGGAATTAATTCCCTGTAAGGATAGTGTTGACCTCACAGAGTTTTCACGGAGACTAAACGAGTTAGTGTGGGTAAATCCAGGCACCCAGGGAGTGAGGCCATTATTAGCCAAGACTCACAATAAGTCTGGAAACTGTAGGCATGAAAAGGAGCCCCTTCCTTAAGTCACAACCAACTCGTCTCCCCATGTTTTTCAATCAAAAGCTTCTGTAACCGCCAATGAGTTCAATCAACGTGAGATTAGCAAAGTTGTTATGCCGAGTTGATACCCTTCCAGACATAGAGGAAAATATCTGAGAGTTTCTTTTTATTGCTTTGTCCTGGGTGAATGTATGGCTTCCTCTGTGCTTTTAGAGGTATTGAAAACAATAGGTCTCGCGATCCTTTGTCGCTTCCCAGACTGGGATTACAACAGCAGGAAGGGAGCCACTGAGGGTCACAGAGGGCAGAGAGCAGGGTCGGGGGGCCACGAGGGTGAGGTCAGAGTAGCTCTCTGGGAAGAGGAATCTGGCCTCACCCACCCCTTCCTTCTGCCTTTCCCTTACTGGCTGATGAGGCCAAGCTCAGAATCCACCCACCAGCACATTCCCACACAAGTGTCAAGGTCATAGAAAGAGGCTGTTTGGAAAGAGGAGATGAAAGATAGGGATGGTGGCAAGGAAGGTGTGATTGCGAAGCACGGGAGTGGGGGAGGAGGGGGGAGCAGCAACCTGGAAGGTGGGAGCAGAAAGGAAAGTTAGGAACGCACCCCGCAGGCCTCTTCCTGTACAGCCGCACAGCATCTTTACAGAGAGCAACTAAGTCATTTTCACAGCAACCTCTGAGGACCGTCACTTCATCCCCATTTTACAGACGAGGAAATCGAGGCCCACAGCGTCATGAGCTCTGGCAGAACTGGGATACTTCCGGCTCTGACTCTAAAACCCAAGGGAAGAGGCGCATTATGAAGCCCCCAGAAATTGCAGCGTTCACCTATTTTTAAAACAGGTTTATTGAGATATAATTTACACATCATGAAGTTCACCCACTTAAAGTGTGTAAGTCAGTGATTTTCAGTATATTTGCAGAGTTGTGCAACCATCACCACTGTTTAATTTTAGAACATTTTCATCACCCCCAGAGAAACCCCAAACCCGTTAACAGACACTCCCTTTTCTTCTCCCCCTCACGCCCTTCCCCAGCCCCAGGAACCCAGTAATCTGTTCTCTGTGTCTCTGGATTTGCCACTTTGGATGTTTCCTGTAGATGGAATCCTCCGATATGGGTTCTTTCGTGTCTTCTTTCATTTAGCACGATGTTTCCAAGGTTCATCTGTGTTTTGTAGCACACATCAGTACTTCGTTCCTTTTTGTGGCTGAGTGATAAATTACTGCGTGGACGTGCCACATTTGATGTATCCATCTGGGTTGCTTCCGTGTTTGGACTGTGAGAAGAATGCTGTTCTGAACATTTATGTTTCCGTTTCTCTGTGTGGCAGGGATCATCTTTACTATGCAATCAGGTGGAGGGTCAGTCTTGGGGGTTTTTGCTCTCTGGGACCCAGGAAGAGACCTGGATGTGTCCGAGGGTTTCTCAGTGGTTTCAAACCCCCTGCCTTACCCTTCTTTCTCTTGCCCTCTCTCTTTCACCTTGTCTCCTACAGCGTCCACAGGGAGGTCCTAAAGCATGGAACCATAAGCAAATATGCACCAGAAATGCTTTTTTTGCCTGACGTTAAGAAACTCAATAGGATGGATACGAGCCCTAATTAGGCATGCGCAGTAAAGAGCAGGGTGAGGGAGGGGCGGTCCTCGAGACCCCGGGAAAGGCAGCCAGGGTGTGTCAGCTCTGACTTTTACCCAATAAACCCGTACCTTTAACATCCCATGAGTAACCCAAGGGGTTCAACCTGTCAAAAGAGCTTCCAGACTTGAGAGGGAGGAAGGGGAGAAGTCTTGAAGCATGTCCAAGATTCTTCTCTCTTTTGACCGGTAGGTCTGGGCCTGCAGAGCCCCCAGGGCAGCTGACTCACCTTGGAACAGAAGGCTTATCACCGCACCCCGCGTGGTGAGGGAGTTGGAGTGTTTCCACGCAGTGGCCCTTTGCTTTGTCTCCTCCGCCACAGAGGCGATAATGAGCTGAACTGGGGACTGGTGACGGTCAGAATCAGAAGAGGTAGAAAATCCCTTCTGTGGGACTGGCAGGGCATCGAGGCTCAGGGGTAGCAATGGCTGAGGTCACAGGGTCTGGTGACAGGGTCTGGGCTATGGCAGTCGTGCTGCAGGTCTGGTGTTGGGGACGGTATGGGCCCCTCCTGAGACAGGATCGGAGCACGGTCTGGTTGGGAGTCATGCTGCCTTACCTCCCTTGTTCCCGCCTGTTTTCTCCATCTGGTTTTCCTTTTCTGCTTAAATCCATCAGCATTGGTTTCGGTTGCGTTAGACCAAAAATGAGCATGAGGAGGGCACCTTGACTGAAGACATTTGCAGCTCTTGCACGAAGACCTATGACGTCCCTGCCAAATATGCAACTTAAAAGAGTCACCCTAGGAACAAGCTCATGTCCAATAAAAAGGGACAGTAGATCATTAAGGGATTATTAAGGACTAATTAATGGATTATTCACATCCCGATAATGAGGGACGGTATATTCAGAGAATGAAACAAAGCAAGATACAAACGTACAGTACTGCATTAGCTCAACTGGAGGACTTACGTAGCTGATTTGAAGGACATGTGACGAAATGGAAGGAGCTGAGCCTTGGGGAGGTGACAGGGATGATTTTTTTCTCCTTCCTTCTATAGTCTATCACGTGCTTTCCATATACTGTATCCTCTTATGAACAAATATTATCTTAAAACCAGAAAAAAGAATCCAACCAGAGACAACTCCAAAAGATACAAGGGCATTTTCCAGGCCCCCAGGTCCCCTGCTGTCCTTGGGACACCCGAGCCAGACCCCCTGTGTTTCATCAGGCAGTAGCCACATGGGGTCCTCCCCATCATGGAAGAGCGTCCCTGGTGCAAGTTCAGGAGGAGCCTCAACTCTCACATGACTCCAGCAGACAAAGCGGTGGGAGGCCGGTGTTTCAAGGCAGAGTTTAATGGGTCCCAGAGTAAACAGTGCTCGTAAACACATAGCCAGTGTGATCGTCACTGGGTAGTGACCATTTCGGAGTGGACGAGGCCCAGACTTTGCCTCCTAAGATGCAGGGCATCGGCTGAAAGCAGGAGGAAATGTAAAGGGGAACCGACAGATAGAGCCTAACGTGCACAATGATCTCTGCTCTGTGACCAGCAAGGCTGCGGCTGAGAGTATGAATGAGAAGCACTTGGGGCAGCTGTCTTCTCCTCAATGTGGACTTGGACCACATTATCTCTGAGAATTCTGTGGTCCTTGGGAGGCACATGTGTGTGTGCTGATCCAGCAGTTGCCTGCTGTCTACTAGGACAAATAAAGGCACCTTGAAGGGGGCTAGACCTAGAGTGTCCCACCCCTGGATTGTACACAAATAGACATTGTACAGACAGAATCACTCAAGGAGAGACTGCTGGGGGAGGAGGCTGTGGGGCACGTATCACTGTGTCCTCTGAGATCCATTCCCTACAGAAATGGAATTTTTAACTAGGCACCTACTATTCACCTAAAGACTACATTTCCCAGCCTCCCTTGCTGCTGTATGGCCATGTGACTAGTCCTAGCCAATAGGCTGTGAGTAAGAGTGATGAGTGAAACTTCCAGGTTGGGACATTAAAAGGTAAAGGCATATAGCAAGGTTGCAGGATACAAGGTTAATATACAAGAGTCAGTCGTGCCTACCTATGTACCAGCAATGAACAGAATTTGAAATTAGAAAAACAGTATTGTTTACATTAGCACTCCCCCTCCCCCGCAAATAACATACTTAGGTATAAAGCTAACAAAATTTGTACAAGATCTATCTGAGGAGAACTACAAAACTCTGATGAACAAAATCAAAGAGCAAAATAAATAAATTCCATGTTCACAGATAGGAAGACTCAATCTTGTCCAGATGTCAGTTCTTCCCAACTTGGTCTATAGAGTGCTATCTGATCAAAATCACAGCAAATTATTTTGTAGATTTTGACAAACGGATTCTAAATTTTATATGGAGAGGCAAATCCAACACGATATTAAAGATACCCTAGAAAACCATAATTCAAAAAGAGTCATGTACCAAAATGTTCATTGCAGCTCTATTTACAATAGCCCGGAGATGGAAACATCCTAAGTGCCCATCATAGGATGAATGGATAAAGAAGATGTGGCACATATATACAATGGAATATTACTCAGCCATAAAAAGAAATGAAATTGAGCTATTTGTAATGAGGTGGATGGACCTAGAGTCTGTCATACAGAGTGAAGTAAGTCAGAAAGAGAAAGACAAATACCGTATGCTAACACATATATACGGAATTTAAGAAAAAAAAATGTCATGAAGAACCTAGGGGTAAGACAGGAATAAAGACACAGACCTACTAGAGAATGGACTTGAGGATATGGGGAGGGGGAAGGGGGAGTTGTGACAAAGCCAGAGAGAGGCATGGACATATATACACTACCAAACGTAAGGTAGATAGTGGGAAGCAGCCGCACAGCACAGGGAGATCAGCTCAGTGCTTTGTGACCGCCTGGAGAGGTGGGATAGGGAGGGTGGGAGGGAGGGAGACGCAAGAGGGAAGAGATATGGGAACCTATGTATATGTATAACTGATTCACTTTGTTATAAAGCAGAAACTAGCACACCATTGTAAAGCAATTATACTCCAATAAAGATGTAAAAAAAATAAAATAAATAAAAATAAAAAATAAATAAAGGAGAACAAAGTTTGAGGACCGACAGTACCTGACTTCAAGGCTTACTGTAGAGCTGCATCGTTGAGTGGAACCACCATTGTGAATGAGATGCTCGTCGACACTGTAATCATCACCTGGCTTGAAGTTAGGACTCTTACCCTGCTCTGGATGTAACTGCTCCCCTTTCCCACTCACCTTGTGGGCCGCGCCTGAGGACTCTATCTCATGATGCCCCTCCAAACTCAAGTACTCTCAGTGGCTCCCCAGGGCCCCCTGAAGACATTCTCAAGTCACTAGCCTGGTATTCCAAGACCCTCTTTGCCCAAGTCAACTTCTCCCTTACCTCTCATTCCTCCTATAAAACCTTCACATGTGCACCACTCGCCTATTTCTGCCCTTGGCATTCAGCCTCCTTTGCAGTGGTGTCCCCCCTGCCCTAAGTGCATTACAGCTTGGCCTTCATGCAAGACCTAAATGCTGTGCAACCCCTTCACGAAGCCTGCTGTGTGGTCAACCGCATGGCTACCTCCGACCGTGGGCACTTCTCACGCAGAGCGGGCCGCCCACATTGCTGGGCTAAAGTGTTATTTCCTTTAGAGTCTATAACCATCCGTCGCATCCCACCACCATCCCGGACTTCCCAGGAGCTCAGGGGAAAAAGGGACCCCAGGTTGGCCTCCCAGGGAAGCCGTCTCTTTGAAAGTCTTGAGAGTTTGGAAATCTCACTTTGAGTTTTGATGCAGGGGTGGGATGCAGGAAGGGAGGGGGTCTGCCCGCAAAGGTAACTCTTTGGATGTCACGCAAACACCCAGAGCTCAAAGATTCAAGCGCCTCGTGATCGGAGGCGCAGACCGAGGCAACGAGGGACTCGTGAGCGCAGAGCTCGCAGGGGACCTCTTGGGATGGAGCTTGGGCTGGCGGCCCTCCAGGGTTCTCAGCTTGGCATTTTGCTGTTGCAGTTCTTGTTCTGTTTGCCGCCAGACTCTGGCTTGCCATGCACAAAACCTCCTCAAAAGAACACGAACGGGAAAATTAGAGGGAGACTGCCGAGGAGTCTTGCAAAGTTGGAAAAATGAGCGTCTCCTTGTTGCAGAGTGCCTAGCCCGTCCCCTAGGTCCTGATTAAGGGGAATTGGTGCTTGTGAGGGCCTTGAGCAAGAGGCCAATCAGAGGCCAAGCAAGAGGCCAATCCTCCAATCAGAGGATTGGAGACAATTTTGTGGCTTTGGCCTGTAATTTGGATTCGGGGGGTCAGACACAGTTAATGTGATAAACTCGCAAACCTCTGCTGGTGACCAGACGTGGAGTACGGCCCCCACGGGCAGCCATCAGGGCTGGTGGCACACGTACTCAGCTCCTGTGGCTGCGACAGGTCGGGAAGGCGGAGCCTCCACAGGCCGTGGAAACTGCTCCTTTCGTGGCTGCCTTTGGAAATCTGGAAATAAAAGTCATTGGTCTTGTTTGCCATGTTGCTCTAAACGCACGCTGATGGTGGGCTTGATTTTTGTGGGACGTGGGTCTTTGAGGTTCTCCATGTCCTAGACCGTGAACTTTTGAAGGCAGGAGGGGAAGCATAAAATGTACCCTGTCCTGGGGTCATGCACGCTGAGGGGCTTTGCACTGATGTGTTGGACCAAGGAATGAGGAATGAATGGGATAAAGGAGAAGAGATGTGTCTTTGGCTTGAAGAGTGATGGCCCTCGGGTCATTTCAGGTTGGGGTTTGCCCCAAGAGGTCTTCCTGATGACCAAGGTCATTTGAATGTCGCCAGAACACACGGGTCCTTTTTGGCTAATGACCACTTTGGTACCTTCCTCTTGCTTCCTGAATCCCCAAGATCAGGCTATTGAGAAGACAGATAAATTTTAAGTGTGTGTTTGTGTGTGTTAAATGTTGTGGGAAAATTGGGAGGCATGGGATGGAAGTGGTTGGATGGGGTGAGGGATGGATGGACGGGATGGGGAGATGGAGTGGGGGTTGGGGGTGGAGTGGAGGAATCACTAGCCACAGCCATGGGTCTCCACCCTCTCGGTCCCTGCAGGGCCCCTGGGCTGCATTCACCACCATTGCCTTGTGAACATATGTGATATGTGGGTGAGTCTTCCATGCTCTCGTTTTACACTTACATTTCTTTGGTTCAACCCCCCACCCCTGCCAGTGACCAAAGTAGGGTGAATTCCCTCTTTCCCTCCATGTGGTTGTTTTCAAACAGGAATGCTTCCTAGGAAACTGAAGACAAACAAATCAGCAGGATATGAGACCGAATAAGAGGTGAATGAGTTTATACAGTGTTAATTTCCGATCCTAACTCAAACAAAGATCTAATCAGGGGTCAGTTGGCTGAGCTGACACCACCGATGGGGAAGCAGGCTTCTGTTCCTTCCCCTTTCTGAAGGTTAACCAAGATACGGACACATCTAGTGCTAAGTATACCTTCCGGTTTGCCTGCGGCAGGACATGTGATTTTTGATAACATCTCTGGGCAAGATGATAATGGAGTCCGGTTGGTTTTCCCAATGAAACAGGGACTCCTGAGCAATGGCAACTGAGGAAATGGGGCTTTAGTGACAAGACACAGGGCTCTAGTCCTGTTCAACTCTTTCCCAATGAGTTCAATTAGGAGTTGTCTGCATGGCAGACAATAGGCAACTTCCACTCAAATGATTTCTTACTAACTACAGCTGAATGGGACAACATTTCCTATGCTGGAGTAAATTCAGGTTCTTTCAAAGTTTTCACTTTTATAAATAAAATCTTTATACAAAATACGTCTCTTATTTTCAGTCTGATTTCCAGTACCCTAGTGCTCTGTGGGATGTTAGTAAAGTTACCACAAGAAAGGTTCTGGGGACCTATTAATTGGGCAAATGCTACGTACTCTTGGAGATCCGTGGTGCACACTTGTGTGTAAAGGCACTGAAAAGGCCTGCAGTGTAGAAACATGCTCGTTTGGCAGGGTTCCAGAAATTTTCTTCAGAAACACTGCCTCAGAACATGTTTTCCAACGTGATATAAAAGGATATAAACAGGTGGTCTCCTTTACTCAATAAGACAAATAGCGCTGTCAGAATACTCGCCAGACACAACCAGATCATGGCAGGCAGGAGAAAGATACTCTTTTCCCTTAACTCCTCCAACACAGAGTCTTATCATTTTGGTTCTTTCGGCTGGATTCACAGGGGTATAATAATACTTTCGTATTGTTTAGAGTTTTATTTCTTTAATTGCTAGTGAAGAAGCTTTGCATTTTCCCACGTGACGATGTGTTACCTAAATTTTCTGGCATATAAATCTAATTTCTTTTTTTCTCTGATCACTTATTAAGTTGAAACTGAATATCCATCTTGTATATTTTATACCGATACCTTATATACGTGGAAGCTTAACTTTTTATTTGTTTATTACACATTTTCCCAATGCTGCTGCTCTTTTAAAAACTTTATCATGCATATGATTATGAGACGTTGAAATTGCTTGTTTGTTTTAACATATTCAAACCCTCCATCTTGTCTTCAATGAGATGTTTCCATTTCTTTAGTCAGAATTTGTTTCCTTTACATGGATGGGAAAAAATGCTATTCTATTTTCTTCTAGCTTGTTAAAACAAACCTGAAAAAAATTAAAATGTGTGTTTTCTCATCATACAAGCAATACATGTTATGGAAAATAAAAATAAACAAACATAAGAAAAATATAAGGACCTGCAATCTCACCACCCAGATAGCACTGATAATATTTTTTTGTAGCTCTTTTCGGACTTTTCTGTGTTTACATACAAGTTCAAAATTTTTTAACTTTAATTTTTTTCAAGTGTACATACCCTTGCCCATGCATGTATGTATATGCATACGTGTGCACAGGTGCACACACACTCTTCCACTGGAATTTTGGAATTTCACAATTTATCGCATGGCTAAGAGTACCAGTAAAAACCCTTTGACCTTTATCAAGTTTGATGGTGTGCAGGAAACCGGCTCTGTAGGAAGGAGAGCCCTGATTCGTGGCTCTTGCTGATTCCTGTGGTGTAAATACTCTCCGTGTGGCTGACGTGGCCGATTTCAAGCTCTCCAAGATTTGTCAGATGCCTTGTGAATTTCCCGAATATTTAATGTTTGGCTCCAGCCCACTAGCCCGTCCTCTTTGTTCTGTTTCTTCTTCCTCAAGAGCAGAATAAAGTTGCGCTTTTTTGCCTTCCTTTTTTTTCTCCTATTAGGGTCTTTTCATGTGTTTTGTAGTCCCAGGTAAATGGATACTCACTTATTTGATTTTTAAAATTGCTTTTGAAATCTCTTTCATCTTACATGCATTTTCTGGTTGCCTGATACTCATATAAGGCACAGTTGGTAAACCTTGTGTTCTTATGTAGCATAACTTCCAGAGTTAATTTACTAGCACTTCTGGTTGCTTTCCTAGGTTTATACTCATGACAGCTGATGCTTGTATGTCTTCTCTTCCTGTATGTGTACGTTATTTCTTTTCCTTATCAAAGAGCTTTCGCCAATATTTCTAGCTTTATTTTAAAATAGGATTGATGACTGGATGGGACGCATCACAGAATGATTATGATTTTTAATGCTCATGACTTATTACTTAAGTAATATTGGTTTTTGGATCCACAATTTTTGTTTAGTTATACGAATGTTTAGATAGTGAGTTTTTTCAAATGGCTCCTTGACATCTATTGAGGTAATGAAATCACATTTTACTGTTTCTTGTGCTAATATATGATAAATCATTTTCCTACTTTATCGCCACCAACTTATTCATGGGATAAACCCTACTTGGTTGCTGTAGACACTTTCTTCTTTGAAGTGCTGAGAGTCTCTGCTTGTATTTGGGCCTTTAAAAATACGCTTCTTATTTAGGAATAATTTAGATGGCAAGGGAGTTCCCGTATATCCCTCATGAAATGTCCCTGTTATTAACATCTTACATAACAAGGGCTGGTGCATCAAAGCCAGGAAACCGACATCTGGACACTGAGGTTAACTAAACTCCAGGCTTCACTGGATTTTGCTAGGTCTCCTTAGTGTTTGGATTTCTGGGTCTATGTTTATGACTGACGCTAGCCTATACATTTTCACTGTTCTTTTCCGTTTGATTCAAAACTCTATTTGTGTCATACTTATATAGTGTACCCCATATATATTTATTTTTTATTGAAGCATAGTTGATTTACAATGTTGTATTAGTTTCTGGTGTACAGCAGAGTGATTCAGTTTTATATAGAGAGAGTTTTTCATATTCTTTTCCATTATGGTTTATTTCAAGATATTGAATATAGCTCCCTGTGCTATGCAGTAGGACCTGTTTACCTGTTTTGTACACAGTAATTTGTATCTGCTAATCCTAAACTCCTAATTTATTCCCCACCCCATATATATATTTCTAATAGTCTATTGAATGGAAGAACTATTTATTCCTTGAAGGATATGAATTTTCCATGATTCAGGCAGGTGGACAAACGTATACGGGAGGTTAGTGTATTGTGATAACAATCTGTGTTCCTGCTGTTCTAGAAGAATCCAAAGGAACGAAAACTTTCCTTCCCTTCCCTACTTCTCCTTCCAGAGGGCAGGCAAGTCCTTGAGACAGGGAGATGGGGGCCTCTCCACCCACAGGGGAGGGTTGGTTTGCTCTGGTTTTAGAACAGTGTTGAATTGGCTCAAGGGCAGGGGGAGGCCAGGGTTTGCATCAGGGGCTGGAAACAGCAGCTAGAACTGCAGGCAGCTGGACCTGGTAGGCACGATGGGGTTGTATTTAAAGGGGGGGGGGTGCTTTCCAAGAGTGGGGAAGACCCTTGCCCTGTTCCCCACGGCATTCAGAAAAGTGGCAGCTCACCACCTGGCAGGGTGGCACCTGGGCGCCAGGGTGGGGGACGGAGGAGGGGGAGTTTGGGGGTATACTCGGGGCAAAGGATCCCAGTGCCCACACCTGGCTCGGCAGGGTGCAGCTCCATCTTCCAAGGGCCAATGAGGGCAGCTTGTCGGCGAACCAGATGGCCCAAGGACCAGTGGCCTCTCTCCCATCGCAGAACTGTGTAAACTTCCCAAACTCTCTTGCGTGACGCGGATAAAGCTAAGTTACATCTCTCTAGGGCTGCAACATATGAATTTCAGGGGGAGGTAAACGTTCAGTCCATAGCCCGCCTCTTAGTCTCAAGTGGCTTATTGCTACAGAAGCGTCTTTCCTCACTCCATCTTCTCATTTTTGCCTTAAGCATGGGGGAGAGATGTGGAGACCAGCCTCTGAGTAATCACAGCGCTCATAGCGTTAGGCCTCCCATCAGAGGCCTTCCGGGGCCCGTGGGAACGGGCTTATTGTTAAATGCCTTCTGCAGACTCACATTAAGGAATCTTAGAGTTGAATTGCCGCAGCTGCCCTTTGGGAAACTGGCCTGCCCATCTGTAAATTCGGAGACGGAGCCTCCCCAGGCACAGGGAAAAATCGCGGTTCAAGAATTGAAAATAATGTGGTTAACAGTAATTTAGAAGGCTTTTCACTGAGCATGGTTTAAAACAAGAAAGAAAAAAAAAGGGAAGAAAAAACAGCTTGTAAAAATCTGTTTTAAAAACCTCACTGGAAGTTGTCACTTTAAAATACTACCATTGTGCCTAACTTAATTCAGTAAAAAAATTTTTTTTTTTTTTTTGCGGTACGCGGGCCTCTCACTGCTGTGGCCTCTCCCGTTGCGGAGCACAGGCTCCGGACGCGCAGGCTCAGCGGCCATGGCTCACGGGCGCAGCTGCTCAGCGGCATGTGGGATCTTCCCGGACCGGGGCACGAACCCGCGTCCTCTGCACCGGCAGGCGAACTCTCAACCACCACGCCACCAGAGAAGCCCCTCAGTAAAATTTTTATTAACGATTTTTTTCCCCTCTCTTGCTTTTGCACTCAATAAAAACATCTCAACAACTTTTTCAAATGTTCCCAGATCAAGCCTTTTATCTCCACGGGGTCAATTCCACCTGCCAATTTGCAAACGGGCTTGTTTGGGTCAACAGACCACAGCATCCTCTCCTCGGCGAAGTTTCCATTTGCAGGTAGGCCAGGCCTGCTGCTGGCCCTCACCCTGCCCTCTGGAAAATGTGCAGTCCAAAATTCAAAGATTTTTTTTTTTTTTAATTGGCCGAGGCTGTGTGTGGTGGGGAAGCAGAGCACGGATACAGGATGCTTTTTTGTTGGATCTTATGGCTTTTACAGCTTTGCAGGTTTCAAGGTAAGGAGGGCTTACCCAAGAATGGCAGGTCCACCCTCAGGGACCCCCTACTCCCTGGCCTGAGACCTCAGAGGGGTGGGTGCGTGTTTGCTGCCCTCTCTCGCCTTGTTCAGGGAGCCCCTCTGACGCCCCGGCTCCTTTCCAGTCTCTTCTGTGCCTTCTGCCATGGTCCCCCAGCAACCTGGGTCAGTCACTCACCTGAGAACTGCTGAGCATCTTCCTGCATCTTCCTGTATCCTGCCCTGTGTTGGGCAGGGTACCACCTGCTTTTCCCCGCCTGGAGCCTCCAACCAGGTGGGCACTTGACTCCTATACAAACCCATCACAAAACAATGGGCAACGATCAAGAGTCAGTGGGGACACACAGAAGAGAGAGCAGTCAGGTTTCGGGGTACGCGGACGGCCCTGCGAGTGAGAGCGGTTGGAACTTACAGGAGGGTGGAGTTCCCGGGGGAAAGGTGGGGAGGGTAGGGGTGCCGGAAGCAAGAAGGGTGACCTCAGGCGTGGGTGGGGCCGGAGTAGAGAAGGCAAGGAGTCAGGCCAGGGAGTTTGGGATTTATTTCAGCGATGCTGAGGGGATGCCCAAGGTCCTCGTGTAGAGCAAAGTTCTTAGGCGGTGGACAGGATTGAAGGCAGGAAGTCCTGTTGGTGGGGGTGGGATTCTGACTCTGCGATACAAGGCCAGCCTGGGTGGGCTGCCTCTTCTCTAGTTCTCTAGTCCAGCTGGGAGGATCGAACCCCTTAAACAGTAAACCAAGAACCTCCTTTTTTAGCCATACAGCATGCGGGATCTTAGTTCCCCAACCAGGGACTGAACTTGTGCCCGCTGCAGTGGAAGTGCGGAGTCCTAACCACTGGACCGCCAGGGAAGTCTCCCCCTGACCCCAGAACTTTCTTGAGGAGGTCGGCGTCTCATTCATTCATTTATTTTGTGTCCTTGCCCTGGAGCTAATGTCCTCTATGTGTCAAGCTGGCCTCTGCTAGTTGCTGTCAATTAAAGGGACCCCACATTCCTCACGCGGCACGATTCTCACGATGCTAAACAAAATCAAAGCTCAGTCCTGTGGACGCACCTTCTGTGCCAGTGTGTCTTTCCTGCTGGTAAAGAAGCTTAACCTGGGCGCCAGGGCGTGTGAAACGATGATCATTTTGGCAACACGACGGGCTAATACGATGACAGCAAGACATCTGTTTCCCATCCCGTGAAGAGCAACTCAGTCCCTGTGGGTCAGAGGTCCCTAACCCGGGGTCCGTGAGCTTGGATGGAAAAAGTTACATGTTAATTTTTTTTTTTTTTTTTTGTCTGCGCCAGTGGATTGTGGGATCTTAGTTCCCTGATCAGGGATTCAACCCATGCTTCCTGCAGTGGAAGCGCAGAGTCCTAACCACTGGACCGCCGGGGAAGTCCCAGTTACACATTTATTTTCACCGATCTCCAGCTGCAGTTGGACATTCCGAAGACAGTGGTAGCCACAGAGCGAGTGGTTTGCCACCAGAGGAACATGGATGTTTCAAATCACATCACGGTTTTTGCGTGTATCTAGAAATGTTCGCCTTAATCCACCCTTCAAAATCACGGAAATTTCTAGACTTACTGCTGGGTTTATTTTATGTGTCAGTAAAGCAGGGCAGTTTCTATATCACAGATTAAATTTTAAAAAGTATTTGATGAACTGATTTTGGCGCAGTTTCCTTTGTCATCCTATCATTTTATCTTTTGCATTTATAAGTATTACTCTGAGAAGGGGTCCACTGAATTTAATAGTCTGCTACCAAGTCTCCCAGCCCGCAGGGTCACCCGCCTTAGCCCACGTCCCCTGGGGAGTGGGGGGGGGCAGCGAGTCTCAGAGACATGGAGCTCAGAAGGGACAGGGTTCCAGTTCAAAGGCAGTCCTTCGGACCCCAGACACCTTGCCTCATTTCTGCTGCACCCTGGCCCCGAGGGAACGCTGACCACCAAGGACATGGCTGAAGGGTCCAAGGATGGAAAGGAGCCCTCAGCCAGGCCACTCCCTACAGGGAGCCCCTGCCCTCGTGATCTTTTCACCCCTGAGGAAGGAGAAATGCAAACCTGGGCCCTGAAATCAGAGCGTTCCAGATGATTCCCTGTCGATGTGGTTCGTGGGGGACGTGGTCTCGGGAATGAATACAAAACTTAAAAAGCTCCCAGAAAAGTCGTGGGTGGTCCGTGCATCCAAGAAGGTGCCCCAGGCCGTCTGTTCATGACGAGCTGGACAGGCTCCCCAGGCTTCTCCCTGGGTTCCTTGTCCGCTGCGCCACCCCGCCCTCCCCGCCCAGGTCCACGCTCCCATGGTGACGTGACCGTGACGCCAAGGGCCCTGAGCTCTTAAACAGAGACTTTCTGTTTCTGTTTCTTTTCTGCTTCCTTTGAAGCCGGGTGGCCTCCCTGAGGGAACCCTGGAGGAGGTAGCCCTGCTCGGGGTCTCGGTGCCCAGCCCTCTGCTGGCAGGGAGCGTGAACATGTCGGTGACGCATTCAGACAATGACCGCCATGGTCAGGGCGTGCAGAGCCCTGAAGCGCCCCTCGCTGCTCTCCTTTGCTTCCTGACTTTGGAGAATCTGGGGTGGTTGAGAGTCACCGCTCTGCTGACACTCAAAGGGGAAAGGTGCCTGTCGCTCCAGGCTGCAGCATCGCCACCTCCCTTCTTTGGGGATGCCGCCTGGTCCCGCGGCCATCCTGGAGCCAGTCACGCTGGGATTTCTATCTGAGTCTGAAGTGCCCCGTGTCTCCCAGCAGATGTTCCACCATGAACCGGATCCACCCCGGACCTCCTGTTGTCCCCCAACCCTACTGATTTCTCTCAGTAAGCCAGTGGTCCCCCAGATCCCTACAGCCACTCAGACACCCCGAGGCACCCGCAGACTCCCTGAGGTCCCCCAAGACCATGAAGTCCCCCCCAGACCACTGAGGCCCCAGCTCCCCCAGATTCCCGAGGTCCTCCCAGACCCCCTGAAGCCCCCCAAGACTCCCAAGTCTCCTCCAGACTCCCCGAGGTCCTTAGACTCCCCGAGGACCAAGATCCCACACCTGGACAGGCTGTAGGGAGTGGCCTGGCTGAGGGCTCCTTTCCATCCTTGGACCCTTCAGACAAGGAGTTCTCTGACCAAGCAGGGCTTCTCTCTGCCTTCAGCCGTGTCCTTGGTGGTCAGCGTTCCCTCGGGGCCAGGGTGCAGCAGAAATGAGGCAAGGTGTCTGGGGTCCGAAGAACTGCCTTTGAACTGGAACCCTGTCCCTTCTGAGCTCCATGTCTCTGAGACTCGCTGCCCCCCCCACCCCCCAGGGGACGTGGGCTAAGGCCGGTGACCCTGCGGGCTGGGAGACTAGACTCAGGAAGGCTGAGTTGGTCTTTTCCCTTCCCCTCGCCGTGAGGGCTCCAGCCCGGCTGGTGGCCCGTAAACACCAGGAGCCAGCCTCCAGGAAGGGACCAAGGACACTGGCCTCCTCGGATGGCACGACGAGGCCAAGAGGAGTCACCTTGCCCCCCGGGGCAGGGATACGCGGCTGGCCCCTCTCTCCGTCCACTCCCTTCTGGGACAGCGGGCAGAGAATTCACAACTTCCCTCCTGCCCCAGATGTCCAAATATGTTTCTTATCAAGATGTTCATTTTCAGCAAATTGTACAAAGAGGAAAATCCTACAGAATGAAGAAGGAGGAGGGGGAGGGGGAGAAGGAGGAGAAGAAGAAAAGAGGAAGAAGAAGGAGAAGAGAAAGCTGTTTACACTCTAGGAAACAACCACAGGGAGAGAGCAAACTTCCTAGCCGTGGAGACCAGAGTGCCGGCCTCACGATCCTGTGATGAATCCACTGACTTGTTGGGCCTCTTCCTTAAATGACCTTGAACCTCACTTACCCTACTCGAAGTATTCTTCAGGTAATTGGGGGCCCGTTTGGGCTGGTGGCCCCGAATTCTCAGAACAAAATTTGGGGGCATGGTCTAGTAGACAGAACAAGAGGTTTGGAACAAGGCAGACTCCGGCGTGAATTTCAGAACTCCCAATGGATTTCGGTATGTCTTTAGATCTCAGGGTTTCAGTTTATAATATGGGCAGCATATTGTCTGACAGTGTTGATTCCCAAGTTCACGGTGCTGTGGAGGCCGGGCTGGGAATGGGATCGTGTCACGAAATCAAATGTCACGCTGACACACGGGCTCCCACTGCCTGATCTTCCCCCCGACATCAGGGAACTGAGGCAAAGATGAGAGTGATTCTGACCCCAGGCTCTTTCACCTTCTTATCTGCCTAAACTTTAGTCCCTGAGCTTAAAATTCAGGCAATTGCCTCAGTTTATTGCTTCACAGTTAAGATGTGGCCGCCGTCACGGTTTACCCTCTTAGCCAGCAGATGCTTGTTGGTTTGAAAGGACTTGGGTGGGCTTTCGCCCTCCCCGGCTGTGCTCCCTGTCCATCACCCTTGCTCGCTGTTTCTCACTTCCCAGTAAAGTACGTGCAGGTAGGAGAAGAAAAAGGAGAAGGAAAAGAAGAAGAAAAGAGGAAGAAGAAGGAGAAGGAGAAACAAAACCCTTGTTTCAGGTTTTGCTAAGTGCATCTGAATAAGGGGGTTGGTACAGAGTACCCTCTGAAAGCAGAGCCCCAGGATGGGATTTTGGTGTTAGATTACTCACCAGTCAGACAGCAACGAGGACCCCACTCCTGGAGGTAAACCAGGTAGTGACCATCCCGGAACACAATTACCAAGGCTCTCACCTGTGGTTACTTGGGCTCAGGTGCGCCAAGGAAGGGAGGCATTGGGCTGTGCAGACGGTGACACTTGAACAGCACAGAAATCGGCTGCCTTTTGTTAAATGGCCCTGGGAGCCTTGAAAGAGAAAGAGAGCCTCGGACAGCATGTAGAGATGTCCACCTCCTGCAGGGCAGACTGTCTTGAAAATCAGACCCGGGATCTGATGGTACGAGTGACAGAGTTGCCGAGGAGATGGACAAAATCAGACCCAGGATCTGATGGTACGAGTGACAGAGTTGCCGAGGAGATGGACAGATAGGCCTGCTCCAAGCCCCGGTCCTGAGGGGAAAAGTGTGAGACGCTGAGATGCAGGGTGGGGACACTTAGGTAGAGAAGAAAGACTGCACCTCCAGCTTCCCCCAAACCCTCCACATCTACAGAAGTAATCTCCTTACCCTTGACATAGGGGAGACCCTCCCCCTTTGCCTAGAGGTTCCCCAAAGGCTCACTCAAGGATTTGACACTTGTCCTTCCCTAATGGATGCCCACGACCCCTCAATACATTAGGCTGATAAGGTTGACGACTAGGGTCAGCCCTCAGCACGGCCGCAGAGGAGAAACACATCAGGCAGTGAAGAGGGCAGGAGCTGGTGAACGTGTGCCCATGGGAGCCGGGAAAACATACATGGCAGTAGATCTGGCTCAGTTCGCAGACCCACACCCGATTGATGGATTGATTGGTAGGGAAGTGGAGTCCCCTTGAAGAAGGAGCCTGTAAACGTCACCACCAGCTTATGCTGTAATCATTTCCCTGCTCCTCCCCCAAAGTGACATGTGGCTATTTACCAGGGTAGCTATGTCCTGAGAAAAGAGGGGTACCCAGCTTTCCAAGGATTGTTGGATGCAGGATCTGATGCCAGGAGACGTGAAACTCTGTTGCTGTCCCCTGGTGACAGTGGGAGCTCGTGGAAGCCAGGTGATAAATGGAGTCCCAAGTCCATCTCACAGTGGATCCAGGTCCATCCCTCAGTGCATCCACGGACTCACCCTGTGATCATTTTCTTGGTCCCTTATTGTGTCACTGGGGTAGCCGTACTTCAGAGTTGGCAGGACCCTGGCTTTGATTCTGTGACCCGTGGAAAAGGAGCCATTCAGTGGCAATCCCCTGCTGGCTGAGGCAGTGAGTCAGAAGCAATACCACCCCAGGAGGAATTGCAGAGACTTAGTGCACCAGAAAACACTCAGGGATACAGGAGTGCTGCCTCATCCCATCCGCATTCAACTTACCTGTCTGGCCCCGAAAGTGCCAGGTGGGTCACGTGCATGATGTTATTGTAAACTGCACCAGATGTGGTGTATTTACTGGAGGAGACTGACACAACCTCTGACACTGGTGTGTGGTTACGTGCCACACATTTACCTGTTTAGGTACTTTTCATTCTTCCTGTAAACTCTTGTTTTCAGCTGGTAAAACTTCAGGCAGAAGAACATCCTGGTAGCATTGATCTGCTGGCAATAAATTGTCTCAGGTGTTATTGATCTGAAAATGCCTTTATTCCAATTCTCTTGTTTTTGAAGGACATTGTCGCTGGATATAACATTCTGAGTTGATGAGTCTTTTCTCTCAACACTTTGAATATCTTTTCCCACTGTCTTCTGATCTCTATTGTTTCTGATGAGATATCAGCCATCATTGCTGGCTTGTTCCCCTGTAGGTAATATGTTTTTTTTCTCTGGCTGCTTTCAAGATTTTCTCTTTATCTTTGGTTTTCAGTAGTACTCTGATGTGTGTAGGTGTGATTTTGAGGCTTTTTTTGGGCTTTGTTTTGTAATTATCCTGTTTGGGGTTTATTGAGCTTCTTGGATCTGTAAGTAGTTTTTTCCCTATTATATGAAAATCATCAAAGTTGGGAAGATTTTGCTTTATTTATTCAATTTTTTTCTGCCTCATTTTCACTCTCTTTTATTTTTGGGACTCCACAATTACACACATTCCAGGCCATTTGATTTTGTTCCAAAGGTCTTTGAACATTTGTTAATTTCCTTCAGATTTCTCTCTCTCTCTCTCTCCCTCTCTCTCTTTTTTTGGCTGTGTTGGGTCTTTGTTGCGGTTCAAGGGCTTCTCATCACGGTGGCTTCTCTTGTTGCGGAGCACGGGCTCTAGGCACGTGGGTTTCAGTAGTTGTGGCACGCGGGCTCAGTAGTTGTGGCTCGCAGGCTCTAGAGCGCAGGCTCAGTAGTTGTGGCGCATGGGCTTGGCTGCTCCATGACATGTGAGATCTTCCCGGACCAGGGATTGAACCCATGTCCCCTGCATTGGCAGGCGGATTCTTAACCACTGTGACACCAGGGAAGTCCCTCTCTTTTTTTTTTAGATTGGATAGTTTTTTTATTGATCTGTCTTCAGATACTTTCTATTGTCATTTCTAATCTTTTAATCCACTTCCTTTTTCACTTGTTATTGTGCTTTTGAGTTCTAGAATTGCCATTTAGTACTCTTTTCAAGGTCTAATTTCTCTGCTGAGATTCCTTATTCATCCATTCATTAGGGCCACATTTTCCTTTAAGTCCTTGAACAAATTTATAACAATAGCTTTAAAGTCTGTATCTGCTAAGTCCAACATCTGGGCTACCTCAGGGTCGGTTTTCATTGAGTGCTATTTTTTGGAGTATGAGTCATATTTTCTTGGTGCTTTGCGTGTCTAGAATGTTTTCTATTTTTCTATTATCTGGAGCTGCATATGACACATTGTAGAGATTTGGAATTCTGCTATTTGCCCCTGAGTAGTGTTGGTTTTTATTCTCGTAGGTGGTTGGATCCCTGGCTGATAACTTGAACTTGCATAGACTTGGATCTGGTGTTTCCTGAGCCCCTCTAAGTTGATTTGACTTGCCCTCTGAAGTCTGTCTTTAAGCCTTGTTGAGACTTGATTTAAGGCTCTGATAGAGTATAGACTAGACCTTACTGTAGGTAATGGTCTTTACTCGTAAGGCATGACTTTTCTGATGTCTCTTAAGTCTAGAATAGAAGTAAACTCTCCTTTCTGGCTGGCCAGGAACTTCAGCATGTCTCAGCAACGTTTGGCCTCTCAACTCCATAACACCTGCTCTCAGGTAATTCTTACACAGTCTTTCCCTGCATACATGCAGCCCCGCCCTTAGCCAAGGGCTTGCAAGTCATCTCCACACAAATGCCTGAGATGCTCCCACTTGGCACAGGGCCCTGACCACAGATTCAAGTCACTCTGGCCACCTTCTCCAGCTCAATGACACTGATGTGTCCTGCTCTGCTCCAGCTCCTGCACCACGGTCAGGAACTTTCCCCGAGGCAGACAGGCAGGGCAATTATTGGGGTTACCTTATGAGTTTCCCTTCTCTCAGGGAATCACAGTCTTTAATGCCTGTTTTCTGTTGCCCAACACAATTGCTTCATATTCCCCCCCCCCCCCATTTTATAGTTCTTTACGGCAGGAAGCTTCCTCTGGTAGTTACTTGTCCGTCTTGGAGCCAGAAATGGAAGTTGGATAATATGCTTCTACTGATCTAGGAATGTTTTTCTCCAATCCCATCGGTGAAGAGGATAAAAAGCAATTTGTCATTATATGAGAAGGATAGCAGTTCATATTCACTGTCTCGCTCCAGATTGGTGTTAACTCTTCTGTTCTCCACACAAGATACCTCACAGAGACCATAGTCATCTCGATATTCTACAGGTCATGCCGGTCTTCTAAACTGATTACCCGTGCTAATTGGACATGGTGAGCAGGGAGCAGAGAGTACCCAGAAAGGGGGAGACAAACTCATGACGATATAAGGGGCTGCATAACAATGAAATGAGTAGGGATCCAGTGTCTGGGGTATGCTGGGATGGCACCTTTAAGGCAAAGAACCATTTGGTGCCCATCCTGCATCTCCTACTACTAAGAAAGAAGCACGACACTTCATGCTGTTTGGATTTGGGGGGGCAACATACATCACTTCTGGAAATTCTGTTTTAACCAGTTTATTGAGTGGTTTGAAAGGCTTTCTGTTTCACGTGAGACCCAGAGCAGGAGAGGGCTCTGCAGCAGGTGGAGGCTTCAGTGTAAGCTTCTCTGTCCCTAGAGACATGCGGTCCATCAGACATGGTGATGAAGGCGTCCAGGGATGGAGTGTACAGAAAGCCTCGCTAGGAGCATCTCAGCACGGACCTGTAGAGTTCTGGAGCAAAGATGTGTTCTTTACAATTGGAATTACCTGCCATTTGAAGACCAGCTCATGGGCTGCTAGTAGGCTGCCGTAGGGATGGAGTGCCTGGCCAGGGGATGCCAGGTGGCTGTGTACCTGGAGTGTCCCTCATGAGCTGGCTGAAGACTGACTCCTTTTGCATTACATCCCCACTGAAGGATAGCCCTGAAAGAGGGCAGGTGGGGCATACCTCAGGCAGCACACTGGCTGCCCACTGTCCATGGAGAGAATACTACCCAGAAGCAAGACTGTCCATAGACTCCTGGACAGGGGCAGACAGCTTGGCTGATGGGACAGGAGCCTGGAAGGAACAAAATTAGAAGATCAAGGGCAAGTTAGTCTGGAGATGGACCTACGGGAGTGGGCAAAGGGTGTGAAGGTGTGGGGATGTCTAGTGCCCACTGGAGGGCCTTTCCCATAGCTCAGGCACTCATTCAGCGACCGGGTGGGTGGGACAACTTGTCCTGGGGATAACTGCCAGTCTTTCTACTTTATTATGGCACGAAAGAATAAATGAAAGACGACGAACCCAAGACCTCTCTCTGGCTGCTCATTAAGACAGACTGTTGTGATTGGTCAGAATCCAAGGCAGGTGTGGTGGGTACCACAATCATCCCCAAATATGCTGTTGATGACGGAGAAATGAACAAGACTCCACAGGAGACAGCAAAGATATCTTCTCTTTCATGGAAATTATGTTGCTAAGAGCGTGTTCAGAGCTAACGGCTTTTGGCTTGGGACATGTTGAGTGGCACATAGAAACCAATACTCATGCTGGACGCCCAAACTTGCAGCAGCAGAGACAAACGATGAACCTTCAACATGGCCCCATTCCTTGAGGACACCAGCTAACCCCTGAGTGGTGGATTCCATCGGCCCCCTTCTAATCTGGACAGCATAGCAATTTGTCTTTTCTGAAACTGACACTACTCTAGATATGGGTTTGCCTTCTCTGCTAACAATGATCCTCCAGCATCTATCAAAGGGCTTACAGAATCCATCACCAAGGTCTGACTGCACACCTTGGACCAAGAACTCATTTTACAGCTGGGGAGATACCACAGTGGGCACATGACAGTGAGGTCTACTGGTCTTACGACCTACTCCCCTCAGCCAGAAGCAGATAGCCTGGAAGAATGCTGGCGTGTCCTGTAAACGACTCAGCTAAGGGGGCAAGAGCCAGAGGCGCTGGAGACCCTGCCCTTTTTCCATGCGCCCTCTGAATGGCGAATGCACCATGCAATGCAATGGTGAATGCAGTGGTGAATGCACCTGACCAATGGCCATATATGGTGCTGTGTCCCCCAAAGACAAATTGCATGCATTCTAGAGCAAAGGCTGGGAGTAGGAGGGACATCGCTCATCGCCAAGCCCCCCGTGCACCTTGCTAGAGATGCACGCAGCACATGTCTTTTGCTTCCTGCCTCCAGGTCCCTCCAAGGACCACTGTGGGCGCGTGCTTGGCACTCGTCCGCCACGATCTGGAAGTGCTAGGAAGTCAATATTTTGAGGACTGATTCTCTGTCCAGTGGAGGCTGGGAGCTGACAGATAAATGTGGGATGAATGCTTCCTTCTCCAGATGAAGGTCCTGGAAGTCATTTCACAGGGCTCCTCTGGGAACAACCGTGGGAACTGTCCCAGCAACCAGCGACCATAGCAATAGCAGCTCCAATAAGCATCCTTGTATTGGCTTTTTCCGGCCTCGCTCACCCAGCCCCCCAGATCACTCTCCTCCAGGAAGAACTCGCACTGGAGCCTTTGTTTCAGTCGCCATGTTCTGGGGACTCCGAGCTAAAAGACATGGAGAGTCCGTCAGGCCACTGAGGGCTTCGGCCGTTCTTCCAACAATGTTTCTTGAGTTCTCACGATGTGCGTGGTGGTATTTTGGGGCTAGGGATACGGCAATGAATTAGACAGACAGGCCCACACCCACCCCATGAGTGAGAGACAGATGATGACATGTAATGGAATAATCATGCCAGGTAAGAGATCCCGAGTGTCAGTGGGGGTAGACAGAGGGGGAGCAGCTAGAGGGACCAGGGGGCATTTGTGCGGAGCCCTGAGTGAGGCAAAGGAGGGAGCCGGGTGACCAACAGGGCTAAAGTACCCTGGGTAGAGGGGACAGCAGGAGGCCACATCAGGGACACGAGGGTCATTTTCATTCCAGCCCATTCAGTGTTTAGAAATAAAAGATATTCAACTTCACGTAATACCCCTGAGAAAGTGGCTTAGTGGGATTACACAACAGCTTCATGTACTGGTGAGCCTGGGAGCTCCATACCGCACAGGGTCCTCCATCCATTTTTCTTGCCCAGGGAACACAACCTGGGCCAGGAAACTGTGTTTCAAAGCTGGCAGATCAAAAGGTGAAACAAAAAATACGTGCATCTGGAGTCCCTTTATTAGAGACCAAACTTAGTTAAGATCAGTCAAGTCTTTCTACTCTGTTATGGCACAAAAGAATAAATAAAAGATAACAACCCCAAGACCCCTCCTGGGCTGTTCATGTAGGAAGACCATTGGGATCCGGCAGAATTTAAGCCACTTGTTGTGGGTACCACAATCATCCCCAGATGATGCTGTTGACGACTGAGAGATGAACAAGAATCCATGGGAGACAGCAAAGATATATCTTTTCCTTCCTGGAAATTATTGCTAAGGAGCGTGTTCAGAACTAGTGGCTATTGTCTTGGGGCACGTTAAGTGACCCATAGAAATCAAAGGGCTTTCAAGGGGTTCAAGAGCAGGTGTGGTGGAGAGACGGACATGGCAGGAGTCGGCGTGGCCGGAAGGACAAAGTTCAGATGATGCCCACAGCATTTTGTTGCAGAAAGGAAGGCATGCTTTTGGATTCTATAATAACACTCTGTGTTTGTGGTCTATTTTCATCTGAGGATCTCAAACCATTTTCAAGCATTCATTAAACTTCACAACAATCTGATGCCCTTGGTATAATTAGACCCATTTCTTCGCTGGGTCATCTGAGGCCCATTAAGATGGGCCGACTTGCTTGGAGCCTTTGATCCCAACTTTCCTGTCTTCCACCCCGGCTTGCCCGGTTCATTTTAATGTCACCAAATCAGCGAGGGATGTGAACATTTAAACAAATCTACTCTGAAACCAGTTACTTAACGAATTCTTGAGCAAGCCCTCCATGGGCCTCTGGGACCACCTTGCTCTCATGTTCATTCACCACAGCCAATTAACCAAGGTTTTCTTTTTTACATGCTTTTATGAAAAGCCGTTGTATGCAAATATTGGGAGGCAGGAGATTGATCCCAAGGAGGGGTACAAATGTGCCCCTTTCCCATGGCCTGAAACGGACTCTGTCCCTGGCATATAGGAGCCTAGGTATGTCGCTCATTTCCCATCATTCTGCCAGGAGGCTATAAAATGTCTTTTCATCTTGAGTTACATAAGTATCCAAACACATAAGAAGACTGTTATTACAAAGGCAACCACACAGGGCAAAAAAAAAAAAAAGGGTTTCATTTATTCTGAATATGTGCACTAAACACTTTTGATGTCTTTTCAGGGACTCCTAAGTACTAAGAAGGAAAAAAAAGTGCACAAAAGACCTTTTAAAAATGCAACCTGGCTGTGGCTGATGTCGGGTCTGGCGAGAAATCTATTGTCCATAAGGCGGGGGCCGGGCCATCATAATCCATCCTATGATATTTGCATTCCGTTTCCCTTCTGCCCAACGGGCAGCTTATGCAAAGCAGTTCTTAGTGTTCTTAGGGGGGGTGGGGGCAGGGAGACAGGCTTGTACACATACTTCAAAAACTCTGCTCCTGACAACGGAGAACATTTGTTGTAAATATGCCCCGCTCTGGGTGTTTTCTCCCCGCTTCTTCAGGAAAACAGATGGGTAGTTTCTCTGACAGTGAAATTTATAGGTAACCGAAGGAAGTATGCAGTAAAAGGATAAATTCCCTGTTTTTAATGTTCCCCATATAATCAAGGGCCTCTTTCACTGAGGTACCCACTGCACTCCATCCTTCCACATTCCTTCCCCTTGACTGGCTCTCAAAAGATCCATTTCAACGAGGAAGAAAAAAAAAAACCCCGCATTGAGGATGATGGTTGCTGATTCTGACACACAGATAGGTTGTCTGTTAAACAGATAGCTTTGGCTCGGCCGTATCGGACAACTGACCTCCGGGTGAGCCCCGTAGCAGCCTCACTTCTGCAGGCGATGCGGGGGAAGCCGGCCCTGTAGATTAGGGGCCCCCGGGGGAACCAAGATGGATTCGGGCGCTTGGTTTCATCTGTAATCTTTTCAGTGAGGTGCGTTCAGTCAGCGACTTCCCAGGAAGACTTTGGCCGCATGGAAAGAAATTTAAGTTCCCAGTCTGTGTCCCCAGGGCCATCTGAATGGAGCTGGTGTTTGATCCCGTCCTGCTCCCCGTGCCAGTCCGCGATACCATCTGGGGTGCCCCTGCACTGGGTCGGCTGGAGAGGAGGAAGGTGGCTGGCCTGGGGAGTCAAGGAATTCAATCCCAGCACGTTTTAGTTCGACAAACGTCGATGGAGAATTCACTAGGGCCTGTGTGGATGAATAAATTAAAAAACGAAATCTCCACTGGGAGGGACAGGAATGTACGTGACTAATGCAATGCAAGTGAGGATGCCATATATATATATATAAAGAGAGGCACAAGAATGTTCCAGATAAATGATTCATTCTGTCTCAGAGAACCCAGGATGATATTCCAGCTGGATTCTGATGGATAAATGAATGAGAGGAGGGCTCCGTGAGCTTGCTCAGGCTAAAGTACTACAGCCTGAGGGGCTCAAGTATTGATTGTCTCCAGCCCTGGAAGTAGGAAGTCTGAGATCAAGGCTTCAGCAGAGTTGGGTCCTCCTGAGGCTTCTCTCCTAGGTGTGTAGACGGCCGTCTTCTCCCTGTGTCCTCACGTGGTCGTCCCTCTGTGTGTGTCTGTGTCCTGATCTCCTCTTCTTATAAGGACACCAGTCCTATGGGATTAAGGCCCACCCTCGTGACCTCATTTTACCTTAACCACCTCTCAAAAGGCCCAGCTCCCGTCACAGTTACATCTTGAGGTGCTGGGGGTTAGAACTTCAACATATGGCTGTTTGGGGGAAACAATTCAGCCCATAACAAGGGGAAGGCAGTCTTTCCACTGAGGAGACAGAGGCAGCAAAGCCAGAGATACAAAAGGGCACGGTCAAAAAAAAAAAAAAAAGGGCATGGTCTTGGGGTCAGGATCCCTGGACGCAGAGCCTGAGGCAAGGGTTGGGGTCTACATGATTTATTGAGGGAGGTCTCTCAAAAGAAAGGAAGTAAAGGAGGCAGGATGGGGCAGGGGGCAAAGCTCAGCAAGGTGGTGGTCTCAGCTGGAGACTGGCCTCAGCCTGTTCCCTCAGGGAGCTCTGGAGTGTCAGCTGTACAGACTAGGTCCCACCTTCAGGCCACCATGGGGGTCTTCTGCACGCCTGGGTTAGTCTGGCCCTGGCTGTGGACTCCCAGGCAGGGTGGCCTTGGTGTGATGTTCTAAGCCAGGGCTCCCATGAAGTTGAGGGGTCTCTCTGGACCAGGAGGTGCCTGGGAGTCCTGAGCAGCCAATATCAGAGGCCGGGGGTGCTCCTGGTGGCCGAGCCCATGGTGGGGGGACCCGAGCGGGTGCCCACAGTTCCCAGAGGCACATTGAGCTTGAGGGACAAAGTGGCTGCATTGGTGGGTTGACCACAGGGGCCTAAAGTGGCAGAGGGGAGTGGGGGCAGAGCTGCTGAAAAGGGGGAAAAACCAGGGATGAAGCCACACTGTTGCCCATGGCCTCTCTGCCCTGCACCCCTGCCTGGGGTCTGGCTCATGGCAGGGGCCCTGAAAGAGGGGTTAAGAGAAAACACGTGTGGACCAGCCATGGCCCAGCTTCTGCATCCCGAGAGATGCTTCTGTTGCCAGTCTTTGGGCTCTTATTAAAAAGAGGTGATTTCAGCCATACGAATAAATCAGAGTGGATTGGAAAAATAAGTGGATCTGTGAATCTCTGCAGAAGAGCCTGCTGCCCAGTGGCCAGGGCAGGGAGAAGACGGCCGGCCTCAGCCCTGGGGGAGGGAACAGGGCGACGGGGGAGGGCCCGTGGGGTGTGGAGCTCAGGGGTATTCAGAGCGAGGAGGGGTGATAAATATCGGTGGGGTTTGTTTCCTCCCCCAGTTTGTCGGTGGTGGCCTGTCCTCACCCGCACGGTCAGCTCCACCCACTGTTGGTTTGAGGGAAGCCTTCCTGGTTTCCTCACCATCATCACTGCCTGTTGGAGGATGGTAATGCGTTTGAATTTCCCAAGCACGCAGGAATCTTGCCAGGTCCGAACGTGGCGCCAAGCACAGGTGGGGAGAGGTTCGTGTGCTGAGATCCACCTTGGGAACCATCCTCTCCAAGGTCGACCTCACTTAACGCTTCATGTGAAACGCACGTGCAGGGTCCCGAGCCCACTCACCATTGCTTCCTCCTGCCGTGGACCGCAAATGGCTGGCTGGGTAACACAGGAAACGAGCCACCAACACATCATCTCCCGGAATCCATCCAGGGCTTCAGGGATGGAGAGCGAGTCGGGGCTGCTAGCCCACCTCCAGTAGTGCCCCTGATTTGACTCTGTGTCAATGATGGAGAAGGACCGCAGAAAAGCCCCCTTGCCCACACCACACCCATAGATCAGCTTAGGGACGGATTCACTTTTTGCTCATATCAGACAGTTCCTTTTGTTTTTCTGTTTGTTTGTTTTATTTTGTTAACTTTTTATTTTATGTTGGAGCATAGCTAATTAACAATGTTGTGAGAGTTTCAGGTGCACAGCAAAGGAACTCAGCCATACATATACACGTATCCATTCTCCCCCAGACTTCCCTCCCATCCAAGCTGCCACATAACACGGAGCAGAGTTCCCTGTGTGTTGGTTGTCCATTTTAAATATAACAGTGTGTACATCAGACAGTTCCTTTTGGAAACAGAGCCGCACGTTAAAAGAAAGGATGAGGGACTTCCCAAGCCATCCAGTAGTTAAGACTCCGTGCTTCCACTGCAGGGGGCGTGGGTTCGACCCCTGATCTGGGAACTAAGATCCCACATGCCGCATGGCATGGCCAAAAAAAAAAAAAAAAGGATGATATCTTACAAAGGGGTAGACACCCTCATGTTAGAAAAAAAGAGTCATCTGAGAAAGCATGTATTCTGTTCCTTACAGAATAGGTTTTCCTTTCCCCTTACCCCACGACCCTGACTACCAGGTGGATGGCCGGTGAGCCTGTGGATGTTAGTGGAACGCAGCGTCCCGATTGCCCTGGGTGAGCAAGTGCTTGGTGAACTTGTCCCCGAGGGACCGCTGAGCTGCAAACATTCTGGTCTCTAACTTTTATGAAAATATGCTGTTTACTTTTAAAAACCGAGGGGCATAAAGACAGACAAAGAAGGAAAGGGAGAGATGCTAATTGAATCCGAGCTGACTATTTTTTTTTTTTTAAGTCGACTGGAAGGCACGACAGAAGTCTGGAAAAGATAAAGCCACAAGTTCAAATGTATGGAGCTTACTTTTCCTTTGCATCAAAGCAAACCAAACATCGAGAAGGCCCGTAGGCAGAGCTAACCTACTCAATTGATCCTTTTTTCCCCCTCACTGACTGCTGGGGGACGTGGATGCCTTGGCCTCTTAAATGACGTTCGGAACAGCGGGCCAATTGTGCGGTAGGGCCGGCGCTGCCCCAGGTAGCCGATAACTTCCTGTGTTGAAACGATGACTTGGAGATTTCAGCCTGATATCCTCGCTCACCAGGAAATATCCTCTTACAGACCTGCCATTTCGTAAAGTAATCGGTGAGAATGCCATTAAAGTCAATGTCTTAATTAAGGCAAGCATTAGTCAAGGAATTACAGGCATCTGAAGGCTTAGCCCTCCTGTGGGATCCAGTTTCACGAGGCAGAGGTACGTGGAGGGCTGGGAACTCCGAGGGAGATATCCATCTACTGCCGCCTATAGCCTGGGCATCGCAGCCACCCGAGACCGCCTCTGCAAGGCTGCTCAGAAACGTGCAGAATGAGCTGGAACCCAACCCTCTTTGCATCTCCAGCTTCTTTAATCCGTTTCTTAGTGTTTGGTCAGCTGTTCCTTTTTGCTTTGCGTAGATGCCTGGAGCCAGACGCTGAGGATGTGGTACCTGGGACCGACCAGGTTGTTCTCTCATGGGACCTACATTTGAGGGAAACTGAGGCCAAGCAGGCATGCCGGAGTCCTGTAGAGCCAGGGAATGACGTGCCTGGTTGGGGTAAAAGGAAGTTCTGTCCCTCGCACCCTGCCACACTTCCACTGAGCCAGGACCGCCAGGAATACCTGTGGGTTCTCTGCCCCTGATTTCTAGGCACTCGTGTAACTGTTCTGTTCGCAGTTTTCAACTCTGGAAAATGGGATTTGTTCTCAGATGTCCGGCTGGAGTGAGCCAGCGACTTGGGAACAGCTGGCTGTAAAATTTGTAGGGGAAGTAGCACTAAGCCAGGGGTCCGAGACCTGGGTCCTGGCCTGGCCGGCCTCACCGGAATCATCCACGCCAGCAGGCAGTGAAGGAGGGGCATAGATGGTGCAGCCACTGCTCTCTCTGTCCCACTGGCCCTTCTGCCCTGTTTGGGACCCTGCTTCCTAGCCTCTGGCTTCTGTTGGTGCCCACCTCCTGGCTAGGACCCTGGGCTGTACACCTGAATTTGCCAGAGCCGCCAAGCCTGGCAGGATCAAGCCCCCAGACTTCACCCCTTGATCCCGAGGTCGTAAACCTTGCTGCATGTATCAGTTACCTAGTGCCACGTAACAAATGACCCCTCAAACTTAGTGCCTGAAGGCAAGAGTAAACGTTCATTATCTCACTAAGTTTCTGAGGGTTAGGGATCGGGGAGCAGCTCAAGATGAGTGGCCCTGGCTTAAGGTCTCTCGTGAGGTTGTAGTCAAGGTGTCGTCTGGAGGTTCCTCATCTGAAGACTTGACTGGGGCTGGAGGATCCACTTCCAAGAGCCTCAGCTCCTCAGCACAAGGACGTCTCCACAGCCTGCTTGCGCATCCTCACAACATGGCGGCTGGAGGCCCCAGGGCAAGGGTCTGTGGGAGGATGGCCTTCTGTGACCCAGCATCTCCACCACGTCCCTCTCAGCATGGGAGGGACCTGCACAAAGGCACAAATACCAAGTGACCAGGAGCCCACTGGGCCATCTGGAGGCTGGCTGCCACCCTGCCTTCTCCACCATGCCAGGGGCTTCCTCTTCTCTGGCTGCAGGAGACCAACTCCTTGGTCCTTTTCCTCCTAAGGGAGAACACAGCAGCCTAACCAAACCTGGGGTAGGAATGCCCTGGGGCCACTCCACGACCAGCCAGTCCTGAAGGCCTCTGGCTCCTGGGTCTGGAGTCCCGGATGCCTCTGTGGGCAGGGGGGCAATGGGCTCCCCTTTTACCTTTCTGGATTAGGTGGGTCCTGGGAGAGTCCAGGGGTGCAGAGGGTCACCTGCAGGCTTTGACCAGGTGGGTGCAGGTGTCTTCCCTAAGCCCCTCCCTCACGGTTTCCAATACCTGCTCCTTCCCCTGCATGTGGAGGGGCTGAACCACAGGGACAAACCCCACCTGTGAACACCTCACTGGCCGGCCAGTGGCCCTTGGGCCAGGGGATGACTAACCACTGGCCAGAGCTTCCCAGGCTTGACGCTGGGGTCGCTGACTGGAGCACACTGGTTCCCCAGCCTAATGAGGGAACGAAGAGGGCTGAGCTGCTGGGGTCATGGTTCCCCTTTCTGCAGCTCCTTGCCGGGGGCGGGGGTCATCCAAGCAGAGTGTCAGGACTGTGGAATTCGAGTGACCTGTAGAAGGGGGTCCCGTCTCCCTGGTTGCGTTCCCGGGGAAGTTCTCCATCAAACCAGGACTCAGTGGGCATGTGCACATGGCATCAGGGGGCAGGCGCCAGGCCCTCTCACCTGGGGGGCGCCCGTATGTATGTCAGGCCTCGGAAGTTGCAGTGGTTCATGGCTGTTTCTTTTCTAAATAGAGCCGTGGCCGCATCATGATAACAATAACAACAGTAACAATCATTTAAAAGGCTGGCACGGTGTTGTCAGCTCCACACGCTTGGCAACCTGTTCTGTCTGCCGGGAGTGACCACAAGACGACAGGAAGAATTCCACGTGGTTCGCTCACCCACAAGTGCACGAGCCCGGGAGAGCCCAGATCCCGGGAGAGGATACTCTGAAGGGTTTGCTTCCTGCCTGGTTTCCCTGGTGGGGAGCGGGGCTGATGCACATCTCCTGGCCTGGAGGGAGGGACGCATAGAGTCCGTATCCCTTATCCTGTGCTGCGAACTGAATTGTGTCCCCCAAAAGATGTTGGAGTCCTAGGCCCCAGGACCTGTGGGTGTGACCTTAGTTGGAAACACAGTCTTTGCAGATGATCAAGTTAGATGAGGTCACTAGGGTGGGTCCTGATCCTATAGGACTGGTTTCCTTGTAAGAAGAAGAGATCAGGACACAGACACACACAAAGGGATGACCCCGTGAGGACACAGGGAGGAGACGGCTGTCTACACGCCGAGGAGAGAGGCCTCAGGAGGACCCAGCCCTGCCCACACCTGGATCTCAGATTCCAGCCTCCAGGACTGGGAGAAATCAATGCTGCTGTTAAGGCCGCCCTATCTGTGGGACTTTGCTGCTGCAGCCGAGGAGACTGACGTGTCCTGTGAATCGTTTTTTTTCTTGCTCATGGAGGCTGCGGGCTAGATGCCCTTTGGAAGGATGCTGCCCCTGGGGACAGAGGACGGAGAGATCAGCCTGAGCGGGCAGAGAAGGCACAATGCTCCTGGGCCTCCCCTCCCCTCCCCCATCTCCAGGGCTTCAGGGCTCAGAGGTGGGGTGGTCTCCTTCCCCTGCAGGCTCTCTATGCGCCTTGATTTCCATGGAAGCCAAACCCGGTCCTGGAGGTGGCTCAGAGTCACAGGCCGGAGGCTGGGGCTGGGCTGGGCTGCCCCAGCCTGAATCTGAGGCTGCAGCAGAAATCAGGGTGACTGGGCAGCCTTGCAGGTATCATCCCCGCCCTCGTCATATCATCACCTGGGGGGCCAGTTTCAGGCACAACCTGACAGGTCCTCACTGCCACTCAGCCTCTTCCTGCCGTGGCTCGAGAGGAGGGGACACGGAAGCTGGACCACTGGGCTGAACCAGGGCCGGCCCCTTGCCTCTGGGCACAGCGTTTGAAAACAGAGCACTGGAGAGGGCCCGGCTGCCTCACATCATCCCTCACGCTGGTGGTCCCAAGTCGGGGAGCCACTGGGCAGGGCTGGCTCTGGGCCCCCGCCCCCCATCTGCCTCCCCAGGAGCCGGTGGTCGCTGGGTCTGGGCCATATTAGGGTCCACCTGCTGTTGTTGAAAGGGAAAAGCGTTGATGAAACCAGTTAAGACCTGAGTCAGAGGTTCCGAGGGGCCCCGTGCGGTGGCCAGACTGCACTGTGGCGTGAACCTGGCTGGGCCCGGGGCTGGCGGAAGACGTGAGGATGACCCCAGGGTCCCAGAGTCTCAGGTGGGACTTGGCAGGGGCCGGCCACTCCTCCGCTGGTCACCGCATCCCAAGGGTGGGGGTGCCGGCCCGGTGCAGTGAAGGGAAAAGTCTTCAGCTTCTGCTGATAGTGGATCGATCACTCATCTCCTCGGTAGTTGGGTCATTGGCCAGGACAGGTTGCACGGCGATGGTCTGATGATCGCAGGTGACCGTGGTGGGTTTGCCTGCCCCAGGCTAGGTTTTGCCCACATTCTCCCACTCACCCCTTGACAGTCCCCTGCAGTGATGTCACCCTTCTTTTCATGACTCTCCAAAGTCTCTGGGACTGGCAGAGCCCTCTGTCCTCATTCCTGCCCTGGGGACCGTGCTGTCCCCTGGTGCGGCCCCTGGATGGGCCCGGGAGGAACAACACCTTGGAGACATGGTCCCTGCCTTTGGGAGTTTACATCCAGCTAGGGAGACAAAGGGTTAAAAAAGTCCAGCTGGGAAGAAGAAACTTAAAGGGGTGCCCAGTGGCCTCCTTGTAGGCTGGGCAGGAGTGTAGATCCAGGGAGGTACCCCCGGAGCAAAAGGAGGCTCCTCGTTTCCCTCCTATTGGCCCCATGACCTCCCTGGGGTGGGGGGACCTTGGGGAGAGCTCGGGGGAGGGCCGGCCTGGAGGTCGGTGCCCTTGGCATTTTCCCACGGCTGCCTGAGCCTCATGCATTGAAGCACTCCTGCCCAAGCGTCCATCCGGCGCTCCAGGTGTGCATGGCACTGGGCAGTGCCGGCAGCTCTCACCTGGCTGCAAGGTAGGTGCACCTGGGGCAGCTTTGCGAGAAGATGCCAGGCCACCTACTGGCCTGCTGGCTGAATCCATCTGGGTTTGTTTAAAGCTTCCAGGTGGTTCAGAGGTGCAGCCATGTTTGAGAAGTACTGGGCCAGACACCAGGTAGAGTTTCTCGAACGAGGAGTGGAGGGGTGAGCCCTCTGGGTGAAGGGTCCTGCTGCCCTGGGGAGATGCTGAGGTCCCTGCCTTGCTTGTAATCCAAACGAGGGGACCTCGTGGTCAAGGCACCACAAGGAAGCAAAAGCGGGCTAGTTAAGCCCCCCTAGGCCCCGGAAACAGGCAGGCCCCCCCCTGAGCCCCCTTGGTACACAGCGCAATCAATCTCAGTATGCAACGAGAGGAAAAATCATTTGGCCAAATTTAGCACTTTTCTCGATTTTGAGTGTTCTGACAATGAAACAGAACGGGAAGCAGGGGGCAGGAGATTGTCTGAATTCATTTATAGCTGCCGAAACGTGATTCAAAGCAAAAATGGCTGGGATGGGTCTATAAAAGGAACACCACAATCCCCTTAGACAGGCACAAAGCATTTTGATGATTTCAGTATAAATGAATCTGGCACATAAGGATTAAATTTCTCTCCAAATACTTGAGCATCTAAAATGGTGCAAAGAAGAAGCTGCACTGTAAGGAACATGACTGCTTTTGGAGAATTTTTCAGGGGGAAAAATGCAGCTAGTCGAAGCGCCTGGAGAATGGGTCCTTTTTTGTTTCTTAATGTCTGGGGTAACAAGATGGTGCCTGTGAGAAGCACCGTTCTTCTCTTGTGGAGTAGGGCCCATCCTGGTGAACTCATTTTACCTTAATCACCTCTTTAAAGACCCCATCTCTAAATACAGCTACATTCTGAGGCACTGGGGGTCAGCACCTCAAAAGATGAAATTTGGTCAATGGGTGGCATACACAATTCAGCCCATAATACTTCCCATCAGTGCAATTTGATGGGGTTGTCTCAGATGAACTCTAATGTTGCTTCTAGTTCTAAAATTTCCAGAGCCTGTCACAATCCCACTCCTGGGCATGTATGTGGACAAAACTATAATTAAAAAAGATACATGCACCCCTATGTTCATAGCAGCAGCCCTATTCACAATAGCCAAGACATGGAAGCAACCTAAGTGTCCATCAACAGATGAATGGATAAAGAAGATGTGGTACATATATACAATGGAATACTACTCAGCCATAAAAAAGAACAAAATAATGCCATTTGCAGCAACATGGATGCAACTAGAGATTATCATACTAAGTCAGAAAGGGAAAGACAAATACCATGCTATCATATCACTTATATGTGGAATCTAAACTATGATACAAACGATCCTATCTACGAAACAGAAACAGACTCACAGACATAGAGAACACACGGGTGGTTGCCAAGGGGGAGGGGGTGGGGGAGGGTTGGAGTGGGAGTTTGGGGTTAGCAGATGTAAGCTATTATATATAGAATGGATAAACAACGGCCCTACTGTATAGCACAGAGAACTATATTCAATATCCTGTGATAAACCAAAATGGAAAAGAATATAAAAAAGAATGTATGTATATGTATAACTGAATCACTTTTGCTGTACAGCGGTAATTAACACAACATTGTAAATCAACTATACCTCAATTAAAAAAAACTCACACATACAAACATACATGCACATTACAAAATGTATCTCACAGAGGAAAAGAAATTCTAATTTTACTGTGTGAGGAGGTGGCAGGGGAGATACTGTGAGAGAACTCTGTCTTCGTGTATCAGAGTAAGAAATTCGGTCTCAACATGACAAAACAAGGCTGGCAGCGTCTTCTCACTCATCATTTTGTGAGAAGTCTATATTCATGTAGTACATTTAATGCAGTTGAATTTTTTTAAGGCTTTTAAGATTTTTTTGATATAAATCAAAATAATGAAAAGGCCTTCCCCATTGTATAGTTATAAAGGAATCCTTCCATGTTTTTTTCTAGCACTTTCCTGATTTTTTTTTCACACACTTGATTTCATATAATCCCATAATAACCCTTTTATCCCTACCTCTGTCTTTGCCCTCCCCCCAACCCTCTCCCCTCTGGTAACCACTAGTTTGTTCTCTATATCTGTGAGTCTGCTTCTTTTCTGTTTTATTCACTAATTTGTTGTATTTTTGAGATTCCACATATAAGTGAAAGCATACAGTATTTGTCTTTCTCCGTCTGACTTATTTCACTTAGCGTAACACCCTCCAAGTCCATCCACGTTGCTGCAAATGGCATTATTTTGTTCTTTTTTATGGCTGAGCAATATTCCACTCTATATATGTACCACATCTTCTTTATCCATTCATCTAACAATGGACTCTTAGGTTGCTTCCATATCTTGGCTATTGTAAATAATGCTGCAATGAACATTGGGGTGCATGTATCTTTTTGAATTAGTGTTTTTGTTTTTTCGGGTATATACCCAGGAGTGGAATTGCTGGGTCATATGGTAGTTCTATTTTTAGTTTTCTGAGAAACCTCCATACTGTTTTCCACAGTGGCTGCACCAGTTAACATTCTCACCAACGGTGCCCAAGGGTTCCCTTTTCTCCACACCCTCACCAACATCTGTTATTTGTGTTCTTTTGGATGATGGCCGTTCTGACAGGTGTGAGGTGATACCTCATGGTGGCTTTGATTTGCATTTCCCTGATGATTAGTGATGTTGGGCATCTTTTCATGTGCCTGTTGGCCATCTGTATGTCTTCTTTGGAACAATGTCTATTCAGTTCTTCTGCCCAGTTTTTAATTGGGTTGTTCGTTCTTTTGGTGTTGAGTTGTATGAGCCGTTTATATATGTTGGATGATTTTTTTCTTTTCTTATTTGAATTTTTGATCCATTTGTAGTTTATTCTATTATTATTATATTATATTATTATTCTATTATTATGCAGTGAGTGGCCCATTGGTTGGCCATCCTCTCCTGGCTGATTTGAGATGCCCTCTTTCCTGTACTGAAGTCCCACGTGTACCCTGAGTCTGTCTGGATCTTCTGTAACCATGGCTTAGTCCAATCTATTTCATTTCTGGTCCCACACTGTTTTAATAACCGATGCTTTATAATATGTTTTAATATCCACCAGGAGAATCCCTCTCTTTGTTCCTCTACTTTTTCAGGGTTTTCCTGGCTATCTTATTTATTTTTCCACATGAATTTTAGCATCACCTTATGTAGTCAAAGGAACAGAAGCTGTTTGTATTTTCATTGGCATCAAGTTAACTTTATAAATTAGCTTAGGGGACATTGGCCTCTAGAACTTGTCTTCCCAATTGTCTTCTTTTGTGTTCTTCAATAGTTAAAAAAATTTCTTTTTCGTATAGATCTTTAACATTTTTACCATGCTCATTTCTAGTATTTTATCTTTTTACAAAAAGTAACTGAGAATCAGATTTTTTCTTCCAATACAGCTTTGGTCGTGTGTGTGTGTGTGTGTGTGTGTGTGTGTGTGTGAAAGCTATTGATTTTTTAATGGTCTGCTCCCTTGCTCTTTTTTTTAAATTTCTTGTAATAGCTTTTTAATGAATCATTTGGGGTTTTCCAGGAATAAAAGCATATTATCTGTAAATAGTAAGACTTTGTCTCCTTTTCAATTTTTGTACTTCTAGTTTCTTTTCTAATTGTATTTGCCAGTAATTCTGGAACAAATACATAGCAATGGAGGTAATGCTTGTTGCCTACTTCAGTGGGGATACATTTTGAGTTTCCCTGTTAAGCCTGAGGCTGGCTAAAACGGATATATTTTGTCATATTAGGGACATTTCCATCTATTCTTATTTTATTGAGTTTTGTCAAATGCTTTTCCAACTAGTGAATTTTGTCAAATGCTTTTCCAACTATGGAAACAATTATTTAATTTTCTCACAGGTCGATTAACATGATCAAGTAAGTATATTAACACATTTCCTAGTATTGTCCTAGGTTCGGTCTTAATGTAGTAGTTTTTAAATGTACTTCTAAATTCTGTTTGTTCCTATTTTATTTTGGATTTTCCCCATGGTATTTATAAGAGATATTTATCTAAAGCTTTCATCAAGTTTTGGAATCAATGTTATGCTCGCTTTGTGAAAATAATTGGAAAGTTTTCCCTCTTGTTCTCTTCTTGAAAGAGTTTTTTTTTTTTTTTGTGGTACGCGGGCCTCTCACTGTCGTGGCCTCTCCCGTTGTGGAGCACAGGCTCCAGACACGCAGGCTCAGCGGCCATGGCTCACGGGCCCAGCCGCTCCGCGGCATGTGGGATCTTCCCGGACCGGGGCACGAACCCGTGTCCCCTGCATTGGCAGGTGGACTCTCAACCACTGCGCCACCAGGGAAGCCCCTCTTGAGAGAGTTTTAAACAGCATTGGAAGGAAAGGTTCAGGAGTGTTCCCCTGTGAAAGCATATGGGCTTGATCTTTTTTTTGGGGGACGGGAGGTGTTTATAAAATTTGTTTTAAAGAAGAGTGCCATAGTGAATATCCTTTTGTATCTACCTTTGTACACTTACATATGTTCTTAGGTTAGATTAATTCCTAGATGTGTAATTGCCATCAAAGAGCATTGAGTTCAAGGTTTGATCAGTAGGTCCACGTAGTCCCCACCTGGACCAATTTGATAGAAACAAAAACAAAAGCAAAAGCCCTTATCTTCTTTCAATTTCCACTGCTTTAACTAATAGTGAGGTTGGACACTTTTCATATTTGTGCTGGTAATTGGATGCCTTTTCCTGTGAATTGCTTGCTCATGTCTTTTCTACATTTCCCAATAGGCTTACCTGCTTTTTCTCATTGATTTTTAAGAGCTCTTTATATATGAGGGATCCTTAACTCTCCCAGGGCTTATGTTATCCTTGGTCGGCCATCAGTCTTCCTGGTGAATGGACTTTGTTATAAAAACCATGTAGTGACTCTAAAACATCTAAATTAACTCTCCTGGGCAGAGGCCAGAGTGCGGGTGACTCAGCCTTGGGTCATGCAGAGAAAGTGAACTTGTTGGCTGAACAGCCAGAACTAACTTGAGGAACTTGACTCAACTCTTCTGTGTCCAGTTCCAATAAGCTCTTACAGGACTGGAAAAAAATCTAAAAAAACACAAAAAAACACCAGCTGCTAGAGAACTCCCTTTGATCGGAAACATACCACAGATACACGTAATCCTGGTCATCAAAATTCATTTCCTGAATACGGTCAGAGGAAGCATGGGTCTGTCCCTGGTTCATTATTCCAAGAAGGGGAAGGAGCCATTGACAAGGTTTGAAAGTCAAAATTCAGCAGGTTTTCTATCGAGCTCTGTTTACTGATGCCCTGTAGGTTTTCTGGAGGAAAACATAAACACATGATTAAGATGCAAAAGAATGTTCATGACACTGCCTGTTGGCTTTCTCCCCAGGGTGTGGCCAGGAATCATAACGGGTGCCAACTCCTGGATGATAACCACCAGGGGTGGGGTGGATGGCGAACCATCTGATGTGGGACCGGCCATGAACAGTTTGGTGTGGTTTGCAAACAGCTTTTAAGACAAAGCAAACCATCGGGCCACCACCCTTGCAGACCCATCTCTTTGGAAGCTACATCTTTTACCTCAGACTTTGGTCCCGGCGGGAAGGGGTGTAATGATGAGTCAAAGGAAAGTGTCAGGTACCACGATACGGGGACAGCGTGGTTCTGCTCCCGAGGACAGGTGCTCCTTTGTTCTCCGGACATTGACCCTGGGTGGGGCACGTCTGTGGCTCCAGAGGACAAAAGTGATGAGGATAACGGTTCGATCACTGTGACAACAAAAAGCAGACATTCGTTTTCTGTTATGGGCTCTGTGGGGAGGCTCGTGACAAACACTCTCCTCTGGTCCCAAGAACAAGGCAGGTGTTGCGGATGGTCCCTCCACTTTGGATAAGGAATGTGGCCTGAAGAGGGCGAGTGACCTTCCCGGGGGGCCGTGTGTCCAGGAGGCCTGAGCCCAAACCCGTGTTCTCTGCCGCACACCTCCCAGGACAGCCCATGGGCACGTCCTCCAAAGTCTCAGGGCTGTGATGCTGTGAGAACATGAGGTGACGGCTTAGGGCACCTGCCAGGACAGAGAACGGACCCTGGTGTGGCCCAGAGACACTGACTGAGTCTGTTGGGGGGTGTCAGGGAAGACCATGGGTCCTGAGGGATGATCGGGATTTTGCCAGAAAGAGGAGAAGGAGGGTGGAAGGAGGGCGGGCCTTCCAGGTGGATGGGCCAGCCTGTGGGATGGAGCAGAGCCATTGAAAGGGCAAATGATATCCAGGAATGGGGAGGAGGCTTGTGGGTATAATGAAGCTGGCCTCAGTGGGGAGCCTGCAGAGGCTGGGGGGCCATGCCTTGAAGGGTCTCCCAGGGCTACCCTATAGAGTCTGGCCTCGGTGCCCAGCAGTGGGAAACCTCAGTGGGGAGCCTGCAGAGGCTGGGGGCCATGCCGCGAAGGGTCTCCCAGGGCTACCCTATAGAGTCTGGCCTCAGTGCCCAGCAGTGGGAAACATCGCAGTTTCTTAAGTGGGGAGAGGCCTGATTAGATTCATGTGTTAGAAAGCCCGTGATGACAGCCTCCAGGAAGGAAAACGGGGGTCCTCAATGCCCTCCATGTAACCCACCACCTGGCACCCCATTTGGAAAAGTCTGGGCTGGGAGAGTTACTGGTGCCACGGGGTACATGTCTGCTGAACAAATAAGGCTTAGTGGCAGCATTGTCACAAAGGTGTAGATGTGTGGGCTGGCACCAGCCCTAGTGTGTGGTGATAGCCAATGTCAGCTGTCAGAGAGGTGGCTAGCCGAGCTTCCCTCAGCAAAGAATGCTACTGAGCATCTCATCTGTCTCAGGACATTGGACTTTTGATACAGGAACATTATTTTTATGGCTAAAAACTGATGTCATGATTGTCAGAGTATTTGCTGGGTCCATCACTCTGCTGCAAGGAAAGTTTCATCATTATGAGGCTGAGAGAGCAAACGTTACATGTGTCTAGACAAAGTTATCTGTCTTAAGCTTTGGTTAATGGTTCATTCCTGCCTCGTTCAACATCATCATTTTATATTTATATGTTTATGTTGACATTTTAAGACAGTCAGTGTATGACTCAGAAGAACCAAACTTTATCTGGGACATGATGGCATGAGTTGGTGGGAGATGAGCTAGCTAGCTGGTGCAGATAGTTGGAAACCAGAGATAATTCTCTTCTAAGTTCTAGTAAGATGCCGCCAAAGACACTGAAAACATGAAAATGTGTGATGCCACAGAAAGCCGAGAGAGGAAGCCTCATGTCAAAACTGGAGAAGAACTGACAAAAATCCAACCCTGCAGAGCAGAGAATGATGTCCTGGGCCAAGAACTGCCGAAGAAACTGGGAGTCAGGTTGGGAATTGAGCACTTCATTTGCTCTCCTGTTGGGATCTCGGAAAGGGAATCCAACTAGCATGACTAATTTGCCCATACATTTACAAACATAGCACCTGAACAAATCTTGCCTTGTTCAGAGTTTTAAAAAGTAGGCAAACAAACAAGCCAAAAAGAAAAACTCACCTACATGGGACAAAGCAGGAGAAACGGGACAGTATCCAGAGGATGAAGTATCCTGAAAATGATGTGCTACAGAATCCAGAAGAAAAAAAAAGCCAAGGAACAGATCAACATTGACAAAGCAGTGAGAGAAAAGAAAATGGCTGTATATCAGATTGAACACTATAAAACCCTATAAAATTCCCATATCTGATTATAGGCAATTACACAGTGTTCAACTTAGTATTATGGTCTATACCGAGACAGAAACAAAATAAATGACAAGAAACTTGTGCACTCAATCGTAGAATATGGTGACAGAAATAGGACTGAATATCTTGACTATAATAATAAGTGTAAATGTAATAGATTCTCTTATTAAGAAGAGTCTAAAATTGGATAAAATAATTCAAATATATGCTATGTCTGGGTGATGCACTTAAAAATAGTTTTCAAAAGGTAGAAGGAAAATGTACAGGTGAATATATACTAAATAAGTGCAAATAAATAAAGAAAGCTGGGGTCACAACAATAAAATTGGCTCAAGTAAAATTCAACAGCAAAAGCGCAAGCAGATCGAAGAAGGTAATTTTATTTTGATAAATGGTATAAGTCACAATAAAGACATACTGACTTGACCCTTTTGGTGATAGATAACTATTCTCCAAAAAATATAATGCAAAAATTGTTAGAAATATAAGGAGAAAAGGACAGAAATCCACCATCTTTTTTGCATATTTTGAATCCTCCCAAAAGTCTAAAAGGCAAAACTTCTTCATAAACCTGAGGCCATATGGGCAGCCAAACTGGACCTGAACTCACTTGAGATTATGTACAGTTTTATCTCACTCACTGTGAATATTTGTGTATTTCCCGAAGGAATATTATTGGAGCCAGTCTCTCAGGGTTTTGGATAAAATACCATGTATTATCTTTTTAAAACTAAAAAATTCTGAATTCTGAATCCTAGCCTACTCCAGTGGACTCGGATAAATGTTTATGGACCTATAGTAAGGAAATCTATGAAATAGGCAAAACATAGAGGCAAAATATAATTACAAATTATAACTAATTACAAAATATAATTACAAATAATAAACATTTTTAGATATGTATGTCTGAGTTTACATACGTATACATAAAATACAAATAGAGAAAAAACATTTTCTGGCTCTTATGTCATGTTTACATAAATCCTATGCTGTGATTACAAAGCGATAAAATTGGAAATTTATAACCAAGCCACATGTTTTTTTAAAAGACTCTTCTAAATTAGGTCAAAGCAGAAGTTAAAATTGAAATTACAGCCATACTGACATTTATGGGATGTGGTCAAGGTTGCTTTTAGAGACAGATTAAATGCTTTCATCGGTAAGGTATAAAAAGGAGAAAAAATAAGAATGAGAATGGGTTGTAGCCACAGAGATGGGGATCACCCACACAATTACGGAGAGGGCTATGTGAGCCTCGCCGCTAATAAATCGCTCCTGTTTCCTGGGAGATTATGATGTGTCTGCTACTGCCTAGAAAAACGCAAATGGCACAATCATTGAATTAAGAAGTGGTTGACGGGCTTCCCTGGTGGCGCAGTGGTTGAGAGTCCGCCTGCCGATGCACGGGACGCGGGTTCGTGCCCCGGTCTGGGAGGATCCCACATGCCGCGGAGCAGCTGGGCCCGTGAGCCATGGCCGCTGAGCCTGTGCGTCCGGAGCCTGTGCTCCGCAACGGGAGAGGCCGCAACAGTGAGAGGCCCGCGTACCGCAAAAAAAAAAAAAAAAAAAAAGAAGTGGTTGACAGCCTGAAAAGACAAACACCCATAGGAGAAATTGAAAAGTTATCAAGGAATTGTCTTCCAAAAAAGTTTTGTTCCTTCAAAACCTCAATGGTCATCCCTATCCAATTTAGACTATTCTTACTAATAAAAAAAAAAAGGATGAAAAGTCTTCCTATTTACACAAAACAAAACTACTAACAAACCTAAATTCTCAACAAAGATTCAGAAATTCATAAAGTTAAGATTCCAAATAAAAATAATGGCAAATGTAGTCCAACTGAACTTTTAAAAGCATATAGCCTAGCCAGGCAGGTTTATTCAAAGACGCAAGAAGACCTCAGTCAGTATTTGAACATCTGCTAACATAGTTCTCCGCATTAATGAGTCAAAAGCAAGAAAAATCGCTATAATCATCCGGATAATTTCCAGCACCCACCTTTATACTCAATGACTAAACACTAGACACATTTCCACTTAAGTCCGGGACAGAGCAGAATGCTCATTATCGCTGCTATTCTTCAATATTTTTCCAAAGGTCCCTGCAGGAGTGTAGTTTTTAAGAATGAGATCAAACATAAGATAAAATACACCTACTTTGTATAATCCAATTGTCTACCTACAAATCCTAAAATATTCATGATAAATGAATGCAGGAGAATTTGGAAGGTGGCTGGTTAGAAACTAATTATACAAAAATCAATAGCTGTCTTACATATGGGCAGTAGCCAGGTAGGAAATATAAAGCCAAGTAAGGAATTTATTCACAATAGCGACTCAATTTATGAAAGCTCTAGTAATAAATTAAACAAGGAATGTGCAGGAAGAACACTATAAATGAAGAAAACTATAGAACTTTACTGAGGGAAATAAAAGAAGATTTGAGTAACAGAGACCACTTTCCTATTAATAGATAGAACACCTGTCACTTTAAAGATGTCAATTCTCCCCGCAAATAATCTACGTATTTAACACAATTCAAATAATTTGCCCCTAGGATATTTGGAAGGAGCTGACAAAGAGAATTTAAAAGTCATCTAGAAGAATAAATGTTCAAGAAAAGTGAAGAAAATATCCATGAAAGCACAGTACAGATGTAGGAATGGTACATGATACAGTATAGGAAGAGACTTACAAATTGATGGAACGGAACAGGAAATTCAGTAACAGGCCTAAAGGATGTAGAATAGTTTGTATTTAAATCAATAGAGCGTGGATGGAAAAAATATAAACTTAGACCCATACTCATACCCTACACCAAAATAAATTCCAGATGACCGAAAATCACTGAGTGAAAAAACAAAAGGAACAAAAACCCACACCAGGAAAACTGTACAGGAAAATGTTCGGTGAATAAGTTATAGGGCATCTTGGAGTGAGACCACCTTTCCTAACTGACAGTATAAAGACACTTAAAACTGTGTCTGGCCCTTGGTAGAGAGATGTGTAGTTATTTTTCCTATCATCTCAGCTCCAAGTTTCGCCATCCGTTCTCCTAATCTAGCCTGTGGTAGCTTTCATGTTGAGGGCGGTTTAGAGCATATATTTGTGTAACAATTACGGCTGCCTCCCCTGCTGACTGTGAGCCTCACAAAGGCAGGGCAGCTATGAGGCTTCTCCCCGCCCAGCACAGTGGCTGGGATGTAGTAGGTGCTCAACTAAAATTAAGTTAAAAAAACTAAAACGTATAGCTCAACCGTATGTGTAGCTTAATCAGAATTCATCACAACCCATCACAGTTCCCGATACAGACATTAAATTAATAAAAGAGTATATACGATCCGACCCCTTTTAAAAACATGCGTGTTCAGAAATAGGCCTGCAATTATAGGCAGGAGTTGGTGATAATGGTGTTATTACTCTTCTCATATTTTCTAGTTGTTCTAGAGTGAATGTCCGTTGGTTTTGTAAGAAGGAACTTTGTTTTTTAAAAATTGCCTAAATATATCAACCGTTAAACAGTGGAGCCATCAGTTTCTGGAAAACATGTGTCGGAGGCAACAAATACCCCAGACACATGTGACCCCTTCTGCGTCCATCCTTACTCATCACCAGGGACAGCTTAAGCCAGCTCAGGGTTGTCCTCGCATCTTTCTAGCCTAGTGCGAATCTTTACTGTGTGGTCGGTTGCCTCCCAGAGAAGTAGTGCTCTGGTCCGTTTTCCTGGTGGGGACGGAATTGTTTCGGGGGGGATCTGGTTTTCCCTCCAGCTTCTCACCAGGTAACACGGCTGTGCATCTGTCTACTTCACTTTTTCTTTGCAACAACCAGGAAACAGTGGGATTACAGACAGCTGACTTGGTGCCTCACGGATGAAGGTAGTTACTGTGCATTCTCTTTTTAAAAGGAGACATGTCTCTTTCCGGCATCTAAATGCACCTACAGTTAATCCTATGATCTTTGCAATGCCCAACAAATTTTACAGGTTGTCATCTTTAAGACTTGCCCTAAATTCTCTACTTATACTAAAAAAATAAAAACCCTTTAAGAAGTCATGAAAACAGGGAACATTTTGTAATAAAGTTTGACGTTATTTCATCCAGGTGCTTGTCTGAAACACAGCAGCCCCAAATGGTTAAAGCAACTTGATTGAAGTGTGCCTAAACTACAGTCTGTTTTTAATGGAAAGAGAAACAAAAGAGGTGAGTTATGTGTAATTGAGCGAAGCAATGAAACATTGCAAAGGGACATTTGCCTGTATCCCTGTGTCATTTGCATCCTCAAAACTTAGACTCGAGTTGTTCAAAATGCCTTAGCTATCTGTGTTAGTTTCCCAGGACTGCTGTAACACATGACCACAAACGTGGTGGCTTAAACCAACAGAAATGTCGTATCCTCTCATTACTTCTGGAGATGAGAAGTCTGAAATCAAGGCGTTAGTAGGGCCCGGCTCTCTCTGAAGGTCCCAGAGGAGGAGGCTTCTTTGTCTCTTGCAGCTTCTGGTGGTTGCTGGCAGCCCTTGGTGCTCTTGGCTTGCGACCCCACCCCTCCAACCTCTGCCTCTGTCTTCACACGACCTTCTCCCTGTGTGTCACTGTTTTCTCCTCTTATAAAGACACCAGTCCTTGAATTGGGGCCCCCCTTATTCCACTCTGGCCTTATCTTAACTAATTCCATCTGCAAAGACCCTATTTCCAAGTAAGGTCATATCCACGGGTACCAGGGGTTAGGACTTTGCCATGCCTTTTTGGGGACACAAAACCCACAACTCCATCTCAACAGCAAAGAGCTTATCTGCTTACTTTTTCACATCTAGTAAGTTTGGTTGCTATTGTGTGGATGGCATGTAGGTTGTTACTGAAGCCACCGCCTTCCTTTGGAGAGGACTTGATGATAGAAACGGTCTTGTAGGGTCTCCAGCAGCCCTGAGATCTCATGACCATGTGGATGAACATTCAGTGGCCATGGTCCAGGACAGAGCGATTTAGAGGAGCTATGGGCAGCCCATCCTTCACTGTCCGGGAGCAGAAACCCAGGGGAAGCTCAATGGGGCCAGGTCTTCTCTTGGTTAAGGGTGGCCCAACGCCCCATCCCCAAGAGGTCCAGATGTCATACTGGGGTTCGGGGTCAGTGCTGAGAGCACATGTTGTTAATATAATGCCTGGGGAAGGATGTGGCTTAAGATGCCCGAGCGCCGGGTCTGAGTTGTCTAAGCCTGGTTCGCGGCCGGCTTCTGGTGGTGGCCATTCTACTGAAGACCCATGAGTGACCCAACTTAATATCCAGGTGCAGGAAGGGCAATCGACGACACTTCCACAGGGCATCTCACACCCTGGGCGGATTTAACATGACATCTACACGATTAGAAAACATTATTAGAAATACCATTAGAATATCATTAGAGTCTGCATAATTAGAATATATCAAATATTACTAACTATAAAATAACATGATTCCTTTTTTAAACAAGTATATCAGTCTATCCAACAAAACGAGTCTGTAGTTTCCTTTCCTACCCCACAAGACAGTCGTTACTGAATACGCCTAATGATCCCAAAGAGATGGTGGTGGGCCCCTATTTCCCTGAAGAGAAGATTAAGAAAGAATTACTTTTTTTTTTTGCGGTACGCGGGCCTCTCACTGTTGTGGCCTCTCCCGTTGTGGAGCACAGGCTCCGGACGCGCAGGCTCAGCGGCCATGGCCCACGGGCCCAGCCACTCCGCGGCATGTGGGATCTTCCCGGACCGGGGCACGAACCCGTGTCCCCTGCATCGGCAGGCGGACTCTCAACCACTGCGCCACCAGGGAAGCCCAAGAAAGAATTACTTTTGATTCGCTTGACTAGACTGACTTTTAGGGATAGAGATGGAATTGCAAAACCCTATTTATTTAATACATTGATCTAGTTGCATGCACACAAGAGCACAATACATATATTTAAAATTACTTATTTTAGAAAACATCTTGATGTAGAAGTATTGCTTGCTTTTTAGTCTCACATCTTATGACATAATTTTCTTACAGCTCCCCTTAGGTTTTCCAGAGTGTGTCCCCTTCCCCTGTCTGGGCTTGTGTGGCGCCTGTTGGCCCATCGAGGGGCCAGTCACATACAGGTAGGACAGGTGCTTTCTCATTCCTTTTGCAGGTCCATGCTATGAGGCCGCAGTCCCAGGAAGACTTCTAAATCCATGCTATGTGCCCTTGCCCTCCTGTGATGGAATCTTTTATAGGTATGGAAGTCACCAGAGATTGAGGGTGTCTCTGCTACTGTATCTCTTTCAGACAGGAGTACGATTGCACAAAATAAAGTATCCAAAGTAAGTATGTCTTATACAACATAGGTATCTGTTTCTCTTTCTCATAAAAGAAGTTTGGCGGTAAGCAGTCCACGGCTACTAGGGGGCTTCATCAGGAACTCTGATCCCTCTTCAATCCATCTGCTCTACTGTCCTAGTGTACAGTTTCCATCCTCAAAGATACCTCATGGTCTAATATAGCTGCTGGAGCTCAGCCATCACATCCAAGTTCTAGGCAGCATAAAAAAGAAAGGTGGAGGGTAGGAAGAGCACATCTTCCAGCTGAGTCAGTTGCCTTTAAAGAGTATCCCTGGAATCCCACCCAGCACTTCTTAGTCATTCTTACTAAAGAATTAAGAAGTAACAGAACGTGGCAGATGACTGATATCTTTGTCCAAGTATCTTCTTCAGACAGTGCTTCTTTGCTAAAAAAAAAAAAAATCAAATTAATAATTGACTCTCACCAAAGAAGATATACAAATGGCAAGTAAACATATGAAAAGATGCTCTATATCACATGTCATCAGAAACATGCAAATTAAATCTTCAGTGAGATATCACTACACACCAATGAGGACGGCCAAAATCCAAGACACTGACATCACCAAGTGCTGGGGAGTATGTGGAATAAGTAATGACAGGAACTGTCATTCGTTGCTGGGGGGGATGCGAAATGGTACAGCCACTTGGTAGACAGCTTGGCAGTTTTTTGCAAAACTAAACATACTGTCACCATATGATCCCATAGTCGTGATCTTGCTATTTACCCAGAGGAGTACTTATGTGCACACAAAATCCTGCAACTTAATGCATAATGGCCAAAACTTGGATGGATAAGTAAACCGTGGTTCATCCAGACAATGGACTCTTATTCAGCGCTAAGAAGAAATGAGCTCTCAAGCCACGAAGAGACATGGGGGAAACAAATGTGTATCGCTGAGGGAAAGAACCCACCTGAAAAGGCTCCATCCTGGACGATCCCGAGTCTACGACGTTCTGGAAAAACTATGGAGACGATCAAAATACCAGCAGTGGCCAGACGTTAATGAAAAGGGAGGGGTGAACAGACAGAGCACCGAGGGTTTTTCGGGCAGTGAAACTACTCCGTATGAGATTATAATGATGGACGTGTGTCATTATACGTTTGTCCAAACACATAGAATGTGTAACACTGAGAGTGAACCCTACGGTGAGCTATGGACTTGTCTTAATAATAATGGATCGGGCTTCCCTGGTGGCGCAGCGGTTGAGAGTCTGCCTGCCGATGCAGGGGACACGGGTTCGTGCCCCGGCCTGGAAGGATCCCACATGCTGCGGAGCAGCTGGGCCCGTGAGCCATGGCCACTGAGCCTGTGCGTCCGGAGCCTGTGCTCCGCGACGGGAGAGGCCACAACAGTGAGAGGCCCCCGTACCGCAAAAAAAAATAAAAATAAAAAAAAAGGATCAATATTGACTCACCAGCTTTAATAAATGTGTCCCGCTAATGGGAGATGTTAATGAAGGGGAAACTGGAGGAGGGGGGATGAGGGAATGCATGGGAACTTTCTGTACCTCCCGCTCAATTTTCCTCTAAACCTAAAACTGCTCAAAACTGAAGTCTATTAATTATAAAAGAAATCACTGAGCGAGAGGCCCGCAAGGTGAGAGATTTGGTAAGGACCACGGCATAAAGTTGAGTCTCTGTTTCCGGAAGGAGGATTCTGGGGAAAAGACTCAGCCTCATCCCGGAGTGTGCCGGGTATTTGGGACCCTCTGGAGGTGGCTGCAGCTCTGAGGACAGATCTGAAGAGGGCCGTCAGCTCTCAAGCAGAGCTGGGCTATCAGCCTGGGTGGCTTGATAACTTGTCATCAATAACAACGGGTGATAATAAAGTCACAGAATGACTTTCTGGCATCCCTAAACAATTTTAAAAGAGAAGTTCCCGAGCCGTTCTGAGCCAAGTTTGGCATCGGGACGCCCCAAAGAGACCTCTTTGCAGGGGAGTTTTGGCGAAGGTGACCCAAGTGTGGGTCACTCCCGCAGCTCCGCGGTCGCCACCTTCTGAGACTGTCCTGAAGTGGGAGGATGGGCTGGGGTCTGCTTTGCAAGCAGAGGTTGGATTCAGGCTGCTCCCAGCTCAGTCTCTCCCCAAATGAATTCCTCTTGACACCAAGGGTGAGCCAGCTGGGGTGGGCAGCAGGTCCCGGTGGGGGACAGCTTAGGCACATGATCTGCCACAGGGCTGTCCGACAACCACTGTCAGAGACCCACTCAGCCTGGCATCTGAGACTTCCCCCCGCATCCTCCCTGCTCCGGAGTGTGGGGACCAGCAGAGCCAAGCTCAGAGGGCCCAGGCTGCCCGAAACCAGCCCAGGATGGGCTGAAGAGTGTGTAGCTGGAGGGTCTCTGGAGACTTTGTGCCCACCCCGTCCTTTCCTGACCAGGAAACCGAGGCCGGGATGGGCCTGCCTCGCCCGGGTCACTGGCCAGCCCATCCTCCTGGTGGCCTCTGGCCTCGCAGTCTCCACAGCTGGCCTGGGGCCACCCGCTGAGGTGAAGCAGTGATCTTTTCCACCTCCCCGAATACCTGACACCCAGGACGAGTGACCCTGTGGCCACATGACTCAGCATCTCCCGCCACTAATGCCCTGGGCGTTCTCATACGTTCCTTCCTTCTCTGCACTGCCTCTGGCCTGAGAACCCTTGGGGCGATGCTGGAGTCCATCCACGGACCTCAGAGAGCTTTGGGCAGTGAGGGAAGTGCCCTGGAGAAGGGACAGGCTGGAGGAGGGCCTCGGAGCTCAGTGGGTGTGGGAAGAGAGACAGAGAGACTGAAAGAAGAGAGAGCTCTTAGGACTTCAGAAAAGAAAGGACTGAACCCCAGTTCCCACCAGGCACTTCCTGTGTCCCCACCTCCAGCTCCTGGGCAGGGGGTGGGGGTATAGACAGATGTAAGTTCTGTCCCTGACCTCACAGGGCTTTTGATCTGGCTGAGATCAGGTAAAGACACCAGAGCAATGAACATACAATAGTAACCCCTCGAGGAAATGCCCCAGAGAAACACTGCAAGGGAGCTTGGGGAGAGGAAGGGCCCCCGCTGGCGAAGGAGGCCAAGTCCTTGCCCCTCCATCGGGGACCCTGGGTCTGACCTTCCTGGGCCTCTGAGGCCTCAGTGGTGAGACTCAGAGCTGTTGGCCTGGAGGTCAGGGTGGATGCAGGTGGCAAGACTGACTCACACACAGACTGAGAGATGAGCAAATCCAGGGGACCAGGTCGTAGGAGGGATGGAAGGCGAGCTTCAGCAAAGTGGCAGCAGGGGGCAGGGATGCCTGTGGGTGGTGCTAGGAGGGCTGGGCCCTGAGCTCATGGCCGTTGTGGGAGGAAAGGCAGGTCGGGATGATTTCTCCCTTAGGCCAAGTGCTTCTCAGCTCCTAAATGCACTTGCCCATCGCAGCCTCATGTGGCCACGCAAACTCCGAGGACTCCTGGGCTGATGGGGAGGAAATCAGGCCCCTGGGATGAGAGCTGGGCCCAGATCAGCTGAGGGCATCCACTCTGCTCAGCAGGAAGCCCCCAGACTCACGTCAATGGGATTTCAGTCTCAATCAGCTAGTGCTTTCCCACCGGTTTTCCTAGCTCCTGCCTTCAAATTTCCAAGCTACTTTGCCTCTCGCCAAGATCAGCAAAGTCCACGGGCCTCATTTCCAGCACCTACGATCTCCCCATGGTGCCCAGAGATCTTCTCAACCCTCACCCCCTGCCCAGGGCTGCTGGGGGCCCATCCCGTGAACTCAGCTACTGAGACCCCCTGACCCGAACAGGTGTCGCTGAATTCCAAAGCCGACCGGAAATGTACGGATCATTTTTTCCCTTCCCCCCGGCGCAGATGCCAGCACCGGTGTGACCCAGAACTTTGCTGTCTGGCCCTAGTGACAAAGAGCTGGCTTATGGCCTGGTGAGGACAAAGTAACTGCAGAGGAAAACACACAGCACAGACCGCTGTGTGACGACAGAGCCTCCCTGGAGCAGCTCCAGGCCCAAAGCGAGAGAAACGTGGCGTGCACGGCCAAGGCCCCTCTTGGTTGGAGGCCGTCGAGAGCTGTCTACACACCCAGGCCCTCTGGTCTGCGTTCTTTAGAATTAAGTGATCTTTCTACACAAGAGGGTGGAGCCCACAAGAGCCTCAGAGGTGGGCCCCCCCTCGGGGCTGAAGATCAGAAAAATAAGAAAACAGTCAAGGCTGGGCTCCGATGGTTGGGGTCTCCCGGATCCCGGGTCACCCCCTGAAAGCCGCAGGGGTGACGAATGTCCAGTTCCGTTAGAACAATTAGGCTAAGAGCAAATTGAACAATCGATGTGCTCACGTCATGCCCTGGTGTTTCACTGGCCTTGAGCTCAAACACAAACTCCAAGGCGCTGTGTGACCTGGGTTTTCAACCTCCCGCCCTGGCCCCGCCCCTACCCCTGAACTCCAGGTCCAGCAAATTTTGGGTCCTCGAATGAGTAAGAGCTCTTTGCTTCCCTGCCTTTGCTTATGCCAGGTGCTCTCTCGTGCTCCCTTGGTGACTGGACCGAGTCCTGCTTTCAGAGAATCCCCTCAGCTGCTGCTTTCTCCAGGAAGCTCGTTCTGACCCACCTCAGGCAGGGTCTGGGCGGCCCTCAGACGGAGGCATTCGAGTGTCTCCCCGATTGGACTTCCCACACTGTCCTGTGGTTGTCCTTACTTCTCGGTCTTGCCCACGTGACCTGATTGCAGTGGAGCAGAGAGCCAGGCACTTTGGGTGTGGCTGACCTATTCCGAGCCCTTTTTGAGACAGTTCATGTCATCAGAGCTCCTAGAAGTTTGCTGGTATGGACATTGCCACTTTTTCTGTGGCCCCCGGGCTGATGCCACGTGCACGTACACACACACACACACACACACACGCACGCACGCACGCACGCACGCACGCTGTGTAGTTTCAGGAGGATGGGCCTCCAGGCCATGCACTGGGGAAGAGACAGCAGAAAGCGTGAGGGCCCTGAGGCAGCTGGGTACCGGCCTGGCATCTCAGGGGGCGGGGGCGGGGGGGAGGGAGCTGGGCCTGGCCAGCAGGGAGGAAGTTGGAAAACAGGCGGGACTCATGTGGGACAAGCTGGTCAAGGGCCCCAGACTTGGAGGATGTGGGGGTGTGTGTGGGGCTATGGCAGACACTGGGTGCCCCACCCAGGTCCCCTTTAAGGGTGGGGACACCCACCCCCAGGTGCTGCGAATCTTGCTGCCAGTGCCTCAGGGCTGCCCCTTCCCCTGATGCTGCTGGGAGCCATCTCGCCCAGGAAGTCATGTGACACCCCCCCCCATCAAGGAGCAGCCCATTCTGATGACCGACTGATGGGGTTGTCCACAAGGCAGGCCCCAGCTTCAGAAAGAGACAGCTCGGCCATGTGCTGGCTGCCAGGTGTCCCTGGGCCCCAGGCCAGGGCTAGACTGGCTGAAACCACGTTCCCCCGACCCCTTCCCCGTCCTCCCTGGCTTCTCCCTCAACAAACCACCTGCACTAGAATCCCTGCCTCAGGCGCCACATCCAGAGAGCCTGCCTCACAGAGGCCACACGTACCTTGTGCTGCCGGGAGGACTCAGCTGATGGAACCCCGCCATGCTCCAGCCAGCCCACCACCAACCTCCTATCTGGATGGTCCCTCAGGACATGGAGCCTGTTCCCGAGGGCAGCCAGACTGTGGCATTTAAAAAAGAGAGGTTTCACCCACAGGAAACAACCTTCATTAGCTATGGGAACGTGCGGCCACGCGGATGAACATGATGCTAAGGGAAAGAAGCCAGTCGCAAGAGACCACATGTCCTGGGATTCTATTCATAGGAAATGTACAGAAAATACAAATCTATAGAAACAGATAGTAGGTTGGCTGGGGCAGGTACTGGGGGAGGAGTGTGAAGGGAATCAACAGGAACTGGGCCTGGGGACTCTTGTTGGGACAATGGAAATGTTCTAAAGCTGATTTATGGTGATAGTTACACAACTGGGTAAATTTACTAAAAATCACTGAATTGTACACTTGAAATCAGTGAATGGTGTTATATATAGTATATATACATATATAATACATCCCAATAAAGTTGCTTACACCCTCCCCAATGGATGTAGGATTTTCTAGATGTGACTCTTTGGACAAGAACACCAACATCCCTGTATTTTAATTGTCTTCAGTAAGAGGCAGGTAGAATCCCTGGCATCGAGTGTCTGGTTTGCAAAAGCGTTACGAGGTTTGGGGAATTACATATGCGAAATAAAAGGTCCTCTTTATTTGTTGCTTCTTTGGCCCAGGCCCATGGCTCCCACTCCAGACACAAGCGTGAGGTTGTACGCATCCCCAGTGAGGACAGATCCTGGTGAAAACATGGGTTTTTTTAATCAATAAAAAAGATGGTCACACTCAGAAATTACTTCTCTAGAGCAGTGTTCCTTGGACCACCAGTATCAAAATCATAATATGGGGCTTCCCTGGTGGCACAGTGGTTGAGAGGCCGCCTGCCGATGCAGGGGACATGGATTCGTGCCCTGGTCCGGGAAGATTCCACATGCTGCGGAGCGGCTGGGCCCGTGAGCCATGGCCGCTGAGCCTGCGCGTCCGGAGCCTGTGCTCCTCAACAGGAGAGGCCACAACAGTGAGAGGCCCGCGTACTGCAAAAAAAAAAAAAAAAAAAAAAAAAAATCATAATATGAACAGTTTGTTAGAAATATAGATCCTTCACCCCTACCCACACCCAGCCAGACACAGTGAATTAGAACCTCTGGGATGGCTCCGGAATCTGCATTTTCGTAGCTCCCTGAGGGTTCTCAGGTCCAGTGGAATCTGAAAGCACTGATTACAGGAATGGAACTCCCGGGTTGCAGAAACCTTTGGCCTTGCTTTGCAAAATAAGCTTGTCTGTAGCTGTGGGAGCTGACTGCGGGAATGACCCTCCACTGGCCACGTGTCCACTGAAAGAGTAAATTCGTTATCCAAAGAACACTCCTACATGGAAAATATCTTGCAAGCCCCCTGCCCGTGTAAGTGGTCGGAAGTGTCTCAGGTCGGACAGTTTGTAGGGACGGACAGATGCTACTTCAGAAGACCCAGGGGGAACTGTCTGCCAGATGCCGGAGAGGGTGGGCTCCAGGGGCCTGGGGCCTCCAGCCAGGCCAGGAGTGCTAACCCAGAAGGGAAGCCTCGAGGAACGAGGAGGACACCCCGACCCCACAGGCCAAGAGGTATGACAGGTCACCAGTGAGGGAACCCCAAGCTGGGCTCTGGCTAGCACGTAGCAGGCAGCGAATGGGCATCAAAATTGTATGGAAAGCTTGTTACAGATGCGGGCTTCTGCACCTCATGCTAGTTAGATGGTTGCAGTCCTCTGGCCACAAACCAGGTGGCTTCAACCATCAGAAATGGATTCTCTCGCAGTTCTGGAAGCTGGAAGTCCAAACTCAAGGGGTCACAGGGCCGTGCTCCATCTGAGGCTCCAGGGGAGGGTCCTTCCTCGCTCCTTGTGGCTTCTGGTGTTGCCAGCAATCCTTGGCTTGTAGTGCATCCCTGTGACCTCTGCCTCTGAACTCACGTGCCCGTCTTCCCTCTGTGTGTGTCTGTGCCCAAATTTCCTTCTTCTTATAGGGACACAGTCACTGGATTTAATGACTACCCTAATCCAGTATGATCTCATCTTAATTTGATTGCACGTCCAAGATTCCATTTCAAATTAGGGCACGTCACAAGCCCCAGGGATTAGGACTTCAACATAACTCTTTGCAAACACAATTCAACCACACCCGTCAGGTAGAATCATGCACGTCCTGCAGACCAGGAAGCCAAGGCTCAGCTCGGCCAGGTGGTGCGACATCGCAGAGCTCACCGACGTCAGGCTGCTGCTCGGCTGCTCTGCGTGTCGCCTCCCACTCCGACCTTGGATCACTCTGGTGGGTTCCCAGTTGAAGCTGGAAAGCTTTACGCCATTGCAGTAGGAGTCTCACGGATGCTGGTATCAGAAGGCTTCAGCCCTCCCGGGGCTTCTAGAACTTGACATGAGCATCATGGTTTGTCTATATGCTTAACTCTCGTCCTCTGTCTTTGCATCAGAAATTCCTGCTGAACAAGGGGTCGCCCAGCCCTGCAGGGACCCCAGAAGAGGTTGGGGATCACTACCTTCAAGCAGCTTGTGACGACTCCAGAAGACAAGACAGACCCACAATGCACAGCACGCAGCACCCAACGTTGTGCCGTAGATATTGTCCCAGTTCATGAAAGGAGGTCCAGGAGGTTGGTGTGGTCAGGGGAAGCTCCCTGGAGGAGGAGTCCTTGAAGGAAGCACTTGCGGACAGGGAGGCCCGAGAGAAAGGACTGCCTGATGGGAGAAGATGGAGGGACAGGTCCACCCAGCAGGGTTCCAGAGTGGGAGGTCGGTGGACATCGGTGGGAAGTGCGTGCCTTGCTGGGAGTGGGGCATAGAACAGGGGTCCTCATACCAGGAGGCGGGGGTCCCCACTCACCCCTCCGCCCTGCCCCTCTGGCATCACGGCTGGGTGGTCAGAGAAGAATGCATTGATTGGGTGCTTTTTACACGGCATTCATTATAGCCAACATTTTATGTTTAATCCTCACACCTCTCTATGGAGAGACCCCATTCCCATTTCTTAGATGAGAAAAGTAAGGTTTGGATTCACTCACGGTGCTGCAGCTGCTCCCGGTCTGCTCCCTGCCAAGCCGTGGATTCGCGCTCTGCGGCAACACTGGGCTGGGTGATCCAGGCAGAGTGACAGCTGCCTGGAGTCACAGCCCTAGGGTGGCCCACATTGCTTTTGGAAAATGGGAGAATGCTATATGTACTGTTTAGAAGCCTGCATTTTTTTTTTAAATTAACACCCTTTATTTTTTAGGACATGTTTAAAGTTACCAAAAAATTGAACTGCTAATCCAGAGAGTTCACATATACCCCCTTTCTGCCCCCTAGATCCCCCAGGAGTGTGGTACATTTTTTACAATTAATGAACTAATACTGATACATGATTATTAACTAAAGTCCATAGTTTATATTAAGGTTCACGTTTTGTGTTGTACATTCTGTGGGTTTTGACAAAGGCATACGGTCATGTGTCCACCCTTCCAGCAATGTACAGAATGTCATGATTCCACCATTACCATCTCATACAGAGCAGTTGTAATGCCCTAAAAATCTCCTGTGCTGGCCAATCCTCCCTCCCCAACCCCTGGTGGCCACAGATCTTTTCACTGTCTTCACAGTTTTGCCTTTCCAGAATGTGGTATAGTTGGAATCATACATTCACTTAATACACTGTCAACATCTTTCCATGTCAAAAAATATCTATCTGACCAACTTAAATGGATTCATAGTTTTTCACTGGATGGATACATCCCAACAAATTTAACTAGAATTGAAAAGTTTTCTTTTTTGTTGTTGTTGTTTTAAACAGACCTTTGATGGAGATCTTGTACATGCATCTTTGCACATTTGTCCGCTGATTTCACAGGGATAAAGTCCTGGACGAGGAAGTTCTAGGTCAAAGGGATGGCGTGCACGTTTTGAAGGCTTTGAATCAACCACCAAGCTGCCTCCTAGGACAATTGGAGGCTCCAGGGGAGAAGCTGGTCCAGGCCCCTCCCCCAGCTTCCGGTGGATGCCGGCTCTCCCTGGCTTGTAGACGCATCGCTTCAAACTCTGCCTCCATCTTCACACAGCCTTCCCTCTGTGTGTCTCTTCTCCTGATAAGGAAACTTATTGTTAGACTTAGGGTGCACCCAGTTAAGCCAGGATGATCTCATACAAGATCTTTAACTTAATTAATCTGCAAAGATCCTTTTTCCAAGTGAGGTCACGTTCACGGTGACCAGGGATTAGGGTGTGGACGTACTGATTTGGAGACCACCGTTCGACTCACTAGAGGTATTTGTCCAGAGAAGAAAGCAGAGGCTTCGATAGGATAATAAGAGCCTTTCCCGAAGACGTGCTTCCCCGTGCCCCGCCCCGGCACATATGTCCTCACCACAAACTACCCGGTTGGGGCTCAGGAAACCCGTTTTAGCTGTTCCATCTCCTGACCATTAAGCATCTACTTTATGAAACGCTGAGTTTATTTTCCTTCCCATATTCTGCTTGTTACTATCTTTACAGTGATCTGGGATCCACCGGCCCTTCGCATGATGGAATTGGGTTTGTCTAGAATGGTCACCAAACGCTGAATGTTGTGGAGTCCCAATGACACCGTTGACCCAGGGCTGGCGGTGGGGCCTGCTCGATAAGCCTGTGGGCTCTGTGTGGCCTTGGGCAATGGGCTGCCCTCTTGGAACCTCAGTTTCTTCACCTGTAAAATAGGGATAATAATCTATGTGCCTCGGGAGCTGTCGAGGAAATTGAACGACGCAATGCAAGCTCAGCCCAGTGTCTCCCACGGACTAAAATCTCAATAACTACTTGCTTTCAATGAAAGTGACATTTTCTGTGTTCCCAGACTTATCCTTTCGAGTTATTTTTTGAGCCCCCGGCTCTCCTCCCCCTCTCCCAGGCCCTTCCTGCCAGTGCAGGGCAGGTCATACACACAGACTTCCAGCCTGGAGTCCTCTGTATACCCAGCCCCTTCTCCACTGCTTTTTAACTTCTTTTTTATTCCAAATCCTCATGCCATCGCTGGTGTGTCTGGAGGTGGACGCTAAGTAGGACGTTCCACTGACTTCTCTCTCTCTGGCCCTCTGGGAGCCATTGAGTGCCGCGTGGTGCAGGGCCTCTCAGCTTCCTCGCCGGTCCCTACTTTCTTCCCCTTGTAACCGAGCTCATTTGTCAGTGGAGGCCCCATTCTTTGGAGAAATAATGTGATCAGGCCCATGGACCCCAGGCCTTCTGATGTCCAGAGCCCGCTACACTTGACAGATGAAGTTAGAGCTAGACAGCGCTCCTAAGGGACACACTGGTGGTCTTGCTTTCACCGGGGACTTTCCCAGTGGATCAGACCCCTCGTGGCTCCTAGGGGCCCTGAATGGGCTGGGGTGGCTACTGTCTTGGGTCATGATCCGTGAAAGCAGTAGGTCCTGCGAGGAGGGAGACCCTCCCTCGGCCTGACTGGACCCCATGGGCATGTGAAGGTGAAAGGCAAGGGAACCAAACAGAGAATGGCCCTGACAAAGGGTCCCCTGCCAGCCTACAGCTCCACCACACACCCATGAAATGCCAGGGGGGTTCCTTTTTTGAAATGGTGTCTCCAGCATCCTTGGGCTTTAGGTGGGGCTCCCAAAGAGGTCCAGATGACATGGCTAGACTCCAGTGAACACACCTTCAAGATGGCCTAATCAGAGAAGAAACATCTGGAACATTTGGGTTCCATTTGGGAAACTGGAGCCAAAGGGGAGAAAAAAATCAAAATAAAACAGAGCTAAACATAGAGTTATCACGTGGCCCAGCAATTCCTAAGTGTGTCCCCAGAGGGTCGAACACAGGTGTTCACACAGAAACTTTGAGCACGTTCACAGCAACATCATTCACCATTGCCCAAAGGTGGAAACAACCCAAGTGCCCGTCACCATGTGAACGGATAAACAAAATGTGGTCCGTCCATATGATGGGCTATTCCTCTGCCCTAAAAAAAGTGAAGCCCTGACACAGGCTACCATGCAGATGAACCTGGAAAACATTCTGCTCAGGGAAAGGAGCCAGCCTCTGAAAAGACCACAAATCACATGATCCCATCTATATGACACGTCCAGAATGGGCAAGTCCATGGAGACAGAAAGTAGATTACCGGCTGCCAGGCTAGGGGAGGGGAGATGAGGCGTTTTCGGGCGAGGGTGATGAAAATGTTTTGAAACTAGCAGAAGGTGGTGAATTGTACATTTTAAAATGGTTCATTTTATGTAGGTAAATTTCACACACACACACACACACACAAAAAGAAAAAGAAGAACAGCTAGGAAATACAGAAATGCAAAAATTCTTCAGGGGTGCAAGGCTCTTTTCTGCAGTTTTGGGGGGTGTTAAGTCACATCCCTAGGAGGAGTCGTGGGGTGAGTCCTATGGAGCAGAACTTTCTTTCAAGGGGACCCAAAGGAGCTGGCCTGGCCCATCCCAGCTGCAGCTCCAAGGTCCCTTCAGCCCCAGCCCTGGGATCTTTCTCTAGTGAGTGGTATCCGGGTGACCAAAGGCACACTCAGGGGCTGCTAAAATGCCCTTCATCTTCCTTTGTGTGTCCGCCTGGCCCTCCAGAAAAGCCCCCGACTGCTTCCTGCTCAGGTTAATAATTTTTTTTTTTTTTTTGCGGTACGCGGGACTCTCACTGTCGCGGCCTCTCCCATTGCAGAGCACAGGCTCCGGACGCGCAGGCTTAGCGGCCATGGCTCACGGGCCCAGCCACTCCGCGGCATGTGGGATCTTCCCAGACCGGGGCACGAACCCGTGTCCCCTGCATCGGCAGGTGGACTCTCAACCACTGCGCCACCAGGGAAGCCCCAGGTTAATAATTTTTGACCAGACTTCTCAACAGACTTAAAAATGAAGCTTTAGCTATGTTAATGGTGACTCCACTGGCATTTATTAATTTTTTTAAATATATATTTTTAAAATTTATTTTTATTTTATTTATTTATTTTTGGCTGTGTTGGGTCCTCGTTGCTGCACGTGGGCTTTCTCTAGTTGTGGCGAGTGGGGGCTACTTTTCGTTGCGGTGCGCGGGCTTCTCGTTGCACTGGCTTCTCTTGTTGCAGAGCACGGGCTCTAGGCATGCGGGCTTCAGCAGCTGTGGTGAGTGGGCTTCAGTAGATGTGGCTCACAGGCTTAGATACTCTGCAGCATGTGGGATCTTCCCAGACCAGGGCTCGAACCCGTGTCCCCTGCATTGGCAGGCGGATTCTTATCCACTGCGCCATCAGGAAAGCTCTCTGCTGGCACTTAAATACTTCATTATAGCCTGCGAGAACTGAGTCTTCTTTTGTTCAATTTTTCATACAAACAGGCACATTTCCTCTTCCTCTTCCTCACTGCCCACCCCAGTTGGGTTTTTTGTTTCCCCAGTGACCCAGGCTGACCTGAGAGGGGCGCAGGAGGGAGAAAACTCCAGAGCCATCACTTCCAGGAGGCGGGGTGGCATGCGGGGCACAGGAGACATTATTTCTTCAGGTCCATGATCTTTTTGGTGGTACCAAATATCTCACTTCAGAAAACCTTCTTATCATGTGATCTGTGGATCTGAAGCATCCCCAAACTGAGAGGATGTGACAGACACACAGATATCGTGGTGGAAGAGGCCAGGGGAGGGGAGGCAGACAGGAAAGTGGACGGAAAGCAGGAAAGAGGGTGGAGGGAAGAAGAGTGGGTTGTCACCTGACAAAGACAGAAAGATGCCCCAAAGGCCTTGGCTTCTTATGGCTTGAGAACAAGTTACTCTTCCTAAGATGCAGCCAACGAGGAGGATGTGAAAGGGCAAAGTGAGGGGCTTACCCTGAACCCACAGGACAAAATGATAATGGCCACACCAGTGTTTGGGTGTCTCTATCGACTGGTCAAACCATGCACCCGACCTGGACGACCCTGTAGGAGACAGGTGGTCCAAAGAACCAACACATCCATGTGTCACTAGTTTACTCTTCAGAATTCCCAAGGAATGCCACGTTACTTGGGAACCAAGCCAATGGGCAAGCTAAAACGTCACACAGTTACAGTCATAAGCTTTGTCTCTTTGGTCTTAATAAGAAGAATAGCAAACATCAATAAACCGTTTGCTTCATGCCAAGCACTCTCCTAAGCATCTTCCAGGTATTAATTCAGTCTGCTCCACAGTGCTACGAGTTGGGTGTTTGCATTAGGTACATGTTACAGATGGGGAAACCGAGGCACAGCAGAGTTAAGGAACTTGCCCGAAGTCACACGGGACAGCAGCGGAGCTGTGATAAATATGCAAATCAGTGTAAAATATTAATTATGTAACAGCTTCCTGATAATGCCCTAAATAAGCACTTAATAGTAAATGCTGCGGGGGGAGCTGGCATGCAATCAGCCCTTATGATACCCCAGCACCACGTGCGGCTGCCTCTCGTTGTGTGTATCACTTAGTGCCTGAGAGATGCTGAGTAAGGTGGGAAACTGAACCACCACACAGAGGAGGCAAGGAGGCCTCGGCGCAGGGGAACCTGGAGTCCACATCCGTGGCCCTGCTGCCTGGAATCAGACGGGGGCTCCCGCAGGCCCCCGCTAAACCCACAAGCTGGTATCACTGGGACTTTGCTTTGTACCTCCTGGTAACAGCGGCCTTCAGCGTGACAGTGGGTGGGATCTCACGGTTCTAGAATCCAAGAACTGAGCAGACCTAGCCCCCGGCAAACACAGGGTCAGCGGCAGGAGTCGATTTCTGTCTGCAATCTCAGGCAATCACGACTCCATAGCGGTGAGAAAAGTGGCATTATGAACCCACTTGCAGGGAGTGGAGACTGAGGCTCGGAGAAGCTGAGTGACGTGTCCAAGGTCACTGGGCTAGTGAGGGGCAGGCCTGGGGTCTTTGGCTTCAAGTTCAGGGATGCGTCCACTCTACCCATCTGGGCTGCGGAGAGAGCAGGGTTGGCTTCATGGGTGAGTGATGCTCGAGTCACGCAGGAACCTGTGCTCGGAAGGGCTTGCACTTGATTCCATTTTGCACTTGGCCCCGCGAGTGACGTAGCTGATCAAGGGAAGGAATTTAGTGATGGGCACCTGGGGACCAGGTCCCTAGTCTCGGCTGTCTGCACAGCCTTCCCTGCTGTCTGCCTCCGCCTTGGTCTCACCATCTGCAAGAGGAAGGGAATGGGGTGAGGTTAAGATTTTCCAGGGCATATTTCGGGAGCACCGGCTCCTTGGGGCATTGAGACAAAGGTTTCTCGGAAAAGTGAGCTTGTGAAATGGTGCAACCTCTTCTCTCAGAAAAACTCAGGGCAGTTTTGCATATTCAGGCATCTTTGTAGCTTTGCAACAAAAAAGCCTGCCTTTAAAAAAAGGGCGCAGGGGGCTTCCCTGGTGGCGCAGTGGTTGAGAATCCGCCTGCCGATGCAGGGGACGTGGGTTCGTGCCCCGGTCCGGGAAGATCCCACATGCCGCGGAGCGGCTGGGCCCGTGAGCCATGGCCGCTGAGCCTGCGCGTCCGGAGCCTGTGCTCTGCAATGGGAGAGGCCGCGACAGTGAGAGGCCCGCGTACCGCAAAAAAAAAAAAAAAAAAGGGCGCGGGGGCCGGGGCGGGGGGTAGGTATTTGTGTTTTCTAAACATATTAGATCACCCAAGCTTTTGAAAAAGTGGAGTATGCACAGAGGGTCCTTTGGAAAATGCTGGAGCAGCAATGAACTCTCTTCCAGTATTCACCGCCTACATGCTGCCTGCATTTTACCCTTCCAGGCAGCTGTCACATGACACAGGGAAACTCAGAGGCAGATCTACCAGGAACACATCAATGATGGAGGAACTGGAAGCCCTGGATGAGGTTCTGGAGGTGGGGAAGTGACGCGAAATGCCCTCTGATCCACCTCTCACCACTCCCTAGTGCCCGGACCCCGAAGAGCAGATCTGAAGCAACGTCACTTTGTTAGGGGCTGGCACTCTGGGGGTCCATCCTGCTTGCTTTGGGGTGTCAGTAGGTCCCTTGGCCACATTTAGGGTCACTTCTCAGAGCCCACGACCCCTTGGAATGTTGAAGTTGTCTGGTGCAGGGCGACACTGAGGCGGAGGCAGTGTGACCCGCTTGGGTCTGCTGGGTCTTTGAGAGGGGATGCGCCATGGGACCCAATTCTTGCACCATTCCCCTGCCTTGGGATTGGAGGCAAACATCTCTCCCCCCGCCACCTTCTTGGGCTGATGGTGCCGCCGGGAACTTGTGAATTTGACTCTGAATTTTCTACTTGGATTGAAACGGGTTTCGTGAGACCCACTGAGCATTGTTGGCCATTTGGGCATCTTCTTCAGAGAAATGTCTATCTAGATCCTTGGACAATTTGAAAATTAGGTTGTCTTTTTATTATTGAGCTGTGTGAATTCTTTTTTTCTTTTTCTTTTTTTTTTAAGTGATTAAAGCATTGTATTCAGAGTCAAACAGACCTCAATAAAGTCTGATCACTTTCTTCATATAGCACTGTTTATTAAGGTAGTTTTTTTTTTTAACATTTTTATTGGAGTGTAATTGCTTTACAGTGTTGTGTTAGTTTCTGCTGTATAACAGAGTGAATCAGCTATATGCCTACGTATGTCCCCATATCCCCTTCCTCTTGCGTCTCCCTCCCACCCTCCCTATCCCACCCCTGTAGATGATCACAAACCACAGAGCTGATCTCCCTGTGCCATGCAGCTGCTTCCCACTAGCTATCTAGTTTACATTAGGTAGTGTATATATGTCCATGCCACTCTCTCACTTCGTCCCAGCTTACCCTTCCCTCTCTGCGTGTCCTCAAGTCCATTCTCTACATCTGTGTCTTTATTCCTGCCCTGCCCCTAGGTTCTTCAGAACCATTTTTTTTTTAGATTCCATATATATGTGTTAGCATACAGTATGTGTTTTTCTCTTTCTGACTTACTTCACTCTGTAAGACAGACTCTAGGTCCATCCACCACACTACAAATAACTCAATTTCGTTTCTTTTTATGGCTGAGTAATATTCCATTGTGTATATGTGTCACATTTCTTTATCCATTCATCTGTCGATGAACACTTAGGTTGCTTCCATGTCCTGGCTATTGTAAATAGTGCTGCAATGAACATTGCGGTACATGATTCTTTTTGAATTATGGTTTTCTCAGGGTATATGCCCAGTAGTGGGATTGCTGGGTCGTATGGTAGTTCTATTTTTAGTTTTTTAAGGAACCTCCATACTGTTCTCCATAGTGGCTGTATCAATTTACATTCCCACCAACAGTGCGAGAGGGTTCCCTTTTCTCCACACCGTCTCCAGCATTTATTGTTTGTAGATTTTTTGATGATGGCCATTCTGACCAGTGTGAGGTGATACCTCATTGTAGTTTTGATTTGCATTTCTTTAATGATTAGTGATGTTGAGCATCCTATCACGTGTTTGTTGGCAATCTATATATCTTCTTTGCAGAAATGTCTATTTAGGTCTTCTGCCCATTTTTAGGTCTTCTGCCCATTTTTGGATTGGGTTGTTTGTCTTTTTGATATTGAGCTGCATGAGCTGCTTATATATTTTGGAGATTAATCCTTTGTCAGTTGCTTCATCTGCAAATATTTTCTCCAATTCTGAGGGTTGTCTTTTTGTCTTGTTTATGGTTTCCTTTGCTGTGCAAAAGCTTTTAAGTTTCATTAGGTCCCATTTGTTTATTTTTGTTTTTATTTCCATTTCTCTAGGAGGTGGGTCAAAAAAGATCTTGCTGTGATTTATGTCATAGAATGTTCTGCCTATGTTTTCCTCTAAGAGTTTTATAGTGTCTGGCCTTACATTTAGGTCTTTAATCCATTTTTTAAAAATTAATTAATTAATTTTGCCTGTGTTGGGTCTTCGTTGCTGCATGCAGGCTTTCTCTAGTTGCAGCGAGTGGGGGCTACTGTTCATTGAGGTGTGCAGGCTTCTCATTGTGGTGGCTTCTCTTGTTGAGGAGCATGGGCTCTAGGCTCGTGGGCTTCAGTAGTTGTGGAAAGTGGGCTCAGTAGTTGTGGCTCATGGGTTCTAGAGTGCAGGCTCAGTAGTTGTGGTGCACAGGCTTAGTTGCTCTGTGGCATGTAGGATCTTCCCGGACCAGGGCTTAAACCCATGTCCCCTGAATTGGCAGGCAGATTCTTAACCACTTCACCACCAGGGAAGCCCCTTTAATCCATTTTGAGTTTATTTTTGTGTGTGGTGTTAGGGAGTGTTCTAATTTCATTCTTTTACATGTAGCTGTCCAGTTTTCCCAGCACCACTTATTGAAGAGGCTGACTTTTCTCCATTGTATATTCTTTCCTCCTTTATCAAAGATAAGGTGACCATAGGTGCATGGGTTTATCTCTGGGCTTTCTACCCTGTTCCATTGATCTATATTTCTGTTTTTGTGCCAGTACCATACTGTCTTGATTACTGTAGCTTTGTAGTGTAGTCTGAAGTCCAGGAGCCTGATTCCTCCAGCTCTGTTTTTCTTTCTCAAGATTGTTTTGGTTATTCGGGGTCTTTTGTGTTTCCATACAAATTGTGAAATTTTTTGTTCTAGTTCTGTGAAAAATGTCATTGGTAGTTTGATAGGGATTGCATTGAATCTGTAGATTGCTTTGGGTAGTATAGTCATTTTCACAATGTTGATTCTTCCATTCCAAGAACATGGTGTATCTCTCCATCTGTTTGTATCATCTTTAATGTCTTTCATCAGTGTCTTATAGTTTTCTGCATACAGGTCTTTTGTCTCCTTAGGTAGGTTTATTCCTAGGTATTTTATTCTTTGTGTTGCAATGGTAAATGGGAGTGTTTCCTTAATTTCTTTTTCAGATTTTTCATCATTAGTGTATAGGAATGCAAGAGATTTCTGTGCATTAATTTTGTATCCTGCTACCCTACCACATTCATTGATTAGCCCTAGTAGTTTTCTGGTAGCATCTTTAGGATACTCTATGTATAGTGTCATGTCATCTGCAAACAGTGACACTTTTACTTCTTCTTTTCCAATTTGGATTATTTTTATTTCTTTTTTTTCTCTGATTGCTGTGGCTAAAACTTCCTAAGCTATGTTGAATAATAGTGGTGAGAGTGGCCAACCTTGTCTTGTTCCTGATTTTAGAGGAAATGGTGTCAGTTTTTCGCCATTGAGAATGATGTTGGCTGTGGGTTTGTCATATCTGGCCTTTATTATGTTGAAGTAGGTTCCCTGTATGCCTACTTTCTGGAGAGTTTTTTTTATCATAAATGGGTGTTGAATTTTTTTTTTTAAGAATAAGTATTTTAATTTTTTTTAACATCTTTATTGGAGTATAATTGCTTTATGGGTGTTGAATTTTGTCAAAAGCCTTTTCTGCATCTATTGAGATTATCATATGATTTTTATCCTTCAATTTGTAAATATGGTGTATCACATTGATTGATTTGCATATATTGAAGAATCCTTGCATCCCTGGAATAAACCCCACTTGATCAGGGTGTATAATCCTTTTAATGTGCTGTTGGATTCTGTTTGTTAGTGTTTTGTTGAGGATTTTTGCATCTATGTTCACCAGAGACATTGGACTGCAGTTTTCTTTTTTTGTGACATCTTTGTCTGGTTTTGGTATCAGGGTGATGGTGGCCTTGTAGAATGAGTTTGGGAGTGTTCCTCCCTCTGCTATATTTTGGTAGAGGTTGAGAAGGATAGGTGTTAGCTCTTCTCTAAATGTTTTATAGAATTCGCCTGTGAAGCCATGTGGTCCTGGGCTTTTGTTTGTTGGAAGATTTTTAATCACAGTTTTAATTTCAGTGCTTGTGATTGGTATATTTATATTTTCTATTTCTTCCTGATTCAGTCTTGGAAGGCTGTACATTTCTAAGAATTTGTCCATTTCTTCCAGGTTGTCCATTTTATTGGCATGTAGTTGCTTGTAGTAATCTCTCATGATCCTTTGTATTTCTGCAGTGTCAGTTGTTACTTCTCCTTTTTCATTTCTAATTCTGTTGATTTGAGTCTTCTCCCTTTTTTTCTTGATGATCCTGGCTAATGGGTTATCAATTTTGTTTATCTTCTCAAAGAACCAGCTTTTAGCTTTATTGATCTTTGCTATTGTTTCCTTCATTTCTTTTTCATTTATTTCTGATCTGATCTTTATGATTTCTTTCCTTCTGCTAACTTTGGGGGGGAGGTTGTTCTTCTTTCTCTAATTGCTTTAGGTGTAAGGTTAGGTTGTTTATTTGAGATTTTTATTGTTTCTTGAGGTAGGCTTGTATTGCTATAAACTTCCCTCTTAGAACAGCTTTTGCTGCATCCCGTAGGTTTTGGATCATCATGTTTTTGTTGTCATTTGTCTCTAGGTATTTTTTGATTTCCTCTTTGATTTCTTCAGTGATCTCTTGGTTATTTAGTAGTGTATTGTTTAGCCTCCATGTATTTGTATTTTTTACAGATTTTCCCCTGTAATTGATATGTAGTCTTATAATGTTGTGGTCGGAAAAGATACTTGACACGATTTAAATTATCTTAAATTTACCAAGGCTAGATTTGTGACCCAAGATATGTTCTATCCTGGAGAATGTTTCATGAGCACTTGAGAAGAAATTGTATTCTGTTGTTTTGGGTTGGAATGTCCTATAAATATCAATTAAGTCCATCTTGTTTAATGTGTCATTTAAAGCTTGTGTTTCCTTATTTATTCATTTTGGATGATCTGTCCATTGGTGAAAGTGGGGTGTTAAAGTCCCCTACTATTATCGTGTTACTGTTGATTTCCCCTTTTATGGCTGTTAGCATTTTCCTTATGTATTGAGGTGCTCCTATGTTGGGTGCATAAATATTTACAATTGTTATTCTTCTTCTTGGATTGATCCCTTGATCATTATGTAGTGTCCTTCCTTGTCTCTTGTAATAGTCTTTATTTTTTTTTAATTTTTTTTTTAACATCTTTATTGGGGTATAATTGCTTTACAATGGTGTGTTAGTTTCTGCTTTATAACAAAGTGAATCAGTCATACATAAACATATGCTCCCATATGTCTTCCCTCTTGCGTCTCCCTGTAATAGTCTTTATTTTAACAGACTCTATTTTGTCTGATATGAGAATTGCTACTCCAGCTTTCTTTTGATTTCCATTTGCATGGAATATCTTTTTCCATCCCTTCACTTTCAGTCTGTATGCATCCCTAGGTCTGAAGTGGGTCTCTTGTAGACAGCATATATATGGGTCTTGTTTTTGTATCCATTCACCCAGTCTATGTCTTTTGGTTGGAGCAATTAATCCATTTACATTTAAGGTAATTATTGATATGTATGTTCCTATTACCATTTTCTTAACTGTTTGGGGGTATTTTTGTAGGTCTTTTCCTTCTCTTGTGTTTCCTGCCTAGAGAAGTTCCTTTAGCATTTGTTGTAAAGCTGGTTTGGTGGTGCTGAATTCTCTTAACTTTTGCTTATCTGTAAAGGTTTTAATTTCTCCATCAAATCTGAAGGTGATCCTTGTTGGGTAGAGTAATCTTGGTTGTGGGTTTTTCCCTTCATCCCTTTAAATATGTCCTGCCACTCCCTTCTGGCTTGCAGAGTTTCTGTTGAAAAATCAGCTGTTAACCTTATGGGATTCCCTTATATGTTATTTGTTGCTTTTCCCTTGCTGCTTTTAATACTTTTTCTTTGTATTTAATTTTTTTAATAAATTTATTTTATTTATTTTTACTTTTGGCTGCATTGGGTCTTTGTTGCTGCATGCAGGCTTTCTCTAGTTGTGGCAAGCAGGGGTTACTCTTCGTTGTGGTGCACAGCCTTCTCATTATGGTGGCTTCTCTTGTTGGGAGCACGGGCTCTAGGTGCACAGGCTTCAGTAGTTGTGGCATATGGGCTCAGTAGTTGTGGCTCGCGGGCTCTAGAGTGCAGGCTCAGTAGTTGTGGTGCATGGGCTTACTTGCTCCGCAGCATGTGGGATCTTCCCAGACCAGGGCTCGAACCTGTGTCTCCTGCATTGGCAGGCAGATTCTTAACCACTGCGCCACGAGGAAAGCCCCTGTATTTAATTTCTGATAGTTTGATTAATATATGTCTCGGCGTGTTTCTCTTTGGGTTAATCCTATATGGTACTCTCTGTTCTTCCTGAACTTGGTTGACTATTTCCTTTCCCATGTTAGGGAAGTTTTCAACTATAATCTCTTCAAATATTTTCTCAGATCTTTCTTTTTCTCTTCTTCTTCTGGAACCCCTATAATTCGAATGTTGGTGCATTTAATGTTTTCCCAGAGGTCTCTGAGACTGTCCTCAATACTTTTCATTCTTTTTTTCTTTATTCTGCTCCCTAGCAGTTATTTGCACCATTTTATCTTCCAGCTCACTTATCCGTTCTTCTGCCTCAGTTATCCTGTTATTGATTCCTTCTAGAGTATTTTTAATTTCAGTAATTGTGTTGTTCATCACTGTTTGTTTGTTCTTTTATTCTTCTAGATCCTTGTTAAAAGTTTCTTGTATTTTCTCCATTCTGTTTCCAAGATTTTGGCTCATCTTTACTATCATTACTCTGAATTCCTTTTCAGGTAGGTTGCCTACTTCGTCTTCGTTTATTTAGTCTTGTAGGTTTTTACCTTGCTCCTTCATCCATAACATTTTTTTTGTCGTTTCATTTTTTTTGATGGGTGGTGCTGTATTCCTGTCTTACTGGTTGTTTGGCCTGAGGCGTCCAGCACTGGAGTTTGCAGGCAGTTGGATAGAGCCGGGTCCTGCTGCTGAGATGAGGAACGCCAGGAGGCCTCACTCCGATTAATATTCTCTAGGGTCTGAGGTTCTCTGTTAGTGCAGTGGTTTGGCCTCAGAGCTCCCACCACAGGAACTCAACCTCCGGCCTGGGAACCAAGATCCTACAAGCTTCGTGGCATGGTAAAAAAAAAAAAAAGAAGAAAGAAAGAGAAAAAGGAGCAGTACAATATCAAAGAATAAAAGCAAAATAAAAATAGAAAGCTAAAAATATATTCGGAAAAATAAAACTATAATTGAAGCAACTGCAACAAGGTAAAATAAAACCACAACAGAAAAAAAAGGGGGGGAGGGAACAAGCCAAAAGGAGAGAACAATAACAAAGTATAAAGAATAAAGTAAAATTAGAAAAATAAAAGACTTATTAGGAAAAATAAAAATATAAAATAATCAACAACAATGAATCAACAAGGTAAAACAGAACCCCAATCTAAAAGAGGAAAAAAGAAAAGAAAAAAAGCCTTGGCTATGGGGCGGAGTTTAGGCAAGGGGTGGAACTTAGGTAGGGGCGGGGCTTAGGGTGGGGTGGGACCAAGGCGGGTGGGGGGGTGACGTTGGAGCGTGGGGCGGGGCCTAGGCAGGGCGACGTTGAAGCGGGTGGCGGGGCCTCTGCTTAGGACCTGCAGAGAAGGGGAGAGGCAGCACCTCGAAAGGAGGGCCTCTGGAGTGTGGGGTTCAGGAGTTTGGAGGTAAGGCCCTGGGTGAGGGTGTGTGGCTGGGGTTTAGGCCCAGTGTGTTGGAGGGGGTCTCAGAGGGGGTCTCCGAGTGTAGAGGTGGGGCCCTGGGTGGGGGTTAGGGGCGGGGCTTGGGCTCTGTGTGGCAGGAGGGCGGCTCCGAGGGCAGAGGACGGGACCCCAACAGGCTTCCTGTGGCTAAGTGTGCAGGGAAAGCGCTGGCGGCCTTCCCTTCCGTTCCGCCACGCCCCTCCCCCACTGTCTCCCCCAGGGTCTCCCCCATCACCGCTGGACCCCTCACCGTGGGTGGGTCCCGCTGGGTCTAGGAACTCCTCTGCTCCCCCAGCCAACCCTCAGGGGTGGCGGTCCCAGAGGTCCGGCCTTTACTTTTGCTCCCCCTTCCCTCCCTCCCACTCCCTCAGGACCCGCACGGCTGGAGGGCGCCTCGGTGGGCAGAGGATCAGGCCCGGGATCTCAGCAGGTTCCCGGGAGCCCAAGTGGGCAGCGGAAACCTGGCCACGCTCCCTTTTGATCCTCTGTCCTCCCAACGTTCCCCCAATTTCCCCCTTCAGGCGTGAGATCCCTTCCCCTCCCCCAGCCACCCCTCAGGGTAGCCAGTCCCGTCCTGCCTCCACTTCTCCTCCCCACTTACTCTCCCCCACTGCCCACGTCCTACCCGGTCGCTGAGGGTTCCTCCCGCCTCCTTAGGTGTCCGTGGTCCCCCACCGGTGCCTGGTAGGTGCCTTAGTTGTGCGGAGGTGCGAATTCTGCATGCTCCTAGTACACCATTTTTGACTAAGACCTCTGAATTCTTTTTTTTTTTTTTTTTTTTTGCGGTACGCGGGCCTCTCACTGTTGTGGCCTCTCCCGTTGTGGAGCACAGGCTCCGGACGCGCAGGCTCAGCGGCCATGGCTCACGGGCCCAGCCGCTCCGCGGCATGTGGGATCTTCCCGGACCGGGGCACGAACCCACGTCCCCTGCATCGGCAGGCGGCCTCTCAACCACTGCGCCACCAGGGAAGCCCTGAATTCTTTATATATTCCAGATGAGTCCCTTATCAGAAAAATGATTTGCAAATATTTTCTCCTCCGTGGGTTGTCTTTTCACTTTCTTGAAGCAAAAGTTTTCGCATTGGGAATTGCCTGGCCGTCTGGTGGTTAGGACTCTGCACCACTCTCACTGCTGAGGGCGTGGGTTCCATCCCTGCTTGGGGAACTAAGATCCCACAAGCCACACGGCACAGCCAAAAAAAAAAAAAACCAGTCCAATTTATCTATTTTTTTTTCTCTTGTTGCTCGTAACTCTGTGGAAGATTTTACTGAAGACTGTTCCAAAGCTAAACACAGGCTTGGAAACAGTTGGTTTCATGGGGGAGGATGAGGGTCCTGGTACCCCAGCTCTGAGCACAGAGCCCTCCCCCACAGCCCCTTCTGAGGCCCCCTCCACCTGTGACCTGGCCCCTCTCCATCCCATCCTCTGCCTGGTCTTTGTCTCAGCTCTTTTGGCTCCCTCTGTTGGGTGGGTCTGCGTCCTCCTCCTTCCTTGTATTTTGGTGGTAAGCTCTCATTCATTCATTCACCTGTGTATTATCAAAAAGACACCTGGCACTGTTTAAGTCCCTGGGAATGCAGTGGCAAAAACAACAAAACAAACCAGGACACCTTGGCCTGCCAGGATATTCCCTCCAGAGGGGATACAGACAGTTGGCGGTCCCCCTTCTTGGAAGAGCCTCTCCTTGATACTCACCAGGGTTCTTGGCCTTCCCCAGTCAATAGAAATTGATCAGAGGCCAGACAAGAAATTCAGGCAAGGCATTATTGGGGCTCCTGTGGCTGCAGGGGGGCGTGAGAACAGGTTCCCTTGCTCGCGCACTCGCTGGAGTAGGGGGCAAGCTGGTTTCTTATACGGGGTGAGTGTGGGGTGGGTCCGGGCCCAGGCGGGAGGTGGTCTGCCAACCCCTTTGGTGGTGTTGTGTGCAGGGGGCATGCGCAGTGCCCTGCTTTTGCTCCCGGCTCTTCAGAAGTGGCAGTTGGGTTTTTGGTCTTTTTGTATCTTTTTGTCCATAATTTGCCCCAACTGTACACGCACACAGTTATTTTTAGTCCCTTTTAGTTTCTTTGTGTTTTGTTGCTCAAGGAGACGTTTGTCCAGATGTAAGCACTGCAGCAAAGGGTCCCAGGTCCCAGGTCCCAGCCCGTCTCATTCTGACCTCCCATCCCCTCCCCTCCCCTCCCCTGCCCCGTGCACCCCCAGTTAACATCACTGCTACACTGGGCACGTGGACAAGTGGCAACAGCAGCTCTCACAGCAAATGCTGGTATTTATTTCCTTAGCAGTCTTCCTCATTAGATCACTTATTTCTTGAGGACGAGGACCATTCAGCCATCCCGAAGTCCCAGAATCAGGTCCTGGCACTTACAGCCAAGACACGCGTGTTTCTCGCTTGCTGTGTTTCTGCCAGACTTGGCACAGAGCTTCACCCAATTCTGGTTCCTTACAGATCAGGTCAACTGAACGCACGCATTTTTTCTAAGGGTCATTGTTTACATGCCGGGGCCCTGTGTTGGCACGCTCCTGGAGCAGTTTTATTTGCTATAAGATGGAAACGGTTGTGGTAAGTATTGCTATTTTTAAAATAAAACGAGAGAGTAAAATACGGCTAAACATATTTGGGGAAAAAAACCCCAAAACAAAGGTTCAAATCGCATTTTGAGTGGAATGGCCAGAATAATTAAAGCTGCATCATTTCTGTGAAAAGTCATTCATCGTTGAAAACATCCAACGTACTCCCAGTACTTCAAACAATTGATTAAAATAAAATAGATACCAAGCCTCTCATTGTACCTATTTTAATAACAGAATCAGAACGGGCGTAAACTGTTTCAAGGAAAGAGGTGTTGGTGGGTCACGCCTGTCAGAATGTTCTGGGGGATTCATGGAATCCCGGGGGCCCTGTTGCCGATGGGCAGGGTGGCAGGTGATGCCAGCCGGAAGCTGAGATTAAAGTGCATGACTGAGCCCTCCACTGATTTTTCAGGAAAATTCCTTAACAGACAATGGGAAAATCATTCATTTTCTTCCTTGAGCAAATGTGGGACAGCCCCGGGAGCGTGCAGACCAGAGGGAGGGGAAGAATTCCTGGGCCTGTGGACGGTCATGGAGACCAGCTTTCAGAGCACCCATGGCGAGTGCAGAATTGAGACAACAAATGGTCATTTGGTCAACGTGGGACTGTCTCTTCCTAGAGCTGGCTGAGCTGGTTGGTTGTCCATTGCACTGCTGCAAACCAAGGAAAACCTGCGAACACCTCTGCCTCCCGGGGCCTCTAGCTGGAGAATGAGGGGGGAAGGAGGCTGCACAGGTGAAATTCTCCTCTCAAGGTCTTGAGCGCCGCCAGTGAGGGCAGCTGGGCCCTACATGGTGCTCTTCCAACGCTGTCAGAGCAAGGGATATCAGATTCCTTAACAACATGGGCATCTCAGCCTCAGCAAAGTCTCTCAGGCCCATTATCTTCTCACTCAGACACAGAGAGGGCCAGGAACGGGCCCTGCATGCTGCTTTAAAATTCTAGGGTCTCCGATAAGGGATTAATATCCAACATACATAAACAGCTCGTAGAATTCAACATCAAAAAAAAAAAAAGAAAGAAAACAAACAACCTGATTGAAAAATGGGCAGAAGAACTGAATAGACGTTTTTCCAAAGAGGAAATGCAGATAGCCAACAGGCACATGAAAAGATGCTCAACATCGCTTATCATCAGGGACATGCAAATTAAAACCGCATTCTCACACCTGTCAGAATGGCTATCATCAAAAAGATGATACCAGCATTTCACAAAGAAATGTTGGTGAGGATGTGAAGAAAAGGGAACCCTCATACACCATTGGTGGGAATGCAAATTTGTATAGCAAGTGTGGAAAACAGCACGGAGGTTTCTCAAAACGCTAAAAATAGAACTATCATGTGACCCAGCAATTCCACACTTGGGTATATATCCAAAAAAAGAAAAGCACTAATTTGTAAAGATACATGCACCCCAATGTTCATAGCAGCATTATTTACAGTAGTCAAGACATGGAAGCAACCTCAGTGTCTATCAACAGATGGATGGATAAAGAAGGTGTGGTGTATTCATATACAATGGAACACTACTCGGCCATAAAAAGAATGAAATTTGCAGCAACATGGATGGACTTGGCATTATGCTAAGTAAGATAAGTCAGACAGAGAAAGACAAATACCGTATGGTATCACTTATATATGCAATCTAAAAATTACAACAAACTAGTGAATATAACAAAAAAGAAACAGACTCACAGAAATAGAGAACAAACTAGTGGTTAACAGTAGGGAGAGGGAAGGGGGAGGGACAACAAGTGGGTAGGGGATTAGGAGGTACAAGTTATTAGGTATAAAATAACCTAAAGGATATATTGTACAGCACAGGGAATACAGCCACTATTTTATACTAACTATAAATGGAGTATAACCTTTAAAAATTGTGCATCACTGTACAGTACACCTGTAACGTATAATACTGCGCAGCAACTGTACTCCAATAAAAAATTCTCTGGTCTTAATAGCCATCAGGAAAACGTGAAGCAAATGCAAGAGATCACCCCCGTCAAGACGGCTAGAATCTTAAAGACAGATAGTAACAAGTGTTGGCGAGGATGAGTATGTGGAGAAACGGGAACCCTCCTATGCTGCTGGTAGGAATGTACGGTGGTGCAGCCACTGCGGAAAACAGCCTGGCAGCTCCTCAAAGAGTTAAACATAAGAGTTACCATATGAGCCAGCTATTATACTCCTGGATACAGACCCAAGAGAAAGGAAAACATATGTCCTCACAAAAGCCTGTATATAAATGTCCTTAGCAGCTCAAGTCACAATAGTCAAAAAGTGAAAACAGTCCCGGTGTCCACTGAGGGATGAATGGATGAACAAATTGTGCTCTGTCCATTCGAGGGAATATTATTCAACCACAAAAGGAGCGAAGCCCTGACACCCGCCACAATGTGGATGATCCTTGAAAACCTTCTGCCAAGTGAAAGAAGCCAGACAAAAAGGACCACATATGGTATGATTTCATTTCTATGAAAAGTCCGGGATTGGTAAATGCATAGCGACAGAAAGTAGATCGCTGGTTGCCAGGAGGAGGTTCGGGGGAGGGGGATTGAGAAGTGATGCTATGAGGAGGGGGATAATGAAAATGTTCTGAAATTCACTGTGATGATAGATGCACAGCTCTGTTGAATATACTAAAAGTCCTTGAATTGTATACCTTGAAATGGTGAACTGTTTAAAGAATCCATAGGTCTGGCTGTGACGAGAACTCTCTCACATAAAATGAGGTTTGGTGCTCCACGTCAGCTGTAGGAAAAAACGTGGTGGAGGCCAATATGGAGAGATTTGCCCAAGAAGCAGCTTTGGAAATGCCCAGGAGTTTCCCAGCATGGTGCAGGCTCCAAGAACGCTTCGTGGGTGAGGTCTCTCTTTGGGGTGCATTTCTGACCCATGCATTGGGACTGCTCCTCTGGGACTGGGGTGGGCTTGCACTCGGCCGTCCACACTACTATGGCCAGGTGCTCTCATCTTCATGGGTGTGCGCTCCAAGGTTCCTGGTGCGCCCTCACGAGTTCCACTCCAGCTCAGTGGCACCATCTGTGCTCAGGTGACAAATGCCAAACTGATGCCCCTGCTGGGGTCCAGCCTTCACCCTTGACCTCGTAGCTCTGAGGCCCAGTTGTGAGATGCTGCTTCTAAGACAGAAACTTCCAGGCAAGTGGCATGGGCTTCCCGGCATCAGAAGGAAGCAGAGTGACACTGACGTGGAGGAACTGGACCACGTCCCCTTTGCCTCCTTATGGAGCAGAGTGAGACGAACTGCTTTCTCGGAGCCTTTCTCGCTCACCCTGTGGGCTGGGTAAGCAGACATTGGATGCTATCCAGCAGCCGCAGTCCTGAGGCCACCCCCATGCAGCAGGTGTGCTGGAGGTTCCTCTGGAGTCCCCACTATTATCAAGCCTCCCGATGCAGTCAGGGTCACCCTGAAAGCTCAGTGCGCTCATCCTTATGGTGTTAGGGGTGTCCGTGGTCAGGCAGCAGTCGCAGTAAGTTGGAACACAAACCTCTCTCCCACGTGGAGCAGGCTGCAGACAGCTGGGGGCGCTGGGGGCATGTGGGGAGGAATCAGGGCGAGGGGGAGGGACACAGGACGATGTGGGCCTGGTCATGGACTGGAGGAGGGGGTGTCTCACCCCTCTGGCTCCTTCAGAGAGGGCAGGAGAGCATAGAGGTCATGGGGTGCTGGGGAAAGCACTGGCAGGGAGTCAGGGACCAGGCTCTAGGCACCGCCCCTTGACCTCCTTGCTCCTTGCCTACTACTGGGCGACGACCCACCCGATCTTACTCCCTGCTGTTGAAAGGGACGGATAAGGGCACACGTGATGGTGGCAACATCTGCTGTGGCTGCTGCCTGGCCGCTCTGCGGGCAGAGCACGCCACCCTCACTCCAGGTGGACAGTCAGGCTCTGGTCTGGGTCGGGCCCCAGTGCTAACACTGCGGCCCAGTCACCCCAACTCTGCACCTGTCTCCTCCACGACAGAACCTGGGGGCTTCAATGCGCCTTAGAACACGTGTGCTGTGGGACCCCAGCCAACCCGGCAGGACCGAGGAGGACCCTGGACTGTCATCGTCAGGTTCACGGGGACCCTGCCCACCGTAAGCACCACCTGAGTCCTGGAGGCTGCTGTGGCGGGTCCAGAGTCTGGAGGAGGGGCGTGGTAGTGGGTGGGGCCAGGCATGGGGCGGGCCTTTGAGGGGTGGGGCCTGGAAACCTACCTGAACAAGTTTCTGCTGAGGTTTGGAGGCGCCTTGAGCATGAAAGGTCTGAAGCTGGATTTTGCAGGGGTGGAGCTGTCTGGGAGTGGGGCTACCTGGGGCTGGAGCTGGCCCCATCCCCCCAAATCCATAGGACTAGCCCAAGGTCAGGACCTGAGATAAGGTCCCCCGTGGCTGGGCCCTGACAGCCTTTTCCAGTTAGCTTCGGGTGCCTGGCCTTGACTGACCTGTGAGTTGCCGCAGCTTGGAACGTGAGGGGCTGACTTTGGGGCTTCCTAGGGTCAGGACTCCAGCTTTGGTCTAGAACCTTCCATCAGAACCCCAGCCTTACTCTCTCGCAGCATTCTAGATCCCCATGCATTCAGCCAGTCGTTCAACAAACATTTGTGGCCATGGAGGCTGGGGACACAGCTCTAGACAAGATACACTCAATCCCGGCCCTGGGCTCTTACCTTCTAGGGAGAGACAGGCAATAAGGAGAAAGGGTGAGGAAGGAAGGGACATGTCTGGGAGAGAAGGAAGAGCTCTGAGGCCTGGGGGCTGGAGAAGTGGCCCCGTAGCTGACAGACCAGGATCTCCTGACTCCCAGGAGCTAGGCAGGAAGGTGAGCACCCTTGGACTCTCAGACGCACATTTTGCTGGGAAGCGCCCGGGTCCCTGGAATCCTAGGCCTGAAGACACCCTGCACTCCCAGGCTTGACGCCAGAACGCAGATAAGGACTTCCTGCCAGAGGCTTTAGGAGAGGAAACAGGAGCGTTTACTGGTGTTCTTGCCGGTCACTTGCCTTTATTACATTCTTCAGTCACATGGACAGTCCGCTCCTCAGTCCCGAAATGGCTGCCGCAGTGTGCTTGTGACCGGCTCCAGCTGTGGGAGAGTGTGGCCACACCTGGAGGCCCTGCCCAAGCAGGGCAGGGAGCAGGGTGGGCTCAGATGCTGTCTCCTGCATTTTCACTTGGAGATGTTAGACCAGCATTAAAAGGAGGTGCTTAAGAAGAAAGCACAGCTCTCTGGGACCATCACCCACCTGACAACGATTGTTTTCACTCCTTAGCTCCTGTTCTTTCCCTTCCAGCTATGTGCCCCAGCTCAGCTGCACAGGCTGGGGCTTCCAGCACGAATAAAATGCTGTTCCCTATTCTGGGATGATGGCTTGGCCCAGGGAGGGGACACACAGATGAACAGATCTTGGTGGGCTCCCTCAGGGACCAGGCTGTGCAGGAGTTGGTCCAACTGGAGGTTCAAGATGTCCTGGAAGAGACACACTGTGCTCAGACTTCAAGAACAGTTGAGAGCTCGTCAGATGAGAGAGATGGAAAAGCATTTGGGGCAAAGGGGATACCGTGAACAAAACATGGAAACAGCGTTAGAGTCCAGGCATCATTTACTCATTTGGAGTGAGGAAAGCAGGGCAGGCAGGGTCTTGACCCGAACAAGGCAGTATGAGGCTGCTTCTGAAGGGCACCCCCAGGGCAGCACCTGTCTCTGTTTGCCACGTGGGAATTTGGCCCAGTGTTAGCTGATCTAAAGATTAAGTTTCTCTAAAGAGAAACTACATGGGCTTCCCTGGTGGCGCAGTGGTTGAGAGTCCACCTGCCAATGCAGGGGACGTGGGTTCGTGCCCCAGTCTGGGAGGATCCCACAGGCTGCGGAGCGGCTGGGCCCATGAGCCATGGCCGCTGAGCCTGCACGTCCAGAGCCTGTGCTCCGCAGCGGGAGAGGCCACGACAGTGAGAGGCCCGCGTACCGCAAAAAATAAAAAAATAAAGAGAAACTACAAATCTGGACATTTATGTGAAATCTCTAGACTTTTAAATGTTACCCGACAGTTAGAATTAAAAATAAAATGTAGGCCAACCAAACCATGTCTTCAGGTGAAACTTACAGTCTGGGCAACCTTGCAGCCTGAATCTTGTCTTTGCATTGAGAATTGCAATTATAGTACACGTGCAGTTTTTTCCCACTTAACATGTTATGAATATTTTCCATGTTTCTGTAATCTTTTAGAAGCCATTTACAGTGATGACATGATGTTCTGGACATGTCATGATTTGCTTTACATTTTCCTCCTATTAGAAACCAAGGTTTCGGGGAGGAGTTTTAGACCCATTCTCACCCTGGTTTATCGTTTCGTTTTCCTTAGGTGGGTAGTACAGAGATGGAACGGTGGAGGAATGTCAGATGTACCTTACCTGCCCGCCTCCTGAGAGCCTCAGAGATCTTGGGATTTCAGTGCAAGAAGGGACTTAAGGATCATAGGTGCCCATTCTTTTGTTTTTCAGGTGAGGCAACTCAGGCCTTGTTCAAGGTCCCAAGGCAAGTGTATAATAATCCCTTTATGGTGAAAATGACCAGATTTCACTGAAATACATTAAAGAAAAGTTAAACTGTCATTTTTTTCTGTACTGGAACTGCACTGAATCTATAGACAATTTTGGGGAGAATGAACACCTTTATGATATTGAGTCTTTTATTCCAAACATGCTGCATAAAGACACATTTTTGTTGTATTTACTCATAGGTTATTTAAGCATATGTATATATCTCTGTTTGTTTGTTTTTGTTGCTATTATAAATGGCACCTGTAAAATTTGTGTTTTGTAACAAATTCTTGCGGCTTTATTAGAAATGTAGTTGAGTTTTGTGTATTGGTTTTGTGTCCACATACCTTACTTAACTCTCTTATTAATAATTTCCACAGGTCGTTTTTGGATTTTGAGACAATATTTTCATCCACAACTAATAACAATTTTCTCTCTCCCTTTCTTCTTTTATATTTCTTTTTCATGTCTTGTTGCATAGGTTAGGACCGTGAGTTTGATGTTACATAGAAGTGTATGGTACTTGATCTTAAAAGGAATTCTTTCAGCACTGCTCCATTAAGTATGATGATTTTTGTAGGTGTTTCTGATAGATGCTGTTTATCATATTAAAGAAGTTCTCTTCTATTCCTGTTTTACTAAGTTTTTTTAAACCATGATTGAATATTGAATTTTATTGACTGCTTATTTTTGTCATTTATTAAGACCCTCATTTTGTTTTTCTCCTTTGATCTCTTATTGTGGTAAATTACATTAATAGATTTTCTAAACCAATCTTGTATCACTGAGATAAACCTAGCTTAAATGTGACTTATTACTAAATATTTAGGACTCTAAATTTCCTTTTAAGTGTTGTATTACTGTGTCTTAGTTAACTTGTGTAACAAAAAGCCACAGATGAGTGGCTTAAATAACAGAAATTTATTTCTCACAGTTCTGGAGGCCAGCAAATTTGGTTCCCAGTGAGCGTTTTCTTCCTGGTTTGCAGATGGCTGCTTTCTTGTTGTGTCCTCATATGGTGGAGAGAGAAAGAGCTCTGGTCTCTTCCTCTTACAGGGTTGCAAATCCCATCGTGGGGCTCCACTCTCATTATCTCATCTAAAAACCTAATTACCTCCCAAAGGCCCATCTCTAATCACACTGGGGGTTAGGGCTTCAACATATACATTTGAGAGAGACACAAACGTTCAGTCATGCTGCATCTGATAATTTGTGATATGGAATCTTTTTTAAAAAAATAATCACGAATTGGGACTTCCCTGGTGGTGCAGTGCTTAAGAATCTGCCTGCCGATGCAGGGGACACAGGTTCAGTCTCTGGTCCAGGAAGATCCCACGTGCCACGGAACAACTAAGCCCGTGCACCACAGCTACTGAGCCTGTGCTCTAGAGCCTGCGAGCCACAACTACTGAAGCCCGCATGCCTAGAGCCCATGCTCCACAACAACAGAAGCCACTGCAATGTGAAGGCTGCACACCTCAACAAAGAGTAGCCCCTGCTCTCTGCAACTAGAGAAGAGCCCCTGTGCAACAATGAAGACCCAACACAGCCAAAAAAATAAATTAAAAATTTTAAAAAGTCACCAATTTCTAGGTATTTTAAAGATTCCACTATGTTTTTTTTCCTTGACTTGTGTGTCCTTTAGATGCGTGTTTTCTCATTTGCAAACACATGGGTTTTTTTCTGGTTGTCTTTTTGCTACTGATTTCTAATTTAAGTGCATTGAGATCAGAGAATGTAGTCCGTAGGCCCCAAACTGGGTGAGGCCAGCATTATGGTCTAGTGCATAATTAATTTTTGTAAATGTCCCATGTGTATTTACAAAGCATGTACATTTCTCTGTTGTCAAGTATAACAGTTTATAAATATCCATTAGATACATTTTAAAATTTACTCTTCAATATTTCTATATTCACCTGATTTTTGTCTTCCTGATTTACAAGTACTGAAAGACAAGTATTAAAATCTCTCACTTTTTGGTGGATTTATCGATTTCTTCTTAAAACCCTGTTAAGTTTTGTTTTGTATTTTGAAGCTCTGTTACTGGGTGTATGAAATTTTAGAATCAAATTTTAGAACCGTTATCACCCCTTATATAGTGATCCTTGTTACCTCTGTGATGCTTTTTGCTTTAAAGTCTGTTATGTTTGATATTAATATTGCTACATCATCTTTTTGGGGGTATGTATAGCTTGGTATATGTTTTTCCATTCTTTGATTTTCATTCTTTCTGTGTCCTTACATTTGGGAGGATCTCTATTAAACAGTATAATTAGTATCTTTATCTTCCTCCCAAATAATGCATGGATCTCAACTCACTTTCAGTTTAATCACAGCTTCCAGTTCATGTGCTATTAACATGCAGTTTTTTAGCTTTATTCTGTCCCCCCTCCCAACTTTAGATGTTGTTGTTTTGTTTCATGTAGTCAACATTTGATTAAATTTACCAACATATTTATTATTTCATATTATATCCCAAATCTTACTTCTAGAATAATTTTTCTTCTGTTTGAGGTTCATCCTGTAGAATTTCCTTCGGTTAATGGAATGTCGATTTTAAACTCTCTCAATTTTTGATTATCTGAAAATGTCTTTACTTAGTTTATGTCCTTGAAAGATACTTTTTCCAGGTATAAAGTTCTAGGTTTGACAGTTGTATTGTCTTAATACAGTGAAGATATCTGTATTCGTTTCTCACTGCTGTTGTAACAAATTATCTTAGTGGCTTAAAACAACACACGTTTATTTTCTCATAGTTCTAGAGGTCAGATGTCTGAAATCAGGCTCGTGGGCTAAACTCAGGGTGTTGGCAGGGATGTGTCCCTTCTGGAGGCTCTAGGAGAGAATCCGTTCTTTGCCTCCTCCAGCTTCTAGAGGCCGCTGGTATTCACTGACTTGTGGCCACATCACTCCAGTCTCTGCCTTCTTCTGTCCTGTAGTCATATCCCCTCTGCCTCCCTCAAATCTCTTGAATACATTGGACCCACTGAGATGATCTAGGATAATCTCCCCATCTCAACATCTTTAACTTGATCATATTCAGAGAGTTCCTTTTACCATGAAAGGCCACATGTTCATGGGTTCTGGGGATTCAGAAGTTGACCTTTTTAGGGATTATGCAATTTCCTACATTATTCCACTCACTTCCGGGTTTCATTTTTGTCACCAAGAAGACAGCGGTTAATAAAATTCCTGGTCTCATGATCTTTTTCTTTGGATGCTTTTAAAATTTGCCGTAGCTGACATTTTACTATGATGTGTCAGTTGTGAGTTTATTTTGTTTATCTTTCTTGTTGTGTTTTTAAAAATCCATTATCTCTTTGAGTATTTTATCTTCTCCATTTCTTCTGTTATCTTCCCTTGACCCTCAGTTAAGCTGAATGTTAGACGTTCCACTCTTTCTTCTGTGCCCTTCAGTGTTTCTTTCTATTTACATTTCCTTTCTCTGGGCTGCACTCTGGGTAATTTCTTCACTAAGTTTTTCTTCAGCTATGTCTAATAAGCTGTTTAATACATCCATCCATTTCTATCTTCTACTTTAAAAATGATCATACGGTAAAATTTACTTTTATTGAAGAGGATGCCCAGTTCTATGAATTTTAACACACGTATAGATTCATGTAACCACCGCCACAATCAGAACAGTCCCATTACCCCACAAACTCCCTCCTGCTGTTCCTTTATAGTCATGCTCTGGACCTACCTCTGATCCGTTTTCCATCACTTTAATTTTGTCATTTATAGAATGTCCTATCAATGAAGCTGTATAGCAAGTAACCTTTTTAGACTAGCTTCTTTAACTCACCACAATATCTTTGAGAATCATTGAAATTATTGCAAGTTCTTCCTTTTTATTTTTGGCCAGTATCCACTGTCTGGATGTTCCGGAGCTTGTCCATCCATTCACCTATCGAGGGACATTTTAGTTGTTTCCAGTTTGGACAATTATGAGAAGAGCTTCCATAAGCATTTGCATGTAAGTTTTGTGTGCACGTAAGTTTTCTATTCTCTAGAGTAAATATCCAAGAATGGGATTTCTGGGTCATATGGTAAGTGTATGTTTGACTTTTAAAGAAACGGCTAAAATGTTTCAGAGTAGGCGTATCATTTTGCATTCCCACCAACAACATGTGTATTGTCAGTATTTAAAAATTTTTGTTGTTCTGATAGGTGCATAGTGGTATCTTATTGCAGTTTTAAAAGGTGAAAGACTTACATGATCTGAAGAGAAACCAGAGGATTCATCACCATGGTTTTAGTTTGTATTTCCTTACTGGTGAATGGTGTTGAATAACTTTTATGAGTTTACTTCCTATCTGTATACCTTCTTTGGTGAAGTGACCATTCAAGTCTTTTGCACATATTTTAATTTAGTTGTTTGCTTTCTTTCTATTGAGTTTTGAAAGTTCTTTATATATTCTGGATACAAGTCCTTTGTTGGATATATGATTTGTAAATATTTCTTCTCAGTCTATAGTTTGTCATTTTATTTTTTTAAGAGTGTCATTCTCAGAGCAAATGTTTTTACTTTTACTGAAGTCCAATTTCTCATTTTTTTATTTAATGATTATGCTTTCGGTGTCATGTCTAAGAACTCTTTGTCTAACTTCAAGTCACAAAGAGTTTCGCATATATTTTTTAATGAAAGTGTCAAAGTTTTATGTGTTATGTTTAGGTCTACAATCCACATTGAGTTAATTTTTGTATAAAGTATGAACTTTTGTTTGAAGTTTATTTTTTTGCACATGGATGTTCCAGCACCACTTGTTGAAAAGACTAGCCTTTCTCCATTGGATCTTTCTGCACCTCTGTTAAAAAATCACTTGGTCATAATTGATGTGTATGTATTTCTGGGATTTCTATTATGTTTCATTGATCTGTGTCACCATTCCTTAGGCAATATCATATTGTCTTGATTATTATAGTTTTGTAGTAATTGTAAAATTGGGTAGTACAATTTGTCCAACTTTATTCTTTTTTTTTTTTTTTTGCGGTACGCGGGCCTCTCACCGTTGTGGCCTCTCCCGTTGCGGCGCACAGGCTCCAGACGTGCAGGCTCAGCGGCCATGGCTCACGGGCCCAGCCATTCCGCGGCATGTGGGATCCTCCTGGACCAGGGCACGAACCCGCGTCTCCTGCATCGGCAGGCGGACTCTCAACCACTGCGCCACCAGGGAAGCCCTATTCTTTTTTTTAAAGTTATTTTTTGCTTTTTTAGTTCTGTTGCCTTTCAATATGAATATTAGAACAAATTTGTCTATATCTACAAAAATCACACGAGGATTTTGTTTGGAATTGCATTAAATCTATAGATCAGTTTGGGAGAATTGACATCTTTACTATGTTGAGTTCCAATTCATTAACATGTCATCTCTCTCTATTTATTTAGATTTTTTTTCATTCCTTTCATCCCCATTTCACAGTGTTCAGCATATAGATAGAGTACATTTTTGTTAGATTTATACCTAAGTATTTAACTTTTTTAGGAGTTATTGTAAATCATATCATTTAAAAATTTTTAGTTTACAGCTGTGCATTGCTAATATATAGAAATATGATTGATTTTTGCAGAGTGACCTTGTACCTTAAGACCTTGCTAAACCCAGTTAATAGTTCTAGGAGTTTTGGGGTTGTTTGTTTGTTTTTGTTGTTATTGTAGATTTATTTGGATTTTCTCTGCAGATAGTCATGTTGTCCGAGAATAGGGGAAGTTTTATTTCTTTCTTTCCAATCTGTATGCCTCTTATTTCTTTTTCTTGCCTGTTGTACTAGCTAAGATTTATACTATGATGTTGAATGGAGGTGGTGAGAGTGGATGTCCTTGCCTTGTTCACAATCTTTGGAGGAAAGTTGTTCACTATAAAATATAATGCTAGTTGTAAAATTTTTGTAGATACCCTTTATCAGATTAAGGAAATTCCTTTCTCTTTGTAGTTAGCTGAGAACTTTATCATGAACGGGTGTTGAATTTGTCAAATGCCTTTTCTGTATCACTTGAATTGATCATGTAGTTTTTACTTTTAGAATGTTGATATAGTGGATTCCACTGATTGATTTTTGAGTATTGAACCAACCTTGCATTCCCAGGATAAACCACACTGGGTGGTGGTGTATTATTCTTTTTATATATTCCTGAACTTTATTTGCTAATACTTTGTTGAGCCCTTTTGTGTTTATGTTTACGTAGGGTACTGCTCTGTAGTTTTCCTTTCTGGTGTGGTCTTTGTTTAGTTTTGATATTGGGGCAATGCTAACCCTATAAAATGTGTTGAGATGTATTCTCTCCTGTTTTATTTTTTGGGACATATTGTGTGTAATCGGTGTTATTTTTTCTTTAGAAGTTTGGTAAAATTAGCCAGTGAAGCCATCTGGGTCTGGGGATTTATTTGGGGGAAACAAATTAAACTATGAATTAAGTGTATTTAATAGTTATAAGGCTAATCGAGTTATCTGTTTCATCTTGGATACATTTTGGTCGTTTGCATCTTTCAAGGAATTTATTTCATCTAAGATGTGGAATATTGTACATAGGTTGTTCATAGTATTCCTTTGTTAGATTTTCAATGTCTAGGAATTCTTCTTTTTTCTATGTTAGTCTTACTAAAGGATCATCAATCTTATTGATCTTTTTAAAGACCCAACTTTTGGGTTTATTGAGTTTTCTCTTTTGTTTTTCTGTCCTTATCTTTTTTATGCCCTGTCTTCTGCTGCTTTTGGGTTTATTTTGCTCTTCTTTTTCTAGTTTCTTGGGAAAAAAAAGCTTAGATGACTGATTTGAGACTTTTCTTATATAAGCATTTAATACTATAAATTTCCTTCTAAGCATTGCTGTAGGTGCATCTCACAAATTTTGACATGTCGTATTTATTTTTTGTTCTGTTCAAAATGTCATTTTAGTTTTCCCTAAGACTTCTCCTTTGATTCATTAATTATTTCAAAGTATGTTGTTTAGTTTCCAAATGCATGGATGTTTTCTCTCTGTTATTAATTTTCAGTTTAATTGCATTATAGGAAAAACTTTGTATGATTTGAATTCTTTTAAGTTTGTTGATTTGTTCTATTATCCAGGACATGGTCTGTCTTGGTGAATGTGACCTTGAACACAATGTGTTTTCTACTCTGTTGGGTAGAATGTTTTAAATGTCTATTAGATTTAGATTTTAGTGGTATATTTCAGTTCTTTTCCCCCCTTGCTGATCTTCTATTAGTTCCATTATTGAGAGAGGAGTGTTGAAGTCTCCAAGTCTAACTGTAGATTTATCTGTTTCTGTTTTTCACTTCCGTAAGTTTTTGCTTCATGTGTTCTGAAACTCTGCTATTAGGTGCATAACACATTAAGGGTTGTTGTTATATTAGTGGTGAATTGATCCTTTTCATCATTATGAAGCGTCCCTTTTTATCCCAAATATTTTCTTTGCTCCAGAGTCTCCTTTGTCTGAAACTAATATAACTACTCGACACCTAAAGAGTTTTAAATTTTATTATATTTTTTTCTAGAAATTTTATGTAGACTTTTTCAAATCTCCTTGTTCATTATTTATAGGTCCTCCCCTCAATTACTTTTCAAGCTTCTCTTTTATTTCTTTAAACATATGAAACATGTTTCTATTATTTCTTATGTTTGATCATTTCAGTTTTGAAATCCGTCCAGGTTTAATTCCACTGTTCGTTATTTCTGCTGGCTTTTATTCTAGTGTTTCGTAATTTTTTACTGTGAGCTACTCATTCTCCTTAAAGCTTTATAGGAATTTTTGGAGTCTGGGTTTGAAGCTGCATCCACTATCATCTCCTCCAACAGCCTTGTTTGAGTGGATTCCACTTCCATTTTACAGATAAGAAAATTGAAACTCAGAACAGCTAAGTGACCTGCCCAAGGTCACCTACGCAGGAAGTGGCAGATAAGACTCGAACCAAGGGCTTCTGACTCTGAAGTCCATGTTCTTCCCCTGGTTTATCACACCAAATCTCTTGTTCATAGGAATCCTGCCTCTACTTCCACCCCAATACTCCTGCAGGTTCCTCTTCCTTCCCTTTGGTTTCGGATGGTGTGGCTAAACCCTGAGCTGCAGTCCTATAACACAAAGGTTACCTGCAGATGAACAGTGAGTACTACCTTTGTACATTTCTCTTAATTGCATAGACCATTCTTTTCTCCCATCGTCCTTTCTCAGGGTGGTTTGCTTTTGATCTGGGCTGATGTGAATGATCCTGCGTACTGGAGCCTGGCCAGACCCACTACAAAGCTGGTGCAATGTTTGGAGAGAAGGATGGTGGAAAAGCAACCATCCGAAGGAGGCTTTGTCATGTGCCTTTTCAGACTCCCTGCATCACTTCCCTTCTCTATCCCTGGTGATACCCAAACTCCACACCCTGGTTTGTGGGATGCAGGTGTCTTGATAGCTCCCTGGTGGTACCCAAACTCCATGCCACAGTTTTTAGGATTCGGGGAGAGTCCTGATGATGCTACCTGATGATGGGGAAATTTTTAAGTTAAGGAGACATTTATATAATTAAAAAAAAATTTTTTTAAGTGAACAATTCAACAGCCTTCCATACACCCGCAACGTTGTATGACCACCACTGTCTTCATCAGCCTAAAAGGAAACCTGCACACACTGAGTAATTGCTCCTAATTCTCTCCCACCCCCATCACCGGGTGGACTTTGAAGAGTGGGAAACCGGAGATGAGCCACTTCAAGGTGTGGCTCCTGCCCAGACACCTGGTGTGTTTCTGCATCATGTCGTCCTCTCCTGGGCACTTTGCCTTGCTCCACTCCCTTGTCCCTCACTTCTGCCACCCTCGTTTGCACCTCCTTCATCAAGGGACCGTAGCGGGGTCCTCCCTCTGGCTCCTCTTTCTAGAGTAGGGCTTCTCGTACTTTAGTGTGCAGAGGAACTCCATGGGGATCTTGTCTCAGTGATTCTGGTTCAGTGGGTCCAGGTGGAACACTTCTAACAAGCCTCCAGGTGATGCTGCAGCAGGACTTGGGCTATGACAGCTCTGGTGGATGAACACAGGATGCTGTCCCCGGGGGACGGTGCTCGAGGCGGTCTCTAGAACGATGCTGAGCAGTGGTAGTATTGCTACTTCACAGAGGACAGTATTGGGGCCAGCACTGGTTTCCTGGGGCTGCAGTAATAAAGTACCACGAAACTGGATGGCTTTAAACAACAGAAATTTATTCTCTGGCAGGTCTGGAGGCCAGAAATCCAAAATCAAAATGTCCGTGAGATGACTTCCTGCTGGAAGCTCTTGCCTCTCTCCTAGCTTCCGGTGGCTGCCTCAATCCTCAATGTTCCTTGGTTTGTGGCTGCCTCACTCCAGTCTCTGCCTCTGTCTTCACACGGCCTTCCTTCTGTGTGTCTCCAAATTTCCTTCTCCCCATAAAAACACCACACATAGCATTTGGGGCCCATGCAGATTCAGGAAGACCGCATCTTAACTTGATGGCATCTGCAAAGACCCTATTTCCAAATAAGGTCCCCTTCACAGGTCCTGGGGAGTGAGGACTTCAACATAGCTTTTTTAGGGGATGTAATTCAACCCCCTTCTTGGACCTGAGGTCACGCTGCCATTCAAGAGCAGAGGTAGGATGCACACACGTGGCTGTTGTCTCTTTTATCCTGGCCACTGCTGCTCTGCGGGAAGCAGGAGGCTCAGGAGAGGAGACGGAAACCCCCCAAACTGAATGTGTGGAGGAGGAGACCAGGCACCCAGAGAAAATCTGCTGATTCTGCAACCCCAGCCGAGGCAAAGCTTTTTTTTTTTTTTTTTTTTTTTTTTTTTTGGCGGTACGCGGGCCTCTCACTGCTGTGGCCTCTCCCGTTGCGGAGCACAGGCTCCGGACGCGCAGGCTCAGCGGCCATGGCTCACGGGCCCAGCCGCTCCGCGGCATGTGGGATCCGCCCGGACCGGGACACGAACCCGTGTCCCCTGCATTGTCAGGCGGACTCTCAACCGCTGCGCCACCAGGGAAGCCCCCGAGGCAAAGCATTTTATATTGTGGAAGTTGTCACTGTCCGGTGAAAGCCCATGGAACTAATTGTGTATTTTATCCCCAGTCTCTGGAGGTGGAAACAGAGATAGAGAGAAAGCATTGTATTAGAACTAATTAAAAAAAATGCAAACCTCTGTCAGCTAGTTGACATCTCTCCATACAAACACTGATATTTCAGGTAAGAATAGTTTCAGCTGTGCTTAACAGAAAATCTGCTTTATAGTGGCTTGACAAAATGGGAAATTAATTTTTTCTCACGTAACAATAAGAACCATAGCTGCTCACGTTCACATGGCAATAACTCCACACCGAGTACTGTCTTAAGTGCTCTGCGTGTATCACCTAATTTAATTCTTGCAATAGCTTATGAGTAGGTATTGTTATTATTGTTGCTGCTACTCCATTTTTTTTTCAGATAAGGTTACGGAGGGTAAGTTTTGGGGCCAAGTTCATAGAGCTGGTAGGTGGTGGAGGCAGGATTTGGGAAAGATGGTCTGGCTCCGGCGTGAGTGCCATAGTCCCGCACTGACGGTCAGAGGCAGGACTTCCTGGTGCCAGGGCTGCAGGCATCGTCCCAGAGGTCATCACGACTCAGGGTCCTTTGCCTTCTTCCTCAGCATCCTTGTGAACAGCTCTCTCCCTCCAGCATCCTGGGTGCTTCCTGGGCTGACAGAATGGGATGTGTCTTTTTTTTTTTTCCCTGGCCAGCAGCTTGCCTTTAATCTTTTTTTTTTTTTTTTTACATCTTTATTGGAGTATCATTGCTTTACAATGGTGTGTTAGTTTCTGCTTTATAACAAAGTGAATCAGTTATACATATACATAGGTTCCCAGCTCTTCCCTCCGGCGTCTCCCTCCCTCCCACCCTCCCTATCCCACCCCTCCAGGTGGTCACAAAGCACCGAGCTGATCTCCCTGTGCTATGCGGCTGCTTCCCACTAGCTATTTTACGTTTGGTAGTGTATGTATGGATGTGTCTTTTCAAGCTCCTTCCTGAAAGTTCCCCGCGGTGCGATGGATTCTTTTCTTCCAGAGCTGCACACGGGGCCACTCCCAGGTGTGAGGAGATGAACATCCCTCTACTCTGAGCGGTCCAGGCATTCGTCTTGTGAGGAGGAGAGAAAAAGGGATCACGGGCAGGTGACTAGTAGTGTTTTTCTCTCTCCATCAGAACAGGATGATGGCTATGCCTGCATCTATCCTGTACTAATAAGCAAATCCAAGATCAGAGTGGTTCCTGGCTGTGCCCACACCCATCCTGGGATGCAGGGCCCTCTGCTCCGCAGCTCTGCTGTCTCTGTGTCCCTGGACACAGCTGATAGAACAGACACCATGGCAAAGCACACACTGGCTCTTTTTTTAAAAAAATTTATTTATCTTTGGCTGTGTTGTGTCTTTGTTGCTGCGCGTGGGCTTTCTCTAGTTGTGGTGAGCGGGGGCTACTCTTCATTGCGTTGCACGGGCTTCTCATTGCGGTGGCTTCTCTTTGTTGTGGAGCACGGGCTCTGGGGCTTCAGTAGTTATGGCTCGCGGGCTCCAGAGCGCAGGCTCAGTCGTTGTGGCTCACAGGCTTAGTTGCTCCGCGGCATGTGGGATCTTCCCAGACCAGGGCTTGAACCCGTGTCCCCTGCGTTGGCAGGCGGATTCTTAACCACAGCGCCACCAGGGAAGTCCCCGCACGGACTCTTAGAGCTGTCACCTGGGATTGGTATGTGTCACTTCTCTCTTGTTCTTTTGGTGGAAGCAGGTCACATGGCCACGCCTAACTTCAAGTAGATGGGGAAGGGCAGCGCCCCCATGTGCTGGCAGCAGAGATAATCAGAAGTCATAGGGGCCGCATCCAGGGCCAGGGCTCTGCTCCATCCCAGTGATGGATGGAAGCTCACTTCCAATGCGCTGATATGATGCCTGCGTTTCTGGGCTGGATCATACTGCCCACGCTTAAGGGATCATTGTGAAAATGAAATAAGATAATGGAGATAGAGCTCCCTGAAACCCACGCTGAAATTCCAAGTCCCTGGCACGGCCAGGAAGGTGCATGTGCTCCGGGCCTTGGCGGCGCCAGTGTTCCGCCTGCCCCTCATCTTCTTTCAGCTCCCTCCATGCCTGTCGCTCGGCCCCCTTGCTGGTCCCCGAGGAATCCGGGCACGGTTCTGATTCAGGCCGTTTGCACCGGTTCTCCCCCTGCGTGGAGCATCTCCCCCATGCAGTTGCCACCTCCTCAAAGAGGCCTTCCTGAGCCTCCCTGTAGCGCGCGGCAGCTCCATCACGCTGGAGGCCCCCCTGCTTGTTTCTCCTTAGAGCCCTCATCTCAACCGGACATGCTATTCGATGTTTTTGTTTGTTTATTTTTAAATATATTTCCCTGCCAGAAATGCAAACTCCGTGAAATCGGAGACTTGAACAGTGGTTGCTCCTAGAACATTCTTGTACTGGGTTGAATAGAGTTGCCCCCAATGCATGTCCCTCCCAGCCCCTCAGAAGTTGAGCCCGTTTGGAAATAGGGTGGTTGCAGATGTAATAAGTGAAGCAGATGAGATCAGAATGGAGGAGGGTGGGCCCTAAACCCAAATATGACTTGTATCCTTATAAGGAGAGGAACATTGGGTCACAGACACAGGGAGGAAGCAGTGTGAGTATGGAGGCATAGATATGGAGAGATGCTGCCACTATTCAAGCAGCACTGAAGATCACTAGCAGCTACCAGAAGCTAAGAGGCAAAGCAGGATCCTCTCCTGGAGCCTCAGAGAGGACGTGACCCTGCCAACACCTTGATTTGGGACTTCTGGCTTCCAGAACTGTGATAAAATGCATCTGTCGTTTTAAGTCACCCAGTTGGGGAAACTAATACATTTCTCACTAAATACTGTTGGATGGATGGGTGGATGGATGAATAGATAGACGGCTGGGTGGATGGATGGATAGATGGATAGATGGATGGGTAGGTAGATAGGTAGATGGGTGAGTGGATGGATGGATGGTTGAATGGATGAATGAATGGATGGGTGGATGGGTAGATGGGTGGACGCACGGGTGGATGGATGGCAGATGAATACATACAGCTTCGTACAGTGGTTTGTAATGACCTGTTGGGTTGGTGCCCCCTTCTGTGCGTTGCTCAAGGGCACGGGCTTGTGTCTTTTCGTCCAGGTGTCTCTGGCACGTGATCAGCCATGACATGTCTGCTAAGTTGATGCGTGTGGGGATCTGGTCATGCAGTGCTGGTGACCAGGAAGCTCAGAAAGACCTGCCTTATAAAATGTAGCAGCAATCGCACCCTGAGCCCAGAGGCGTGGGAAACTGCTCAGACCATCCCTGGCCGCCTGCAGGCAGCAGGACGAAACGAGGCTCCAGGGAGGGAGGTTCTGAGCCAAGGCATAGGTACAGTGCAGCCACCGGCCAACACGGTGCCGCTACTGCCTTTGCCCCAGAACTGGGACCAGGGCAGCTCTTTCTCTCCTGGCTGCATATACTGGCAGGGAATTTCCTGGAAACCATTGCGATATTTCAGACGGTGCCCTTGGCGTCATCTTGGAACCCTTCTGACGACCCGGAGCGGGGCCTCATCTACACGATGAGACACTGTTGCTCCTGAAGTTTTTGCCTTTTGGTTTGGGGGTCTTTTTTTGTTGTTAATCCAAAGTCTCTTGCCTTGAAATTTATTCTTCCAAAATAACTCTTTCAAAGTCCCTCAGGAATTAACACCCCAGTAGATACTGCCGATGTTTTTGAACTGGAGAATCAAGAAATCTATCCCAGTGGAGGCAGTAAGCTGGGGTCTTTGGGAAAAAAAAAAAAAAAAATCCCCCTCCTTCCCAGGTGAACTTGATTCCTAGATATTCGGGGGAAGGGATGACCGTGGAAGCCAGCGGGCCTGTGGGTTTCCAGCGCATGGCCTGCAGTCGCTCACCGCCAGCCCTGCCCTTGCAGAAAGGACCGGCCACACCCAGGGCTGGGATTAGTCAAACATCTTTTCAAATGTTTTGGGTTCGGCAAAACCCCACAGCTATTTGCCAAGTTATTTTTCATTTAATTATGAAACCTGGGTGTCTTCCAAGGGAAATTTAATCCTCCTGTTTCTGATTCATCTCTACTTAATTCATCCACATGCTTCATGAGCCCTCGCTGGTGTCTTAGCCGCCTTTGGAATCTCCTAAAAGGCTTTCCTCGTCCCCCTCCCGCTTTGGCCCCCTTGTAAACAGGAAGTTGAATTTTGCCAACACTGAATGAACTTGACCAACCAGAAGGACTAGGCTCAGCTTGAAATCCAGGACCCTGGAATTTCAAGAGGCTTCTCAGGGGGTCCAAACATCCCCTCCCTTGCTGTCGTGAGCAGTTTCGACTGCAGGGCGACAACCGGGAGGAAAACTGCAGGACGTAAGCAGACCCGGCGTCTGCGCTCTGGACGGAGATGCTCACGGGGGGCCGGGGGGCGCCGGTCCCGGGGGTCTCGGTGGGCATTGCCAGCTTTAGGCCAGAGGTGCAGGTGATGGGTCTGGCAGTCTTGCTTCATTCAGGGCCCTGTTCTCGGGGCATGGATCTGAGTTGAGATGCATGGAGAAAGGTGTTGCCTAGGTCTCTGGGGTCTGCCCCCACCCTCACTCCTCACCCAGGTTCCGGAGACCCTGCCTCCCTTCCCACCTCTGGACCCCCTTCTTTCTCCTTCCAGGTTAACCATGGGTCCACTAGGCTGCCAGCCCCCTGTTCAGGTCCTACCTCCTCCAGGAAGGCTTCCCGTCTTCTGGAGTCCTGGTGGCCCTCTCCTCTCCTGGCTGGTCCCCTTGGGTCACCAGCGATGTTCTCAGCATATTGCCAATGTGGTACAGCGGCCAGCGGACCGGGCAGCAGGAGACCCAGGTCCTCCTCTGCCCTTTCCCAACTCCCTGGTTGCCCCAGGATGAATCACGTTGCCTCTCTGGGCCTCGGTTTCCTCATCTGTAAAACTGAGGTGGGAAGCCCTGGAGGATGTGATTATTCCATGAATCTAAAAGTGGGACGTCCTGGTCCAAGTTGAGGCCTTGGCAAGACTGCCTTTCCTGTCCCTGATTATATGGTTCTATGACTCATTTGTCAGCAAACCAAAGCCCTGAGGACTGCTTTTAGGAGATGGGCCGTCCCCTAAAAGGACCCCCAGCCCATGGTTTCTGTGCTGGAACAAGGTGCTAGCGGGGGAAACGTGTGATGTTAACACACGACACAGCTTTTCCCTGTGATTTTGGTCGGGGCCGGGGTGTGACCAAGGCAGGGTTTGGCCAGCAGGGTCTCCTCCTGCGGAGTTATGTGGCTCTCCAGTCTGGCTGGTCCCATCCAGCACTATGGGTGGTGGCAGCAAAGGACAGGTTTCTAAGGCTCTCGCTGTCCCTAAGGCGCATAGCGGCACCAGTATCGTCAGTTTAGAGAAAACAGCACAGGCTGTGTGTGTGTGTGTGTGTGTACACGTGTGGTTGGGGGAGAGTGGAGGGAAGAGGGGCAGGTGGCGGTGGGCCCCCAAGACATTTCCCTAATATCTGCAAAGCATTGCATCACAGGAGCAGCATTTTTCCTACTTGGAGGCCAAATGGCTTTGCCAGGGGAGCTTGATCCGGGTCATCCTGAGGGGATCGTCCATGGGAACCGGAGAAAGCTTTGCTCTGCACGAGCTGCCGCTTCCGCTGCCGCTCTCTGCCCCCAGGGGATTCCCACGGAGCTGCCCAGGACGCGGGGTTGGGCAGCTGGGCCACCGGGCCTCCCTGCCAGGCCAACGCCTGGGCTCCAGCTCAAGGCTGGCGCGGCTGCCTAGAGCTTTCCTTTCAGGGCAACTGCTGTGTTCCCAGAAGGGGAACCGGCTCCTTGGAAAGGGCGAGGAAGCACTCAGCCAGAGGTGTTTCTTCCTTATCGAGTCTTTGCATTTGTTGGTGGAGGCTGGGCAGGGGGTCACGCTGGTTTTCAGTCCCTTCTCTGAGATTCCCATTAGGTGATGCTCTAGCAAGGGGTCTCCGGTCTTGGGGAGCCTGGTGCCCCGAGGGTGAAGGATGGCCCCCTGCAGACACACAGGGTGCCCGGGGGGACCCAGAGCCTGCCTGCCCAGTTTCAGCATCCTGGCCAGGGCGCTCCAAGCTTTTGGGGCCCCTCATGTGTCATCCCTCCACTTCCTCCCCGGCAGGACCTTGTGTTCGGAGGCTCCTGCCCACTGGCCGGGTGCTCTCCCAGAGGTCTGGGCAACACTCTGGCCTTGCAGAAATGTCCGTCGGGGTCTTCTATGTATTCATGCAATTTTACATCTCTGTCGATTTTCGTAAACCTGTAAAGTTTCATGTTTTGAACGGCTGATGCGTTCCCGTGGTTACAAGATCTAAAAGTAAGCATTACTCAGCCGTAAAAAAGAGCAAAGGAACGCCATTTGCAGCAACATGGTTGGACCTGGAGATGCTCGTACTGAGTGAAGTAAGACAGACAGAGAGACAAATATCGTATGATATCCCTTATATGTGGAATCTAATTTTAAAAAATGACAAGTGAACTTATTTACAAAACAGAAACAGACTTATAGATATCGGAAACAAACTTATTTACAAAACAGAAACAGACTTACAGACATCGGAAACAAACTTATGGTCACCAGAGGGGAAGCGTGGGGGGAGGAGGGATAGATCAGAAGCTTGGGATGGGCACACACACACCACTATTTATAAAATAGATAATCAACAAGGACCTACGGTATAGCGCAGGGAACTCCGTTTAATATCCTGTGAGAACCTATATGAGAAAAGAATCTGAAAAAGAAGGAATATGTGTATATGTATAACTGAATCACTTTACACCTGAAACTAACACAACATTGTAAATCAACTCTACTCCAATAAAATTTTTAAAAATTAAAAAAAGAATACAACATAAAAGTAAGCCATGCAGTGAAGCGACAGCCCCACCTGCTCTCCCAACCCACGTCGGCCATGTGGACCTCCCGGCAGACGCCTCTCTGGCCCTCCGTCCTTCACACCACGTGACAGATCCAGTTGCCGCTGCGTACCTTGCAGTGTGCAGGCCACGCGCTGCCTGCTGGGGGCCCTTGGAGTCTCCGACACGGATGTGGCCTGCAGGCTGGCTCTGATGGTGGAGCAGGGCTGGGGAGAGGTGGGGACTTACCGGGCAGCAAGTGCCCGGGCCGGATGATGTCAGGCCCCCGCTTCTTCCTCTGAGGTTGGTCCAGCACCTTGCCTCCCTGGCCCTGGACACGGCCGATCTGGGGCTTCAGTCCCCGGGCCTTCAGTCCCCGGGCCGCGCTCTCGGTGGGTTACCTGTGAGTCAGGAAATCTGATGCCTGGGAATCTGCTGCTTGAGCCTGTACCTACCCAAACCTGCCTCCTCTCACTAAGGTCTCTGAACAGATTGTTTTGTCCCAGTGAGAAGGGGCCACGCGCATTCTGCAGGGTCTTCCTCAGCTATATGTTCCGGCCTTTCTGCTGGTTCTGACCCCCAGAAGGAAAGGGGGAGCCCTGCTCCACAGTCTGGGGGCTGGTCCCCTTCTGCCTGCAGTCATAACCACCATCCCAGACCCCCAGGGCCGGGCTGCAGGCTCTGAGCCCCGTGGGAGCCCCTGCAGCACGGTGGGACCACTGGGTGGGGGGGTGGGTGGGTCGGGGCCGTGAGGCTGAGGGAAGCCCACGGACTCACCGCCCTTACTGACCAGTCGTGTCCAGGGTTCTGCCATGTGCACTGGGCTTCCATCTGTCTCTGAAGTGAATGGGACGTTAGGACTGTCCTTCCTGGGCGGGCAGGAGTCAAGTTTCACCCTTTGACCCTGAGATGGAGCATTTAGCTCCTGCCCGGAGCAAACCGGGCGTCCACAAATTCCGCCGGCATTCGGAGGCCTTTTCCATCACCTTTTTCACTGTGCATTTCCCTCTTGGCCGAAAACAGTCTACGATTCCTTCTACACCCGGGGCTCCTTTAGGAACAGAAGCATTTACTATTCATCCACTCGGTCACTCATTCCTTCGTTGAAGAAACGCACTCCGAGTGGCTTCTGGGAGAGACCCTGCGCAGGGACCTGAGGGAGGAACAGCTGCAGTTGCGACATGTGCCTCACCCTGGGTGGGGGACGCTGCAGGAGGGGACAGGTGGCCGTGTCAGCTGTCAGTGGTGGAGCAGGGACAAGTGCAGAGGAGGCATTTCACCCACGATGCCCGTGGTGGGCGGACTCGAGAAACCAGCCCTGGGAGAGGCGGGGAGAGCTGGAGAGAGGTGGCGCTGGGGTAGCCCTAAAAGTAGCTGCAAGAGGCTCATCCGACCTAATCCAAGAGGAGGCTCGGTGCTCAGAGCACGCAGCCCCACCCAGCAACTCTGCCGAGGGGTCACCGGTCATCCCGCTTTACAGCCGAGGACGCCCACGGGGGTGAATTGCAGGCGGTTGTTAGCCAAAGGGACCAGAGCTGGACTCGAGTCTGGGTCCCCCTCATCCCGGCTGCGACTTGGGTCTGGGTCCCCAGATCCCAGCCGGAACTCAGGCCAGGTCCCCCATCCCAGCCCGCACTTGGGTCCAGGTCCCCGGATCCCAGCCTATCTCCTTTTCCCCTGTGCCTTCCTCAAAGCCTTAAGAACCGCCTGGCTGAGAAGAGCAGGTCTGCCGGCCATGTGCCCCCGGGAACCAGGGCGTGGGAGCCCCGCCATGCAGGGGTCGGGACCCTCCAAGCCAAGGAAGGTGCCGACCTCAAAGATGAAATCGGGGACTTGGGGACACGGGAGGCCTTTCTTTAGGGGAGCAGGGAGGGGCAGGAGGGAAGCAGATTTGCATGCTGAGAATCCGGGCAGGAAGGGTTCATCTGGGGGGTTTCTGCACCAGAGGATCGAGGTTCCCCCGAACAGCCACCTCTGGTTGGGAGGGAGCAAGGAGCCCCCCGACTTTCAGTAATTACTCCCTGGGCCCCCACGGGGCGCAAGGCCAGGCTTCTCAGTTTCAGAACCCAGGAGGCCTTTAGCAACCCCGTAATTTCTCCAGTTTCCTCTGTAAATCGCCTCAAACCTAAATACAACCTTCAGGATGGACAACCTTATGTGGTGTTTGGAGCAAGCTCCTTTGGACAGTCTTGAGTATGTTTTGTTGATCTGCAGCATTCAAAGGGAAAAGGTGTGACTTTCAGGCTACAGAGGTCCCTGGACCAGGAGAGCTGCCTGGGGTCCTCGGTCCCCTTGATGCACCTCCCTGGCTCTGCGGGCTCAGCGGTGCAGCGTTTAGAAGATGGAATGAGGTGGGACCTGGGCTCGCGTCCCAGGCTGGTGATGCGATGTGATTCGTCACACACTCCGCCTCTCCCGAGCTGTCGGCTACATTTTGGAAGAACTACGCCGAGTGCGTCAGCCCTGATGGGTAGATTCCCTGTATTCCCATATATGTATAATGATAGAATTGTATACGTGGACGTTATATTTACATAATTAGCATCATAGTCACCAGCATGCATTGTTGTTATTTGTAGAAAGCTTCCACATACTTGGTTGGTAAAAAATGTTTGCCTGTAACTTTTTTTTTTTTTTTTTTTTAATTTTTTTTAAGACTTTATTTATTTATTTTTGCTGTGTTGCGTCTTCATTTCTGTGCGAGGGCTTTCTCTAGTTGTGGCAAGTGGGGGCCACTCTTCATCGCGGTGCGCGGGCCTCTCACAATCGCGGCCTCTCTTGTTGCAGAGCACAGGCTCCAGACGCGCAGGCTCAGTAGTTGTGGCTCACGGGCCTAGTTGCTCCGCAGCATGTGGGATCCTCCCAGACCAGGGCTTGAACCCGTGTCCCCTGCATTAGCAGGCAGATTCTCAACCACTGCGCCACCAGGGAAGCCCTGCCTGTAACGTTTTATGATGCATTTTTAAGTGAATGAATGCAAGCTGGACGGTGGGGGCCAGAGGATGAGCTGGGGCCCCAACCAGACAATTCAGGAAATGCTCCAGACAGAGGGACGATGGGTGGGAGACGCGGAGGTAGGAAGCAGTTAGTCATTCGTTCATTCATCCACTGGCCCACTGAGCACAGCCAGTGCTGTGAAGGCAATGCATGGGCATCGGACCACAGCGTCAGTGGGGGCAGGGAGAAGCTCCCCCGGGGAGCCCAGACCAGGAGGCAGGAGGAGTCATGCATGCTATGAGCTGGGAAGATGTTCCAGCCAGAGGGAGGTGCTGGCTTAGCGTTCAAGGGAAAGTGGGGCTGGGGGCAGTGTGGCTGGAGTGTGGGGTCCGGGGCCACATCGTACCAGGCTGGGTGAAAGTTCTGGATTTCAAGTACAACTGACCTTTGCAGGTGTCTTGGTCAGCAGGCTGCCGTAACAGAACACCACCAACTGAGCAGCTTAAATTGACAATAGAAATTTATTTATCACTGTCCTGGAGGCTGGAAGTCCAAGATCAAGGTCCTGGCCCATTTGGCTCCTGGTGAGTGCCCACTTCCTGGTTTGCAGACGGCCGCCCTCTTGCTGTGTCTCACCTGGGAAATGAGAGAGAGGGAGAGGGAGAGAGAACACTGATCTCTTTCTCTTCTCATAAGGGCACTAATCCCATCCTGGTGCCCCATCCTCATGACCTCATCTAAGCCTAACCATCTACCAACGGCCCCATCTCCTAATACCGTCACATGAGGGGGGTATGAATCTGGGGGACACATACATTCCATCCATAGCAGAAGGGTTTGAAACGGGATCTGACTTAGCTCAACTCAGCTCCACAGGCTGTGCAGGCAGCTGCGGGCCTGTGGCTGGAGCAGGGATTCTGGAGGAGGATCTGGGTGCCCAGGGATGGAGTGGATGTGGTTTGAGGGAGGAAGGGGTGGGTGCCTGGGTGATGGGGGCCCCGAGTTGGACTGAGAGGGGACTCTGGGCAGGACTGGGAGGCAGAAGGTTTGGGGTGGCTGGAAGCCTGGAGCCCAGGACGCTGGGAGTGTCAGACCTTTTTTGGGTGACAAGGGGCTGTGAGATGCTGTGATCAGATCCACCACATTCTGGATCATTTCTTGCATCTGTTGTGGAGGGTGAAACAGAGAAGTGATTCTCACACTCTTTGTAAACACATTTCTTTCTTCGCAGAGTCATTTTTTTAATTTTAATTTTTCAAGTGCTTCACTTCACTCTCACGTAACTCTTAGAAGACGAGGTCTCACGGACCTTTTGGCAAACCTCTCTTACATGGATTTCAGAGGAAAAAAGATGATTTCCTATTTGAGAGTTTGCTGTGGGTGGAGTTTTATTTTTTTATTGTGGTAAAATACACGTAAAAATTTTATTTTAACCCTTTTTAAGTGGACAGCTCAGTGGCATGAAGGACCTTCACACTGTTATAGCTTCGTCTGTGATTTTGTGGATCGTGGTCATCCTGGCAGGTGTGAAGTGGTACCCCAGCATGGTTTTGATTTGTGTCTTCCTGAGGATTAGTGATGCTGAGAACCTTTTCGTGTACCTGTTGGTCATCTGTATTTCTGTGGAGAAATGTCTATTCAGGTCCTTTTGCCCCAGCTGCACCATCTTACTTCTATTTGGAATCTAAAGAAAGTTGAATACGTAGAAGCAGAGAGTAGGATGGTGGCTGCCAGGGGCTGGGGGCGGGGTGCGGAGTGTGGGGAGATGGTGGTCAGAGGGAACAAAGCCGTAGTTAACGTGGGATGACTAAGTCCAGAGATCTGCTGTGCAGCGTGATGACCAGAGTTAACAATACTGCACTGAATATGGGAAATTTCCTAGGAGAGTAGATTTCAGGTGTGCTCACCATAGAAAAGAAAGGGAACCACGTGGGGAGATGATGTTAATTACTTGACTGTCGTAATCATTTCCCTGTGTATATGTCAAATCATTATGTATACCTTAAACATACACAATTTTTATATAAAAAACTTCCACTAACCTCCAGTTCCTCCCTCCCCCAGCCCCTGGTGCCCACTCTCCTACTGTCTGTCTCTATGAATCTGACTCCTCTTCCAGGGACCTCCTGGAAGTGGAATCACACACTCTTCGTCCTTTGTGACTGGTTTCTTTCAATCAGCGGTATGTCCTCAAGGTTCATCCACTCTGGTTGGGGCCAGAGTCATCTTCCAAAGGAAACCTACAAGGTCTCCCAATATAATAGTTATGAAGGGAATTGGGGGCCTGGAGCCCCTCCCACTTATAGCCCACCCCCCTGCCCCCGGTAGTCCCTGGGGCATGCTCACAGAACCCCAGGGCTCCAGGAAGCTGCAGGTGACACCCCCGGGTCAATGACCTGCCGAGAGGAACCCCAAGGCCCAGAGAACAGAGCCTCAGCCACCAGGCTCTCCCCATGGGTGACCGAGAGACTCTGATAAGCTTCCACAAGGCCCGGCTGGTGGCTGATAACAGCCTGTCCCTGGGTTCAGGGCACTGACAACTTGCTTTTGGGTCGGGAGCCAGAGAACAGTCTGAGGGTGGGATGACGACATTCCGGGGGCGAGGGGATGTGCAGGAAGGGCCTCTGCACCTTGTTCTTGTCCCGGATGTTGGTCTGGGTGTGTGTGTGTCTGTGTGTGCGTGCGCGTGCACGCCGTGTGCCCCTTAACCTGTTCCTCCTCTGCCCCTCCCGTCTCCATCCCACCCATCCCAAGCTCCTGGAGGGCAGGGGGCCCCTGCCGCTCCCTCCCGGCTGCCCCACAGCCTGGAGCACAGAGCTGGGCTCAGGGAAGCCAGGCGTTCATTCATTGGTTCAACCCATTCATTCAACACCGTTGCGTGTGTGCCTTGGGTGTGTGTTCTAGGCACGGGATATGGCAGGGAACAAGGCCCGGGCTGTCTTCTCTTTGGACATTGCTCTTGGATACAGGGGCTGGGAGTCCCTCCTCTGCCCCCAGCGAGGTGATGCAGGACAGGGACCCCAGGGCAAGTGGAAGGAGGAGGCTGGCTGGGGAACTGCAGGTACAGAGGTCCTGGGGCAGCATTATGACCAGCATTGCTGAGAACAGGAGGGAGCCCTGGCTGGAGTGGAGCAAGGTAGAGAGGTTCCTTGAGGACCTGGTGGGCCCTAGCAGAGCCCTGTGGAGCTGTTCTAATCAAGGGTGATCAGACTCCTGAAGCAGGTCCCCAGGGCCCCACTTCCCCATGCCAGGTACTAACCCTTTAGTTGCTGGATCAGGGGGAGAGTCTGGGGGCTCCTTGGAGAGCAGCTGTTGACAACCCCTGGGACATAGGGATGTATTCCAACCTGCACGACCAGCCCTGGGCCTCAGTGCTGAGGAGGGGTGACCGAGGACGCCTCTGCCTTGTGCTTTTGGGGACCCAGAGGGTCTTGGGGGGTGGCATTGTCCTCAATCACATTCCACGGGGGTGAGAATTCTCCATCTGGGATGGCTTTTGCTGTCATTTCCTGAGTGAGCCCTCTGTCCCCGTGTGGGCTGCTAGTTCTTTGCAGCTCCCAGGACAGTGGGGACTGTCTCTGGACCCTGACAGGCCTGTGTTTGACCTCGGTTCTGTGGCTCGATGGCCCGTGACCTCGCTCCAGTCACTCTCTCCCCATCCACCCCATTGCCTTATCTGCCCACCAGGTGATGCCTCCTTGTTCCCCAAGCCATCTTGAAGACCGAGAGTAAGTGAAGCATGGGGCCCGTACCTAGAAGGTGCTCAGGAAATGGGGTACCGCTGCCCGCTCCCCAGCGCCTTAGCAAGAAGATGGGCAGCCATGGTTGGAAACCCACATCTCCTCCAGCCCCTGGGAGGGGAGGAAGGACGGCGTTCCTGGAACAAACCCGTGCTTTATTTACCTATTTATCTATCCCCCGCCACACATCTATTTATTTTGAACTCTAACGTCTTCTCATCAGGGAGGCACAAAGAAGGAAAAAAAGTGAAATTGATACGGGGCCCCTTTCAAGTGGGGAGCCAGCCGCCTGCGGCCTCGGGAGAGAGGCTGCTTTCTGATCTCCTTCCAGAGTGTGGGTGCCCTGGGGCGTCTGCGGAGCATCTTCTGAGATGCTCTCCATACCAGGCCGGCCACCTCCGTCCTTTGCCACATCAGGGGAAGGCTGCACACTGCTTCAAAGTCACAACAGCGCTCTGCAATTGGAAACACGCATGTTTGCAAAGTATCAATTTAGCAGTCTGTTCAACTGGTCAGTCTGGGCAGGCCAGCTGGCTGAATTCCTGGGCAGAAATGCCCTGGAGTGCAGAATGCCCAGGTTCGAATCCTGGGTTTGGCACTAACAAGCTGAGTGACCTCGGACAAGTCTGTGCCTCGCTCTAGGCCCTGGTTTCTTGTGCAGCTGACAGTTTATGGAAAACCACCCAGGAGCCACTGATCGATTGATCGATGGGTTCAGCCCATATGGCAGACCCAGAAGAAATCAAATCTTGAGGCACTGGGTGGAGAGACTCGTTACATTCTACCAGGCCCAGGTCTTAAAATGACAGCAGATCCATCTTGGGATTCTCTATCCGTTTAGGCTCTTTTGTTGCAGGAAGCAGGAAGCCCACCTCAAAGTGGCTCACCCAGCTGAGAAGTCTGGTGGCAGGTGAGCTCTGGGGAAGGTGGGCTTTGGGTACAGTTTAATCAGGTCTGGGGTTCCACGCTTCAGCAGTTCTCTTGCTCTGCCTGCCTCTGTGTGTGGGGGTGGTTGTCAGGCTGGATGGCCTCATAGCGACAAAGTGGCTGCAGGAGTTCCAAGCTTTGCACCTACATCCTTGGTTGGTCAGAGCAAGGGAGAGGTCTTAGTGAGCTGAAATCCGGAGCCTTGCTCTGGTTGGACTGACCTGTGCCAGCCACTATTGGGTCAGAGAAATGCCTTGCACTGATTGGGTGTGATTTCTCATCCCTTAAGAAATCACCCTGATAAGGGAGTTGAGGTTATTATGACTGGCTTAGACCAAGCGGAGCACAGTCTTGGAGCTCAGTGTGGGGTCAACCTCATGCGAACCACACAGCTGCCACACGTGGGCGGTCGGGAAAAGCACCCTCCGTCCATTGCCCTGTTCCACCGAGACCCAGCCCTGCTTTGGGGGCTGTCCCGTCGTTAGTCTTTGCTCGAGGGTTGAGTCCATGAGCACACAGCCAGCGTCCACCATCCAGGCTCTATGCCGAGGCTGTCCATTTGGCTTCCACTCTGGGATGACCTGGAACGTGGACTCTTGAATGTGGCCCCCGAGTGGCAGTGCCTGGCCCTAACTATGGCTCTGAGGAAACTGGAGGAGGGGCTCTCACATTTATTAATCTCCTGCTGTGTGCTAACCTCCTTGGCCTGTGTTGCCTCAACTGTCCTCACAACACCCAGCAAGGTGGCTGCAAACCCCCTTTTTTTTTTTTTTTTGGTTGCGGTACGCAGGCCTCTCACCGTTGTGGCCTCTCCCATTGCGGAGCACAGGCTCCGGACGCGCAGGCCCAGCGGCTCCGCGGCGTGTGGGATCTTCCCGGACCGGGGCACAAACCTGTGTCCCCTGCATCAGCAGGCGGACTCTCAACCACTGCACCACCAGGGAAACCCTGCCAACCCTTTTTGCAGGTCAGGAAACTGAGGCACGGCAAAGCCAGGCAACTTGTTCTCCGTCCTCAGACAGTGGGTTGCAGAGAGGTTCTTCCAGAAGCCCGGTGGCCATCAGCAGACCAGGTTATGCTAATAATGGAGCCTTTGTAGACCATGGGCAACCTGGTGAGGGGGAATCAGAGGAGGTTTCAGAAATGGAAGACCTGGATTTGCGGCCCCAGTCACTGGTGTCTTACCTGACCTTCTAAGTGTCACTGGAAATGGGAATAAGGATCACTGGTGAGTCCTCTGGTGAGAATAAGGGATTCAGTAGTGTAGCTCAGACCTTCCCTGAAAGGACCAGGCAGAGGAGGGTAACTCCCTCTCCCCTGCCACCATGCACCTGACATGACCCTCCACAGGGGGGTTTCCTTGTGTCTCCGGGGTTCTCGCACATTCCTCTGGGAAGATCCGATCAAGATGGCAGACTGAGTGCCCCCAGCTTTCCTCCTTCTCACAAAACTCTGGTGAAAGGGCGAAGGAAATCGCATGAATGTGTAATAAGAAAGATCGCCATTAGTGAACTGGAAACATTAGGATTCCTGGGTAGAAAGATGGGAAGGAGACAGGAATAGCTACAGGCAACCAGCAAGATCCCTAAAGCATTTGGAGAAGACCGCCATGAGGATGGGGGCGGTGTGGAGAGAGGGCGAGAGACCCTAGACCAGAACAAGGGGCCTGGGAGGCGGGAGATGGTGTGCCCCTTTCCCCGGCATCCTCGTTGCCCTCAGGTGGGAGCAGCAAGGATGTTTGCTCCATCAATTCAGTGAGGGTGAGTGCCAGGTCCGGCGAGGCAGGTCCAGGAGGGAGGGGAACTTGTCCAGCTCCCTGCCCCCAACCCCATCGTGGGAGGCAGGTTTCATGACCAAAGTGGGCAAAGGGACAGGCAATCCCAGCCACAGTGCTGCCCTGGCAACCAGGGATCACTAGGCCTTTGTGTAACGAGAACACCAGACCCGCAAACAGAAAAAGTAGCACCTGTGGAAATAAAGTTAACGGGGCAAACAGAAGAAGAGTTTAAACGCGCATACGTAAGTATTCCCGTCTTCAGGCAAGGCAAGAGGACATCCAATAAAGGAGCAATTAGGGAGCCTGAGAGTTAGACATTTGATTGTTGAAAACAAAACCAAAATGCACTGAACAGCCTGGTGGACTTCACCAAAGAACGTGTTCATGAGCTGCAAGTACAAACTGAAGAATTCTCCCAGGAGCCGGAATGAAAGCACCGCGAGACTGAAACAGAAAAGAGGACGAGGCACCGCAGAAGGTGGATCCAGGTGTTCCGAACTCCCAACAAAGACCAGGTGAAGGTGGGAGACACCATGGAAGATGGGAATCTTCAGCCAGACAGGGTCTGCTCAGTGTCAGACAGGATGACTGAAAAGGGGAAGCATCTAAAAGGAAGATGATGCACCTCAAAGACTGATTTGGAGGAAACTTAGAAGAGCAGGGATGGAGGGGAACTCCTAATAGCTTCCAGGGGTAAAAACAGATCACCAGCGAGGAGATGAGGATCTGACTGGCTTCGCTGTCAGCTGCACCAGGCACAAGGAGACGGGGAGATCGTCGCAGGATTGAGATCTCGGAGGGAAATCGAAGGCCATCTGTTTGAAACGCTGTCTGTGCTGAGGGAGGATGAGGCTGCACTGGGGGCCCAAGGTCACCTAGCCACGTAGTGCCCTGGCTGCAGAGTGGTCGGGGGGCGTCATTAGGGGAACAGAGAGTTTCTCCCTTCTTTCAACGAGTGTTTGTTGACGGTCTTCTCTGTGCAGGCGCTGTGTTGGGTGGCCCAGGGTGCAGTGGTGAAACAGACCAGATGCAGTCTCTGTTGGGGCAGATTTCACATCCTCGTGGGAGAGAGAAAAAAATAAATGTCAAATGGTAACAATGGTAGGTAGCCAAGGAGATGTACTTGGAGCTCCCGGGAGTTGACCTTCCAGGGAGGTCAGCATCCCAGGGTTCCCAGAGAAATGGACGGTTTAGCTGAGCTCTGGAGGATGAGCAGGAATGGACGAGATGTGCAAAGGCCCTGTGGCAGGAGGGAGCCAGGAGCGAGGGCCCGTGGGGAGCGGCTGACAGGGCCTGTGGGCAGGGCTGGAGGAGGCACGGGGGCCCCTGGAGGCTGCGGCAGGATCAGACTCTCAGGCATGGGAGCGAGGGCGGGAGGGTCGGGCTGATCCGGTTTCTGGCGTGCGCACCCTCGTCTCGCTGAGACGTTCCCTGCTCTGGGCTTTCCTGCAAATCAGACAGTATGTAATCTTCTGCAGCTGGCTTCTTTCACTCAGCACCGTGTTTAATTATGACTATTTAAGCAGGTTGGTGATGTGGTCAGGGTGCCTTCCAGAAATGCTGCCTGGAGCAAGGCTGGAGTCCTGGTTTCCCGTTGACTCGGAGCCAAGCTGCTCACAGGTACCGGGGAAGCTCGCTCACTGCCCTTGGGACCCGCACAAGTGCTTGGAGGAAGTTTCCCGACACCTCTGTTACTCCTTCCTCCCGGGGGGCCCGAGCCCAGTTCCTTCCTCACTTTCCTGCAGCCCTTGTCTCAGCCCTCTGCTGTGACAGAAGGAGCGGGCTGGCTGACCCCAGCTGGAGGCCTTGGGGCCAGTGGCCACCCCAGGGCTGTGTGTTAAGGGAACCGTCCAGGGTGGGGACACCCAGAAACTCAGATGTGCCTCTCATGTCCCCAGAATTAAACGGCTGGTTTGTTTGACTTGATTTGAGCAGGTGCGTCTGTGGACCCAAGGTCAGGGTGACTCTGAGAGCTACAGTAATTGTGGTTTTCAGATAAACTGATCCCAGAGGGCCCAGAGGGCTGAGTAGTGGGAAGAGGCAGGAGGGCAGGACCAAGGTGTAACCAACCCTTTGGGGTTTGTGTGTGTGTTTGTTTTTGTCTGCCTGAGATCCAAGTGCCCTTTCTGCTGGAACGTTCCTCAGTTTATGAGTCTTGGTGGGACTTTGATCTGGGAGCTACTGTCGCAAACAAGCAGGACCAGGTGCCTGGCGAAAAGGGTGGCAGACAGGGAGCTCGCCACGCCCTCCTGCCAGAGGCTTCCAGGCGCCCTGGAGCCTTCTGGAGGCCGATTCTCTGCACCTTCTAAGAGGCTGTGTCTGCGGCCTGGCGTCTGGATGGAAAGCCATCGGCAGGTGTCTCTTCCACGAAGCACTTCCAGGCCCAGGCTTCTCGGGGCGGGCGGTTTGCTTTGGGCCTGAAGGGACACACCAAGGTGTCGCAGAGAAACCAGGGCTGTTGGAGCTGGTTGGAAAGCCAGGGCCAAGCCTGGGGTTGGCAAATGTCTCCCGGGCGCTGTGTGGAAGGGGATGGGGCCATGGCCAGAGGACACTCCAGGGAGCAAGGTTTCAGCTGGAGGCAGGAAAACCTTTCTCACAGCTGAATGTCCCCAAATGGGCGGGCAGGCCGTGCAGGTAGTGACCTTCCAACGCCAGGGCTATTCAAGCAGAGGTTCATCCTCTACCAGGAGTTCCCTTCTCTCTTCAGGCCTACTCGCTCCCCTCCGTGCAAGCAGGGTGTCACCTCGGCCCGCGCACAGCCTCAGCACGCGGTCCCTGAGGTCAGCCAGACCACAGGCTGGCCCGCGTGGTGCCCTGGTCTCCCCAGCCTTGCCACGGCTTTGTGAACAGAGCCCTCGGCGCGGGGGCCTCACCCACAAAAATGCGCGCCCCCCGCAAGGAGCCGGAGGGGCCTGTGTCCTCACAGGAGAGGGCTCCGCTGTCTGGCCTAGAGGGCACACGCTCCCTTGTCCTTTCTGGAGGATGGAGTTGGGTGAGAGCGGGAAGTTCATAGAGAGGAAAACCTCCTGCTTTGCCCGTGTGGGTGGCTCTCCTTCACCAGCACGTGGCTGTCCCGGGGCCAGGACTCTGGATACGTGACACCCACCCCTGGGGACCCCCCACCTCCACCCTCGCATCCTCAACCCACCTCCCGTCCCCCATCTCCCTCAGCAACTCCCGCCCCCCAGAATCGCCTTTGAGGGAACACTCAGGCCTTCCCCGCAGCCTCCAGAAAGACGCTGAGAGGTCGGAATCACGACCCAGGAGTGTGGAGCCCCGAGCCCAGGGGCAGGGTCTGGATGGAGACAGGGTGAGGGCATCTCGAGTGAGCAGGGAGGGCTGCTGGGTGGTCCAGCCAGTGCTCGTTGGAAGGAGGGAGCGGGGTGGGGGAGGGAGGGAATGAAGGCGGGAACCCAGCTCCCGGACATGCTGCCTAAACCACACACCTTGGCAGGCAGGAAGCCCTCTGCCAGCTCCAACAGGGCTGGTTGGAAGGTCTAGCTTGGCAGGGTCTGTGCAAAGACCCTCCTAGCTGTCTACCATTCACCCTGGCTGGGCAGGAAGGGAAGCAAGGTAAGCCACTCCTGCCCTGGGGCCCTGGGTACCCCGTGAGTGCGGGATGCTGATGGGCAGACGCTGAGTGGGGAGGGGAGCAACGGGCTGCCACGGAGGGGAGGATGCAGAGGTTGGGGGTGAGGGCCTTGGGGAGTAAAAGGACCACTGGGGACAGGGGGAGAGCCTTGCTAGGCGGACCTGGCTGGTCTGCCCAGAGCGCATGGAGACCAGTGGAGAGATGCTTGGCGGGCGGTGGATGAAGCGTGGCTCTGAAATGCTCGGATCCCCGGGAAGGACTCCTGGGCGCCAAAAGGCAGGTCCTGCTGTTCTGTGTCTGCAGCTCAGTTTCAGATGTCTGAGCACCACGTAGATCAAACAACTCAGCAATTGAAAGACGCGCCCATCACGTGTTAGGTGGATCCATCCAAGAGGCAGACGTCCTGCGGCTCCAGAGAGACGTCCTCCGCCACGTCTGCACCCAGATGCCGGGAAAGGGCCCCACTAGGGACCCCGCCGTCTGTGCTTCCCTGAGGCTCCCAAATCTGTCCCTGCGCTTCCGGGTGGTCTCAAGGGTCTCCCAGCCCTCCCCGCGCGGTGGGCGGTGCCGGCCTCTGGGACCCTTGGGGTACCCGGGACGCTGCTGGAAGATTCAGCGAAAGCCCAAGCCGAGGCCACCAGAGAGCACGCAGGTCGGGCGCTCATCGCGGCCCTGCAGAAGCGCTGCCGTCTCCGCTGGCTGAACTCCTCGTACCTGTAGGTGTCCAGAGATGCGGGGCCAGATGCGCTTCAAGCCCCGACGCGCAGAGAACACGCCGGCCTGTGGCTGGAGACACTGAAGTCACCTCCCCCTCCCCCTCCGTGGTTCTTCTCAGACCCCCAAACCCCAGCTCACGCAAGGAGACCCCAGGCTGAGAAGGCAAAGTCCCCGTGCCCCGTCCCTGCTGACTGTCACCATCCGTGGGGGCAGGGCAGACCCGTCCACCAGGGCCTCCCTCCTGGTGGGCACCCAGACCTCCAACCTCTGGTCCATGGCCTCTGTCCCTCCGCTACAGAGTCAGGACAGCCGCGTGCCAAGGATCTGGCTTTGGCGTCCGACGGGGGTCCGAGCATCTTCCCTTTGCTGCTTGCCAATTGAATGGGTGAGTTAGGGGCTAATTCCAAGTATCACCTTCCTCTTGATGGGGACAAATGACACTTGGGAAATTTGGGAAATCGGGATAATAATCGTGGCACACCCCCATGGGCTTCTGGCGGGGCCTTTGGAGCTTATATAAGGCACGATCGGGAAGCAAATGCTTCCTCTGCTTTGGTGACTTGGATGGCGTTCGGGCCGCCAGGTGTGGCTGCCAGGGTCCCCCAACTGGATGGTGATGACAAGCCGTTTCCAGATGCCTCAATCTCTCGCGTTCACGTTTCCGCTCGGAGCCCTGAGCCGTTAACGATAACCCTATGGCGACGGAGAGACGCCTCCACCCTCGATCTTGTTGGGCCGTTTGGCAAGAAGCAAACAGAAGGCTTCGCGGGTCATCCTCCAGCCACGTGCTGTATCAGGAAGGCTAACCTCAGGCGTGTGGCTCAGAATACGGAATAAGTACACTACTTTGCAGTCATTTCAACTGTATGTCACCACAAAACATTTAGAAACACGGGCATCCACGTATTAGTTAAATATTCCCATCAAACTCCAAGTTGACGGATTTCTGATTTCTTTCCCAAGTGAAAGGCGATGGATGCCAAGCTCCCCACAGCATCCCTCACAGGGTGAGAAGGCTTTTGAGGGGAGGCCAGGAAGGCAAACCAGAATGCAGGGCCCTGGGTTCGAGCCCCAGCTCCACGCTGGCTCACTATGGACCCGGGCACCTAACTATCAACTATCTGGACCTCGGAGAGGTCGACTGAGCCCAGGGCCCACGCAGGGGCCCGAGACTATGAATCGCTCATCTTCCGCCTTGGCCCCTCCATGCAGATGGGCTGCCGATTTTTGAGGTCCCAGGGCTGCTCCCCTTTCTCATGAGCAGAGCCCAGTCTCTGTTTGGCCCGAGACCTCCTTGGTTCCCGAGAACCAGCGTGGCCATTTCCCATTTCCAAGGCCGAGATGTGTCACCAAGTGGCTCACAGCTGGTGGAAGACATCGGAGGCATCCCCAGAGGACGCGGGTCTGCCAGCAGGTAGAGGTGTGTCTTCAGAGGAGAGATGCAGTCCTTCGGGAAGCCAGGCCAGGCCAGGTGGGCCATGGGGCTACGGGTCAGGCCCGTCTGGCCCATCCGACCAGTACAACATCACAGGCCATGCTGAAGAGAGCCTTCCAGGGGGTAGGGAATTCGGCCGCTCTATGACCCAGATTCACCTGAGCAGGGACCTGGGCTCTTTGAAGGATTTGCACGCCGTTCGTCCAGGCGGGACGCTGATCTCTGGGCTGTGCCCGTGACCATGAACTCATCATTCACATCTCACCCCTGGGCTTTGCCTCTCTCCATAAAATGTGGGCCCTGGCTTCTACCTCCCCCAAGACTTGTTGGCAATACAGGATCAAGGTGATAGCACGTTTCTAGATGGTCCTCCCCCTTTACAGGTGATGCTCACACCTAAGCAGCCTGGCAGGCCTGGGTCCCCAGCTCCTGCCTCACAGGGTGATATCATTATTTCTATTCTCCAGGTGAGGAAACTGAAAGAGGAGAGATCCATTCCCTAGCCCACGGTATTTGCCTCCTAGGGCTGCTGTAACAAATGACCACAATTTGGGGGGCTTAAGACAGAAATTTATTCTCTGCCAGTTCCGGAGTCCAGAAGTCCAAATCAAGGTATCAGTGGGGCTGTGTTCCCTCCTAAGGCTCACGGTAAAGATCCTTGGTTGTCTCTTCCAGCTTCGGGGAGCTCCAGGCATTCCTTGGCTTGTAGCCAGATCACTCTAGCCTCCGTGGTCACATAGCTTTCTCCCCTGTGCATCTCCTCTGTGTCTATGTCCAAAGTTGCCTCATCCTATCATTGGATTAGGGCCACCCTAATCCAGCATGACCTTCTCTTAACTTGATGTATCTTAATTTTGCAATATTGCATCTACAAAGACCTTCTTTCCAAATGAGATCACATTCACAGGTTCTGAGCATTAGGACTTGAACGTATCTTTTGTGGGGACACTCCCCCAAACCAAGATGGCCCATCTGGTCCTGGTAGAGCTGGGCTGCAAGCTATCCCTCCACCTCTGATCCCACATCTGTCTGCTCTCTCTTCTTGCTGAAACTCTGCCCATCCAGGCAATGAACAATCCAAAAATGAAGTGAAGAAAAGAATTCCATTCACAGTAATATCAAAAAGAATAAAAGACTTAAGAATAAATTTAAGAAAACAAGTGCAAAAACTATAAATTTGTTGAAAGAAACTAAAGAAGACCTAAGTAAATGGAAAGACAACCTGTATTCGTGGAATACGTAAGTTGAACCCACAATAGGACTTTGGAATGTCTATCGATGCACATGTGACAGCAGGTCAGGGGCACATAGCAGTGTGGAGGCTGTCACTGCATATGGTCCAGAGCTCAGGTACAAACACCCATCCTAGTGTTTGGAAACTGACACCTTTCTTAACAAAAGAAGAAATTTTAAAGAAAGAAAAGATGTGATGCTGAACAAGGAGACAAATCAATAAGCAAAAAAACTGTAGAAAATACAATGACCTGGAAGACAAGAGCTTAGGTACAACTCAAAGAATAAAATCCATCATCTGCACAGTGCTGTTGAGAATCTACACATATCTTAAGTGTATTCAAATGTTTTGTATTTTGTGATAAAGTCTTCTTAATTTTGTTATTCATTTCTCATGTTTCATTATGTCCTCTTTAATGTCCTTCTTTTATTTTTCGTTATTTAATCTTTTATGGCAAACTTGCCTTATGGCCAATTAGTTATGTGGTGAAAATGTTTGCAGCAAAAATGCTTGTAGCAAAGATGTCTATGGCAAAGATGCTTATGGCAAAAGTACCTAGAATGTACTTCATATCCACTAGGATGGTTAAAATTTAAAAGACAGACAATAACAAGTGTGGGCGAGCATGAGGAGAAATTGGAATCTGGTTCGTTGCTGGTGGGAACGTAAAATAGCACAGTCAGTTCGGAAAAGAGTTTGGCAGTTCCTCAAAATGTTAAACACAGAGTGACTGTATGACCTAGCAGTTCTACTCCTAGGTATGTGTCCAAGGGAAATGAAAGCATAAGTCCATGCTAAAACATGTACGTGAGTGTTCACAGCAGCATAAAAAGCGTGAACAACGCAAATACCCATCCGCTGATGAATAGATAAGCAGACGGCGCTAGTCCATATAACGGCATACTTTTCAGCCCTAAGAAGGAGGAAGTACAGGTACATGCTACAATACAGATGAAACGTTACGCTCAGTGAAGGAAGCCAGTTGCAGAAGGCCACATATTATAGGATTCAGTCCAGAATGGGCAAATCCGTAGAGACAGAAAGTAGATTCGTGGTGACGAGGGTCTGGCGGGCGACAGATGTGGAGTGACTGCTAATGAGTAGCAGGTTTCTTTTTGGGGGTGATGAAAATGTTCTAAAATTAGTTGATGGTGATAGTTGCACAACTTGGTGAATGAATTAAAGACCACTGAATTGTACACTTTGGGTGAATTGTGTGGTATGTGAATTATGTATCAATAAAGCTGTTATTTGGGAAAAAAAGCATGAGAAAATAAGGATAAATGTCTAATGCTTCTTCCTACCCCCAACGGCTTACCTTGTCAGTCTTGGGCGTGTGGTCTGCCCAGTAAAGCCCAGAAGTCCTGGCCCTTGGAGGCACGGTCCGCCTTCTTCCTCTCCCAGTGTGCCCTCCACAGGGAAGGACCACCAGACATTCCAGAACGTTCCCTCCCCGTGCTTCCTCTGCGTTCACCTTAATGCCTCACCCACTCAGCTCCCTTTTGGCTTTTCTGGGTTCAGAACGAGTGGACCCTGATAGGAAAGATTTCCTGGGTACACTGCCCAGACCCCTAGGATATGGCTGGAGGGACCACAGGTGGTCAAGCCTAACCTGTTTCTGGGGAGCAGAAGGGTCAGGGTCCCTAGCAAGGCCCCACCCAGAGCATATGGCTAAAGGTGGGAGGGGTGGGAGATGTAACAGCATCTTCTCCCACGCAGGGAGGCAGGGGGTGTGGCCACGTGGAGTGGCCCCTGCCTCACGCTTCTGACTTTTGCTGGAATCTTCGAGGGCTTTTCCAGATTCAGAAAAAGCCAACGTCTTTCCAGGAATGGAAAAAAGAGCAAGTGAAGCTTAAGAAGAAAGTGACACCCGAGAGGCTGGATTCCTGCCCTGTCGGTCCATTGTGGGAGGAGGTGGCCAGCGCAGGGGTCCATCCACCTCGGGAAATAACCTTTTCTGGAGAGACAGAGCCAGGATCTTCTTTGTGCAGCACCTCATAGCGGTGAAAATGTAAAGATGGTGTTTAGACTCACACTGTTTCCAGTTGTCCAGGGTATGACTCTGTGAAGCCAATACATCCAGATAACTGAAAGCATTTTGAGTGTCACCTGTCTGACGTTTGGTGTGAAGGGGACACGGGTGGGGACAGTGAGGAGGCTGGGGTCCGCAGGGTGGGGTGTGGAATGTGGGTGGGTCTAGGGAAATGGAGCAGACCTTCCGGTACGTTCTGCTGGCTCAAGGCTTTGCCCAGGACAGACATGTAGGATTCTAGAAGCTCTTTTATTTAGATCAGTGGTTCTCAGCCTCCAGTGAGGTTAACCCCTAGGGGATATTTGGCAATGTCTGGAGACGTTCCTCTGTCCCAAGTGGGGCGGGGCGGTGCCGCTGGCCTCTTGAGGAGCTAAACACCCCACCGTGCACATGACAGCCTCCTCGCCATCCCCCGCCCCCTGCAAGAACGGTCCAGCCCCAAATGACCCAACACTGTGGTGGAGCAACCCTGACCTTTGAAGGTGCAGCTCCTGGCAGAGGTTGCCTGGGAACAGCGACCCTCCGAACGAGCTGATGCTGGTTAAACATATTTTTCCTTTCTGGTTATAAAATAAATTGATACATGTCGGTTGGATAAAATTTGCAAAATGCAGAAGAATACAAAGAAGAAAGTAAAAATCACTTACAGTCCTAGAACAGCCATGCCCAGCATTTCGAGGAGAAGATGTTTTCTCCTCCAAGCCAGGCCGGGCTGTCAGGAGGCTGGTGAAAGGAACGCGCCATTAAAAACAGGGAGAAGGACAATGGCGGTTTCTGCTCATGGTTTATACTTTGTTTTAACCTCAAGTGGTGCAAATGTACATTCATTTTGTATTGCTCCTGCCTGGAGTTCTACATTCCAAATTCACAGTCCAAATACAGGATTTTTCTAGAATGTTACGAATGTTTACCACAATTGTTTACTGCTACCTTAACCCATCACTCAGTTGAAGCTTTTTTATTTTTTTTTTTAGCAACTTATAGGCATCGATGTTTCCTAAAGCTTAGTTTCCACAGAATGAATAACTCCTTTTGCACTTAAGATTTCATTGGTTGATGTAACAGTTACTGAAATGGATCAATTATATGCACAGCAGCATCAGCAGCTGTGTGAACAAGGCTGACCTTGGCAGGTGTGTCAGGGGTGCAGAGGGGCAGGGGGATCCCGGAGCTGCCGCCAGGTGGGACGGTCAGCAGAGCATGGACCCCAGTGGAGACAGCTACAGCGGGAGCCCCGCACGTGGGCTCGACTCCATGGGCGCTGGTTAGGGGACCTGCTCTCTGTGGTCTTCCAGACTCTATTTCTACACAGGTGGTTATAGATTTACAAAGTTGGGCATCTATTGTACACATGGTTTTGTAAGCTGATTCCCCACTAAGACATACATCTGCTGTTTACTGTGATTTCACACGGTGGCGGAGGACCTCAAACTCTCGTGTTCCACCCCAGACTCTGGGGCCGTGAGGTGGGGGAGGGATGCCGGGTGGGGATGTGGTGAGTGGTCAGGCCGTGGCCTTGCCAAGCTGTCTGTGGAGGATCCTGTCGTTTTGGGCCAAGGCAGGTGGTCACGCTGATGGCTGACCCGAGGGATCAGAAAGGGGCTCCCGGTTTTGCAGGTCACCTCTGACCACTTGTGTATGGCTGCAACTCTTTCTCGCTGAAAACAAAATCCACTCTAGAAAAATCCCCAGGATTCTGGTGCTTTCCACCCTGCGCAGGGGATTTCAGAGTTCACAGGAACACAGACTGTCTTATTTTGGCAAGCGATCCCCGTTGCCAGTGTTGACAGCATCACCTGGGGATAAATTAGTTCTTTACAATAATCCTCACCTCCCCAGTGTGGGATAGTTCAATTCAGGTAAACACAGGTGCCCTGGGTTTGGTAAATAGTGATCCCAGAGATCATCTCATTTGTCAAGGGAGAAGACACAACTTGAGTGGAGGGTGAAGAGCTTCCAACCAATTCCCCCTCCTGAACCCAACAAATGCGTCCGTTCATCCAGCCAGCCATTCACCCACCATCCACCCCTCATCAACCCATCCATCTATCATCCATCCGTCAACCTATCCATCCATCCGTCCATCCATCCATCATCCATCCATCCATCCACCATCCGTTCATCCGTCCATCCATCCATCCATCCATCCATCCACCATCCATTCATCGGTCCATCCATTTATCCATCCATCCATCCACCATCCATCCACCCATCCATCCACCATCCATCTACCCGTCCATAATCCACTCATCTATCTATCATCCATTTATCTATCCATCTAGTATTCATTCATCTATCCATTCATCCACCCATTTCCATCTATTCATTCTACTATTCGTGTTCCCTTCCTTCCTCCCTTCCTTTATCCAACAAACGTGTCGAGCATTTTCTGTGCACCACCCTCTGGATCAGATCCCGGGGATACCAAGGAAACAAAGACCCAGCCCTTGCTCTCAATGCTCTCACAGTCTAGTCCCCTGCTTTTCCTCACAATGCACTCCTGCATCCTTATTTCTTCTACTCCTCATCATAAGATAACTTCAGTGTCATCCATTGTGCAGATTAAGGTGAGAAGTCTCTCCCTGAGTTGTCACGCGTGTCTGAGTCTAGAGTGATGGGGGGAAGGCTGGCACCTCTAATCAGAGCTCCCGTTTACTGAGTACTTGCTACGTAGCCACAGGTGGCCTGTTCTTCAGTGTATTTGATGCTCTTAATTTTACAACAGTTTTAGGTTTGCAGAAAATTGGCAGACATCCAGTTTCCCTCAGTCGTACCATCTACGATGGGCATGGTACGTTTGTCACACTTAGGAAACCAGTATCGGTACGATACGGCTCATCAGCTCCACACTTTATCCAGGCTTCCTTACCTTCTACCCAATATTCTCTTTCTTTTCGAGGATCCCATGCAGGACACACTGGTCGTCACATCTCCTCAGGCTCCTCTTCGCTGCGACGTCTTCTTAGACTTTCCTTGTTTTCAATGACTTCGCAGACCTGTGGGGGGCGCTGGTCAGGTGTTTGTAGGATGCCCCTCGATGGGTGGGTCTGAGGTTATGTCATGATGAGGCTGGGATCATGGGTTTGGGTGAGAAGGACCTTGGAGTGAAGTACTGTTCGAGTACTCACAGCCCACGTGACTTAACTCACCACTGACCTTGTTGATGTTGGTGATGTTGACCTTGGTGAGGTTGACCTTGACCTCCTGGCTGAGGCATATGGGAACATCTAACCTGCGGTCCTGGTTTTGCTGCTGAAGAAAGCTCGGCTCACAGGGATGAAGTGACGGCAGAATGTCACCTGGAGTGGGCAGAGTGGGCATCGTCACCCTGAGGGTGGGCTGGTCCAGCGCCTCCCCTCCCCACCCCCGCCCTGTCCCCATGTGCACTTTCATAGCATCCGACTGGGACTGAGGTCCCCAGCCCTGATGGAGGGGGTGGTGTCAGCCTCCCGGGGGGTGGTCAGCTGGCCCCCCAGTCAAAGCAATCTACCTATGGACAACCAATCCCCCAGTGACAGGTGTTCCTTGGGGAAGCTGGGCCCGCCCTGTGTGCCCACCCCGTCACAGTACAGAATCCTGGAACCCGGAGGCCTGTCCAGCCCTAGCAGTGAGGTCATCGTTATTTATGGGATGGCCGGGCTGCCGGTGTTTGCACACAAAGGCCCCGCTCTGGGGCCGTGCCACGCGGGCCGGCATTCCAGTGCATTCCTGCGGCCCGCAGCCCAGCCCAGACAATAGCGCACCCTCTCTCCTTCGCCGGGTCGGTCTCTGTGAACAGAGCTCCCTTGACAGCCGGGCTGCTCTCACTCCTGAAGAATTCCAAAAATGGCCCAACGCACGCCCGGCCTGGGCCTCTCAGGCCGCTGCTTAGAGCAGCCCCGGAAGGCTGTGGTTTGGGGCTGCCTTTCGCGGCTGTCTGTTTGGTTGGCATTTCAAGGGAAACCCGGGGCGGGGGCGGGGGTGGGCAGAGAGAGAAGAGAGGAACTAAAGAAAACCGGAGCTATCTGTGAACAGGCCGGAGCCCCTCCGGCCGGACAGTCGCGTGGGGAGGACATGTTGGTCCTGGGGGTCAGGCAAATCGCGCTGGCCAGGTCTACGCAGGCACTGGCCATTATCGGAGGACTTCTCAGGATTCTCCAGCCTCTAGATTGTCATAGCTCATCCAGGGAAGTAAGGAGGGCTGCGAGGTGGGGGGGGAGTGACTCATGGGGGCCACCAGGCCGAAGGGGCAGAGTGGGGACCTAGGATGGACCTGGCTCTCCCCCACCCCAGCCCAGAGCTCGGGCCTCCGCTGCCGCCCAAAGAGCTCAGCCGGGGGTGGGGAGCTGCTCTTCAGGGCCGCTGTCCTGCCACACCACAGCCCCTGGACGGGCCCAGAAAGTGCCCCGGGGACCGCCAGAGGGACCACACCTGGAGGCCATATCCCTCAGCCCCGGGTCTCTCCACCGAGGCCCCACGGGCTGGGTCATTCTCTGAGGAGGCTGTCCTGTGCCCTGTAGGATGCTTCCCCTCCCCCGCTGCCCGAACCCCACACTCTGACCCAGTTGTGACAGCAGAAACATGCCCAGTGTCTCAGTGCATTCGGCCGGTTATAACAGAACTCCAGAGGCGGGGTATTCCCACAGTTCTGGAGGCTGGGAGCCCAAGATCAGGGTGCCAGTGTGGTCATTTCCCACTGTGCCCTTGCGTGGACAAGATGCTCTGTGGGGCCTCTTACGGGCACCAATCCCATCTCAAAGGCTCCATCTCCTCCTAATACTGTCATCTGGGGTGTTAGGTTTCTGTTTATTTCTTTTGGCCATGCCACGCGGTCTGCAGGATCTTAGTTCCCCGACTGGGAATTGAACCGTGGCCACGGCAGTGAAAGCACCAAGTCCTACAACCACTGGACCGCCAGGGAATTCCCTTGCGTGTTAGGTTTTCAACCTATGAATTGGGGACATAACCGCTCAGAACCATCGCACCAGGCACTGCCAAAGAGCTTCTGGGGGCAAAATCTCTGCCCCCCACCTTGAGAATCTATCATCCCATTTGAGGTGGGCGATGGCTGTCCAACACGGCTGTAAATTCTTTGACGCTCTGCGTATGAGCAGGTGATGTCTCTGCCCTCTCCTCTTGCACGTGGGTGGGCTTGGGGCTACTTCAACCTGTCAAGTATGGTGGAAATAACGCTGCAGAGTTTCCCAGGCTGGCTCGTCGAAGGCCACGTAATTCTTCCTTTGCTCCCCCTGAGACCCCTCGGCTACCTCATGAGGAGTCCGGCTCCCCCGAGCGGCCATGCCATGAGGAAGCTCGAACCTCATGGAGGGGTCACACGCAGGCGCCCCAGTCTACAGCCCCAGCTGAGCCCCGCCCCAAGTCACCCCAGTCTGGGCACTAGACGTGTGAGTGGAAAGGCTCCAGAGGGCTCCGTGCCCGGCTGTCCAGATCTTCCCAGCTGAGGCTCAAACATGGCCGAACAGGAGTGATGGGTCAGTGCTGCGTCCTGCCCTAATTTCTGACACCCACGTTCACGGGGATCATGAGACGGTGGTTGTTTTGTGCCAAGGTTGGGGTGGCTTATTCCATGGCAATCGGTCATCGGAACAAGCCTTGCAGCAGGCCAGGGTGACCGGAGCAGGCCCACGCTCTGGCCCTGGCAGAGAGACCGAGACCGACGCAAATCACACAGAGAGACGAGCCAGGACCTGAATTCCACTCTGCCTGCTTCCGGAATGCTCAGCTGATGCTCGCAACGGCCATGGGTGCCCACGGTGGCTTGTCCCCATCAGTTCCAGCTGCTTCTGGCCACAGCATCCTGATTTTCCTGGGGGCAGCCATGCCCCCACCCTATCCTTAGTCCTCGAGCTCAGTGGGGCTGACCCTGCCCCTAACCAGAGACCCACGCCAGGGCAGTGAGGGCCAGCCCCAGGCCTTCGGTTCAAACTCTTGGGGGCAATCAGCGTTTGTTTGCTTGGACCAGAAGAAAAGGAGAGAGGGGAGAGGCTGCCTGCGAATGACACCAACACAGAGGAAGGCAGAACCAGGACAAAGGGAGAGAGACGTCAAGTTCTGGTGATGGGGCTCCTGGAACCAGCCATGCCTGAAGCTGTTCTACCTCGAGTGACTCCGCTTTAGGCGGCGGCCAGTTTGAGCTGGCTTTCTGTCACTTGTGGTTGAGAGATTCTGGACCAGCCCACCTTCTCTACCCAACAGCAGCCTCCCTTGCTCATCCCGGAGAAGGGTCAGCTGGTGCCGCAGGGGCCCAGGATGTCACGGTCACCCAAACTCAATTCAGCTTGCCGTGTATTGGCAGAGCCCTGGGGGAGGGGGAGAGCCAGGCGTCTCCTCCTTTGGAAGTTTGCTGGCCGCTAGCATTGTCATTCCAGCCACTCCCGTTGCCCTAGGTGACCCTGTCACCAAGCCCCGCTTCTTCTCTTTTCTCCCCTGAGCTCACATCGTCCCCAGGATCTCGGGCAGGAGGCGGATGGCAGCCTCCCTTTGCCCATCTGGCAGGTGCAGAGAGGTGAGGATGAAGGGGTCAGAGCAGAGGCTTGAGCCCACGTGCTTTGAGCCGGTTTCTTTTGTGGACGCTTGGTCCACAGGATCAGCAAACCCCTCACAACCTCGGCCGCGCATTCACACTGGACATTCTCGGAGCCGCTGTGGGTCCTGAAAAGATGCGTGCGGTGAGGTTCCAGGAGAGGGTGCCAGGTGGCGGCAAAACACCTGGCTGTCTGGAGTTTGGAAATGCCCAAGGGTCACCGGAAGCTCGGAGGTCACCTTTGCAGGTGGGAGAAGTGCGCAAAGCCCAACTGGCCTCAGGTGGTCTCGTAAATTCTGCAGGAGGCAAGGCCTCACTCACCTCCCGGGGAAGAGGTTCCTGAGTGTGTGTGTGCACAGACACGCGTGCACGCGTGAATGCGTGTGTGTGTGTATCTAGTGGGGCAGCAAGGCAAGTAAGGGACAGATTCTTTTGCCTCCCGGGGCTCTGGGGTCTCCTCCAGCACCAGGGGCCACAGTGAATCCTGTGCAGGGACGACAATACACTGCAAAACCTTCACAGATGCGCCGGAGGCTGGGCGACCCTCCCCACCAAGGCCGGCGCTTCCAGCCCTCTGCACTTCCTTTCCGCTCCTGGCTGCTGGAGGTGGGTGCGGGGAGCCGGGCGCTCTCCCTACCCCCTTGCCAGGGTCACCCGCATCCTGTCCAGGCAGCTCCTCTGTCACTCTGCAGCTGAAGGCGTTTTGAGGGGCTGTTTCCACATCAGCATCAGCTGTCCCCGCAGCCTCGGAAAGCCCCCTGGGTTTGCCCTGAAAGACCAGATCAAGGTCCAAGTCTTTCCGTGTATCTGGCGGCCACGCGATCCGTGGCCTTTGCTCTGCAGAAGGGCCCCACTTCCCCGGTGCCCTTGCCTCCGCCGTGGCGTCTGGGGTGGGGGGAGCTGACTGCACCGAGGCAGAGGAGTGTCCGCGAAGCAGCCGGATGGCGTCGCCGCGAGGAAACAATTGGGCCACGACAATCAAAGGAAGGTGAAGGATCTTGTCCCAGCTCTTCCTGTTTTTATGCATGGTTGACTCAGATGGGCTCTGATAATCCTGCCAGGAGATGGTCCCCCAGCCGGGCGAGGTGGCCTTCCAGGTCCGGGGGGCTGCGGCTCCACGCCCGTCCGCATCTCCTGCTTCTTCCCTCGCCGGACAGGAGGCAGATGGCAAAGCCACACGAGAGGGGTCCCTCTTTGTTAAACCGCAGACCTGGATGGTACCTGCCCCATGCAGTACTCTGTAGTGGGGTGGGGATGAGGCAGGTATGCGAGAGCCTCCCTCCCTGCCCTGGGGCTGCCCACAAGGGTGACACACAGGGGGCTGGAGGAGAAGGGCAGCCTCATTCCAGAGTCCTGGGGCACGAGGGGCCCCAGCCTTCTTCCCAGAGTGGAAAACTCCTGACTAATATTCCATCAGGTTTCCCCAGTCTCTGCTTGGACCTCATGGTGGAGGGGAGGGGAGGGTGTCAGGTAAAGACTCCTTGAGATGTCCTGGGCTGCCCGTCTCCCCACTGCTGGACAGCTCACTGTCTCAGAAAGCTCCCCGCACCTCCTGGACCACACGCAGCCCCAGGAGCCCTGAGGCCACCCAACCTCTCTTCTGCACAAACGCCCTTTGATGGTTAAGGGACTCCCCCCACACGGCACCAAAACAGAATTTAGCCATGCTGTAAGTCTGTTTATAACAGCTTTGTTCAAATTTGCCCCAAAGAGGCAGCAACAAAGGCTTCCTTCAGTAGGTGAGTGGATAAATTGTGGTCCATCCGGACAAAGGAATACTATTCAGCACTAAAAAGCACTAATCTATTACTCCATGAAAAGCCATGGAGGAAAAGTAAATGCATTTTCCCGAGCGGAAGAAGCCAATCTGAAAAGGCCACGCTGTGTGATTCCAACCACGTGACATTGTGGAAAAGGGAAAACTATGGAGACGGTAAAAAGATCAGTGGCCGCCAGGCGTGGGGGTGAAGGAGGGGTGAATAAATGGGGCACAGAGGATTTTTCGGGCATTGCAGCTACTCTGTGCGAGGTGGCAATTGTGGCATCGTGACATGACGCATTTAGCAAAACCCACAGAATGTATACTATCACGTGAACCCTAACGGACACTCTGGACTTTCGTTAATCATACATCAGTATGGGTTCATCATTCGTAGCAAAGGTACAGCGCTCACGGGAGATGCTGACGAAGGGGAAGCTATAGGGTGGAGGGGTGGCGTCAGGGAACTCTCTGTACTTCCCGGTTGATTTTTCTGTAAGCCTAAAACTGCTCGAAGAAATAAAGTCTATTAATTTAGAAAAGTGAATCTGAGCACGTCGCACGTCTCGATAAACCCTGTTGCCAACACCAGTCTCCTGAAGACCCTGGAGAGGAGAAGATTCCCACGGGTTGCTGGGTGTTTGCTAAAATCCCTTTTATGTTAATGTACAGAAACAGAGCAAACATGAAATTCAGATGCTTACAAGTCTAAGACAGCCCTCCCACCAAAACGAGTTGACAAGTCAGGCACAGAGCTGCAAAGAGCGATGCAATTCCCACCGGCACATCGGTGTGGTGAGTGATGCTTTGCGGATCTGAGGTGCTGTCTGTAAGGAGAGTGAACAGCAGCCCACTTCTTGGGGGGCGGCTCTTTGCCCCACCACTCTTTCTGCTTTACGGCTCAGTGGGGGGGGGGGGTGTCTTCGCCCACAGCCCGCTGCTGGGTCACAGGTCTCCGGGCGTGGGTGCAGCCCTAGAGGCTCTGTTCCCATCTCTGCTCACGGCCCACCAAGGATCAAGGAGTCTGTCCCGAAGTGAACGTGAAGATCACTAAGTCATCCTTGGCCCCTGGGTTAGTTTCCATGGCCTGTGTCCCCAATGACCACAATCACAGTGACTTAAACACACGTTTATTCTTGTGCAGCCTGGAGGTCAGAAGTCTGACACGGGCCTCACTGGATGAAGTTCAGGCGTGGGCCTTCTCCCTGGAGGCTCAGGGGAGAATCTGTTCCTTGCCTTTTCCAGCCTCTAAAGGCCCCTGCATTCCTTGGCTTGTGGCCCCTTCCTCCGTCTTCAAAGCCAGCCACGCATCTCTCTGACATCTGCTTCTGACCCCCTTGCCTTTCTCTTCCACTTATAAGGACCTTGCGATTCCTTTGGGCCCATCCAGATAGTGCAGGACACCCTCCCCATCGCAAGGTCCTGCAAAGTCCTTTTGGCTGTGTAAGGTCACACTGCCTGAGGTTCCAGGGATCAGGACGTGGCATCTGGGGGGACATGATTCTGCAGCCCGCAGCCCCCCCTTTCTGCCACACACCCCATCAATCAGGAAGTCCTGCTGGCTGCACCCTCTGAGTATGTCAGGCTCCGAGCACCGCCCACCACTGACCTTCAGCGATGCTTGATCGTGTCTCGCCAAGGACAGTCCTGGCCCCCGTGTTGGTCTCTCGGCTTCTCTCATTGCCTTTTTCCAATGTGTTCTCAACCCAGCGGCCAGGCTGATCCCGGGAAGATGTGAGGCCAAGTCCTCCAATGGTCCTGGTGTCACTTAGAGGAAAATCAAAAGTGCTTTCAACAGCTGACGAGGCCCAGCACCATCTCCCCACCCTCCTGGTTCCTCTGTTCCAGCCCTCGGGGCCTCCTTGCCGTTGCCCTAATGCACCAGACGCGCTCCTGCCTCAGGGCCTTTGCACCGACTCTCCCCTCCGCCTGGGCATCCTTTCCCAGTGATCTCTGCTGGAATCACCGTCCCCAGGGCTCTGAGTCACTCCTGCTCTGCTCCCTGCATACTGCATCACTTGTCACTTTCTAACAGACTCCACTGATCATTTGGTGCCTCTAGCCTGGTCTGTGCCCCACCCTACAGGGACTTGGGGCAGGGGTTTTCTCTGCCTCGTTTACTGATGTGGTCCTGGACAGGGACAGTGCCTGGCCGTCGTGCGTGACCGATAAAAAGATTTGTGGAGCACACGCGGATGAATGAGTGGGGGGTAGCCGAGGCCGCAAGAAGGAAGGAATGGAACACCAAACTGGGTGCCTCTCGGGGCTCTTTGTGTCAGTGGCCCCAGGCAGAGTGGGGAGACACCCCCAGCTTACTGGGACAGAGGTCAGAATCCCCTCTCCATCTTCTCACCCCCAGCTTTCCCTGGGCTAGCTCCACTGTTCAGCAGCCTCTTGGAAAAAACGATTTCTTCCTTGCTTCCCTCAGCTGTGTTTACCAAGGGCTGGTCCAGGGTCTTCGGATGCTGGAAAGAATAGGCTGCTCTTAGAGTTCCCGTTCCAGTTGTGGAGGTGGATTTGCAGAGAGAGGGAGGGCACGGTCCCGGCTGCACCGGCTGAGTGCCTAGGTGTTCCAAACACTTCACGGGTGCTATTGCCTTACTCTGCAAAGATCTGAGCACTCATCACCTGCTCTGGATGGTGCCTCTGATCCCGCCACCACCCTCGAGCAGTAACCGAGACTTCGGGGTTCCGCCAGCCCTTCCCTTGTATCTTTCATATCAGCCCTTGCCGGGATGGTGCATTTCTCAGTCTCCTCGCTTGTCTTTTCTGCCAAGCCGGGGGCTCCCGGAGGTCAAGCCCTGGGGTCTTCAATGTCTTGCTGTCTCAAGCAGCTGGCACACAGCGGGTGCTCAGAAAACGCGGATAAGAAAACGGATGGCTGGCTGGCTGGCTGCATAATGAGTTGATAAATGAATGGATTCCAGGGGGAGACCCAGTTTAGGCAAAACCACAGGGGTAAGCTGGGAGAGGCGGGGCGGAGGGGCTGGGAGAGGCCCCCTGCCCAGAGCTCGATGTGGGTTGCGAAGTCTCTTGCCATCAGCCTGGAAACGGAGGTGCACCCGCTGAGTGCCGGCTGTGTGCAGGCATCCGGGGTTCTATCCTCCCAAGGCCCCAGTCAGCGGGGTGCTTGGGTGTTTCCACAGAGCAAGAGAGACCCCTAGTAAGGGGTAGAATTGGGTTGCAATGCGGGCGGACCCGGCAGGCCTCAAAGGCCTGGCTGAGGCGTCTGGACTCTGTACTGCTCCCCGGGTGCCACCCTGTCTTGGGAAGCAGCTTCTGAGCAGGCCTCAGGGACCCCACCTCCCCAGCATTTGGAGCCTCTCTGCCCTCAACTGCTTCAAATTATGCCTCCAGATGAATTTTTATCTGGGAGGAAACAAAGGTTCACCAGTTCACATTGTATCCAGCGGCTACAGGTACTGGGGAGCCATGGAAGGCTCTAGAGCTGAGGAAGAACTGGAGGAAAGGCCGTCCCTAGGAATCTTGGCAAGTCCTTCCTTGGCTTTTCAGGTTCTTTGTCTTCACCGAGCACCAAATGCCAACTGCTTACACCCCGTGTCCCAAGCGTGGGGAGGCCTGGCAGTCTTGGATCCCCGCCCTCCGGAGGATTCAACTCCAGGACAAAAGGCCATTTGGCGGGGCCCTCAGTGGAACCTGTGTGGACGAGGCTGGGGATTTGGGATGGAGCAGTTTCATTCCACCCCTGGGGAAGTGGATGAGGGGAGAGGGGCTCGAGGGGGGAGGGGCTCTGTAGACAAAACTCCAGGCCCGTTTGTGACCCGTGCTGGGGTGGAGCATCTCCTCCCGGGGCCAGAAATACCTGACCCTCCCAGGGAGCCGCACCTGGCCCAGCGGGTCCTGGCTGGGTGACCTGGAGAGGGCACCCCATCCCTGGGCCGGATGCCCCAGGGGGATCATGGCGCGATCGCGCTCAGGGGCCCCCAGCCCTGCCCTGTCACCCGCTGAGGGCGTCAGGCCCCATAGGCACAGAGGGCCTGGGGGGACGGCCAGCTGCAGCCTGCAGTCTGCTGTCCGCCTGAAGGCCCAGAGCTGCTGGGGTTCTCAGTGCGGACAGCCACCCTCTTTCTTGGTCACGTCTCCTCTGCGGAGCGGCCGCAGAAACCCTTCATGTTTGATTTTGCAAGCTAGACGCTATCTACCCCTGCCCAGGGGAGGCCACAGCAGGCGGACATCTGTGAGCCTCTCAGAATCGCCACAGCCGCCCCCATGGCCAGAGCGCTTTCCCACTGCCCGGAGCTATTCTTAACAAGCAGAGCCCAGGGCTCCAGGGCTAAAAATACCCCCTCAGAAGGCCTGTGGGAAAGCTGCTGGGCTATTTCTGTGGTTCAGCGCTCTTCTCGGGGTCCTGTGTGCTGCCGGGGCACGGACAGCCTCCACCCCCTGCGCTGCCCGGACCCCCGCTTGGCCCACCTCAGGGCCCTCCTGTCCATGTCAGGGGCCTGGGGTACCCGATGGCAGTGGCCGTCTGTCTCCAGGGGGGTCAGCAGAGCCTGGGAGTCTTGAACCCCTCATTTCACAGCCAGGGAAACTGGCTCCAAGAAGGAAACGAGTCCCTGAGGTCACAGTGCGGGCTGCCACGGGGACCTGGCTGTCCTCTCTCGGCGGGTGGCCTGGTCCCGCTCCCCCCACCCCCCCAAGGGCCTTTGGAGGCCGTGAAGGTGGCACTGAGGCTGTAAGTGGCCTGCAGGAAACTTCACTTTCTCACTGCACTGTGAAGTTCAGGGGTGATTCCCATGCTTCTGGTCTTGTGCTTTTCCCACAAGCCCTGGGGGAGGCAGGGAGGCAAAGTGGGCTGTGGGCCCATCACGGGGGTGTGAAGACTGAGGCTGGGAGGGGTCGGCTCAAGGTCACAGTGGGGAGGGGCTCAGTGGGGCAGCAGCCAGAGCTCTGGAGACCTAGCCCCACTCCTTATCCCGTCCCGCTCTCCCCGCGCGGGGACCCAGTGCCCGCACCATGCTCACGGGGCCCCTTCTCACGCGGGTCCCCCCCACCAGCTGGAGACCGAGGGCCACTGTGTCTCAGACCGGAGGTCATCGCTGCTGGGGGTCCAGGGGTGCTGGTTTATAAACCGGCCCCGTACGTGGAGGGCCAGGAGGAACGGAGGAGGCAGCCACCCAGGACGGGCGGGTGGCAGGTGGGATAAGCAGGAAACTTACATGGGAAACTTGTCTCAGGTGCCGTCAGACCAGCAGATGGTCGTGTCCACACACCAAGTCTTGGCGTTCATGAGAGGCCTTAGCGGGCTTCAGTCACGTACTCCAGCCAGATGGTCTCAGTGCCACCTTGCTCTTCAAGGCCGCGTCCTTGGAACAGTTCCCGCTGTGGGAATGGTGGGCGGTACGTACATTCCAAGGACAGGGGACGGGCGAGGAGACTCCGATGCCCGGGTCCCGTTGGAGGGTCAGCTGGCGGTCATGTCCTCCTGATTACCTCCCCCATCAGAGGCCTGCATCCCCCCTGTGTCGGCCCACCGTGGTGGCCACCGTGGGTTCGCACCCATTAGCTGTGTGTTCCCAGTGCCGGAGCCCTGATGGGTGAGCACGCTGATCGCCCCGACAGGCTGCACAACACACCATTGTGCTGGGCCCACTTGGGGCGGGTTCGTTAGTGCCTCCGTCCGGGGGCTGCCCAGGGGGCCCGGACAACACCACGGACGGCTCTGTGAAGCTCCCTGGCCTTCCTGCGGGGCTGGACAAAAGCCCCTTCTCTGCGCCCTCCTGCTGCCCTGGGAGAGGCCATGGGTACGATGCCCACCTTGGGGGTTGGAGGGGCAGCTGACGGCTTCCCGGCATGGCCTGCTGTAGCCCAAGAGGCCCGGGCTTGAGGGTCAAAGCGGCTTGAGCGCCCACTGGCCGGGCCTTGGGGTTGGTTAACCTCTGAATCTCAAAAACACTCACTCCCTCCTGCCCCGATCAAGGGGCCCGGACCCGGACCTCACCACGAGGCAAGCCCACGAGGTGCTGCGCGGTCATGCTCATGAACGCCGTCTCGGCCAGGGGAGCACGGGGTCACGGCGCTCTGTGAAACTCACAAGCAAAGCTTCCTGAGCGAGGGACCAGGCCAGGGAGGGGGAGGGTGGAGGCCCGCACTGCGCTCCAGCATCAGTAGGGAAGGGGGGCCCAGGAAGACCCTCACCTGGGCACTGGGCAGGGGCTGGGGCCCTGTCTGGGAGGCTGAGGGGCTGCGGACAAACGCCCTCCACGTCCTAGCCTCAGTTTCCCCCCGCAGGGTGCTCTTCTCTGAGGCTCTTCTGTCTGGACCGTCAAAGGGAGCTGGGAAGGCAGGGGGCACAGCTGGCTGCCAGGCTGTCTCTGCAGGGAGGGGCCCGGGAGATGGGGGGCACCAGAGCTTCTTGGGGTGGGCTCTGACAACATTCCGTCTGACCTGGATTTCTGCCCCTGGCTCCCCCTTGGGGTGCACCAGGAGATCTGGCACTGTGAGCCATGGGCAGTGGGACCCTGAGAGGAGACCCCAGGGCCAGCACGTGGGGGACGACAGAGGACGAGGCCGACGGTGCCGTCCTCCTGGCCCTGCCCCGCGTGGGCCTCGACGTCCCGTCCTCGAGAGGAGGCCCAGAGAGGTGAGCAGCTTCGCCGAGGCCCGAGGCCGACCCGGGAGGGACGTCTCTGTGCTCAGGACAGCTTGGACGCCGCTCGCCGGGTCCCCGCTCCTTCCAGCGTCCCGCCTGGTCCCTCTCCCGTCCTCTGCTCCTCTGCTGGCCCTTCCCTCCCCCTCCTGTTCTCTGCCCGCTCCAAGGGCCGCACCCAAGCCTCAGGGACACGGCGGCGCTCGGCCTCCAGCATTCCTGCCCTGTTTTCATTCAGGGGACGTCCCCCAAAATACCCAGCCCGCTGGAGGCAGCAACAGCCTCGGAGGCCCCCTGGGAATGCACTTGAAAGCCTTGGCCGGGCCGGGGCCTCCAGGGCCGCCAAACCAGCGGCTGGCGGGAGGGCGTTCCAGGGACGAGCCGGCGGGGAGGACAGGGGCGGCAGGACAGGCCAGGAGGGAGACCTCAGGAATGTGGCGTCGCGGTGCTGACACTCACACTTTCCTGCTGCCTGGCTCCCCGCTCGCGGGGACAGTGGGGCGGGGCAGGGAGCCCAGGCCAGGGGACACAGGCAGGCGGAGGTCCCGCGGCTGGCTGGGGTCTGGAGCCCTGCCCTGGAGCCCAGGCTTCCCACCCCCGCCCGGGGTCCTTCCGACTGGCCGGAGCAGCCCCCGGCGCCTGCCCCACAGCCTGTGCCCTGCCTTCTCATCCGCAGGGACCCTTCACAGGATGGCCCGGGAAGGGCAGGTGCTTCTCTGGGCCAGGTGGGCAGCTGGACATCGTGGTGCTCGGAGGCCGAGGGCGGCGGCCACTGTGGGCCAGCTGTGGCCTGGCTGTCCGGTGGGTGCCCCCCTCCCAGCCACCAGAAGCCAGCCCAGTATCTGGCTCTGAGTGGGGTGAGGGGCACGGGTCCCGTCCCGGGCAGGATCGCTTCCCAAAGCTGTGTCGCCACCCGAGTCACCAGCGGTGACAGTCACATCTTCGGCAGCAGACTTAGGTGACCCAGTGGTTCTCACGGGAGCTACACGCCCGGAGTGAGAGCCCGGACCTCAGCCTGGGAGGCCCGGAGCCACGTTACTCTGCGCAAAACTTTCCCCCTCTCTGGGCCTCAGTTTCCCCACCTGTCACGTGCCTGCCTGTGTGGCTAAGAAATGGGTCCCCGGTGAGGGTCCCGATGCCTCTGGAAACTCAGACAGCACCACCCTGATGCAGGGGGCCTGGCGAGCTCCACGCTGCAGCTGGGGATGTACAGCGGAGCCTAAAGAGGGGACCGTAGCACCCTGTACCCTGCAGGTGGGTCCGGGAGAGCCCGGCAGCTTCAGGGAGGAGAGCGGTCGGCACGTGGCCCCAGAGGGAGACCCCATTGGCCCCGTGGCCTGCTCACAGACGCCAGCTTGCCTCCTGACCTCAAATATTGGCTCTGGTAGGTGGAGGGGTCAGCGGTGCGGGCCGGGCAGCGGGCGCCGGTCAGTCTGCTTCTGAGTCACCTGATGCAGGTGCCGCAGGGGCCAGCCTCCGCCCCCTGTGCTTCCCTGGGGACACCTCTGCAGGAGCAGAGTCTGCTGCAAAAGCCTGTCCCCTTCCCTGCGACCCTCTCCGAGGGTCCCACCTCATCAGCAGGGACCTGGGGTGAGGGGTGGAGACCCCACGGCTCCTCTGGCATCTGGGATAAATGTTTGTCAAATGAATGTTATTGAAGCCCAGCCGGTTCAGCGGCACCACCGGTCCCAACACCAAGACCCCCCCAGCCCCCAGCTCATTTGTTCTCTCGTCCAGGTAACCTTGACAGAGGAGCGTGGAGGCTTGGACCCTTATGGGTCTGGGTTATTCCCGGCTGCTTCATGTTCTGGGGGCCCTCAGGAGAGGCCCTTTGCCCCTCTGACCCTCTGTTTCCTCATCTGTGAATGGGCATCCGTCATACCACCTATTTGCTTGGAGGTCAAGTAAGATCCTGTGCCCGGCGTGAGCAGTGCCTGGCGCAGGGGACCTGCCCGTGAACGCTCCTTTGCCTCCCCTGTCCTTGCTATCCCACAGTTGGCCCAGGACAAGACGGGGGCTCCGGGATTTGGGTACAACCTTCTTTCTCAAGTCGCTCCCAGTCGGCCATGGGAGAGAAGACGTGGACACAAATCCCTGCAAATCACGCCACAGTAGAAGATTCTTCCCACTCAGAACAGAGGAGCCGGCAGTACCCTCGGGCACTGCGGAAGGCTTCACGGAGGAGGTGACCCGGGGGAGGCCGAGTCTGAGTTTCGACCCAGCAGGTCAAGGACAACGAATGCACAGACTGCAGAGGCTGCAGGAGCCCCGGGACCCGCTCCCGGCCACGCCCCCTCTGGCTCAACGTCCAGCAACAGTGCCACCAAAACCACACAGGGCTGGCCCACCTGCGGAGTTGGAGGGTGCCCTCTTCTCTTTGCAGAAATTGCCAGGTCTTTCTTATTGCCTGAAACACTCACATCCCTCACAGTGATGTTTAAAAAGTGTTCCATGGTCAGGAAGACTTTATGAACATACCTTAGGTAAATGCCCCTGGGAGGTTGGAATCAGTAACTTTGTTCTTCAGTTGGGACAATGGCTAGATCATTCTTTATCTATTGATTTGTTAATATATTGTTGGATTCATTGGTTCATTCATTCATTCACTCATTCATTCCTCAGCAAGTACGTGCAGAGACTAAAACCCTGCTGGAAATGGACAAGGAGTAGGTGTTTGGGGCTCTGGCCTGAGGGTGCGGCCCAGGGGCATCGGGAACCCAGCTCTTACTAGCCCCACCTGCACAGACCCTGGGCCCGTGGGCCCATTCGCTCCCTTCTCAGAGCCCTGGGGTCCCCACCCCTGGGCAGCTGGAAGGGCAGCCTGACACTGGGGGCCACGCCCCAGGGCCCCACTCGCTCACAGCTAACGAAGGGCCATATTGTTGTGAGCATCTGCTTCCTGCTCCGAAGCCTGCAGAGCACAGGTGACACCCCGAGAGGATCCTTCCTCAGAGACACAACAGGGCTGGTGGCAGCACGCACGTGGGTGCCTGGTGTCCCCTCACTGTGTGCTCGGGAAACTGAGGCCCAGAGAGAGGCAGTGCGGAGTCCGCAGCGCCCCGAGCCCCAGCCCGCCCGCCCCCCGTGGGGCCCCGGCCTCGGCCGCCCCAGACAATGGTCCTTCTTTGAAGCGCCTCAGACAGAGCCCCGGCTTCCGGCCCCAGCCCACCGGGAAGCACCCGCCAGGCAGCTGTCTTCATCTGCTGCCCCGCCAGCCCGGCCGCCCGGGCCTTGGTTTACTGTCAGCTTCCTTGCCAGAAATGTGCTCGAACAAATGCTGTAAACAAACGGAACAATCGCAGACCATCACGCTCGGATTTCTCTCTAATGTGTATAAAATGGGGTGCGGCTAGGGCTGCCCGCTGAGGGCCGCGTCTGCGGCAGCCCAGTCGGGCGAAGCCCCCGCGGGCCTGGCTCTTCCCTGCCTCTGGAACCCCGGGCCCCTGCTCCAAGGCCAGAGACAAGCCCCGGGGCCTCCCGAAGGGCTCCTGGCGAGAGGGAGCCAGGGTGAGAACGCGGGGCCTTCCCACTGAGACGGTTTCTTGCTTCATCTAGCAAACACGGCCCTGGTGCTGATTACGCCCCTGACAAACGTCTGCCTTTTCATCCTCACAAAACCTACGCTCTAGGGACTATCATTATGTCATCTTATAGAGAAGGAAGTTGAGGCACAGAGAGGTTAGGTAACAGGTCCAAGGACACACAGCTACTGAGTGCAGGAGCTGGGATTCCACCCCAGACGTGGGCCCCAGAGCACCCATCTTGCTGGAGGGACGCTTGGGAAGAGAGACCGATGGACAGATGACCCAGAGTGCTATGAACGAATGAAGGGTCCTCCAAACCATGGCCACGAATGGCTGTCCTCCCGCACACGGGCCTGAGGCTCGCAGTGTGTTTGCTGGGCCTCAGGTGTGCAGTCAGAACCAAGGCTCTCTCCTTCCATGGATCTTTGCTGACACCTGGACCTCGGGTTCCAGCCTCCAGGACCGGGAGACAATGTACCTCTCTTTCTCAGCTGTCCGTCTGCGGTACTTTTTGTTACAGCAGCTGCAGGGACTAAGACGGTGATCACCGTGCTCTTTCCAGGAACACCCTGGGTTGAGGGGTGAACCCCTGGACCAAGGGAGCAGGGGAGGGGGCAGCCTGGTGTCGTCTCAGAGTGGGGCAGGTTTGCAGGTCTGCTCATGCATGGCTGGGGCAGGCTTTGGCTCCCGATTGGGGCCTGTCTAAAGACTAAGGTCAGACTCATTTCTATACTTTGTGTTACAGATACAATCCGGCAGACACAGGGAGTTATTCACTCAAAGGTTACTGAGCTCATACTATGTCTCCGGCACCAACCAATATGCCTCTTTCAACAGTGTTGAGAACCTAAACTATGTAAGTCAATCAATACAGTTTCCTCCCTCCCTCCCTCCCTCCCTCCCTTCCTTCTTTCCATTCACTCATCCATCCATCCATCCTTTCGTTCATCCATCCACCTGCACCTTCCTCCCTTCCTTCCTCCCTCCCTCCCTCCCTTCCTTCCTCCCTCACTCCCTTCCTTCCTCCCTCCCTCCCTTCCTTCCTCCCTCCCTCCCTCCCTTCCTTCCTCCCTTCCTTCCTTTCATCCTTCCTCCCTCCCTCCCTCCCTTCCTTCTTTCCATTCACTCATCCATCCATCCATCCTTTCGTCCATCCATCCATCTACACCTTCCTCCCTTCCTTCCTTGTATCCATTCACTCACCTACCAATCCATCCTCTACCAATCCACCTTCCTCTCTTCATCCCTCCTTCCTTCCGTCCTTCAGTCTTTCCATTCATTCATCCAACACCTTCCTCCCTATCGAAAGAACTTAGAATCTCAGAGCTGGCAAGGACCTCACTTGCTGTGGATGGCGCCTGGCCCAGGGATCTTCCCACTACAGGGATCTCCCACAGGCGGCCCCATGGCCTCCTTCTGAGCCCCTCTGCTAACAGAGGAGACGCCCTGGACTGCCCCTGGCCTGCAGAGCTCTTTTCTCCTGCCCTGGGATACCCACTGGGCTTGGTCCCCCTGTGTGGGACAGTAGCTGTCACAGGTATTAGAGTCACAGGCAGGAGCTTGAGTTCCTGCCGACAGCCTTCACGAGCTGTACCAGCCTGAACTGTCAGAAAAGCCCCCTTGGGGTGACTGTGGGGTACACAGGGGTGGGTCTGGACCCCCTTACGCAGGAGAGCTGAGGAGTTTGGCCTGGACTCTGGCCCTTTCAGCCCCTAGCCTCCCACCTAGGACACATTCAGAAGTCCCAGGGTGAGACCTCTGAGCTCCTGGTAGAGGCCCCCCAAACTGAAGTGGGAAGGGGGCCGGCACAAGACCCTCCCTCCTGAAGAGGCAGCACAGTGTGGCCAGTGGGTCCTGCGGCCTGACTGCCTGGGAAGCAGCCAGCTGTGACACACAGTGGAGCCTAGGCTGAGTGACACAGACTCCTGCTGCCTCAGACTCCCCATCTGTAAAGTGGGAATCTAGTAATATTGACAGCCTCACGGGAACTCTGCAGACTGAATGAGGTGGAGCTGTGTCCAGCACGGGGCATGCTGGGTGCCTGTGGCCACCATCGCCACCCCCGGCCCTGGTCCCAGCACAAAGTCGCTAGTGGACCCAGCACTTGAGCCGGGCCCTTCTCCTGGGCTGGGTGGCGTTGGGGTTAAGCTGAGGGCTCACCTGGGAGTCCAGGCGGCCCGACGCTACGGTGGACCCCCTCCTCACCCCTCAGCGACCCCTGACCTCTTGGACACTCTTCTGTAAAATGGGGCTGAGGAACACCTGCCCGTGGGGTTGCTCAGGGCACACAGCAAAGCCACTGCACCCCAGCCTGGCAGGTCAGTGCCAGAGTCAGCACTGTGGCGGCCCGGACACCTCGGTCGGCGATTAACAGCGAGACGGGAACCGGGTCAGAGCGGCTGGCTGCGCTCTCCTTTCCTGATGTTTCTCTGTGCGTCACATTTAAGGGCCCAGACTCAGCCTTAACTGAGGCCAAAGGTGGTAGTTTTGAGTGGAGGGTGGCTTTCAGAGAACGTTCAATTTTCCCAAGATTAGGACATTCAGGGAAGAGGAAACAGAAGGTCCAAGAAGATCCCTGCAGATCTGTCCGAGGAATTGTTTCTCCAGCCTATCAAGGGGACATGGACGACATGGGCTTGCGCTGGGGCTCTGGGTGACCGTGACTGCTGCAGCCACGTACCCAGGGGGCCTGAGCGCCTCTCTTTGGACTCCTGGGAACTCTCCCTGGTAAGCTCACTGGGTCCTGGGATGCACTTAGGGTCAAACCTGCGGAAGGGCTTGCGCCGGCAGTGGGACCGGGCTGCTGGTTCCAGCCTGGGCCTGTGGTGTGGCCTGGCATGCCAACTCCCAGTCCCCTCCTCTGCCTGCCCCTGGGAGAGAGGCAGACGAGGACCCCTCCCTGCCAGATAAAGCCATTGATTCAGACTCGAGTGGGACCTCCAGACAGGGGAGGCCTCGCCTGAAGGGGAGTGATGGGGACTGTGGACGTTCACTAAGTGCCCACCGGGTGCCCAGCTGACAGCTGGGGAGGAGAGTCAGCTGCCGACTTTGTCCTCGAAGTTCAGAGATGGCCACACCTGGATACTCCTGGAGCTGTAGCTCAGGGGAGATAGAGTGCAGCCTCAGTAGAGAGGCCAGGACAGGTGGCGTGGGAACCCAGGGGATGGTAGGGTCACCCCAGCCGAGAGATCTGAAGAGGTTTCCTGGAAGAGGTGTTCTGAGCTGGGCCCACAGGCTAAGAAGCCGGGCAGGAGGTGGTGGCTGGGTGGGGACACCCAGGTGGTGTCCCAGGTGGCTGGGCAGAGATTTGGAGGTGGGAGAGCCAGGTTGAAGCAGGGTAGGTCAGTGTGGGCATTGAGGGCGGGCGGCTGGGGTCGAGAGCCATGCCCGCAGGGCACGGGCCAGCCAGGCCAGGAGCGGAGGACTGAGGCCATGCTGGGCAGAGAACTGGCTCCGTCTCCCTCCTGGCTTCTCCGAAGCCCCTCTTACCCCTAATGTGAGCTGCGGGGCATTTTCTGATTGTAAAATTGACACCTGTTTATTGCGAAAACAATCGGAAACGTTGAAGAGTGTTGGCTGGGGAATACACATCCTCCACCGAGCCTGCCCAGAAATAATCCCGGTTAACATTGTGACGCAATTCCTTCCAGTCTTTTTTCTGTTCTCCCGCGGGCAAACTTCCCTGCTGGGTTTTCATTCCACTGTATTATTTCGTAACTTCTTATTTTTCATGTAAAAACATGTTATGATATCTTGCCATCCGATTGCTTTTTTAAGCACCTTTTGAAAAGGTAAAACGTATCCATTTGGGATGGAAAGATCCTAACCCAACCCAAACCACAGTGAGAGGCAGTTAGGATGGGGAAGGGTGGTCCCCAGGGGTTCCCAGGAGCTCTGGGCTCAGTGTCAGGGTGGACGCCACCAGGAAGGTGTTCCAATATCTCTTGGGAAACCAGGCAGCAACATCCTAGCATCCTGTTTCCCCTCCTGCAGGGTCAGCTCTCAGTCACTCTTGGGTCTTCAGTTTATCTGATCACGCCCTGCACAGTGGCCTCCCCCAGCGACCTCCTACCTCCTCCCCCGCCCCCTCCCCCCGGTTTATTTCCTTCAGAGGAGTTGCAGTTTATTCGTTATCAGTTCCCACCTGCCCCCTCGCAGGAGCATCCCAGGGGGAAGGGAATTGTGCCGGGTCCGGAGCAGGTGCTGGTCAGCCAGGTGTCGAATGAGTCCCGCTGCGCGGCCCCTGTGCTCAGGAGGGCCCTGCCCTTGTTTTAATGCTCTGATCATTTTGGAACAAAGGTCCTGCCTTCTCATTCTGCGCTGCCTCCACACACGATGCTGCCGGCCCTGCTGTTGCCCGTTCAAGTCTGGGCTGCTTAGCAAGGTGGCTTCTCGGGGTCCTCCCGCCGAGGAGGGTGCCTCCCTGCTCTGGGCTGACCCTTCCCTGGCCCGGGGTCACCCTGCTGCAGTCTGGGATGGCTGGATCCTTGCCGTTCTGACCCGTGGCTCCCTGAGCTAGGTGAGGGCTGGGGTAGGGTGGGGGTCTTCCTTTCAGCTCTTCCTGGGTGCAGACCAAAGTGGGATAGGTCAGTGGGCCCCTCTCCTGCCTTGGGGTCTCGGGCATCGTGGTCCTGTGCAGGGAAGAGGTGGAGTGGTGAGACCTGAGTTCTGGGTCCATGGGCCTCTAATGCACCATGTGACCTTGGGAGAATCCTTGAACTTCATCTGGAAAAAATGACCTGTTGCAGAGTTCCAACACAAGAATGGATGAAGGATACACTGTAAACTGTGAAGTGCTACCTGCGTCCCAGAGGCTGGGGGAGGGTCAGAAGGCATTGTGAACCTAAACTGCTTTGCAGAGAGCAAAACAGTCCGGGCGAGGCAGGAGTTCTTACTTGGTCCCCACGGACACTTCTCCAGAACGTTCTCCAGGCGAGTCCCTGCCTTGCCCCTGCAGCATCAGCAGAGGGACCCCAGGCCAGAACCCAGGACCCCTCGGACGTGTGGATGCCCGCAATGTGCTTCCCCGAGGAGCACCCCCGTGGCCTAATTTGAGGAAACAATGGGCCTCAATCCATATTAATGATCCTCCGGGGACCCGCTTGGCGCCTTTGTCTTTGGCGTGCACTGGCTGTCATCAGCGGGGCTCTGGGGGCTCTGGCCTAATTTGGAGGGACAGGTTTTATCATCACCCTTGATTCGGGTGGCCCAATCTGACAGGCCTACGACCTCCTGTGTAGAAGGACTACGTCAGAGATGGCCTTCTCCCCAAGCGGCTCAGCCTGGAGGTCCGGGGAAGAAGGAGGGGGAGTACGGGGCGAAGCAGGGGCCGCAGCCAGCCCCCTGGGGCAGGCCCACACAGGATCCAGGAGAGGAGGGCGCTGCTGATTGGACCAGAGAGTGGCGAGGGCGCAGGTGCCCCCACCCGGACACATTTTCCAGCCACCCACTAGCAAGCCAGGGGACCGGCAGGGCCAGGGCTAGGCTCCTGGGAGGGGCCGGGCAAGAGCGCGGGGGCCTGGCTCTGGGCGATCTGGCTCACGGGAAGGGGGAGGGCAGCATTTGGCCGGCTCCTGCCTGAAATCCCCAAGTGAAGTGTTTGCACGTTTGGGCCATGGCTTCCTAACTGTACATGTGAGCGTCTGACAGGTGCCAGCACGTGACAGGTATTCCCTGTTTACTTCCCTCGACCACAGGAGGATGCCAGACTGCTGTCCCTACATTCCAGGTCAGGAGGTGCACTTGAGGTCATAGGGCTGGAGAGGGTCAAGCTGAAGAGACAAACCCAGGGTCCAGCACTGAGTCCTGCGACCTGGCCTTGCCCACCCAGAGTCCACCGCAGCTCCCTGGGTCTGCACATGTGGCTGCCGTGTCCACTTCCTGGAAGATTTGAGTCTAAGTGCTGGCTGTGGACTGAATGTCGTGCCCCCCCATTCATATGTTGAAGCCCTAACCCCTAGTGCGATGGTATTAGGAGACAGGGCGTTTGGGAGGTGATCAGGCCATAAGGGTGGGGCCCTGTGATGGGATCAGTGCCCTTACAAGAAGAGACCAGAGAGCTTGCCTCTCTGTCTGCTCTGCCCTGTGAAGACATGATGAGAAGACTCCTATCTGCAAACCAGGAGGCTGACTCTCTCCAGACACTGGATCTTGGATTTCCAGCCACCAGAACTGGGAGATACAAAAGCCCCCCGGTCTGTGTATTCTGGTGTGGCATTCGGTGCTAAGACAGTGTTTCATTTGGGAGGTGATCCCAGTACACGTCAGAGGGGGGTGGAGCAGGTGTTCTACTGGGCAGGGCTGGGCTAGCAGACTAGGCTCCAGGTCTGTTCAAGGACCCCATCCTCCTTGGGCCAGTGGGCCACCTGGGCCCCTTCTCGTGTGCTGGTGGAAGCTTGGTGCAGGGACACCCAAACCTCTGCTCATCCCACGGTGCGGCCCTGCCTCGGCGGGGAAGGCATATCCTGCCCTAGGGTAGCACATTCAAAGCCGCATGGCAGAGGGTGTGGAGACCGGGATCCATGGGGCAGTTACCACGGCATCCTCCTGATTTCCTGTTTGCTTTCAGGACAAACTCCAATGTTTCACCGAGGCCAGTGAAGCCCTGGACCATACTGCTCTGGTCTCTTCTTCCCTCATCTGGCTGCCTCATCCCTGCACACGGGCTCTTGTCTCCCTTCTCCTTCAATGGGGTTCCCACCTCTTCCAGCTTCCTGCCCAGGGGCCCCGTCCTCCAGGAAGCCTTCCTGGACCCAGGTCCGCAGCTGGGGCTCCCCTTTGTACCTCCATCTTAACTTCTGCCATCTCTCCCTCCATACCCTCCTGACACGTACCCGTGCCATCTCTTCTATTGGATGACAGTCTCTCAAGGTCAACAAATGTGTCATTACCCTTCTCACCCCCAGGACCAACAGAGTTTCTGCCACATAGGAGTTGCACCCCCAAATAATGGAGGGATAAACGGATGAAGGAGACGAATGGACCATACCTGTTGTGGCGTTTTCTGACCGAGAAGAAAGGCAGTCTGTACAAAGATGTTCAGCTGTCTCAGCCAGAACTCCTTTTGCTTGCTTCCCAGTCCTATGCCCGCCCTGGGGGTGGAGACCCAGAGGGAGAGAAAAATGATCCCCATCCAGAAATCATTGTTAAAGATGACGCCGTGCCCCCAACCCAGCGAGACAATCGAGTGTTGTTTTTTGATTAATTTAGTTCATTTCAATTCAGTTCAGTTCATTCAATTCAGCTCATTTCACTCTCATCCCGTCCAGCTCAGCAAGTGCTTTCTGAGTACCTCGGAGGGGTACTCGGAGGGGTGGTGGGCTAGCCTGGCCCTGTGTGTATCCTGGGATACAGGAAAGTGGGGCCCTGGGGGCCGGGGCTCAGAGTTGGCACTCTGCTGCTTCCACCACATCCTGTTGGTCAAAGTAAGTCACCGCTGGTCCAGATTTAAGGGGTGGGGAGACCCGCCCCCGTCTTGATGGGAGGTGCTGCAGTCTCCCATCACCAAAGGCATGGTGGTGGGTGTTGGTACCCAGTCAACCACAGGATACAGAGAATTGCCAGGAGGAGTTGCCAGTTTGGGGGTTTCCCACCTGCCCTGTCGCCTCTGCGCCGTCACCTCAGCACCTCCCAGCCTGCACGTGGCCTCACTGACCCCATTTTTCGGGCAGGGATGAAGCTCTAAGAACATGTCCTGTCCTGGTGCCAAGGCTTAGGTCCCACACTGGCTGAAAGGCTCTGTCGTGGTTCCAGGTCCCCCAGGAGGAGGATTCCCAGTAGGTGGGTCCTCAGGGGAGGCGGGGGCCTCCCCGTCCCAGCCCACTGCTCCTGGGACATGAGGCTCACGGGGGTGCAGCCAGCCTGGCCCCAGGCCTCGGTCAGTTGGGGTGATCTCTGAGGCCTCTCTGCCTAGCGGGCTCTGCAGCCACCGGTGAGGGACCGAAATGCCACAGCCGACAGCATCGGGGGTGACAGCTGACAGCAGGTGACCTCTCAGACCAAGCGAAGTGTACTGGAGCGGGGCTGGGACTTTGGGCTCTCTGGTTGACCCCCAGTTTCTCAGCAGGCTCACATATGAGTGTGTGAGTCCAGCCTCACTGGCCAGGCAGGGGCAGGCCTGTGATGCTCTGGGAGCCATGCTTTCCTCCGGCCCAGGTCCCCGAGAGCAGGGCAGCCTCGCCGGCCAGCGACCATGTGATCGCACGGGGCAGCCGTCCCAAGGGCTCCGTGCCAGGTGCCGTGCCGAGCTGTCCCGTCTAGAATTGGTCACCGTTTTTGAACTGGGGCTGCATTTTCATTTTGCTTCGGCCCCTCCAGCTACGTAGCCAGTCGTGCTGTGAGGGCTGTGTCAGGTGGGACCCAAGCTGCTGGCAGACTCCCCTCCCCCAACCCCCTGGAAGCCACAGGTAGTAGCACCCCCTTACCCACCCATTAAAGCACCGGGCAAAGGGGCAATGAATGAATTGCGAGGGAAGGGATGGACGAGTGAGTGGTGAATGGACACCAAAACAACGTAATCAGCTGGACTGGGTTTTGCTAACTATGCACTTCCCAGTAAAGGGCTGTAGGACTCAGACCTATGGGAGCTGCCACTTGTCTGTCCCGGGCCTGGCAGGGCAGAGCCCCATCTGATTGCTGACAGTGCCTAAGGAGACCCTGCTTTCCCCTCCAGCATCCCTCCCCCAACCCGCCCCGGTGCCCACCCTGCCCCAGCCCTCCAGCCCCCCGGTAGCCCCCAGACCGACTTGGGGAGGAGGGGACGGCCACCAGCCCGGCCGGCCAAGTGTCCCCGTGGGGCAGGTGGCGTGGTGGCGCCCTGGCCGTCCGACGCGGGCAGCTTTCATCCCGGCCGAGGGGCCTGAGAAAGCGTGGGGACAGCTTTATCCGGGCCGCAGCTCGAGCAGCCTCCTGAGAAGTATTGACAGAGCATTACTCAGACTGACACATTCTGTTTCCCTCGGGCGCGGACAATGAGGAAGAGCCAGTTAAGGATATGGCTCCGGCCTTGTGCGCGGCTGAAGGTTTTTTGAGAAAAATGTAATAGATGACAATAGAGCAGTTTGTCGCGGTCGAGGGCATCGCGGACGGGGCCGGAGCGGCGGCTTCATCATCACTTATGATGAGAGGAGATTTACTGCCTTCTTTCTTCCCTCTGTCAGGGAGAACAATGTCGGGGGAAAGCGGAGGTTCCCCATTATAAATCACCATAAGCCCCATGGAAATCCCTCCCCACCCCGGGGTGTGAGTAGGCAGACGCTGAGCCCTCGGCCGGCTCGGGCCGCCTGGACGGCGGGCGGGCGGGCGGGCGCAGGGATGCTGCCCGGGCCCCCACCCGTGGGAATCAAGGCTCCAAAAGGCTCTGATCTCCACCCCGAGAAGCAGGCACATGCCACGGAGAATGAGAAAGGCGAGGCCTGCCCACCCCTTCAATTAGAGAAAGGGGAGCAGAGACACAGGGGTGCTTGCAGCTCCATCCTGGGGCCTGGCGGGGGGGGTGTCTCGGTGGGTAGGGGGGCGACTGAGGGAACTTTGTGCAGCTTAGCGTGTCCTAGATGGTGCGATCAGGAAGGCCCGCTGGGCTTTACCTCGGCCTGCATTTTACAAACAGAAAATTAAAGTCCAGAGAGGGGCGGACACCTGCCCAGGATCACACAGCAGTTTGGTGGCAGAGCTGGCCAGGGCTAGGATCCGGGCCTCCTGCATCCAAGCCCACTTCCCGTGGGCTAGGGAGCCCCGCCCTCCCTAAAGCGCCGCTGGTTCCAGAAATGCCGAGGGATCCCCAGCAGCTTCCCTCTGTGTAGGGGTCTCCTAGTTCCCTCCCAGCAGCCTCACCTGGTGAGCAGAGCAGCTGCTTCTTCTTCCATCCCACTGCCCGGCAAAGACCTGCACCAACTTGAGCCCACACCAACAGGGAGGGGCAGGGCTGGACCTAGAACTGGGGGCTCCTGACCCCCAGGACTGACAGCAGGACCTCCCCAGCAGGACCAAAGACCACCCTTCGCCAAAAGACAAGACTTTGGGGATTTTAGAAAGGTAATTGGGTATGAATCCCATTCTATTATGCCACCCTCCCAGCGGGGGCCGGAGTGGTACCCCACTTTTAAATCTATGAAATGTAGGAATACCCACCTCGAAAGAGACAAAGATTTGACCGGCCAGGTGAAGTTTTGTTGCCGAAAATTGCAGGTCAATTTTTGATGCCAAGAACCGCATGAGGGAACTCTGGGATTCAGAGCTTTCTGGATTTTGGAACTTGGATCAGCGATGTGGGTCGGTATTCCTGGCGGCACAGCTGTTTATTCCCCAAAGCTCCACCCGCTGTGCTACATTTCTGCCACTCTTCGGTGTCCCCCCACCCTGGCCCCCTGGCCTCTCAGACACACACAGGGCAGCCACCACTGTGTTTCCTGGTTTTCTTCCTGGGTATCTGATGGAAAATAAAATCTAGCCTCTGCTAATGACTGCCCTGTGGTCTTGCTGGAGCCCCAGTTACTCCACCTATAAAGTGGAGGTGATAACCGCACCCACCTCACAGGGCTGCGACAGGATCAGAGGCAGTCAAGGCTTGGAACTCGTTGAGCGGCCAGCCTGGACTGCTCAGGAAACACTTTATTATTATTGTTGCTGTGTTGCATGGCCCCAGCCCGGTCACAGTGAATTCACCAAACAAACGCCTTCACGCTGCAGCCCCTCCCCAAGTCTGGAGGGGCTTCCGTGGGTCCCCAGTTTATTTCCCAGCCTTATCTCCCCCTTCAAGCCTTCATACCCTCTGGGCTCCCATCACTCCAAAGGTCCCTGTTCCCATCCCTGGTCTGTGAGTTCTGCCTCCAGAGATCATGTTTTTGGCTCATATGTTCCCCTCAACCTGGAATTCTTGTTGCCAGCCTCACGTGTTCTAGAACTTTCTTCCTTTATCAGGGAGCAGCCCACCTGTCCTCCCTGAGGGTGGCTCTCATGAACAGTCACTCAGGGTCCATGGTGTCCGGGGGGCAGGAGTGTCTCCGTATCCCTGTGGCACACAGGTTCTTGCAGTGGGGTAGGAGCAGGGCTGGGGGTGGCGTGTGTATGACAGAGTTTAAGGGCAGCCAACGCTGGCCAGGCACTCCCATCACCATCTTGAAACAAAGCACAGCCTGGGGACGTGTACACAGAGAGGGGGCACCAGCGGCATCACCTTTCAAGCAGATTAAGCCCCTTCTGGTGGTCTGCCCGCTGGCCACACCACCTCCCTCCTTCCCTTCCCCACCAGGCTCCAGCTGCTCTGGCCAAGCTTGGTCCCACTCAGGGATCTGGCCACCCAGAACCTTCCCAGGCCTGAGGTGTCGGCCCCATGAGGGTCTAGATCTAATCTGCTCTGGGTGCGGTCCAGGCATGAGGAATCTTCAGAGCTCCCAGGTGATTCTCCCATGCAGCCAGGTTTAGAACCTTGGCTCCAGGTAAGCTGGATTACCTGTCCTCCGTGCAAAACCCGGGACTCAGAGTTTAGCAAGTGTCCAGCAGCAGAGAATTGGGGTGGCTTTCCCGTGGAACCCAGTCCCAGGGGATGGTGGGGAGGGAGGGCAGCCCCATAAGCCTCAAGGCTAAAAGGAAGGCGACCCATCTTGGAAAGGGGGTTCGCCAACGGCCATGGGGGTCCTCTAAAAATAATTCAGGCTCTGCTCCAAGCCCTGGTTAAATGGGCGATGAGACCCCTAATTTCACTCTTCAGGTGAACTTCTCCCAAAGCCGTTGTTCCACACACTTATTTCCGGGCTTTGCTGGCAGAGAGCGTTCCCTGGGCAAAGCGGTTAAGGAGCTGGTGTTACCGGCCTTGAGCAGCCAACCCCACTCAGCGCCAGGGATGATCCTGCAACACCATTTTCACAAAGGCACGTGCAGATCGCCCCTGATTCTCTGGCCATAAAACTCTGCCTCCCAGATGCCGTGTTTTTCAGGAACTGGTTTCATGGAGCTGTGTTCTGAGAAAAGCTGCTGTCATCCTTCCTGCCAAGCCCAATTATTTTAAAAAAATCATTTCTTAAAACAATCTCCGGGCCAGTGCAAGTACAAGATCCAGCTTTGAACACTGAAACTGCCCCGTGAGCCTGCCGAGATGAAGTGGTTGAAACAGGTACCCACAGGTAATCAAGCAAGTTGAAACAGATTTGTTAACGCTCAGTTAGTGACATGTCGAAAGAAGTATGCTAAAAATGATGATTCCAGTTGCAGAAACATTGGATCTCTGTCCTTCCTCCTGACAGCAGTTAAATCCTAGGGCCAATCACCTTTTAAGGAGATTTCCAGCTGGTAACCAAATAATCACATCACTAGAAGGGTTAATATTTTTGACACATCCGCAGCTCTGAAGACTGAATATGGCAAAATAATATAAGTCCATAGAAAATTACCAGGGACGTGAAAAAAACTATTGAAAAAAGAAATACAGGCTGCTAACAGATGCATGGTCTGGGTTATGCTGTCATAACAAACATCCCCCAAATTTCAGGGGCTTAAAACTATAAAAGTTTATTTCTTGCTCATGCTACCTGTCAAGTGGAAAGCAGCAGGGTCTCTGCTCATTGTCAAGATCACTGGGGGAAAGGGTGGCAGAGGAAGGGTATAGAGACCCTGGCTCTCAGGATTGCATCCATGGGAAGTACAAGCCCTCCCTGAGCCCAGGAGGACAAACCCACCATGTGTGAACAACCCCACCATAGACCATCACCATGAAAAAAAATGCAAATCAGCGGCAACATGGATGGACCTAGAAATTATCATACTAAGTGAAGTCAGGCAGAACAAGACGAATATCATATGATATCACTTATATGTGGAATCTAAAAAAAACCCTACAGATCAACTTATTTACAAAACAGAAATAGACTCACAGACATAGAAAACAAACTTCTGGTTACCGAAGGGGAAGTGGGGAGGGATGAATTAGAAGTACGGGATTAACAGATGCACACCACTATACACAAAATAGATAAACAACAAGGATTTACTGTAACGCATAGGGAACTATATTTAGTATCTTGTAATAACCTAGAATGGAAAAAAAATCTGAAGCTGTACACCTGAAACTAACACAATATTATAAATCAACTATAGTTGAATAAATAAAATAAATTTTTTTAAAAAAATGCAAGTCAGAACAACAGGGAGACTTAACGCAATTGTTTGCCAAAGATTACAAAAACAAAAGCAAACGTGAACTAAAGCTTGCCGTTTCCCTTTCGGCAAACGCTCACCTTCTTTAGTGTACAGGGGTGTTTCATTCTCAATCAGGAGTTAGCAAACTACAGTTCCTGGATCAAATCGGCTGCTTGTTTTTGCACAGCTGTGAGTGAAGATGGTTAGTTAAATAATTTTTAATGCTTGAAAAACATTCAATTAAAAAAACATCAAAAGAAGAAGAATCGTTTGTGACACACGACAGCTACAGAGAATTCCCAGTTCAGTGTGCAGGGATGGGGACACTGGCACGCCCCTGCGTCTACAGCTCCTTCCAACAAAGGCAGAGTTGAGTAGTCAGGGACCACGTGTGGCCCACAAGATCGAAAATATGGATGTTTGGGGCATATGCTCCAGGATCCCAGCAGAACTGGGGGTGGATCCAGAGACGGGTCTTGCAAACTTGTAGGTGATTCAAGAGTGCAGCCAAGTGTAAAGGGCAGGTTCCAAGGCAGCGCCTCCCACCCACTCATGGCGCACCTGAGCACTGCGGTTGGGTCCCATCTGCAAGGGGGGCAGGGGCTTTGTAGAACCTTGTGGGTATGGGGGTTGCAAGGTTTGCATTTAGCTGTGCCCCACTCCTGCTGAGAAGCTGTGCTCAAACACAGCTTGAAGAAGCCTGGCCAGTAGACTGCTGCCTGCCTGTCTTCCCAGGCTTATCCCTTGCAGGAGGTCTTAGCCATACTACTGTCCCCAGGGATACTTTGAGACATCACCTTGTGCAGGGATGTTGTCCCGCTGCTATGCCTGCAGGCACCATCAAGTCAATCTTGACAAGAAACTCCTCTTCTTTTTCACAAGTAGCTGTAGTCCAGCATCTCCCAAGCAGCTTGTCTGTTTTATCCTGCATGTCTCGTTGACTGAATGGCAGAATGGTCTTCCCTTTTTGCATTGGCTGCCGGGGAGCTCAGAATCAAATTTGCCACTGTAGCCAGCAGCACATACAGAGGACCTCATGACATATATCTTGACCACTAACCCTACCTCTGTTTTGTCTTATGTGTCTCCCCCGTGTTTTCCTCACCGACTAAAAGTGACATAGTATTGTGCCCGCTCTGGTCCCGCCCGTCAGCTACCCGCAGGCTGGCCACTTCCCGTGCATAGTCAGCGGAACTGCATTTCCCACTGGCTGTGGCCTGCCTGGTCTCCCTGGCCTCCCAGACTCCTCAGTCTCTATACATCTCAGGCTCCACACTGCTTCCAGCCCTCGAGCCCCTCCTCCAGGAACCATCCTCGTTGCCACTAAAAGTTCTCAGGGTCACACAGATGACGTGGTTTGTGGCTCTGTGGCTGCTGTGCACACCTCTTTCCTACCCTAGATGGTGAGGTCCTGGATAGCAGCAGCTCACTGCAGTTTCTGTGCACCTGCCCGGGCCCCCAGCTCAGGACTTACCTGACCTCGGGGGCCCCAAGGGCAGTCTGCAGGGCCTGCTCCCAGGCTCCGGAGTGGTTGAGACGCTGCGTCCCCTAAAGTTCTGCTCTGTCCTGGGGTAGGGCCTGTGGACGGTCTGGGCATCTCAGGATTGAAGGGGCTCCTGGAGGCGTGAGTCACACCAGTGTCCACAGGGCCACCATGAGGGCATCTCTGGTACGTGTTCTGAGTCAGTCTGGCTCACACCTGTGTTACCGACCAGGGCTCTTGGCCCCCTTAATCAATAGAAATGGATCAGAGGCCAGACAAGAGATTCAGGCAAGGCTGTACTGGGGCCCCCGGTGCAGCAGGAGGGAGTGAGAACAAGTAACAGGTTCCCTCGCTCACTTCCCGAGGGGGGCAGCTGGTTCCTTCTATGGGGGACGGGTAGGGGTGTGTCCAGGGGCGACTTAGGGGGTTCGCCCAGCCCTCTGGTGGTGCTGTGTGCAGCGGGCACGCGCAGTGCCCTGCTTGGCTAACGACACCCTGAGTGGCAGTCGGGTTTTTGGTCTTTTTGTATCTTCTTGTCCATAATGTGCCCCAACTGCGCATGCTCGCAGTTATTTTTAGTCCCTTATAGTTTCTTTGTATTTTGTTGCTCAAGGAGACGTTTGTCCAGGTGCCAGCACGGCAGCACCACAGCCAAGGGTCCCAGGTCCCTGCCTGTCTCACCGAGGCCCCACCACTTAGGAGCTGTGTGACTCTGGACAACCCCCTTCCCCTCCTTGAGCCCCCCTTTTCTCCTAAGCAGGATAGGTAAGAAGAGCACATCCCCTCTCAGAGAAGGAAAGAGACAGGGCATAAAAAGCACCACGAACCGGGCATCGCACAGCAAGCCCTCAGGAGACACCAGCTCCTGTTATCCCCAGGGGTCCCTGGGGGCAGCAGCCCATCCTCTGCTCCTTTAGAGGCTGGCCAGGCAGAGGCCCCTGGGGGACCCACACTCTGGGAGCCAGGTGAGAGGGAGCCGGCAGCCACAGATCGAGACATGAGCAGAAACAGGATCTGGAACCAGAGGCGAGCCACGGATTCCCGTTGGGCCCCTGCTTGCCCACCTGCCCAGTGGGGCTGCAGCGGGACTCACCTTGCAGGGTGCGGAAGCTGAGCTGGGAAGGCACAGGTGACGCCTGTGTCATGTGCCCGCCCGAAAGGCGGCCGATGTGATGTGTAATGACGGGGTGTGGGGTCGCTCTGCGATTTCAGACTTCCCTCTCCCAGGCCCTCGTTCTACTCACCCCGTGGCCGGTGGGTTTCCAAGATCCTCCGGCCCAGCCTCCTCTTGGAGGACCCCAGCCTGGCGATTCAGAAGCCAGAGTGGACCCATTTCCTCTGCTCCAACTGGAGATGCGGGCTGGCCTGGCCCTGCGCTGTCAGCTGCTGGGACAGCTGGCTCCAGAGGGTGTTGCCGTGGAAACCCAGACTGATGTTCTCCTAAACAGCTGAATTATTTGTGGTTTCTCTGCCTAGTGTCCCAGCTGAGCAGGCCAGCACGGTGGCTGGGGGGTGATGGTGGAGGCTAAGAGCAGCCTCTGGGAGGGAGCCCCCTTCTGGGGCCCTCAGGCCTGCCTTGGCCTCTCCGCAGGGAAATGATCCAAAGACACTGAGATTTTGGGAGAGGGAGGAAGGGTGTGATGGGAAAAAATGTGCTGAGGTCATCAGGTTTGCTTCCAAAAGCGCTTCTGTGGGAGGGTCTGGGGCCAACATACTCCTCTGGGGTTGCTGGGGGAGGCTTCCCTTTGCCGACGGTGCCCACTCCCAGCTCTGTCGCTGGCGCTCAGTGCCCTGAGGGAGCCCTGGGCCCATGTGCAGGACACAGAGCTGAGGCTGATTTTCTTAGCTCATCCCAGCTCTGCCTCCGATTCGCTGTGTGACCAACAGCTCCCAATGCTTCTCAGAGCCTCGGTTTGCTTATCTGTGAAATGGGGACAGCATTTCTTGCGCAGCTTGGGATCGGGTGAGAAGGTCTGAGCTAGGGGGTCCTGAAAGCCAGAACAGCTGCCCCCTCTGAGGGGCGAGGGATTTTCCCACAATGGACCAGGCCTTTTGGGGATAAAGAGGGCTGTGCAGCATCTCCACTGCTTTGCTTTTAAGTTCGGAAAGTAACTGAAACCAGACTTATTAAGACCTGGACACCTTGCACCATAGACAGTTGAGCAGAGCCTGCAAAGGGCATGGCCACTGGGAGTGAGTCAGACGGTGAATCTCCTGGGGGGAGGGCGCCCACACTGCCGGCTTGGAAGCCTCCCTGGCCCCTGAGCAACCAGGGTGGCCACAGTGGGCTGGAAGCCAGACCCCATATTCGTCTCATCCGCATGAATGCGGGAGTGGTGGATGGCTGACTGGCACGTGTAGAGACGGGCTTCTCAGCTGCACCATCTCTTAGAAGCCCTTCCAGCAGGGAGAGAGAACGAGGCCTTAAATGGCAGGAAACTAACCTCACATTCTAGCCAGGAGAGCAAATAAAGCACACGTGGCACCCCTGCAACCCCCCCCCCCCCCCCGGCAGATATCACTAATTTATCACAGCGCTCGTCCCTGCAGATTCTAGACTCCCTTCTCAAATCACCCTCAGCCCAGGATGCCTGGCTAACACCCATCGACCAGGTTTGCTCGTGAGATAATCCTATTGGCCGTCCCCGAGCTGGACGCTGCATGAGGTCCCTTCGGCATCACTGTGCACAGATGACACCGGCCTCTAGGGTGTGGGGCTGGCATCGCCCCAGGTGCCTGCTGTGATTGCCGTGTAGGTTGTCCATGCTCTGAATTTCCCCCTGGGGCTGAGCGTCCCTCTGCTTCCCCAGGGAGCTGAATTTGCTGATGAGTCAGTGCAGAGCAGACTTTCTCAAACCCTGCGGAGCCTGCAAATCGCCTGGGGAGTCTTGTTACATTCTGAGTTAGCAGGTTTGGGTCTAGCAAGGGTCCCACCTTTCTAACCAGGTGCCCGGCCATGCCAATGCTGCCAGGTGGAGCAGAGAGGATGCAGATAACACTCAAATAATGCAACAGAGTCAGAGAACGGAAAGAAAGAATGCAAGAAGGCAGAGGCTGCGTCCAAGACTCAAATTTTGATTTGACGCAAGCATTTGGGAGATGCTCTTCCGTGCTCTGCTGGAAGAGGGATCTGTAGAGAGCCAAGGCCCCTTCTTTACCTCCCCAGGAGCCTTTGCTCCTTCCCTGCATTTTTTGACTCCAGTTGGTGCAGGGGAGAGGAATGGAGGGTGTGGTTTGGACCCCCAGAAAGCATCCATCCCCTTCCCACGACTTGGGGAGGGTCGGGCCAGTTGAGGGTTGGCCTTCAACTCCAGGTGGCCTTTCTTGGTGTGCCTCCTGCCCCGGGTAGGAACTGGATTTCTCCTGCAGCTATACCAGGCTCTTGATTCTGAGGACCACTTCCCTTTTCCGATGCAAGAACAGTGACTTGGGGTGTAGAACCTGTTGCAAAACCATTGTTCTAGTTCCTATGGTTGTATAACCAATGAACCCACACTTAGCTCACCATTTGTTAGGCGCATGGGGTCTGTGGGTCAGGAATTTGGACAGGGCATAGCAGGGAAGGCTCACTCACTCACACTTCAGGCAGTTAATGTGGGGCTGTCGGCCAGAACACCCACGTGTGGTCTCTTCACATGCCTCAGGCTTCCTCCCAACATGGTGAGTGGATTCCACGGGTGAGCACTGGAGGGGACAGATTGAGGTGGAAGCCGTGTGGTTTTTATGACCTGAACTTAGAGGTTACACAGCCTCACTACTGCCGCAGTCTATTCAAGACAGTCACAGTTTCAAGGGGAAATGGACTCTGCCTCGTGATGGGGAATGGCAGGGTTCTGGAAGAAGAGGTGGGCTTGGAAGTATTGCTGTGGCCATTTTGGGAAAATATGATATGCCACAGGCAGCCCTCTGGCCTCAACAATTGACATCCCTCCCACATGCAAAGTATCCTCCTCATTTCACCTGTGATGTCCGCCTCCCCCCAACTCTCACTCCATCACAGCATCAGGCTCAAGGTTCAGGATCCTGTGCTCACCATCCTCTCCAGGTGAACAATGCTACTCGGATGTAGTTTCCTGGACACAGCTCCTCCGTACAACTCCACAAGGAGCAACCAGGATCTGGAGAGTTATCTGGTCCTCACACCCAAAGAGAGGAGTGGGACAGGCAGAGGAGAGCGGCATAGAACTCCCAACTGACAACAGGGAAAGATGGGAGCCATCGGTCCATAGCAATTCTGAGATCCAGCCGGAGCACATGTTGTCTGTTTGGGGGTCAGTCCCGCTGCCTGGGGATGCATCACTGTGGCTTTAGGCTCTGTTCTCTGAGTCCACCATCCTCTTCCATGGAAAGCAATTGTGTCCTTTTCTCAGCTCACCTCTTGCCCATAGAAGTTTGGGGGTCCAAAGACCTCTTTTTGTTTTGTTCTGTCTCTGTTAGTCTGAGTTGATACAATTCTTTTAAAACTTTGTGGGTTTTTTAATGAATCAACTTACAACCCATTCTGTTAGACAAGATAAGGCGAGACAAATCTCTTCCAGATAAGCTCTTTTCGGGCTTCCCTGGTGGCACAGTGGTTGAGGGTCCGCCTGCTGATGCAGGGGACGCAGGTTCGTGCCCCGGTCCGGGAAGATCCCGCATGCCGCGGAGCGGCTGGGCCCGTGAGCCATGGCCGCTGAGCCTGTGTGTCTGGAGCCTGTGCTCCGCAGCAGGAGAGGCCACAGCAGTGAGAGGCCCGCGTACAGCAAACAAAAAAACAAACAAAAAAAGATAAGCTCTTTTCTACCCCAAGCTTCCTCTGGCACTGCCATGGGAAATCTCTCTGAAGATTGATGAATAATGTTTTATGTCATGGCGTGGACTTGTGAGTGACGCACTTAAGAGCCTTAGAGCCCCTCTTGGTTGTTACACAGCTCTCTGGGGCACCAGCTTAGACCTTTTGAGATCTGAACAAAGGCTCTTGTAACTCCAGCCTGAATTTGATCTTAGCTCTAGAGCCTTTTCTTAATCTGGGAATATCAGAGACGTTGGTGATGAGAAATGGTTTGATATTCAAATCCAGCAAGTCTTGCTTCCTCTATACTTAGCAGTCCTTTCTCTAGCTGGTCTCTATTCTCTTACTTTTATCACAGGCAGCAAGAGGAAGACCAGCAGCATTGTTAACCCTTTGTCTAGAGAGTTGACAATGACATAGAGGTAAGGTCTCCACTTTTTATAACTCTGCCTCCCAGGTGGGCTGCAGTCTCAGAGCAGTGTGGCATGGTGGCTAAGATGCTGAGAGGACCCTCACCTTTTTGGCTGGAGGAACAAGTGGAAGGAGCCCAGGCAGCCATGCCTGCCATTGAAGAGAATCCAGAGTGGGGGTGAGGTGCAGAAGAATTCTATGAATGAAAACACACAAATCTCATGCCTACCCAGACCACACGAACAGAGGAAAGAGAACAGCAGAGCAAAGGCTTAAAGACTTGAACAGAAATTGTAATCATCATCCACAGGAGGCAAGAAAGAGCTTACAGTGTGAGTCTAACCAGGTTAACCGCCAGCTTCAAAAAACAATCAGCATTCTTCCATGGAATGTAACAAAACCCAGAGTCAATACAACACAATATTTACAATGTCTAGAATATAACTCAAAATTACTTGACACACGAAGAACCAGGAAAAGGTGACCCATTAATAGTCAATAGATGCCAACCCCCAAATGCTGGAATTACCAGACAAAAAATTCAGAGCGCTGTTGTAATTATGGTCAATGAGGTGAAGGAAAAAACTGATTGAAAAACTTATAAACCTCAGTGGAGAAGTAAGAAATATAAAAGTGAACAAAAAGGAAATTTTAGAAGTGACATATGGAATACTAAAAAGTATTCGAATAGTCCAAAAAAAGGCAGAAAGGGGGAAATGAAAGAATAAAAAATAGAGGGTACAAATAGAAAGCAAACGCTAACGTGATAGACCATTTCAATAATTACACTAAATATTAATAGTACAAACATTTTAATTAAAAGGAGTTGTCTGAATAGAAAAATAAGGCTCAATGTTATGCTCAACTCTAAGCCCATAAGAAATGAACTTTAAACATAAGCACAGAATGAAAGAAGGCTAGAGTGACTATATTACTATCAGGTAAAACAGACCTCAAGATAAAGAGTGATAATTGCGATAAAAAGGGATGTTGTATGATAACAAACAGGATAAGTCACAACACTTTAAAATACATCTCCACCTACTAGTAGAACCTCAAAATGCATGAACAAAGATTGGCAAAATTAAAAGGGGAAATAACTGGACAATCATAGTAAAGTATTCAACTTTCCCTCTCTCTATAATTGATAGAACTAGACCCCCATCTCCCCCCCCAAAACCCCCCAAATAAATATATAGGAGATTTTAAAAATCTCCACCCTGACCTATAAATTGATATTTACAGAAAATGCTTTCAACAGTTACAGAATAAATTCTTTTCCAGTGCCATTGTACGTTCACCAAGATAGACCATATGCTGGTCCATAAGATATGTCTCAATAAAGTTAAAAGTTTTGAAATCCTCAATAATAATAAAAACATATTCAAATGTGTGGGAAGCAGCTAAAGTAATGCTTAAGTGGAAACTTATACCTTTAAATGCTTATATTAGAGAAGAAAGGTCTAAAATCAATGACCTAAAGTTCCTCCATATAAGACGCAAGAGGGAAGAGATATGGAAACATACGTACATGTATAACTGATTCACTTTGTTGTAAAGCAGAAACTAACACACCCTTGTAAAGCAATGATACCCCAATAAAGATGTTAAAAAAAAAAAAAGAGTTCCTCCATATAAAGCTAGAGAAGGAAGGGCAAAGTAAACCCAAGGTAAGCAAATGGAAGGAAGTAATAAAGATAAAAGCAGAAACCAGTGAAACACACGGCAGAGAGATAATAGACGACATAGAGAGAGCTAAAGTCTATTTCTTTGAAAAGATTAACAAAACTGATCAAGAAAAAAGAGAATGCATATCACAAACATGAAGACTGAAAAGAGGGGCTATCACTACAGATCCTACAGACATCACAAGGATAATATAAAATATTATGAACAACTTTACACCAAAAAGTTTGCCAACTTTGATAGAACTGAAAAATTCCTTTAAAAATATAACTTATCAAAACTGACATAAGGGCTTCCCTGGTGGCGCAGTGGTTGAGAGTCCGCCGGCCGATGCAGGGGACACGGGTTCGTGCCCCGGTCCGGGAAGATCCCACATGCCACGGAGCGGCTGGGCCCATGAGCCATGGCCACTGAGCCTGCGCGTCTGGAGCCTGTGCTCCGCAACGGGAGAGGCCACAACAGTGAGAGGCCCGCGTACCGCAAAAAAAAAAACTGACATAAGAAGAAACAGAAAATCTGAAGAACCCTACATCCATTTTTAAAAATAGAATTTATTATCAAAACCCTTCTGCATTAGTTTCTTATTGCTGTTGTAACAAATTACCATAAACTTAGTGGCTTAAAACAACATAAATTTATTCTCTTACGTTTCTGGAGTTCCGAAATGTAAAATCAGGGTATCAGCAGTGCTGTGTTCCTTCTGGAGGCTTCAGAGGAGAATGTTTCCTCTTCTTTTTTCAGCTTCTAGAGCCCACCTGTGTTGCCCCTTCCTTGCACGGCTCCAGCTTCTGGGTTTTGTCATCAAATCTCCTACTAGTCATTCTGATCCTCCTGCCTCCCACTTATAAGGCCTTTTTTAATTAAACTGTGCTTGGGTGGTGAGTGCAGGGTAATCTCCATATCTCAAGATTCTTAACCTTAATCCCACCTGCAAAGTCCCTTTTACTATGTAAATTCGCATTCACAGGTTGTGGGCATTAGGACTTGAGCATTTTGGGGAATCACTCATCTGCCCACCGCAGTGATGATCATTGGTTCTGTGGGTCAAGTATTCCAACAGGGCACAGTGGTGATGGCTTACTTTTACACCATCATATGTGAGACCTCAGCTGGAAGACTCAAAGACTGGGGCTGAAATGAGCAGGAAGTGCACACACGTACTTGTCTAGTAGCTGTTGCTGGCTCAGCTGAGAGTTTTCTGAGGCTGTCAGTGCAGCACCCACATTCAGCCTCTCATGTGGCCTGTGCTTCCTTACAAAATGGTGGCCAGGTCCCAAAGGTGATGGTTCTCACAGAGAAAGAACTAGGAGGAAGATGTATCACTGCTCGTGATCTAGCCTTGGAAGTCAGGCGGCTTCACATCTGCCACATTCTGTTCAGCAAGGCGATCACAGAAATCCCACCCACTTTCAAGGGAGGGGAAAACAGACCTTACCTCTTAGTGGAGCGTGGATGAGCACATGGGGCCGGAAATATCAGAGTGGCCGTATTTGGAAAACCCCATCTACCAGTGCCTTTTAATGATTAAGATTAGGACTTGCTGCTCTTTTGTGAGAACTTAGTATGTTCCAGGGATCCCGGGATTGTGTGGAGTGGGCTGCCACCCCACAGCACAGGGCCACCTTGTGGTGACCAGCATCAGGGGTCCACCCACCAGCATTTCCCTCCTGTAAACTGTCCTGATTTGGGTTCATGCAGTTCACAAGTGAGACACAGCAGACCATCCCATCCTGTTTTCACGGGTGGACCTTCTGCCAGTGCCTGGTCCAGGAAGGAACTGAGGAAGCCGCAGTCCAATGACCAACCAGCTTGGTATAGACCAGTGAGATACAAGATAAAAGTTCATGGAGATTTGGGGGAGAAAACCTTCCCTATCTCTTAATTGAGAGCCTTGGGAGGAGACAGCTCCCCTCTCTCCTCCTGGAGGTTCCATGTGCAGATTTGGGGCACGGTGAGCTGTAGCCACTTTGCACCCAGGCTAACAGCAAAATCATAGGGCATAGTCAGGACTCCTCTGGAGGGGCAGGTGGGGTGCCCTGGGCTACGCTGACCCTGCCAGGCCCTGGGCTCTAGTTTCAGCACATTTCTTGATTGTTTAGGCCACTTAGAAACAGCCTTTATGTGACGTAGAGCTGCGGGGACTCTTCCTGACATCGAGTATTTTCCCTTTTTGCAGCTGAGCGTAACGAGGCTTAGAGAGCTGAAGGCCACGCTTACCAAGTTTTCAAGATGCCCTGGAGAGCCTGCTGAAATGCAGCTCCTGGCTCAGGAGGTCTCGGGTGGAGCCTCGGACCCTAGGAAGCCCCTGCGGTGTGGATGCTGCTGGCTCCGAGGACCACCCTGGAGTAACAAGAGGGTCCAGGATGTGACCGAGGCCACACAGCTAGGAGTGACAGGTTTTAAACCAAGGTCTGCCTGCAGTCAAAGCCCATCTTCTCTTCACCGCACCCTCGGAGCAGTCCTTCTGTGTTCACACGTCAGCCTGCGTGACGCGGGCAGACTTGGGTCGGCTGGGAGGGAGGCCCGGGACGCCTGCCTCCTGGTCCCCAAGGGGTGCTGGGGCCATCTTATCCCCAGAGGACACTGCCTGCCCTCAAATTTCCTGACACCTTGGTTCGTTTTGTGCTCAGTCCAAGCTGATGGGTATTCCAGGCTCTGCTTTTCCCCTGGGCGGCTGAATCCTGAAGGCTTGACCCCCAAATTCTCTTTTCATGCAAATCACCGGGGGCTTTGTAAAAATGCAGATTTCCCCTTGCAGTGAGGGTGGGGCAAGGGAACCAGTCTGGTCATAAGCATGTCAGGAGTTTCTTGATCAGACAGGCTTGGGGATTTGGGACTTTGGGGGTATGGGTGCATGTTCATTTTTGCCTAGGACGTGCGGCTATTTCTTTGTGTTATGGCCAATATACCTTTATGTTCAACCCTCAGAACAAGCCTCGAGGTGGGTGGGACTATGATTCCTAAATGACAAGATAGGAAACCGAGGCAGGTCCCACGCTGGAAAAGGTGCTGGAATTGCGCCTCAGGTCTCTGGCCCCGGAGCCTGGACTGACCTGGCTTCTTCGCAAGGCACTCAGAGTAACAGACACGGACGCTCCAGCATTCCTGAGCTCCCGGCCCGGCCATCAGGGCAAGCATCCCGTTTGTGTAACACGGGCCTAACCTCAGCGGTAGAGAACCAGTGTTGATTTCGGCTCTGGTCTCTGTGTAGAGGGATCCAACACTGACATCCTTGCTTTTCTCCCAAGTCAATGGTCTCAAAGGAGAGGTGGCAGTGGGTCTGAGCAATTGTCCCGCCCAGGTGGTACCCATGGGCTTCCGGCGATCTCCCGGCATTCATCCCTACGGACTTGGGATGACAGACAAGGCTTCTGAGACCCCGGCTCTGATGACTTTTTTTTCCCTTCCCAGCAACGATCCAGGCAGTTTGCATGTGTGTCTGGCTCTGTGGTCTGCTCACACCGGCTTCCTCTCCTGGGAAAGTGCAGGGATGGTGTCTGTCTTGTCACCAGACACTGCCGGGGGCTGACGCCCGGGACACGGCCTCCTCCAATGCTCTCTGCTGGGGCACCTGTCGACAGGACCCCAGGAACACTGATGTCCCTTGAGCTGGTATCTCATGGCAGCTTGTCTGCACACCAAGCCCCATGGGCTGCGCTTGAAGATGACATGGGGGCACCCATCCTGCTCTGAACGCGCCTATGCATGGGGCTCACCCTTTTTTCCTGAGTTAGTCAATTTCCAAACTGCGGTAAGGTGTTGTTTCCAGGTGGGGCATGTGACCCAGGGCCAGCAGCAGCTGGGGCACCACCTGGGAGCTCATGGCAATGCCAGGCCCTGCACCACACCCACTGCATCGGAACTTCCGTGTTCAAGGGTCCCCAGGTAATTCAAGTTGGAGCAGCGCTGTGTCAACTGGGGCCAGCCCCGTAAAGCGCCAACGGAGTTACGGGGTCCTTACTTCATGGGACTGTGACATCTCAAATGCCAAAGGTTAACGCCACTAATTCACGCTTCGCTCATGAAGGACCGAGGATCCTTCAGCCCAGGGAGGGCTGAATTTCTTTTGCTCTATTAATGAAAATCTGCTCAGCAAATCAATAGTGTTTAGACTGCAAAGATCATTAACTCAGAGAATGCATTTTCATAGGATTGAGAAGCACAGTTTATATGTAAATAATGTCCCCCGTTACAAAGGAAGGCAAACTTGGTGTGTCTCAGCAGGTGCTTTGCCTGATTGCAGAGACCTTTGCCCCAGGTGGGACTGAGTGCACGTGTGGACGTGCGTATATGTGAGCATGTGTGTGCACGTGTGCGCGCGTGTGTGTGTGTGTGTGTGTGTGTGTGTATAGCTTCTGAAGGGCTGTTGGGCAAGCTAGGAAGGAGAGCTGAGGCACCTCATCCGTCTGATTTCGGGACTCCAGGTAGGGGACTTTCATGCAGCAAGCAGGGGACAGACAGGTCCAGAGGACCTCCAGAATCAGGTAAGACTTCAAACCTAATTCTGTGATACCAGATGAAACAGGCACCCTTGGGGGCAGACACAGACTGGGAGGGTCCCCTTGAGGGTCTCCCAGATCTGCTGGCCCTGTTGGCATTGCTGGGCCCCGCTGTGGGCCAGCTCTGGTGTTCCAGGCTAGCTGGGGCAGAGGACCAGATAGGCACATGGACCAGAGAGGCATGCAAACTGGACCCAAGCCCAACCAGAGAGTCCGTTCTTTCCAAATCCAGGAGTGAGTGATGTCAGGGGGCAGAGAGAAAGGCCAAGAGATGAGCCGGCCAGGGATATCCAGGCACGGAGCTGGAGGGGAGACCCAGGCAGGAAGGGAGAGGGCCTGGGGGGTATTTGCTCTGAGCAGGCTGGGCTGCCAGGAGGAGCAGGCAGTGCCCAGGCTGTGATACACATCCCAGCAGCAGCAGTGGCTTGTCTCACATCCAGCTCCCTGGACCCCCCTCCCTTCTCCACTCCCTCGCTGTGCTCTCTGGGGAGGAGGGCGGCCCACCCACTGAGGCTGAGAGTTCATTAGGGGTGGGATGGCTCCTGGGGGAGGGGCTCAGCACCCCTGAGTCAGTGCCCTCCTGCCTTCAGAGCCTGTGGTTGGCAGCTGGCAGCCTGACTGCCTCCTTCTCCTCTCTCTGTGTTGATTGTGTTTCTCCCTCTTTGTAGTCCTTTCTTGTAGCAAATATTTCCTGAATGTCTAATGGGGCTCAGGTATTTCGATGAACACTGGAGATTCCTTAAGTCAGTAAGACAGTCACAGACTCGCCCTCCACATCTTTCAGCCTCGTCGGGGAGATAGACAGGGAATCCATCAGTCACAGTTCAGTGAGTCAGGACTAAGTGCCTGAGCTTTCAAAGCCCAGCAGAGAGGACCTTGAACCCAGACTTTGGGGCTTTGTGAGGGCTTCCGGGAGGAGGCGGTACTGAGGCCACCCTCAAAGAACATGCTCTATAAGGAGGCGATTAGGTGATTCCAAAATAACCTAGGACGTGCCCATCGCTGGCAGAGGGTGCCAGAGGAAACAGGCTGGTGGGAAATTTAAGGCCACGTTCAGAGTCATCTGGGCAGGGAGGGGGCTGCGTCTACAGGAGAAGGTGACCTGAGTAGCCACAGACCATAACCCAGGCCACCCCAGAGGGGCAAGGAGAAGTGCTAAGGGAGACTGGCTGCAGCAGAGAGCTCCACGTGGCCGGGGCTCCACACAGCCTCCCTCTTGGGGGACCTGCTCTCGTTCCCCTCAGGCAGGTGGCGCTGGGGACAACCTGCTTTTGGCTTTAAACTCAGCTTTCAGCTCTGCCCCCTGCCCAGATGTTGGCATTCCTGCAACAGTGGGCGGGGCCCTCTGCCTCTGGCCTTCCCTGTGGGACCCCTCAATCAGGGGAGCTGCTGGGAAGAAGGAGCCTCAGCCCCTAAGGCCTCTGTGACTTTGGGGTGGCCTGACCCTGGTTTATCTGGAAGGATTATAAATGATGTGCCTTTGACTTTCACTGATGGCCATACCGCAAAGGGGCACATTTGCATGCAGGTAACAGGAACCACACCACAGCAGCTTAAGCAGGTGGTTTCTTTGTCTTCCAGGGGCTGGCGGTTCAGGGCAGGTGTGACAGCTCCTCCCGGCCGCCATTGGTCCAGGTTCTCTCCGCCTTCCTGCCTCACCATCCTTGGCGTGGTGTAGCTTTTATCCTCATAGTGGCAACATGGCTGCTGTGCGTCTGGGTGTAATTTCAGCTTTCCTTGCAGGAAGAACAGTGTGGAAGGAGTAAGGAGCAGTGTCTAGATGAGGCAAGCAAACCTTTCCCTGGGAACCCCTGGCAGCTTTTGGCTTTTCATTGGCCAAAGCTGGGGCTCGTGGCCACCCCGACAGCAAGGGAAGCTGGGAAGTAGAACATTTTAGTTGTTCGCCATCCTGAACAAAAGCTCTGTTCTGTTAGCAGAGAGAGGAACATTGGGGAGCTGATCAGTCATACTGATTGTGGTAGGTAATGAGCAGACAGTGACTTTGAACCTGACACAGAAAATGTCTTCAAAACCCCCTTTAAATAGTTCCCTTTCCCTCAAAGTTGCTCCCCGTGGAATAGCTCCCCACCCGCTTCCCCACCTCTCTCCGTCCCCCCGAAGCCCTGCCAGCCTCCATGGCTGCCTCGATGTCTTGCTTTCCTTCCTGGCCACGTGTAAGGGGCTCGGCCCAGCGTCTGGCGCACGGCATCATTCCGTACATGCAGTGTCTGTTATTATTACTGTTGTTGTTGTTGTTGGGGGTTTGGGGTTGTGCGAGGGGCTGAGGCTGGCAGGGGCTGGGGCTGCAGACGAGGCTGGTCAGTCCTCCACTGAGAAGAGTTTGTGGCCGGAGATGGGCCCGGGGCCGCCTGGAGGTGGGGCAGAGAATGGCAGTGTGGCCCTCTTCTGTAGCCTCGCGGGCTGGACCTCTGGATAGCTGCTGCCTCTCGGGGTGGGCCAGCCCCCTTGTCTGCTTGAGAAACAGGCTTTCTAGACTGCCGGCTGAGCTGTAGCAGAGGGTTTCCAAATTTACTTTTGTTTAGTTTCTTCCTTTCTTCTCTCAAAAAAAAAAAAAAAAAAAAGGAAATGCCCTAAAAAAATTCAGTCTGGTGCTGCCTGGCTGGCTTCCTTCCTTGCTTCCTTCCTTCTTCCCTCCCTCCCTCCCTCCTTACTGTCTATCCACACATTCTCCATCTGTCTGTCTGTCCATCCACCCGTCTCAGTCTATCTGTCCATCTGCCCCTTCCTTCCTTCTTTCCTCCTCCGCTTGCCTCCTGCTGGGCTGTGAGTACTGGGTTTCTGGGCTTCCCCCAGGCAGCCCTGGGTCACAGTAATCCCCCTGCTACGGTAGCGCACGAGCTGGGGTCCAGCCTGAACAGCTGTCCCCTGGACAGAGGGCCCCAAATGCACCCTGGCTGGCAGCCGGAGCATTGCCCGGAGCGGGCAGCCTGTCCCTCCCAGAGGTAAGGCAATGCCACCCTGGCCGGCCCTGCCCAGCCGTCTTCAGAAGCACTGATGGGGGCCTTCCAGGGACACCGTTTTCCCCCAAATGCCATGTAACGATCCCACTTCCATGAGCAACCGCTACGTCATATCCTCACAAATTGTCCAGCCCCAAACAGAGCCTGTCTTATCTGGTTTCATCTCAGTCCTGGAGAGGCCTGTCAACTCCTGGCATCAGCAGATCCATCAGGAAATCACCTATTGTGCCTAAAATTCGCCATCAGAGGCCTGTGCGGAGCAGCAGGAAGCAACGGCCGGGATGCCTGGAGATGTGGTACACAGCGCAGCCTCACTGCCTGGCCGGGGGCTGCATCCCCACAGCTCCGACCACAGGGCTCGTTTCCAGGAGGCAGTGGCCACGAACAACCTTGCCAGCCCAAGCTTTTATCTCATGCCCTGCATCACTCAGTGATCCCAGGGGAGCCCAAGTGGAAGTCCCCTCTCATGTCCCCAGGCTAGCCCCAAGGCCCCCAGGACTCGTCCTGGCCAGCTGCAGTGGACATTCACCCGAGGGCCTTGGGTTTGCAGAGTGGACGGGCGTGCCCAGGCCGGGAGGGGTGGCCTGGCCCTGGATCAGGTGCCCCATTGGCCACAAAGCCAGGCATACTCTACAACCGGCCAGAGCAGATATGGGACTGAAACATGTGGCTTGCTTGCCAGGGAAGAGAAGCCCAGGCGGGCCCTGCATGGGACGGGGGCGGGGGAAGGATGGGCTCCCGTGGCCCCTCTGGCCATACTTCAAAACACTCCTGCACCTTCACCTGCCCATCCTCCCATGGCGGGGCTAAGCGCGGCTCACCCTGAGTCTTGGAGCGGAAAAAAATAAATAAATGAGCCTGAAAAAGGACCCGATCGGTTGCCAAAAATGAAGATAACATGGGAGGAAGTTTATTTGGATGAGGAAATCCCTAAATGCTGTTGAAACTATGCTTGGAATTGCTAATTAGCGCTTGGGGGGCTTTGAAGGAAGTGCTGTCTCCCCGTGTGGCCCCTCCCCTGCCAGGTCCCCCTGCACTTAGCACTTATCTGCAGGAAACGGGCTCCAGCTTCTGAATCCGCAGGGCGCTGCCGAGAGCGGCCGTGACTCATGCCCGGGCAGACAGACAATTCTCACAGGGAGGACGGCCTTCCCAGGGCAGTGGCCACAGGCTCCCAGAGCAGTGCAAGAGAAAGTTCTGGGAGGTTCGCCTGTGTCATGGCAGAGGGAGCTGTCCCTGGGGTGCCCACCTGCTAGTCCCAACACATCCAGATTCTGCCCTGACTCAAGCTCCAAAAATGTACGTCCTTCACCCAGTGAAGGGGACAGGAGCCCCGGGGAAGCGAGGGCCCTGTGACGCTTGGCTGTGGCCTGACCCAGGAGCATGGGGCCAGCTGCTGTTTCCAGATGCTCCATCCGCCTTGGAAACGTACATTTTCCTGCAGGGCCCGTGGCGGAGCCCTGGACACAGGAAGAAAGACCTATTTTTGGAGACGAGCTGTAGGAGCTGAGGCTCAGATGACCCCATGCCGTCCTGCCCTCTGACTCGGGCAGGAAAAGCTGTCAGAAACACCTGACCTGGAGGCATGCGGAATTCTGCCTCTGTTGGCAGGCGGGACTGGGAGCAGAGAGGCTGCCCCAGCACCGCGTTGGCCTGGGAGCGGACAGCAGGCCATCGCTGTGGCCAGACCATGGAGTCGCCTTGCGTTAGCTCAGGCCTCAGGGCATTTCCTCTGCTGCCTTCGATGAACAGGCCCTGCTGTGCCAGGAGCTTTACGCTGAACTGAGCGGGTCACGTGACAGCCCCGTTCTTCCCGAAAGCCACAAGCCCAGTTTGTGCTGGGGACAGACCATCTCCCAATGCCCACAGTGACACACAAGGCCCCCCCTGGGGCCATGGCCCAGGCCTTTCAGTGCCCAAGAAAAGGACACGGGCAGCCGGCTTTTCTCCTCTGAGTGGTAGCTCACTGGGTCCCTGGTGCAGTTGCCACCCACGCTGACCATCGAGCCACCGACCTGCACCCCCCGCGTCTGCACTCGGGCCCCACAGTTGGTGCCCGCTGGCTATCTTCACTGGGCTACAAGTTGATGCAATCCTTCCCAAAAAAGGTGCAGCGTCTGTTGTTCTGACCGCCCTCTCGCCTCTGGTGCATCCACCCCAACCCCAAAAGTCAGCAGTGAAAGAGATGGGGTTGAGATGCGGGGGGTGGGGGGGTGGGGCGGGAACCACGAGGGCCGGCGGAACATGAAGAAAGATTTTCACTTCCCTACCTCCTGGATTCTATGTTTAGAATTTCCACTTCCACTAGCACAGATTTGCCTCTTTATAAGAGTTTACTCTTGGCAAGAAGGGTCGCTGCAGGCCTGTTAGATACTGATTTCTGTGATTTTCCCACAACCTCCCCAATCCAAATTTCCCAAAGAGAATCTCTTCAAACTCCAAAAGGCACCTTTCTTTATCATTCTCCTCCATTTTGAACTATACGTTGACTTTCCATGATTCCATCTATCAAGGGGATTGGGGAGCTGTGGGAGAGTTCATGCAGGGAACCCTGGAGGAGTCTGCAAATCTGCAAAACCAGAGGGTTCGCCTTTGGAGGCAAAGGAATGGGGGGGGCCCCTCCAGACCCACCAGAGGGCCTGCTGCTCCCCGAGGGGACCTGTACCCCACATGGCCAGGGTGGGCTGGGAGGAGACCCAGCGCAGGCGTGCAGAGTGATTGCACACACAAGCAGGCTTCCACTGGCTTTTCCGAGTTGCCACAGTGCTTCTGAGGCAGATGCTAGGCGTGATTGGGCCTGGGATGTGTGTCCTCCTCTGAAAGCAGACTCAGAGGTAGGTAAGTAGAGGTAGAGTCTCCTTAAACGGGCACTAATCTTGTCAGGGGAGCCCCACCCTCATGACCTCATCTAACCCTAATCACCTCCCAATGGCCCCACCTCGTAATATGGTCATTTTAGGGGGAAGGGCTTCAACATAAGAATTTGGGGACATAAAAACCTTGGCTGACACCTTGTCTTTTCTTCTTAGATGTGCAGCAGAAATGAAATCATTGTCCCTTGCCTGGAAAAGTGGTGTCCATGGTGGTGGTGCTGCTCCCAGGCCTGAGAGGAAACTAGAAAACACAACTCTGGGGACCAGAGACAGGAGGGGACCCGAAAGAGTCACAGAGTCAGCTGGTAGCAAAGGAAGGAACCGGAATCGAGGTTTCCTAGTCTGGAGGTAACACCAAAGATTCTCAGCTCCCTGCTTTCTGGGAAAATGAGATGGTTGTTCTTCTCATCCCCCTTCAAGTCAGGTGTGGCTGAGTGACTTGCTTGGCCAATGAAACTTGAGCAGATTTTTTAAAAACCAGCACACGAGTCTGGTCTCAGTGATGGCGGAAGTGTGGTTGGAGATGGACCCTCCATCCCTTGGGTCCCTGGAGCACGCACTGCACAGGCCCCACTCCACCTCAGAGGTGTGGCACAAGTGAAAAATAAGTCTCTGTTATTTTAAGCCAAGAATCAGCAAACCACAGGCCTTAGGCCAAATCTGGGCTCACCGTCTGTTTTTGTAAATAAAGTTTTATTGGAACACATTTATGTTCTGTCTGAAGCTGCTTTTGTGCTGCAATAATTGTGGAGGAGTTGCAACAGAGACTGTATGGCCCACAAAACCTAAAGTATTTACTATGTGGCCCTTTACAGAAACCTATTGCTGACCCTGATTTAAATCACTGAGATCCAGGGGGCTGTTTGTTACTGCAGCATGACCTACCAATACACTTTCTAGTTATGCTGACAACTTCTGAATGCCATGTCACATGCTGTAACCATCTAAAATACCCAATATTCGCATGGCCTTTAAGGGTTTTCCAACCTGTTTCCACTGGCTGGTTGCTGAGCGTCCACTATGGTCACCATTTTGCATATGATTAAGACAGGCCCAGGGAGATAAGTGGCCAGCCTGAAGTTACCTAGGGCTTAACCAGGCCTCTGACCGCACATGGAAATAGGTCACTGAGTCTTTGTCCGTTTTATCTGCATTGCCAAAGCCGGAACAAGAGCCAGATTAGGAAACCCACGGGCCTTTCTACCCCCAACACCTGTAGTTTAAGGAAACAGATGAGAAGAGAAGCCCACTCAGCCCAGAGCAGAAGTGAGAAGTGGTGAAATCTGGCTCCCCGCTCAGCCCAGATCCTCTTCTGCTTCCTTTACTTGCTCTTCACATGGCCTCTGGAGGGACCAGCCTCGGAGGATGGGTCACGCTGCCCATCCCCAGGCCTTGGTTTCCGCATGCCCTCTTGCTGCCTGGGTGCTGCAGAGCCAGTCATGATGGGCATGGGGTGGGTGTGGGCACCCTTCTCTGCCCTCCTTAAATGTGGAAGCTGCTGGGGTGAAATCTGGAGTGCTGCATGCGGAAGAGGCACTAGCTACTTAGAAAGGCCTGTGAGAGGCCCGCCCTCAGCCTGCCCTGCAGTCCTGGCTTCTTTGGCATCCCTTTCCCAGGTTTCATGCCTCACATTCCCCAGCCTGGTCCTGACAGGCCCGAAGCGGGGAGTCCTCTCAGGCTGGGAAGGTGGCTGAAAGTTTGAACAGCTGCAGAACCTGCCCGCCTGCTATCTCGAGCTACATACTTTTTTTTTGGACCAACCTCTTAGGCTTACGTAACACACTTGGAAGTCAAGAGGCCAAGATTCATTATCAACAGCCCAGGAGGGGTTTGCAAAACACTTGCTATGAAGAAATCTTTCCATTGAGAAAAATTCCCCTCGTGCTCATGCTCCCAGTGGCTCCAGCGTGTCGTTGAGGGTGTGAGCAGCTTGAGAAGGGCTGTCTCCAGGGCTCCAGAGCCCCCTGCTCTCTGCCAGCTCTGTGTCTCGATTCTGGTGCCCGGAAATGGAATTTGACTCCCTTTTTTGCCCTCTACGTTAGTCACCGCTGACCTCACACCAACAGCCGATGTCAGCGACAGAGTTTTACCACGTGCCGGGTCCCTGCGTTGCTTATTTTACTGGATGCTCGCAGTGGCCGAGGGCTGGGTATTCTTATGCCCATTTTACAGAAGAGAACACTGAGGCTCAGAGAGGAGGCCAGGTGGCGGAGTCAGGGCACAGTCAGCATGCTCCTGCATGGGTAAGCGACAAAGCAGACACTGCCCCTCCCCCCAACTGCTGAACAGCCACTCCCACAATATAACTCAACCCATGAGTGTGATGTTTAAGCCTCTAGCTGTATCACAAGAGGAAATGAGGGGCTCATCCTGCAGGAAGATGAGGCCAGCATTGCACTTGGCCATTTCCCTTTTCAGAGAGCAGATGTGTGGTGTTTTGGACCTCTCTGGGGCCACACTGTCATCTGGGGCCCCTGGAATCTGAAGGGCCAGGGCTGGGGGACCATGGCCAGCCGGCAAACAGCCCTTTTAGAAGCATCCCCGCTGAAGCCAGGGCTGCTAAAGCCCACCGGCTATCGCTCACACAAGTGCTTCTTTCACCGGGTCTCTGGAAACCAGAGCCCATGTAAACCCAAGAAGATGAAATTGTGTGGGTCTGGGCGACAGCTACAGATCCAGACTGTGCAGCCGAGGGGCCCCAGCCTCAGAGGGAACTCAATGAAATTGTCAGGGAACTGAAAACAGATGATTTCAATCAGCAGGGGGAAAAAAATGACTTCATGGCCACAGTTGACTGAAGGAGGCAGCCTTTGGCTGCCATGCCTTGCCCGGGAGGCACTTCCAGAAAGCCGGACCTGTTCCTGAGCCTCTAGCTGGGTCTCCCCTGCAAGGGACCCGCGCCATGTATGCCGCGGGAGGGCCAGGACTGAAGGCCCGCCGCCCTAATGGGGGACCGCTAGGCACACCGATAACCCGGTGCTTCCCCGCCCCAGCTTCCTCTCCGCAACCGCTTTCATGAATGGCCAGCTTCCCAGACAGCGGATTGGCTGAGGCGCCGGCGGCGAGGCCCAATCAGCGGCCGCGCAGCGCCTAGGCTCCATGTGGGGCCTCGGTCCCCCGCAACCATGAATGGCGCAGCCACGCCTACCTTGCGGAGACCCCTCCCCCAGGGAAATAAGGAGGAGGGGATTTTTTTTTTAAATTCCTTAGACCGGTCAGGGTTCTGGTACAATTGTGTCACTCTGAGGCTTGGCTGGGGCTCCTGACAATAGCCCTTGGGCTTCCCTGCGTGGTCAGTGTTGACATTCAAGATCTTGTGACAGTGAAAGGGCTTGAGCGGTTAGAAATGCATTTCTTTGCCTAAGGTTCGGTCTGACTCCAGTCTCAGGGAAAGTACTGCAGCCCTCCAGCGTGAACAGGCAGGCTGCCAGGGGACAAAGGCAGGGGGTGGGAAGAGGTGGGACCCTTTCCCTGGCCAGTACAGGGGTACAGGGGGCTCCGAACATGTGCGAATGCTGGGAACTTGTGCAAACCAGAGGGCTTGGTCACACACCCCCTCCCCCGCCCCCTTGGTCACTGGCCTTGTCCTAGATGCATGTGCCGCATGCATGTCAGGGCTGGGGCCACAGTGGGGGAACCCAGCCATTCGGCTGCATTTCCTGTTAAGTAGGAAAACATGTTCTGTTTGCTGGTGTTATAATGCAGGCATGTGTTTACAAATGCTCTTTGGGGAGAGCGTGGTTAAGGGGCCTGCTTCCGGCCTCCCCTCCCCAGACAACGCGATCGTGTCGCTGACAGAGCAGGGCTTGCTCTTCAGAGAAAGACCTTGCTTGGGAAAGTCAGACTTCGCAGAATTCAAAAGTGGAACAGAAAGCTCTCTTGTAACGTGGGTTGAGGCCGTGTACGGAGGGCCTTGAATGCCAGAGTGAGCCCTGGGGAGGCATGGAAAGCTGGTGAGCCGGGGAGTGGTATTTCTCCCCTCTCCTCATACACCTACCCTGTGCCTGGCTGGGACTGACCATTTCAGGGACTGCAGTATTAACCCTGTGCAAACTGCTTTCTGGAATTCCTGGTTACTCCTCCGGACTGACAAGGCACTGGGGCATCATCCCCATTTTAAAGATGAGAAAACTGAGGTCCGAGTAATCTGCAAAAGGAAGGAAGTGGCACAATTCAAAAGTGGCAAGCCCCGAATGGAGCCCAGCTCTGCCTTTTGCTGGAGGAAGTGTACTTCCACTGGGCCCCAAGGCTATAGGACCCATGTGAGGATTTAATAACACAATGCAGGTAGAGCACTGAGCTCCAGGCCTGACACTGAATCACCGTTGCAGCAACTAGGATCCTAACTGGTAAGGAATATATCTGTTCCCAAATTTCCAAGAGCCAGACCCTGAACTCCCAGGTGGGTGCATGAATCCGTGAGCCGGCAGCCAGGGCTGGGTCTGAGGAATTCTTGTAGGTTGCCCGTTGTAGCATCTATTCTAGCTAGCTGTCTGCCCGAGATCTGTTTTTTATCTTCTGGGTCAGCAGTTCATAATTTTTTCGTCTTGGGGCCCATTTGCATTCTAAACATTATTGAAGACTCCAAAGAGATTTTGTTCATGTGGGTTTCATCTATCGATATTTACTGCATGAGAAATTAAAATGGAGAAAACATTTTAAACACAAGAATATAGAAGCATATATTCTCTTAGCTATCAGAAGTGACGATATCATCCCATTTCACGTAGCCTCTGGAAAATTCCACCATATGCTCGGGAGAGGATGAGGGGAAAAAGGCAAATAACGTCTCAGTGTTATCGTGAAAGTAATTTTGATCCCTCTGACCTCCTGAACCCACACGTGGAGAACTGCCGTTTTCATCTGTAGGGAGAAGTTTGAGGCTGCCCGGTATACTTGTGGTGGGGTCTGGCCACATGGTACCCTGGCCGGCAGGCTGTCACCAGTCAGCAGTTGTGTCTCAGGGGTACGTGGAACACACGTGATGTGCGGACTTGGACCGTGCAGCGTGACAGCCCTGGGAGCAGAGGCGATGTGTGCAATGGCCGTGTCCTGCCTCTGGAAGGAAGGCGGTGAGCTCTCCCCTCCCTCTCCCCTGTCCACAGGCTGGGATGGGTATGAGGATGTGAGTCAGCTCAGGCCTTGTAGACCAAGGGCCACCCTCAGGAGGTGGGAGAGCCTGGGTCACCAGTTCCATCACGCCTCCAGATTCATCCTGGATTGCCTACCTGGGCTCCGATGGGGAAGAAGAATCAACCACGGGGCTTAAGCTACTCCCTTTTGGGGTCTCTTATCACAATGGTCTAACTTGTCCCTTGATGAAGCACATCTATCATCTTTACACATCTGGGCCCCAGCCCTGGGCTTTCTGGTTTCATTATGTTTGCAAGGATGGATGAACTTCCTATTGGTTGAAGGTTGAATATACACCCTTGGGAGGGGTCGGAGCATGAGTGGGTGAGAGACCCAGTGACAAATGAACCATGGCAGGTCATTGCAGAAAGCGGGCTTTGAGGCAGAGCGAGGAACCAGTGAACTTGTGCACACCTTGGTTTTTACCCATCTTGGGCCCATTGCCCCCACCTCTTGCTCTCCTCAAGAGGCTTGCTGACGATGGAGTAGGTGGCTTGGGGAGGTGAGCCTGCCGCCTGAGTGGGAGAAGCAGGCGTGGGCCCTGTGGGGTGTGGGCAATGGAGGGGAATCAGGAGTCTCCCCTCAGGGCTGGGGACGGTCGCAGGGCGAGAGAGCCAGAGCCCGGCACATGCTAGAAGCCCCAGGATCACCAAGTTTTGCCCGGCCTGGGGATGGCTCTCCTGTTCCCAGTGGGGAGTAGGGGGCTGAATCACCCTGTGCCAGGACCCAGGCAACTTGTACACACTGGGAATGCTACTGCGGTACTGTTAAGGGCAACTGCTAGATATTTACGAGTGTGTGAGTTATTAAGGGCCCCCAAGAGTTGGTGTTTATAAACAAAAACCAGTACGGTGCTTTAAAATATATATATTCCTGGGCTTCCCTGGTGGCGCAGTGGTGGAGAGTCCGCCTGCTGATGCAGGGGACACAGGTTCGTGCCCCGGTCCGGGAAGATCCCACGTGCTGCGGAGTGGCTGGGCCCGTGAGCCATGGCCGCTGAGCCTGTGCGTCCAGAGCCTGTGCTCCGCAATGGGAGAGGCCACGACAGTGAGAGGCCCGCATACCGCCCCCACAAAAATATAAAAAATATATCTATTCCTCAGTGGAGGAGTAACCCTGCAGGACAGGAAATCAGTGATGTACTAAGAAGCCCAGCTACCCTTCAACTTTGCTCATGGTTGGTGGTCTTCTTGCCAAAAGAAGGCTTGGGCAGGGTGGGTGAGATGTGAGGCTTAAGGATTCATTAAGCATGTTGGAGAACCCTGGGGGAATCCAGTGAGTGCCAAGGATGCCCTTGGCAGAAAGTATCAGATTCTGCCACTGTCCCCTCCCCCATTCCCCTGAAAAGGTGGGTGGGGTGGGCCGGAAGAGCCTTGGCTCTGATCTGTAAAGCAGGTATGGAGGGGAGAGCGTCGGATCTGAATCCTGAAGGATGGGAAGGATACAGGCATCTGATTGTGATGAGGAAGAGCCATCCTGGTGGTAGGAACGGCAAAATGAGGGCCCAGAGTGGGGACCTTGGATCTGCTGTTCATCGCTGTGGCCTGGGGGCTCAGTGCGGGTCTTGCACTGTCCCATGTAGGTTTCTCTCATCTCCCAGACTGGAGTCCCTGGAAGCTAGGACCAGATCATATATGTAAGGGGCCCCCAGCCCCTGACAGACTGGCGAGCAGCAGACAGTGCTCAGGTAACGACAGTCCCTGCACTGAGTAGGTCAGGCATGGGCGGAGGAAGGAAGGAACAAGTGAGAGGGCGAGGTGCGTCCCGGAAGGAGTGGTGTTGAGTCCCTCTTGACAGAGGCCTTTCTGCCCCCCGGGAGCCTAGCCGACTTCTCGTTCCTTCTCCAGATGTTGGGATGCTCCTGGACATGGTGGTGTGAGAGAGAAGAGAGAAGCGTGTGTCAGCTGTGGGCATGATGTAGCCACTCGGCAAGGCTAGGGTTTCTGGAAGAACCTGGGCTTTCATCCTTGAACTCCTTTACTGTTTATTTATTGAGATATTATTGCTGCGAATCAAGTAGCATCCGCGCTGTTGAGGAGCCCGCAGTCTGGGAGGAGAGGAAGGTGAGATCTGATGGGGAGAGGGCGGCTGTGGGACAAGAGCTTGTATCCGTGTCCTGGGGCTGCTGTAACAAGTTGCCACACACCAGGTGGTTTCATACAACAGAACTGTAGCCTCTCACAGTTGTGGAGGTGGGAAGTCCAGGATCAAGGTGTCGGCAGGGTTGTTCCTTCTGAGGGCTGCGAGGCAGCAAACGGCCCAGGCCTCTCTCCAGCTTCTGGTGTTGCCAGCAATCCTTGGCTTGTGGCTGCAGCCCCTCCAGTCTCTGCCCTTCATCTTCACATGGCCTCTGCTTTGTATGTTTCTCTTTGTCCTCTCCTTTCCTTCTAAGGACACTTGTCATTGGATTTAGCTCCCCCTGCACCGCCCCAGATCCAGGCTGATCTCATCTTGAGATCCTTACCTTAATTACATCTGCAAAAACCCTTTTTCCAAATAAGGCCACATTGCCAGGTTCTAGGTGGACATATCTTTTGGAGGGAGATCACCATTTGACCCCCGGCAGGGCTCTAAGATGAAGGGGAAAGGTGGGAGATGCGGCTGGGCACAACTGGAAGGCTTCCTGGAGGAGGGGGTGCTGACCTAGGTCTTGAGGGGAGTCACTGCGAGGCGGAAGGGGAATCCAGGTAGGAGGCTCAGAACTCAGAGGTGCTGGGCCTTGGCTGGCCGGAGGAGTCCAGGGGAAAGGTGGGGACTCTGGTGGAGGGAGATGTGTGGGGCATGGGGGGCAGAGGACTGGGTGTCCCAGGGTGAGGCTGGGCGGTGGAGGTGTTGTCTGAGGGCCAGCAGGGTTCCAGGGGCAGTAGGAGTGTTCCCTGCAGGACAAAGGTGCCAGGAGCAGATGACCACCTCAGCAGACACAGGGCCTGTCGTGGGAGTGGGTGGAAATGTGTGACCCGCAGGGGTGGAGGGGGAGCTGGGGCCTTGGGGTGGTCCCTGGGAAGACCCAAGGGGCAGCTTAAGACGTCTGCAGAGAATGCAGCGTGAAATTCGGTTTCTCTGCTTTGCTGTGTTCCTAAGGAAAAGAGGCGCCCCGAGGGGCACCTGGCTTCCCAAACTCGGTGCCCGGTTTGCCTGGGTACCCGCAGTGGACCCGGGAGCTGGTTTCATTTGCACGCCTTTGTCTCTAGGCCTGGCGGACGCTCAGCTGCCAGGACCTCCCCAAAGCTGGCCTGTCCCGAGGACACCTTTCCAGGTCCCGAATACCTGCCCCCTCCCTGCCTAGGACAACGGGGGCTGTCAGGGCCGTGGGCAGGGGCGCCTGCGGGGGCCTCGCCCTGGTGTTGGAGCCAATTTCTGGCTCATCGGGGAACAAGAGGAGCCTTCAGCACCTCGATTCTAGAAAGGCTGAGGTTTTCACACTGGGCCACACCTGGGCCCCCAGGGTCCCTCGCAGCGTCTCTCTCTGGCATGGCCAGGGCTGACTTGACTCCACGCTCACCCAGGGTCAGCGGGGGTTTCTCGGTGCTGTCACGCTTTTATATTCAGTTTCCTCTAAGTGTCGGAGTGCACAGAGGAAGGAGGCTGACTCCACCCCTGCCATGTGGCCTTACCTTCAACTTTTAATCTCTCCCTGACTCAGTTTCCTCATCTGTGAAATGGACTCATCTGGCTGCTTTATAGGGTTGATGGAAGTCATAGTGAGGAGTGTGTCTGTCGGTCCAAGTCCAATCTGTCTGGGGCCCCCACTGTGATCAGACTCTGAGCTTTGGGCGGGGGGCACAAAGGCAGATGCGACGTAGGGGAGGGGGCTGGAATCCCTCTGCCGGACAACAGTCTTTATTTGATGGTCTCCCTGGCGTCCAGAACTCCCCCCGCTCTCTCCAGGGGGTCAGGACACACAGTCTGGTTTGTATGAGGAAAGGGGGGCCCCCTGGACCTCAGTGCAGTGGGGGAGGGGCAGGAGATGGTAGTCAGATAGAAGCCCCACCTCCCACCCTGCTGGCCCTCTGCCTTCCAAGGAGAGCTGTACGCCTCCTCTCTGACCCCAGACCCACCAGGAGGGCCACTCTGTGGCCTGTGGTGCAAGGCCTGCAGCCTCCAGGCAACCACCCCTTGTCTGGCTGTGTCTCTCTTCTTCTCTGAGGGATAAGCAGGAAGCCGAAGTCGTCCCAAGACGGGGTGGAAGCACCCACAATTCTCCGGTGGGTTTTTAAGGATGAGTCACTCCAAAAACAGAGGCATCTGGGCTTGGACCCCCTCCCCTTTCCAGGGGATCCTCCAAACTTCAAACTGGAACAGAACGTTTAGGTTGGAGAATTGTCCTGTCTCTGTCTCCCTCTGTGTCTTTCCCTCTCTTTCTCCCTCTCCCTCTGTCTCTCCTCCTGTCACTCTGTGTCTCTTTCCTCTGAGTGTAGAGCGGCGGCCGCCAGGCTCTTTGAATGCAGCCCTGGGAAGCGCGGGCCCCTGCAGCCCCCAGCCCAGGCTTTATTCATCCCCCGGTTAATTAACAGTGAAGCCGTGGCCCTGGGAACCGGTGGCTGAGGGGCTGCAGGGAAGGGCAGGAGGGCCCAGGCAGACACAACAAGCCGGGCTCGGTTGGGTGGGGGTCAGCGGCATGGGTGGTTGATTACATTCCTGGGACGCCGGGCCGGGGAGGGCTGGCCGGCCATTTGTCTACACCTGTTGCCCCTCTTAGCTGTGAGAACCCCCCAGGGACCATGCCATGGCCTGACGACACTGCCCCCGTGTTGGAGGTCAGCGGTTGGACGGAGGGAGGGATGGGCTCTGCCTCCAGACACCACCGGCCTGGGTGCTGCTCTGTGGGAGCCACCTCTGTGAGCCTGAGTCCCCCTAGGAAGTGGGGAGCAGGGTGCAGGGGGACCCCTGGGCCGGGCCCTGGGCAGCTGGGTATGGAGGAAGGGCCTGCTCTCCGCTGTAGCCCTGGACATGGGGGCCACATGGCCCGTGTGTGGAGCTGGGCTGGGAGGGTGTTGGATCCCTGACTCAGTTGTTTCAGGAGCACATCTGTCCAACCGAGCGTGACTGTGGGAGGGCCGGCCCCAAGCTAAGCTGAGCTGGGGGAATCGCCACCCCGCAGAAAGGAAGATGGCAAATCATAATAATATTCGTGTGTGAAGCATGAGGACCCCCGGGGCTAAAGTCTCGGGCTGCACAATCAAGGCAGAAGAACCAGAGACCAGAGGGAGGGGAAGACGGTGGGGGGCTGAGGTCCAGGGAACATGGTCTGGGTTCAAAAGCAGTTCAAAACCCAAAGAAAGGCTCCCGTGGCCCTCAACCCCATAGCTACAGGAGGGCAGGTCTGGTGGAAGAACATTCCAGAAAACCATCACTCTTGGCTAAGGATGGCAAGTGGGCTCTGACCACAAGTCGGTCCCAGCTGGGTGGGGTCTGCCTGGCAAAGACTGGCTCCAGAGGGGGTGGAAGAGGAGCCGACATGTACCCTGGGTCCAATTCCCAGGGCCTGCAAGGCCCCCCGACTGCTTCCCTGTCTCCCCTGCCTCCCTGGACCCTCCCTCGCTCTGCCGCATCCTTGCTGCCCTTTGGCTAGTTTTGGGGGGCAGGCCAAGCTCTTCCCCATTTCAGGACCTTCCCCGTTCCTCTGCTCTTCAGGGCTGGCTCTTACTTTTAATTCAGCTCAGAGAGGCCATCACAGGCCACCCATTAAGTCCCCAGCCCACCATCCTCTATCGCCCTCTGCCTTCATTTGCTCTGGCTGCTGTCATAAAGCAACACAGACGGGGTGGCTTAAATAACAGAAATGTATGGTCTCACAGTTCTGGGGGCAGAAGTCCAAAATCAAGCAGTCAGCAGGGCTGGTTCCTTTTGAGGGTTTTGAGGGAAGGGTCTGTTCCAGGCCTCTCTCCTCGGCGTGTAGACGGCCGCCTTCTCCCTGTGTGCTCACAGGGTCATCCCTCTGTGTGTGTCTGTGTCCTGACCTCCTCTTGTGAGATTAGGACCCACCCCTGTGACCTCACCCTCCCTTGATTACCTCTGTAAAGGTCCCATCTCCAAATACAGTCACGTTCTGGGGTCCTGGGATTAGGACTCCAACGTGAACTTCGGGTGTCACAACTCATCCCAAGTCGCCTTCCTTTGTCTTATCTTCTGGGTTTGTGTATTTGTCTTGTTTTCGGTCTCCTCCACTAGAACGTCAGCCCCACAAGGATGCCGTCAGTTCCTACAGTGCTGGCTCACTTTAGTCATTTAGCAGATGGTTGCTGAATGGCTAAGGAATGTATATATATACATAACATGCAGACCCAGCAGGCCAGGCAGGACGCATATGTCGCCTGCCGGTGGTACAGGGTGGCCAGGGTTTCCAAAGCTCCTCGGTCGCTCAGCAACTTGGGTGACCAGAGCTCCCGGCCCAGCTGGTCTGCAGCCCCAGTAACCCTCTGGCTGACGGGCTGCCTGGAAACCCAAACGACCCCACACCTAGAGGCATCCAGAAGCCGCAGGGCGGCTCAGGCCCACATCCTCTGACGAGTCGCTGCTCATTTGGGCTTCGGAGCCCAAACCCAGCTTTGCTCGGAGTGAACTGACGCTTCAGATAACCAGGGACCGTCTATCCACAGGGCAGCTTCAGCCAGACCCCCTTCTTGCCCGGGGAACCTTCTTTCCCTGGTTACCTATTTCCCAAATTAACTTCTAAGCAGCCTTTGTCTGGCAGATTCCAGTGGATTATGCAAAAGGGGTTTGCCAGGGGATGGGGGGCTGTTTGAAGACTTCTGAGCCAAGCAGCGAAGGCGCTGCCCGGAGGACAAAGGCCTCGCCTCTTCCTCCGAATGCAGAGACCAGATTAGCGTCGGCTCGCGGCTCCAAGCCCTGCCGCCGGCCCAGTGTTTAGCTAATTCGGAGGCCCAAGAGCCACGGAAGAGAACGGCAGAAGAAAGGGATGGACACAAAAGGGGAAGGACAGGAGGGCAGACTGTAAAAAACCCTCAAGAATGCAATTTGCTCCTGGACGCACCCTCCCACCCTGCTGCCCGCCCGGAGTGGGCGGAATTCTGCAAGGGGGCAGCCGGGAGCTGGCCCCTGACCTGGGCCTGCAGCTCGAATTCCTAACATCTGCCCCGGATAAGGATATGACAACTACTTAGGGAGTGGGCCCGTGCCCGGTGCGTTCCTTCCTGGAATCTGGCTTTGCAGACAGGGCAACAGGTTCCGAGAGGGCAAGCGAGGTGCCCACGGTCACACAGCCCAGGCCTTTTGATGCCCACATTTCCTGCTAGATCCCAGGCGAGGGAGTGACTCAGGATGGAGACCTCTGGGAAGGCTGGTCTACAGGGGACCCCCATTCAATGCAGGGCTCCCAACCTCTGGGGTGTGGCCCCCACGGCCAGCAGGCTCCAGGTCCTGACTTATGGGTTTGGGATCTCATCCCTCTTTCCTATCCCCTTCCTCTGGGGAGTGTTGTGAAGGGTGTATTTGGGCCCCAGGGAACCCCGAGGTTGGGCATCTGTGATCTGACAGCCCAAGGCCAACTCTGGCCCCTCCCCTTCGGGCCCGGCCGCCCACCCTCCCTGGAGCCCCCAAGCTGCGCCCCATTCCTGAGCCCAGGCCTCCTGCTGGGCGTCTTTGTCTGCCTTTGGGTTTCACAGGCAGCCCTGGCCTTTTTCTCGCAGGTCTCAGGTTTCACCTCTTGCTGGGAGGATCCTCCAATTCCTGAACCAGTGACCTCCCAGGAGGTGGGACTGCCCACCCTGCACCATCAGGCCCTAGGAATTCGTCCTGGGGCCCGGAAGCAGGGGGTTGGGAGAAGGGCAGGGACTGGGGAGTCCAGAGGTCCCTGCTGGGCGGGGTTCGGGTGGGGGCACTGGCCAGGGATGGGGCGGGAAGAGGACATTTCGTTTTCCATCAGAACGCCAGAGGCCCGGAGGTTTCCTTGTGGGAAATTCAGAAAATAGAGAAAAGGAGAGAGGACAGCAGAAGCCCCGGCTGGACCTCCAAGTCGCATGGATCCTGGAGGGCAAGGCTGAGTGCACAGCCCAACGCCCCACCCACGACGGTGAGGTGACAGGCCTGCTGTTCCCCAGCCTCAGTCTCCCGGGCTGTGAAATGGGCTGATGGAGGCAGGGTCCTCCTGGCCTCAGCTCCTGGCTGCCCACCCTGTGCAGGTCCCCCGCCCCGCTTCCCAAGAGCTTCCTGCCTCTGGCTTCGCCCTCCTCACAGCACCTACAGTCTCTTCCCCTCTGTTGAATGGGTGCCCTTGGCCCACAGACCACCCAGTTACCTCCCATCTGAGGGGTCGTCCGTCACCTCCTCTCTCCCCACAGCTGCTCCCACCTCTCTACTGCCCCTGGCCCACCCACCCCACCAGCAAGGGCCTCATCAGCGGGGACAGCCACCCGTGTGTTGCCGAATCCCAGCCGCTTCTCTGTCCTCTTCTCCCTGGGCAGAGGGAGTCCATCCAGGAGGCCACCCCCTCCTTCCAACACTTTCTTCTTCAGGCTTCTCTGCCTCCCCTACCCCTCTTTTCCTCCTGCCTCAAGGCTGCTCCCCTGCAGACCCCCTAAAGGTCAAGCCTTTAGTGGGTTTATCAGGAGCTGGGCACTGCTCTGGGGCTGGGGGGACTGCATGCCTGAAACACGCAAGGTCCGTCACTCCCTGGGGCTTACGGTCCTGAGGGTTCCTCGGGGGTTGGACCAGGGTTTCTTCTCCTATCTCTCTACCCTTCTCCCTGGGTGATCTCATCAGTTCCCATGGATTTAAATATCCTAAAGCTGATGGCTTCCAAATTTGTCCCTGCAGCTTTGATCTCTCCTTTGAACTTCGACCTGCATATCCGGCAGGCCACTTGACGTCTCCCTTTGGGGTCTCCCAGACATGTCAGGCAGCTCGTGGCCAAGCTGGACTCCTGGATTTTTCTCCCCTATCCTTTCCCAGCCATCCCCACCCCATCTTCCCTGTCTCAGCAAACCCCACTACGAACCCTCTGCTGGCTCCACCCAGAAGCCCCTACATTCCCCTGGCTTCTCCCCTTCTATCCCCGCTACCAGGAATCCATCCACAGACCCTGAGCATCTCACGTCTGTAGGACCTCCCACTGTCACCACCTTGGTCCTGGCCATTCCTCCCATAATGAGCCTTCATGGAAGTGAGGCGAAGGGTCGCTGATAGTGGGATGCAGGGTTTGGGGGAGAGCTGCTCTTTAGGAGAAGGCGGAGGGACCCAGAGCTGCTCCCCCTTCCCCAGAGTGGCTGCCCCCCGCGCCCCAGGCCTTGTGCTCAGTGTGAAGTCGGTCCCCTGGGAAGTGGGGGGCAGAGGGTGGAAAAGACTTACAGAGAGACAGGTCGAGATAGTCGAGACCCCCCGGCTCCTGCACAGGTGGCCGTGATGGGGAAGTCCCAGCGCATGGCGCCAGCCTTTGGACGTGGGGAGCGTGTGTGATCAGCGAAGAGTAAAACTGTGCTTTTTTTTCTGAAACTGGGCTGCACCTGCCTGTCCTTCACCCGGTCGTGGAGCGCACTGAAGGGGCTACAGTGATGCCCACCTAAGGAAAGGGCATGGCTTCCTCCCTCGTTTGACAGGTGGGGAAACAGAGGCCCTGGGTGCCCCAGCTGCAAGCAGCCCAGCGGTGCCAACCAGCCTTGCTTCCCTGCATCACAGCAGCTCCCTCCCAGCCTCCCTTCCCGGCCCCACAGCTCCTGGTCCAGGTGGCTCCCTGCAGACCTGAGGGGGTCTGCTCCAGAGCACAGCGGAGTTCTCCAGGGACTGCCACCAAATGACACCCAATGGAGGTCACACCTCCTTCAAGTGAGGGCCCCGCCAGGCTCAGAGCATCTCCAGCCACTAGCAGGGTGTGAGGGGCTGCAGGGCTGGCTCCCGTCCCAGCAGGTCAGGGATCCTCCAGGCCACACCGTCATCCCAGCCTCCCTCCTTCTTGTTTCTCGAGGCACACACAATGTGGCGTGCCGTCTGGCCCAGAGCACTGGGCCGGGGTGGGGATGGGGTGGTGGTGGGGGTGATACTGAGGCTTTTAGCTCTTTTGCAAAGAGGAGCAAAGTACACACTGAAGGCGCTGGTGAAGCGGGGAGAGAACTGGACGAGCTGGGGCATCTCTGCTGTGACCTCAGCTTTTAGGGTATTTGTCCTTTCAACAGAATATTTATTGAGCACCTACTGCATGCTGGATACTGTGCCAGGCGCAGGAAACAGAGCTGGGAGCATGACTGACAGGACTAAAGGATGTGCTGTCCAGTGGGAAAGACCGACAATGAATGGAGCATGTGCTGGGCCGCACTATATCCCTTTATTTCATCCGTGAGAAGCCGAGATTCAGTGAGGCTAATTGATTTGCCAAAGGTCACAGAATAAAGGTGGGAGAGCCAGGATTCAAAGCTATTTACCCTCCATCCATCCATCCATCCATCCATCCATCCATCCGTCCATCCACCCATTCATCCATCCGTCCATCCATTCATCGATCCATCCGTCCATCCACCCATTCATCCACCCATCTATCCATCCATCCATCCATCCACCCATTCATTCATTCATTCATCCACTGAGCACCTACAGTATGCTGGGCCCTATACTATGTGCTGGGAATGAAACAGAGAACAAAAGAGAAACAATCCGTGACCTCAAGAGGGTCACATCCTGGTGGAGATGAGGAAAAAACATCCATATTAATCAGACGAATAATAATACAATTACGAAAATGATCAGGGGTCACCTGAAAGAGGAGACGGAGCAGCCATGTGAAGGGCAGGCACACGTGAGTGCACGTGTGTACGTGTGTGGGTCTCTCTGTGTATTCCTGTGTGTCTCTGTGTACACATGCGTGTGCATCTTGCATGCACATGCGTGTCTGTGTGGATGCATGTGTGCGTGTCTATGTGTGCACGTGCATGTACATCTTTGTGTGCATTCGCACGCATGCACACGTGTGTGTGTGTGTGTGTGTGTATTGCACTCCTGACAGAGGGATGAGCATGGACGGAAGCTCGAGGCAGGAGGGTGCGGTGGGATGTGGTCTAGGAACAAAAGGAAGACCTGTGTGCTGGGAGGTGCCGACGGTGAACAAATGGGGGCAGGTGGGCAGGAAGGGTTGAGTTGAGGCTGGGCTGTGAGAACTTGTGAACACGACCAAGAGTTTGAATTTTATTTAAAATGCAAAGGGAGACGTTGGAGGCATTTCCATGAGGTTAAAAACAGAAAACTCCTCTGGCTTCTATGGGGAGAATGACTTGAAAGGGAGCATTCGTGGAAGCAGAGGACACTGTATCTGCCCAGGTGAGAGAGGTTGGAGGCTCCAGAGAGGACCCCCTCTGAGCTTCTAGCAAGGAAACTACATCTAAGAGAAAAACAAAACTGGGGTGTGGGGGAAAAGGGGGTGTTAACAGCAGACTAGCCACTACAGAAAAAAAGAAAAATGAACTTGAAGATAGAGCAATAGAAATTCTCCAAAATGAAGAGACAAGAAGGGGGCACAGAGCATCCGCGAGGTCTGGGACAACACCAAGTGGCCCAACATTCATGGAACTGCTGTCCCGGATGAGCCCCAGAGATGCCCCTGCCTGCCTAGGAGAATGTCTAAAATCCCAAAGCCCGGCCATTCTCAGGGCTGGCATGGATGTGGAGCTGCCGATGGTGTGGAACTTGTGAAAGTGCAACCACTCTGGAAAGCTCTTTGGGATGTTCAAATTTACACATGCAGCTACCATGTGGCTCGGCCGCTCCACTCCTGGCATTTACCAAAGGGAAATTAAATCGCACAGCCTCCTAAAATCTCGCCCACAAATGTTCACACCAGCTTTATTTGTAATAGTCCTGAACCGGAAAACCCCCAGTGCCCATCAGCAGGTGAATGGGTCAGCACAGGCCTTGGGGTCACGGTTGTCCAGCTGTTGAGGAAAGAACAAAGCCTGGGTACCCAGGCTCTGGTCTGACCCCCACTGTCCCTCTGAGGGCACTGAGCGAGTTGTGTCCCCAGTCACAGCCTTGATTTCTCCCGGGGGGTGGGTCTGTGAGTCTGCCCGATTCACCAGGATCTGGGTGACATTCACTGACCCGTGTGACATGGCTGGGGGAAGCCTCTGGAAGCTCCGATACCAGGGAGTTTGGCGCAGGCCTGGGCCAGCTTGTTGAGCAGGGAGGACACAGAGGCAGCAGGGCCTGTTCCCTGCAGGCTCCGTGTGTTGAGTCCAGCGGGGCAGGGGCAGGGGTCATGTTTAACCACGGGGGAGCTCAGGGCAGTGCCTCTTGGCCACACAGCCGTCCAAGCGGCGTGGGCGGGCGGTCCCTTGGATGGTCCCGGGACAGAATAACAAGGCCTGGTCACTCACCTGACCAGTCACGCAGGGGAAGTTTGAGAGGACAGAGAGGCAGAGCTGACCCCCGGGGAGGGGCCGGGGCTGGAGACGATTGGGGGAGGGGGAAGCCCAAAGCCTGCAATTGAGTCTGGGCAGGAGAGTGGACAGCTTATACATGGACATGAGTGGACAAGGGCCAGCCGGCCAGGCCCTAGTGCCCCTGGGGCCTCCACCCTGGAGGCCAGTCCTGGGAGACCCAGCCCAGGCTCTGCAGCCAAAGCAGGGGCTCGCCTGGGTGTTTCTGCGAGTGTCCACTCCACGTGCTGCCTTGTACCTGCATTCATGGTCCCCATGGAGGTTTCCCCACCCTCTGGGTTCCAGGGGGGCAGGGCTGCATTTGGTCCATTGTGGGAGCCCCATGCCTAGCACGTGGTAAGAACTCCTCCACTGTGTGTTGGATCCATGGCAAATGGGTGAATGAATGAATGAATGGATGGATGAGTGAATGAAAGCATCTCTCTGCCTCTCGAGATTATGAGTTTCTCCAGAGCAGGATCTGTGCCCGGTTCTGGAAAGTTATTCCCCGTGCTGGTTTTTGTGTTACAAATTACCACCTATTTCAAAACCTCAAACACCATGTACTTAACCAACCGTCTTACAGTTTTGGTGGGTCAGGAGTCCGGACACGGCTAAACTGAGTCTTCTGTGTCGCAAGGCTGCAATCACGGCGTCCTCCGGGCAGAGGCGCCCTCTTCCCGTTGGAGTTACTAAATTCAGGTACTTAAGCCTGGAGCTGCTGGCCATCACGCGGGGTACCTGCCTGAGACTGAGGCCAATACAAGGAGAGCAGATGGACAGACGGAGAGTCAGTGTCCTGACCACCTACCTCATTTTCACCTCTGGGTCGTTCAGTATCCAAATTCTGCCACTGGACCATCTAATTACATGGGCCAGTCATTTCCCATTTTTACTTAAGGGTGGGAGGGGTTTCTGCCACTTGCAACCCAAACTCCTAAGACAAATGCATAGACATGAACATTTTTAATGTCAACAAATTAGTATGCATATAATTTAAAATATATAGTAGCCCATTTAAAACATCTTTATTAGGGTAAATTTTGTCTACAATAAAATTCAGTCTTTTAAAGGGTGCAGTTATGTGAGTTTGACAAACATAGTGGTGTAACCACCACCGCAAGACACAGGCCAGTTCCATTGCCACGAAAACCTCCCTGTGCTGCCCCTTTGGAGTCAAACCCTCCCTGCCCCAGCCCCTGGACAGCACACATTGGTCCCCCGTTCCCGCAGGTTTGCACTTTGAGAATGTACCACACGTAGGAACCTACAGCGTGTGAGGCTTGGAGTCTGGCCTTTAGGATGTTTTGAGGGTCATCCCTGTTGGTACCTGTCTCAGGAGTTTGTTTCTTTTTGTGGCCAAGCAGTTTCCATAGAACGTTTGTTCCCAGTTGAAAGGCATTTGGCTTGTCCCCAGTTTGGGGGGGATTCCGAGTAAAACTGCTGTGTATGTGTGTGCAGGTATCCGTACCTGTGTCAGTGAGTTTCCCCAGCTCCACGAAGGTGTGAGCACCTTGAAGTCAGGGTGTTCCGGCCCTTGAAGGGTTCTCCTTGACCTTGCTCCAGACCCAGAAATATTCTAGGGGTGAGAAAGAGAGCTGAGAATTCTCTCTACCGTTATCCGAGAAAGGGTTCCGGAAGGGCCCACCCCATTCCTCCTTTTCAGCACAAAGCCCACCCTCAAGTAAAGGGATTCAATGATTCCACAGGGCAGGATGGTCCAGAGAACCTCTGGCGATGGAGATAATGATGAAGATGATGGTGATAACAAGGGCGTAGGGACCCCAAAGCATTGAGTCCCCAGTGTGGCTCTGATGTCCACGCATGTCACTTTTTCCAGTACTCACAGAGGCATCCCAAAGTACGTGCAGTTTCCCAGCACGACTGGGCGACCCCTGAAGTTTGCCCACGTGCTCTCGGGCAAGGGGGTCATGCCTTCTCTTCCTCCACGACCCCACACGCTCTGCCTTGGCCCCGATCGGGCATCTGTAGGAGTTACCCCCGAAGAACCCTGACTGTCGCGTTGTTAGTCTTGCGGCCCCGTCCCATTTGGTGCCTCCGTCTGGGGATTAACTCTGGGGCTGGCCCAGTGTTCCCGGAATACCAGCCCCTGTGCTTCCAGCTCACCACAGGCCCCAGGCCAGCCCCTTACCACCACCCTCCATCTAACCCCGCTGCCGGCTCAGCTCAAAGGAAGGCGCCTACGCTGGTGAACCTGGTTAGAACTGGAAAATACTTTGTTTGGAGGCCGTCCAGTGGGAGGAAGACTGCAGCATCGACTGGCCGGGACCGAGGCACCGCGGGAGACAGACGTGGCCGAGCCGGGGACAGAGGGACGCACGGTGGGCCGCTGGCAGGGCTCTGCCGACGGCGGCTGCCCAGAGGCCGGCCCAGTCAATCCCATGGTTCCCTCCAGCACAGGAGCAGCGTGTGGGCGGTTAGGAGTGATTTCATGGCTTTACCGTGTGGACGGTTCCCCTTGGCCTTTCCAGATTTCAGTGAGAGGAAGGGAAAAATGGGTAGCTGTCCTTGCTGGCCCAAGGACGCCAGCCCCTGCCCCCTGACACAGGGCAGGATGACTGTGTCTTTATAAGACAAGAAAAAACTGTTGACAGTTTTCATTCATTACCACGATGTAATTTTGCACCCCTAGTTTTCCCTCTTAATGATTTTTCATGTTTCCGAAGAGTGTCGGGGGTAATCGACCCTCTGTGGGTTGGGTGTCTGCACCCCAACTTGGATTAAACATTTGGATAGTTTCCATTCATTCATTCATTTATTCAACAAACACTGGCAGAGCGTTCCCTATGCGCGCGCCAGACACTTTGAGGTGCGGGGACGCGTCAGGGAACAAAACAAGTCCCCGCCCCTGCGTAGCTGACATTCTGTAGTTCAGGGAGACGAGCAATAACTAAATAAACAGTAAATCATTTAAAAGTTATATTAGGAACCTATAATGGCAGTAGGTGCTCTGGAGAAAAGTTCTCGGGCGAAGGAGACGGGGTGTTGGGGAGTGCGGGCAGGGCCGCTGTGGATGCGCTGGACAGGGACCAGCTCTCTGGGGAGGTGTCGTCTGAGCAGAGACAGAAGCATGCAAGAGGGGGACACATGGGTGCCCGGGTCAGGGGACATGCCTCAAGAAAATGCAAAGCCCGGATGAGGGAGCCTGACTGGTCGAGAAACGCAGGAACTTCCGCAGGATGGGCAGGTGAACAAGGGTAGAAATTGCAGCCGCGGGACCATGATGATGACGTAATGACGATGCTGACAGCCAACCGCGATGATGACAGCCCCAGCTAAGAGCCGTTATCGAGTTTTTCCTTTTTGTAAAGCTGCCCCCAAATCCTTTCCCTGCCCGACTGTCATGGGTTGAATAGCGTTCCCCGTCCCCCAAAAGCTATGTCCAGATCTTAACCTGTGAATGTGACCTTCTTTGGACAAAGGTTTTTGTAGATGTATGTAAGTCAATGAAGAATCTTGAGATAAGGAGCAAATCCTGGGATTATCTGCGAGGGCCCTAAATCCAAAGACTGTGTCTTTATAAGACAAGAAAGAAGGAGATTGAAGACACCGACACACAGGAGAGGCCATGGGCAGACAGAGGGAGACGTGGGAGGGATGCAGCCACAAGCCCAGGGGTGCCTGGAGCTATACTTCAATTAAAAAACACAAAACAAAACAAAACAGGCTGCCTTATCCCTGAACACTGTCCCTGCCCCTTCTATAGGTGTCACACAGGTATCTGATGTCTTGGGGACTTCGTGTCATCTCACTTAACCCTCACGAGGATGGATTCCGGAGTGAGTCTTACCACCCCCATTTTATGGAGGAGAAAAGGAACTCTGGGGCGTGGGCGATGGCCTGTGACCACACAGCCCACAAGGGCGGCGCTGGTGTGACCTCAGGCCCCCCTTACTCTGCCCTTTCACCCTTGACACGCCGGGGTAGCAGAATGGGCAGGTTTTTAAATTCAGGGTTCTGGTTACATGCAGTTTATAGTTCTGGTGGCTTCCATGGAATCACAGAACCTTATTTTTAGAAGGGATTGGAGATCATTTTGTTGATACCTGCTCCCATGGATGAGGAAACAGGCCCAGAGGGGAAGGGACAGGCCCCGGGTCAGCCAGTGGGTCAGGGCACAGCTGAGCCGGGAGGCCCCAGGCAGCCAGCCCTGTCCGTGTCTCATGCCTGGCCGGGACGTGGGCCTCGGCACCAGCCACTTGCCCCCTTGCCCACTGGACACACATTCCCACAGACGTTGGTTCTGGGCGCTGGAACCCCACGGCTGCACCCCGGGCTGAGCCGGCCTGCCCCGGGGCGGGGCGGGCTGGGCCTTTCTGCTGAGTCACCAGGCCTGACCACAGGACATTTTTGAGATTCCAGGTCTGGCTCCGCAGAGGCTTTGGCCCTGCGGCAGGTCCGGCCTCACCCGGCCCAGAATCACTGTGGGAGACAGACTGGGAGGCACTCTCTCTCACTGCCCCCCAGGGATGCCATGCCCACTGGGGTCCGAGCCTACAGCACATGGGAGGAGACACGCCTTAATGGCTGGACTTCAGACAGAAGAGGGATCAGTCGAGATTGACGGGGCCCCGAGCTGCCCTTTTATGTGCTTTTGAATTTTCTCAAAGAGGACTAATTAAAAACATTTTTAATCTGTCATAATTCGTTTACGTGGTTTAAAATTCGAAAAGTATCAAAGAACAAGTACATGGTAGAAAGTTTCCTTCCCCGGGCCCTCCAGTCCCCCACCGTTTTCCTCCAGACAGTGCTGTCAGTTTCCTTTATATCCACGCAGATATTTTATGCATATAGAAGCAAATCACCTGCACAGACACATATACAGAGGCATGCGTATAGGCACACACACATGCATGTGCATATATGTGCACGTAAATACTCATATAGGTATACTTGTGCATACAGTCGTCCCTCGGTCTCTGTAGGGGATGGGGTCCAGGACCATAACCCACGTATGCGCAAGTCCCTTATGTAAAACGATGTGGCGTCTGCCTATAACCTCCCTACCGCCGCCCGTCTACTCGGAGTCAAGCCTAGATTACGTACAATAACCTAATACAATGTAAATGCTATGGAATAGTTGTCAGGGCAGCAAATTCAAGTTTTGCTTTTCTGGAACTTTCTGGAAAATTTTTTTCCTGAGTATTTTTGATCCACGTTTGGTTGAATCCGCAGATGTGGAACCCGCAGATGCGGAAGGCCAACTGTATATTCTTTTAACCCAAGGTAAACACGTTTTTGTCTCCGAAGCGGGATTTACCTTCTGGAAAGGGCTGCTGATTTTAGCTGCCGGGGAACGTGGCTAAAAGGTGAGAAGTGCTCAGGAAGTAGGCGCTTGACGAATGTCTCTGAAACCCCTGCAAAGGCAGGCAGGGCCCCTTTCTTGGCAAAGGGTTTCCAGGACCTGAGGTTATCACGAAGGGATGGTGGAGCTGACATGTACAGCCCCGGGATCCTGGGGTGCTTGACTCCTCTGTGCCTCAGTGTTCTCATCTGTGAAATGGGAATAAAGCCAAGTCCACACCCAAGGTGGACATGAGGACCAGCAGTGCCCATGTCGGGCACTGAGTGAATCCGCGTACAGAATCCCAGGGACCCCCCTGCCCCAGATGTCCAGATGTTCAGGCTCCTCACAGACCGGTAGCCCCAAGAGTCCCAGGCTGGACCACTGCCTGTCGAGTGAACTTTCTCTGGACGTTCTGTGATTAACGTGCATGTGGCAGGGTGTGCCATGGGCCGTGGATGTCTGAACGACAGGTTAGGACAGAAGGAAGCCCACGGATTGGGAGGGGTACCACTTGGATCCTTGAACATATAAGGGGCCTCAAACTGTCTGGTTTAAAGTGGCGTGACTGCCATGAAAATTCTGCTCTTTCCCATCAGGCAAAAAGCAGGACCACGTTCTGTACGCAGAGAACGTGTGTGTTAGAAGAACTGATTTGCTGAAAGTAGGCCTGTGTCACTCAGATCCGCTTTGGCCCCATCCTCTCTGTAAGTCTGAGAAGGTGCTGTCGGACCTCCACCCTCATCGCCTGGGTCCTCGTCTGCCTCCTCTGGTAACTGAGGGATGAGTGAGGGGAGGAGTGCCCTGCAGTGCCTGGGACCCGGCACCAGGTTAGATAATACCTGCATGATGTCACTCACTAAAGGAGTCTGACCTGCTTAATAGAAGGAAGAGCTTTCAACATGAAGAACCGTGCTAGCATCATTCGTAGGTGGCAGGTCAGACAGAGACCTACTGTGTGCGGGGCTGTGCGTGAGGTTGTGATGACCTCGCGGGAACAAGCTGCCTTGACGCCCAACTGTGTGGCTCAGGGTGTCCAATCAGTAAAACTAAGGCAGACAACCCTTCTCAGCGAGTGCTGGGGGCAGCTTCTGCCTTGGATGGCAGGGCGAGAGGACCTCACAGTTTGCTCCCACGGCCCCTCCACGCCTGTTTGGGGTGGGCGGGGCTCAGGCTCCGGAATCTCTCAGGTGGAGATCCTGTGGCCTTGGGTGGGTCCAATCTCCTCGCCAAGACTTGAGGTCCTCATCTGTGGAATGCGGGGGGGGGGGTTGGGGACAGGGGTACACATCTTAGAGGGTGGTATGCAGCTTCAACACTCCCAGCGCCCTCACCCCCTGCGGCCAGCAGACCCCTGGGCGAGGCCAACCTGTCGGGGAGGCCGGGGCGGCGGACAGTCAAGGACCCCAGGCTATGGCCATCTCCCCTTAGACCACATTTGCAACAGGAAGATCACGCCAGCTTCATATATCATTTTAAAGCTTCCAGTGGCCACACTGAGAAAAACAAAACAGAACAGGTGAAATACGTTCTAATAATATACTTTATTGAACCCAATATATCCAAACTATTATTACAACATGTAATCACGATCATGATTATGAATGAGATATTTTGCATTCCGTTTTTCCAACTACGTCTATTCTGCTTTTCCAGCACATCTCAGACCAGCCACGTTTCAACTGCTCGGTGGCCACACGTGGCCAGCAGTGGCCATATAGAGTGATGTGGAGAGTCCCCAGGTGGGCCCACAGCAAGGAGATGGGACGATTCCAGCTGGTCGCCTCGGCCAGCAAGTTCCCACGTCCCCAGCGCCTCTCCCGGGCAGAAGAAAAAGTGACCCAGGTACCTAGAGACAGGCAGGTGTGTGTCTGGGAGAATTCCAGCAGGGCCCAGGCATCGGGGTGTACCTGCGGCCCCCAAAACCCACGCAGTGACTCCTGCTGCCTGACCGCTGCCCTGTCCCTAGGCCCTGCTCAGGCCCCCTTCCTGCCCAACGGCCGACCCTGCCTGGGTGTGTAGGTAGGCCTTGGGGACAGGCCACCCGGGCAGCTGCTCGTGAAAGGCCTGACGTGTGTGCCCGCGTGCGCCTTGGTCGCCGGCAACGTCACCTGAAGCCCCTTCTCGTGAATTCCAATTCTGAAGTTTGCAGTTATCGGGAGGAAGGTTCCAATTGCTGGCTCACGTGTGGGAAAACACGTACGAAGCCGAGAGGCCCTTTTGTCTGGGGCTCGGAGGGGGCCGGTGGCCAGGTGGGAGGTGGCCCATCCTCGGCGGCCAAGTTTAATGAAGCCCCATGAATCATTATCACCCAGTGGAAACAGGTTCTGTCAGTCACCTGCAATGCACTTGGTTCATTCATTTTTTTCTCAGGCATAAATGTGGATCAGGGCTGTGGACCCCGGGAGAAGCTGGGCCCCAGGGGAGGGCGTGCTGGGAGAGAGCTAAGAGGGACCTACCCAGGCCCAGACCCTCAGGGGCCTGGCCATGGTGAACTCAAATCCTGTTCTTTTAATCTGTTGGCTTTACAGGAAGACCAGGCCATGAAAAGGGAACTTGTACTCATAAAACCCCCAGGATTCCCAAGGAGGAGAATGCAGCTCGGAGACTGCTGGTTCTCGGCCCTGAAAGGGAGTCTGGGGAGATGCTCATTTTGAACTTTCCCTACACCCTTCCTGCTTCTGGGTGCGGAAGGCTGTCTTGAATTCCTTTGCACAATCAGTTGAGGGGAAAGAATTGCGTCACTTCAGGACAACATAAGCTCGATTCTCCCTGATGAGCGGAAAAGCATGGGCTCTTTTAAAAGACACATCGCATCATTTTTTACCTTTCTTCTTTTTATTTTTTAGCATTCCTGAGTGAAAAAGGACATTTGGGGAATCTGAGCTCAGCCCCTCATTTGGAAAGACAGTGTGATGAACTTGAAAAAACAGGTCTCCATCTGTGTTCTAAGAAGATGATCAATTTCATCTCCTCTTGGGGACCCCACGTAGAAGGGGCTCTCTGCTTCCCGGAGCGAGTGGGCAGAGGGGTGGTGCTGGCTCTTGGTGATCCTTAAGGGAGGGTGACCAGGCCCCCGGGGGCCTACCTGTCCCCTGCCTGCTGCCACCGCTGCCTGCCACCTTTTGGGCAGGGTCTCCGCAGCATCACATCTAGAGAGGTTCCCGTGGGTGTCCAGTGGTGGATAGGGCGGCCCCGCAGGGGTCTCCGTGTGTGTCCCTGATGGGCACCTGGTTTCCTGTCCTCCTCTTCTCAGGAGTGAGGCCAGGAAAGGGGGGGCTTCTTAATTGCACTGCCCGTGTCCCAGCCCTGCCTACACATGCCACCTACCCACCCTGGAGCAGGACGCTGTGTGTGAGGGGCCAGGCCCGGGGCCAGGGTCTTGTCTGCCCACTGCCTGCTCCATACAGGCTCACAGCCCAGAGGAAAATGGCAGGGGGGGGACCCTGCTGTGGCCTCTGCCACAGAGACCCCTCAGCCAGCCTTCCCAAGGCAGGGTGGTTATCTTCCCAAGGCACCCTGACTGGAAGAGGCCTCCGCCAGCCCCGCCTAGGGGCTGAGAGCTGGGGGCGCTCAGCTCAGCGTGGGAAAGCAGCACCCCTCCCCCTTCCCAGGGTCAGCCAGCCAGCTCAGTACCGTGACCTGTGGAGTCAGGGTCCCTGCCTGCCTGGCCCTGCCCCACCCCCAGCTGGCTGCAGTGAGGTTGAGCCCAGCAACACTTCTGGGGCTCCATCTGTGTTCTTTTTTTTTTTTTTAATTTTTGCTGCATTGGGTCTTCGTTGCTGCACGCGGGCTTTTCTCTAGTTGTGGCGAGCGGGGGCTACTCTTCGTTGCAGTGCGCGGGCTTCTCGTTGCGGTGGCTTCTCTTACTGCGGAGCACGGGCTCTAGGCGCGCGGGCTTCAGTAGTTGTGGCGCGCGGGCTTAGTTGCTCCGCGGCATTCCATCTGTGCTCTTGATGTGAGGATGCGAGCAAAGCCAGGCCTCCCCGGGCCTGTCCACAAGCTGGGCCGGCTGCACTGTAATGCTGGCACCCCTGTGGGGTGTGTGGAGTCCAGACCCCCCCGAGCCGTGTGGGAGGAGCCTGGGGCTGGGAAAGGCAGTGACTTTCCCCAGGACACCTGGCCATGAGGGCAGAGCCCAGCCGTGCCAGACCTTACTTCTCCCCCTCAACACCCGTCCCCTACACCCGGGGTCTTCCCACACCCCGGATCTGGTCACGGTGGCCAGCCGCTGGACCCCCCCGTCTTTGCTGGGGGTATAGGGCTGATCACAGCTCATTCATTCATTCATTTATTCAATGACTGTGGATGAGCACCCACTGTGGACCCCAAGTTGTCCAGGGTAGCAGGTGGCTGGGACCCAGGTCTGCGCCCTCCGCGTGCCGCTGTGACCTTGCAGGCGAGCAGCCCACAAGGGAGCGCGGAGCAAAGCGCATAACTTCAGCTGCGCTGCCAGCCCTGAGCATGTCCTGGAGGCCACTGGGTGGGGGCTGCCGAGGAGGCGGCAGCTGTCCTGAGAGCAGAAACAGCAGCTACGCAAGGGCCCAGAGCAAGGAAACAATCTGCCTTCTCAGGTCCTTCCCCTCTTCACCTCTGTCAAGCACCGGAGCCTCAAGCCAGCCTCAGAGACAGACAGGTGTTCATGCCTCCTACAGCCCAGGAAATGGAGGTTCAGAGAAGTTGCTTCCCCTGTCTGAAGCCACACAGCAGGTGAGGGGAGCAAGGGGCAGAGCTGGGGCCTGAGCCCAGCTCTCCGATACTGACGCCAGTGGTAGGTCTTGAATCCAGGCGCCCCTCTTCTGCTGCTGGTCAGGGAGCTTCTGCATGGAGACCTGGGTGGGCAGGCCAGACAGGGGCTCCTTCCAGACCCTGCTGCTGTCCCACATGACCAGTGCCATCCAGCCACGGTGGGGCTTTTCTGGGGCTGTGGGCCTGGAGGGGGGTTTGCACAAGGCCCTCCTGCGTCCTCCGTACTCCAGCTGTCGGTCCCTGCAGCCCCCTCAGTAAAGCCACCTCACTCTGACCCGGAGCAGGGATGGGACCTCCAGGGGTCACACGAGGGAGCTGCAGGCCCTCCATCCTGGGGCTCCTCCCGGGGTCTCGGGCACGGACAGGGTGGAACGAGGCCATCCCGGGCCCGTGGCTGCACGCCCTCCTTGGCCGGGTCCCTTGGCCATGCTCTTGGGTGTAGGACCCTCTGTCTTCCTGTTTGCTGTGAAAATAGGAAGCTCAGAGGGCAGTGGTGGGGATAGGGATGTCTGGGGGAAGCTGTCCTGAGAGAGTGGCGGGTATCCAGCGAGGTCCTGGGGAACCAAACCACCCAGAAGCTGCAGGCCCCGGGGGGCTGGACTGGAGACCCCTTGTCTGGCCCAGCCTTGGCCTTCTGAGCTGAGCCTGGGGCCCGGCCCAGCAGCATCCCCGCCTGAGTACTTAATGACCTCCCTTGGGCTCTCGGGGCACCCCCAGCCAGTTGGGGGCAGGGGCGGGGGTGCAGTCAGGGGAGGGTCAAATACCCCGGCACAGCTCAGCTGGGGCCCTGGGAAGCCTCCACCTTGGAAAGGTCTTGGGGGCCGAGGAGGCTTCAGACTTGGGAGCGGACAGACCTGGGTTCTATTCTGGTACCTCCCTGGGCCCTGGTTTCCCTCTACACCTGCCTCTTGGGTGGCCGGGGAGGTGATGCGGCCGCCACCGTGCAAAGCCTTGGCCCCCGCCCGGCCCAGCCCCTGGGGGATGCAGTCCCGTTTCTGTCAGGGAAGGGGAGGTGTGCTGGGTGTGGTCGCGGGGTGCAGGGGGTTCGGGGCTGGCGACTCTGCTTTCCCTGGCTTCCCCTGCATCCTCTCCTTTGCCCCCCAGCTCCCCCCTCCCCTCCAGCCCCCGCTTCCCATCCTTGCAAGGCCAAAGGAGCTGCTGCGTGGCTATGCGTTTCTATTTCTGCACCTTCCGCTTCCTGCCCCGTGGCCGGCCAGCCACTGCGGAAAGTTCTGGAATCCGCAAGGCCAGCTGGCCCCGGGGACAGGATGTGGGGCCTCGGATTTCCTCCTCCTAGAGGCTCTGCACTCCTCCCAGGGCCGGGCACCCCGGGTGTCAGGGAAGGCCTTGGATGACCGAAGGAGGGCATCTGGTGGAGCCTGGGCCCCGGCTGGCCGGCACCCACGGACAGGGCCGCTGCTTTCAAGGTCAGCCGCGCACCCAGTGAATCCGTTCAACGAACCCACCTCACGCCAGGTGCTGGTCCAGGCTCGGGATACAGTGTGAACGGTCAGGTTGTGCTTTCTGTTCCCTTTGAAACAGCCCACAAGGTGCGCACCTTGAATTCAAGTGAGTCTTGAATGATTTGCTGAAATTCACAATGACGGAACACAGGCCGGAGGCTGGAGGGTCCGTGCTTCTTATCACCCTGTGAATAAGTGGACAATTTTGTGTGTGTGTGTGTGTGTGTGTGTGAGAGAGAGAGAGAGATAAAAACAGAGACAGAGACAGAGACAGCAAGATATATAGAGAGAGACAGGAGGGCAGCCTGGAGCTGTAATTGCATACGACCTGAGCGGGCGGGCAGAGGCCGCCAGTGCTAAGTGCCTGGTCGGGAAGGCTTGCTCAGGGCTCCGTCTGCAGTGTTTCCTGAGCGCTTCCTCTGCACCAGGCTCCGTGGTTAGGAGCTTCCTTGTGGGCCTCAGGGTTGACCTCCTCCGCCCTCAGTGTTGACCCCCTCCGCCCTCAGGGTTGACCCCCTCCGCCCCGGTCGGGAGGATCTGGGGGAACACGGAGTGTGGTCAGCGGAAGTCTGAATTACAGAACACTTCAAGAAAGGGCAGCACTCCTTTGTCCAGGTGTGAATTCCCGACCTCACCTTGGGGGCCGGCCTTAGAGCCCAGGTAAAGACCATGCAGGTGCTGGGCCGATGGCTTGGCCTTGTTAGAACCCGGGGCTGTGAGGTCGAGGGTGAGCCGGGCTCTGAGCCTAGTGGCATCCAGACCCCGGCCCGGGTGCTGACAGAGGTCTGACTTTGGACAAGTCACACCCCGTCGCTGGGCCTCCAGGTTGCCACTGTGCAGGTTGCCGCTGGTCCCCACTGGGTGTGCTTGAACTGGCAACCCTACCTGGAGGGCTAGAAGTCCCTTTCTTCGTTTCCCACCTTGTCCCCCTAAAAGCGTCTCCAGATTACTTTGTTGCATCTAAATTTGACTGAATCGTATCTTTCATTTGTTTTGAAATTAACTGTTTCTTAAAGTAGCCTTATGTTGTTATATAAAAATGAACTAGAGCTCATTGTAAAAAGCAACTGAAGAAGCAAAAACACCTTAAAATGCCTCCCTCACCCCCCAGAAATAATCCTTTAAAAAATGTCCCCAGTTCCCCTCGCAGCCTCCTACCGCTAGAAACACACGCTGACAGACAGAGACTGTTTAAAGATGACATTGTTCTGGACACACTTTTCTGTAACCTGCTTTCCACAAACTGGTACAGCAGGGGCATCTGTGCTTGTTAATAAATAAGCAACGTTGGCATCATCGTTTCAATTGCCTCAGAGTACCCCTTGTGTGGTCGTACAGTCATTCTATTAACGATGTTCTTGTTGGTGGAGGCGAATGTGGTTTCCAGTTTTCCCATTACAAACACCCCTTTGGAACAACCTTGGGCACACACTCTTTACACTTATGGGAACTGCTCTATGGGGTAAATTCCTGCAGGTGGGATTTCTGGGTTAAAAGGTTTGCAAATTGTGCATTTTGACACCTATGGGAAGGGTTTCTGCATTTTTGAAGAAGGCTGAGAATTCCTGGCAGGTGGACTCTTAAAGCGGCACCACAGGGTTCTTTATGAATTTGGCCAGCACCTCCTTTATTAAAAATAGCTTCTGTAAGTGATTACAAAAGTAATACATTTTAAAGTAGAAAATCCGGAACATACATACATGTATAGTGAAGGAGATTGAAGTGATTCGATAATCCACACAGACTTAACCTATCAACCCATCTGTTAAGCAGTCTATCTCGTTAACATAATGCTTGTTTCACCAAACGTCATATCATAAGCTTACCCTATGTGGTTAAACAGCCTTTGATAAGTCGATAAAAACACACCTTTGGGGGCATCTATCCGGAGAAAACTCCATTTCGAAAAGATACCTGCATCCCAATGTTCATGGCAACACTATTTACAATAGCCAAGACATGGAAACAACCTAAGTGTCCATCGACAGATGAATGGATAAGGAAGATGTAGTACATATATATACAATGGAACACTACTCAGCTAGAAAAAAGAATGAAATAATACCATTTGCAGCAACATGGATGGACCTAGAGATTATCATACTTAGTGAAGTAAGTCAAAGAAAGACAAATATCATATATCACTTATATATGGAATCTAAAAAAATGATATAAGTTAACTAATTTACAAAACAGAAAAAGATTCACAGACATAGAAAACAAACTTATGGTTACCAAAGGGGAAAAGGAGGGGCAATAAATTAGGAGTTTGGGATTAACAGATACACACTACTATAAATAAAACGGGTAACCAACAAGGACCTACTGTATAGCACAGAGAACTGTGTTCAATATCTTGTAATAACCTATAATGGAAAATAATCTGAAAAAGAATAGAGATATATATGTGTATAACTGAATCACTGTGCTGTACACTGGAAACTAACACAACGTTGTAAATCAACTATACTTCAATTTGAAAAAAAAACATTTTTTGTTCACTCATGGTCATTGCAGGAAACTTGGAAAATTCGGGTCATTCTAAAGGAGAAAACACAGAATACGCCCAAACTTGGTGTCCCCAAGCCAGCTCTGTTTACATGCTGGTATATTCACTCCGGTCTATTTGTTATGCAGACGCAGATTTACTTGTTTTACATAATTACTATCAGATTCTTGTTGCAGCTCTGTCTCCTGCCCTTTCACTTAACAGATCGTGATCACTTCCCCATGCTATGTTAGGCAGTCTATGAAAACACCATTTTTAATGGCTGAATACTATTTTATGGAGCAAATTGTTTAATAAATGATCTGTTCTTTGCTGTTTGCAGATTTTAGGCATTACAGGTAGTGCCGGGATGTCCATCCTGGTACCTAAGTCTTTGCACATACGTGGGAGGGTTTTCTCAGGGTGAATTCCTAGAAGGGAGATTGCTAGCCCGGCTACACATTGCCAAATTGTTCTCCAGAAAGCTGCTAGCAATTACATTCCCAGCAGCGTCGTAAGACAATTACCGCCACCAACGCTGCAGAGCAACATTTTTTGTCTCTGATGGCTGCAAATGGCATCAGGATGTTTCAACTGCCATTTCTTTGCTTACTAGTGAGAACAAGCACCTTTCTGTAGGATTATCGCCATGCATATTTCACGCGTGAAATTCCTATTTGTCTTTTATCCAGCGATCTAGTGCCTTGTTCATCTTATTGATTTGTAAGAGCTTTTTGTATATTAAGATTATGTTAGTCTTTTGTGTGTTGCAACATTTTCTCAGCGTCTCTGGACTCCATTTTTTCCCTTAATATTAAGGAGCTTGTCTGTGATCAAATGGCTTGAGCTTCTTTATTGTTGCTACTTTGGATTTTTTAATGTTCAGAAAGGTCTTTCTCAACCAGAGATCAGTGCACCGTAGCGTTCACTTTTCTGCGACAGGGGCCCAGCAACACCTCATCAGGAATTGCGAGTTTTTCAGGGAGTGGAGCAGTGATGCACTTCCAGCCTCCAGGTGCGCACCTGCTTCACTGGGAGGAGGGGCCTGCTATGGATGGATGCCTGATCCCACTTGGAGTCTACACCAGAGCCTGCGGAGAGAGAGACTGCTCTACCGTTTCTCTGCAGAAGGTGGCACAGCTCAGTAGATTCTGTGTGCGTGCTGTGGACCCAGGGCCACCACCCTGGACAGAAGGCTAGAGCCTTGGCCCTGCAGAAGTGACCATCACCCAGACAGCTGGCTGTAGCTGTAGAACCAGAGAGCACTCTTCATGCCCAGGTGGGAGATACCCAGGGTGTCTATTTACACCTTTACCTGGGAGGCTTTACCTGGGATGGAGGGGTTGTGACCAGTTGGTGGAATTTGGGTGTTACACGCACCTGTGGCCTCACGCACCACAGGCCTCACGCACCTGTGGCCTATCCATAGACAGGTGAGTCCTGGGGATAGGCAGAGACATTTGCTCTAGTTGACATACGTTCTATACTTTACAACTATTCAGGGAGCCATGTATTCATTCATTGATCCATTCAATTGTTCACCGTGCCTGGAGCTGGGGATTCAGTGGCGAATCAACTCAGGGGTCAGAGTATATCAACTAGCAAACTGGGCCGGGGACAGAGCCGATGGGACTGGATGCGGGACCATAGACGTGGGGCGGGGGGATGGGGGAAGGCCTGTTCCAGAAGACATTTGACGAGACTCTGGCTGAAGTCATCAAGCCATGCAGTGGTCCAGGGTCAGCATTCCAAGCAGGGGTCCATGTGGGCAGAGGCCCTGGGAATTTATTCTGGAATTGGTGATGAGACTGGGACTTAGCTTTAATGGATCCCAGGCCCCCTTATTAAATGGTTCCATCTTCCCTGTGAATCTGAAATGCTGCCTTCATAACATGCTAAATTAGTATATGTAGCAGGCACTGTTCTGGGGCATTCCATGGGGGTCCATGTGAAACCTCATTTAAGGAGCTATGGTGGGGAGGGGTCTGGTCAAGGAGGAAGACTGATGGGTCCTTGGGACACATGAGAGGAATCCTCAGACTCTGGAGACCCCCATCTTATAGGTTGTGTCTGAAAATACATGGTTTTTAGCCCCACGGAGAGCCAAAGTCCAGTTCTCATGTTACGGTTTGAACTATTGTGTAAGAATTCCTTGAAAGAGCAAGTATTTCCTTTTGCCTCTGGCCCCATCCCCTGCCACTCCCCTGACCCCAAAGTTTCTACATGTCTGTCCCAGGGGGAACTAACTGCTTGGGGAAAGTGGATTCCCACTTGGAGCAGCCCACATGCCCCTCCCTTGACTCTAGGGTTTTCTACGTGGGCATTGGGGGAAGACTTGCTGGGTGGGGATCCTGGGGAGTTAGAAGCAGGGTTGGAGTGGCACCCCTTCCCCGTAGGGTGGGCCTCCCAGGGATGAAGCCCCACCTCCATTTTGGAAACAGTGCACATATGCGTGGAAGGCCAGGGCCCTCCAAGGGCCCCGCCCCCCTCAGTGGACCAGATGGGGGTCCAGATGGGGCAGGTTCCTCCCAAGGTCACCCAGCAGTACTGGCAGAGGTGCCTGGGTCTGCAGGGAGAATAGAAATAGAAATTGAGCATGGCTGACCCAGGTATGTGTCTGATGGGAGCAAGCTTCACTGGATTGGTTCAGGGAAGAACTGTGTTTTCAGTGGTGTCAGTGGGTAAAATTCAAGTTATTTCTCTTCAGAATAAAGGTGGATTTACCAGGACACAAATAGGTAAAGTCAAAAAGGAAAATGGGGGCATTCTACCAACCTTACAGAGATAAAAGGATTATAAGGTAATACTATGAACAACTGAACACCAATGAACTAGATAACCTGGAAGAAATGGACAAATTCCTTGAAACACATAAATTCCCTAAACTGACTCAAGAAGAAATAAAAAATCTAAATAGATCTATAATGAGTAAGGAAATTGGATCAGTAATCATAAACTTGCCAACAGAAAAAGCCCAGGATCAGATGGCTTCACAGGTAGGTTCTACCAAATATTTAGAGAAAAATGAACACCAATCCTTCTCAAACTCTTTGAGAGGACGGAACACTTCCTAAGTTATTGTACGAGGCTAGCATTACTCTGATACCAAAGCCAGATACGGACATCACAGGAAAAGGAAACTACAGACCAATATCCCTTGTGAATATAGAAGCAAAACTTCTATACAAAATATTAGCAAATTGAATCCAAGAGTATATTAAAAAGTTTATACACTCTGTCCAAGTGGGATTTATCCCAGGAATGCAAGGGTGGTTCAACATAAGAAAACCAGTCAATGTTAGACATTACAATACTAGAATGAAGAAAAAATTACACATGATCCTCTCAGTTATGTGGAAGAGACATTTAACAAAATCCAGCACGCTATCATAATAAAAACTCTAGGAAAATTAGGAATAGAGGGAAAAATACCTCAATACGATAAAGGGTATTTATGGAAAATCCACAGCTAATGCCATACTCAATGGTGAAGGATGAACGCTTTCTCCCTGAGATCAGAAACAAGACAAGAATGTCTGCTCTCACCACTTCCATTCAATATGGTACTAGAAGTTCTAGCCTGAGCTACTAGGCAAGAAACATAAATGAATAAACAAAAGGCACCAACTTGGAAAGGAAGAGGTAAAATTATCTGTTCACAGAAGACATGATTCTATACATAAAAATCCTAAAGAATCCACAAGAAAGCTATTGGAACTAATAAACAAATTCAGCAAAGTTGCAGGGCAAAAGATCAGTTGTGCTCTACACAGCAGCAACCTAAAATCTGAACAGGAAATTAAGTAAGCAATTCCACTTGCAATAGCATCTGAAAGAATTAAACACTTAGGAAGAATAACTCTAACCAAGGCAGTGAAAGACTTGGATGCTGAAAACCACAAAACATTGCTAAAAGAGATGAAAGATAATCTAAATAAATGGGAAGACATCCCATGTTCATGGATAGAAGGACTTAACATTGTTAAGATGTCGCTACTACCCTAAGTGATCTATGGGTGGAACACAATTCCTATGGAAATTCCAAGAGACTTCTTTACAGAAATGGAAAAGCCAATCTTCAAATTCATAAGAGTTGCCAGGAGCTCCAAAGAGCCAAAAAAATCTTGAAAAAGAAGAAAAAAGTTAGAGAATTCCCATAGGATGAGAGCAACTTCCAAACTTACTACAAAGCTACAGAACTTAAAACAGTGCAGTGTGGTACTGGCATAAGGACAGACATATAGACCAATGGATTAAAGTAGAGAACCCAGAAATAAACCCTCATATATGTGGTCAATTGATTTTCCAAGGATGCCAAGACCATGCAGTGGAGAAAGGACAGTCTTTTCAAAAAACATTGCTGAGAAAACTGGATATCCATGTACAAAAGAATGAAATTAGAACCTTACCTTACACCATATACAAAAGTTAACTCAAAATGGATTAAAAACCTAAACAGCTAAAATTTTAAAACTTGAGGAAAATATTTATGACAATACATTTCATGACAGTTTTATGGATGTGACACTGGTAGCACAGACAACAGAAGAAAAAAGTAAATTAGACTTTAAGAAATGTTGTGCATCAAAGGACACTATCACTATCAAGAAAGCAAAAAGATAACCCACAGGATGGAAGAAATATTTGCAAATCATGCCTCTGACAAGGGTTTAATATCCAGATTATTTAAAAAATGCCTACAACTCAACAACAACAAAAGGAACAACCCAATTTCAAAATGAGAAAAGGGCTTGAAGAGACATTTCTTCAAGGAAAGTGTAAAAATGGCCAATGGCACAAGAAAAGATACTCATCGTCATTGGTCATTAGGGAAATACAAATCAAAACCTCAATGAGATACCACCTCACGCCCACTAGGATGGCTACTATTAAACAGAGTGTGAGGGAGTAAAAAGTGATGTGAGGATGTTGAGAAACTGGAACCCTTGAGTATTGCTGGTGGGAATGTAAAATGGTGCAGTCACCGTGCAAAACAGTTTAGCGGTTCCTCAAAAGGTTAAATGTAGAACTACTCAGCAATATGACCCAACAATTCCACTCCTAGGTATACATCCCAAAGAACTGAAAGCAGGGGCTCAAACAGATATCTGTACACCAATGTCCATAAGCAGCGTTGTTCACAAAAGACAAAAGGTGGAGACAGCTGAAGCGTCTATCGACAGATGAATGGATAAACTGTGGTCTATATCTACAATGGAATAATACTCAGCCATAAAGAGGAAAGAAATTCTGACACATGCTACAACAAGGATGAACCTTGAAAACGTTATGCTAAGTGAATTAAGCCAGACACAAAAGGAAACATATTATATGATTCCACTTATATGAGGTCCCTAGAATAGGCAAATTCATAGAGACAAAGGCCCCAGGGGTGAAGGGCAGTTTGGGCTAGTAGAGGAGCTGGAGGGCGCTCAGTGGGGCTTGAGGGTCCTGATGGGCAGGGCCCTGGGTTGGATGCATGTCACGGGGACCCAGAATGTTCTCAGGTTTTGAGTTTTCATCCCCTACTCTCCCACCCACCCATCTACCATCATCTACCAATCCTCTCATCCCCCCTACTCATTTATCCACCCACTCACCCATCCACAATACCCAGCTACCCACCCACTCATCCACCCATGCACCCCCATCCACCTCCCATTCATTCTCTACTTACCTGTCATGGTTACTTTTGTGTGTCAACTAGACTGGGCCCCAGGGGACCCAAACATTTGATGAAACATTATTCTGGGTGTGTCTGTAGGGGTGTTTCTGGATGGGATTAACATTTGAATCCACAGTCTGAGTAAAGCAGATTGCCTGCACTGGGTGGGCCTCATCTAATCAGTTGATGTAGAACCAACTATCTGAATAGAACAAAAGGCTAATCTTCCTCTGACTAAGAGGGAACTCCTCCCGCCTGAGTGCCCTTGAGCTGGGACATCAGTCTTCTCCTGCCTTGAGCTGAACCATCGCTCTGCCTGGGTCTCGAGCATGACCTCCTTTGGACTAGAACTACACCATCAGCTCTCCTGGGTCTCAGGTTTCCAGACTCAGACTGGAGCTAAACCACAGGCTCTGCTGGGCCTCTAGTCTGCTGACAGATCTCAGGACTTGTCAGCCTCCATAATCCCTTCCTGTACATATACCTCCTATTGGTTCTGTTTGTCAGGAGAGCACTGACTGTCCCCATCCATCCATCTCTTAGCATCTCTTATGCCTCCTCTGTGTGCTGAGTCCCGTGTTGTGTGCTGGGACTCTTGTCAAAATGCCTCAAACACATACATAGAATCCCACAGAAGCTCTCATGGATGACTGTGCTTGTCTGCACACCAGCAAACAGACTTGTCAGCCCCCCACACCATGCACAAATGCACAGACGGTCACTGGCTGGATGCACATCCATGCAGAGAGACCCACACTCTCACATATGTTCCCAAGGCACACAGACACCTGGGACAGGGGCAGACAGGTGCCCAGGTGTGTGAGCTCAGCCCACACCTGCCCAGAGTGGCAGGACTTGCCGTATAAACATCGCACGCGTCCAAGTGCACAGGGGCAGCCTTGGGCATATGCACATATGCTGGTGCACATTTGTGAACTCAAGTGGACACCCGGGACAAGCACACTCACGCGCGCTGGCAGACTCTGAGGCACACACACACACACCCATACATGCGCTTGTGCACACACTCATGTGGACCTGCACGCACACTCCCAGGGCCCCAGGGCCACCCGTGGCGGTGACTGGTTTCCAGGTCCCACTGCTAACCAGCTGCCATTTGGATCTTGCTGAGTTGCTGCCGAAGGGAAGGACCCGTCAGCAGTTTCAGACTCGCACCAGCTCGCAGGGTGGGTGCCCTCCAGGGCCTTGACTACCTGGTAAGGAAACCCAGGCCGGCTTCAGGAATGCAGACAGCGGGAGGGAGAGGGGACAGTGCATTCACCCCATAATGTCAACTTCTAAGCGTGGTACCCAAGCCCAGCTTGGCACTGCTGGCCCTGTCTGCTGTGGGCACATGAAGGGCAGGTGGTGCTGGGCCCCGTCACCCATCCAGCACCATCTCCGGCGGCCCCCTCCCTGCTCTTCACATCCCCCCCTCCCAGCTCCTAGGAAGCCTTCGGAGGCTGGAACCCCCCCGCTCTCTGTGCCCTCTGACACATCCCTGGGGCTCTGCGGGTTCCCTGGGCCGTCCCACCCCCATAGTCCTGAGCTCTGTGGGCCCCTCGGCCTTGACCCTCCTCGGCTGGACTCGCCCCCTCGTCTCCGCCCACCCTCCCGTCCTCCATCTCTTCATAATGTGGTTTCCATCACTCCCAAGCTGTTTCGAGCCAGGCCTGGTCACGGGGATGCTGGGGAAGCCGACTGGACTGGTCGGAGTTCTGAGGAGGGCTGGTGAAGAGGGACCCTGGGAGGAAGGGTGAGGATGCGGAGGGGACCTTCTGCGGCACCCACATCAGACTGACGAGGGAGTGTGGTTCTGCAGCCGCCTTCACCCCAGTGGGCGGGTCAAGATGTGCTCGGAGGGATGTCTGTGAGCCAGGAAACACGACCCTACGGCTTCCCACTGCCCTCGACTTAGAAACAGGGCATCCTCAGGCTCTGCTCCCCCGTGGTCCCACCCGTGTCTCCCCAGTAACGCTGACCCTTCTGGCAGTTTCCTGGATGAACCACGTTCCCCCACCATGGGGCCTTGCATGGACGGTCTCTGCTATTCCCTCCACCTCCGGCTGCAGCCCAGAGCCCCAGGGCGACATCCTCCGGAGAAGTCTTCGCTCAGGTCCCCACCAGACAAACCCACTTACGACAGACTCTCAGGACTCCGCGAACACGTCTCCTTGCAGAACTTCACGCCGTGGACATTCTCTGTGCCTTTGCATTCTTAATTTAGTCTCTGATGAGCGTCTCTCCCTCGCTAGACTTAGACTCCGTCGGGGAAGGGACTGTGTCTGCCTTTAGTCAGCACTGCACACCTGGAGTCTGGCATACAAAAGGCGCTCAATAAATAGTCGTGATGTGAACGAAAACAGGGGAGGGGGTCCAGGTTGGCTCGGGGGTGGGCCGAGAGCCACACTTTGTATGGAGATGACCTCGGTTGCATGTCACTTTTTCACTCTAGTCAGACTCCTTCAGTGGTGGGATCCCACCTCCAAGGAGGCGAGTCCACGTGCTGGGCCATTGCCTCCCCCCGCTCAAGGAGGGCCCCATCCACTCCCCTCTGGCCACTGCCCCGAGCAGGCCCACCTGCCGGCTTCCCGAGGCTGCTGCCCAGGGTCTTCTGGGATCTGCCGTCGCAGCCCCTCCACCACTGGGTTCCACCCACCCGAGCTCTAAGCTCTCAGGCGCGGGCCAGATGGAGGTGCACACATTGCCCCCCCACGCTGCCTCGGGGCGCGTGTGGGCACCCTGCCCTCTCCCAGCTCCTGGGCCCAGGTGTGCAGGAGGTGCTGAGCTGCCCTGAGTCTCTCTTGCTGTCACTGTCCCCCCAGGGGGCCGGCGGGCCACAGGGAGGAGTATGGGGCGCCCGCTTGTCCTCACCCTGGGTTCCTCCGCAGAACACCAGGGGCTGCAACCTCAGCAGGGTTCTGGAAGGATGTTCTCGAGGGTCATGCTTTGCCCCCTGAACACCTTTCGCCTTCAAAATGAGTTTTCTGGGCTCTTTTTCTTGGGCTCTTCTGGAGCAAAAGAGGTGCCGACGCCTCTGGGCCTTAGGACGGGTGGGACTCCGGCTGCTGTCAGCAGGGCTGGCGGGAGGAAGGGCTCCCCTGGACTATATCACAGAGGGGCTTAGAGTCGGCGGGTCCGGCTGCCCCACCGCGGCGGATGCTGGGAGGGGGTTCAGGAGCGCACAGTAGTCTCTGGCTGCCTCTACCCTGCTGTCCATTCCCAGGACCCCTGCTCTGGGTGGTCCTGTCCCTGGGAGCAGGGGTTTTGTCCACCTGGAGCCTTGTTCTCTGCAGCGAGGCGGGGGCCGGGACCATCACTGCAGGCAGCAGAGGGTGGCAGAAGAGTGAGGGTCCCGGCCTTCTCCCCAGCTCTCTTGCCGGCTCTGCCTGTCGGCCTGTTCACACGCGGCCAGCTGCCCGCCAGCCTCCTCCCGTGCCTCTGTTCCTGCCCATTCCTGCCTAAGCATGATGGCCACACTTCCGCCGGCTGCCGTGGCTGCAGTCTGCAGGACCCACGTGGAAAATGCCCCGCCTACCGGTCGGGGGTTTTGGACCTAAACTCCGGGTTCATGTCCTCAAGACTCCCGGCCTGCAGAGGGACCCCCCCCTTGCCCTGCTCTGCCGCTGCCTCCTGGCGGAGGGGCTCTGACCCTGCTCCCAGGGGCTGCTCAGGGGAGGCACAAAATCCTTATCTGGTGCAAGAAGCCGCAAGGATCCAGTCAGGGCCCCGCGGGACTCTGCTCTTTCCCACAGCTTTCCTCCCCCAGCCCCGTGGCCCCCGAGGCCCCTGGGGGATGGGAGCAGAAGCGGCCTCCTTTCCCAGGCCCGAGGAAGGGCAGAGGCTGTGGGCGGGCCCTGTGGTGTGCACGGCCTGCGAGTCTCTCCTCCCTTCCCCATGGCTCCGGGCTCGGGGCTCGGGCAGGGCCAGAGGGCAGGGGCCGAGGCAGGCAGTCCGGGGGATTCCGGCGCTGGCCCCGCATCGCCCCCTGCAAGTCCACGCTCCCACTGTGTTACAGACACCAGGCTCTCCAGGCCTCTCCCTGCTTTCAGATCCTCCAGGGAGCCAGGCTACCCCAGACCCTTTGCATGGAGTTTTCCTGGGATCCTCATCTGCATCCCTTTTGTACCTGCTGTCCCTCCCTCTTCAGGCCACTCCCAGACTCAGGTCAGAGTGGTCCCCAACAATAAGCTCACCCACTCCTTTTGGGAGCCCTGGAATTTCGCCTTTGTACATCATTTAAGCCAAACTGACTTGCACCGACTGGCAGGCTTCTCGAGGCCAAGGGGACGGCTGTCCTGCCCAGTGATGCACCCGTGTCACAGGGATGGACCTGGCCCTCGACCCTCAGAGATGGTGGGAGGACAGAGAGCCCCCACTCACGAGTCCAACTGTCTCCTTCCACTGAGCCTGGGACATGGCCCTCCCTCCGGGAGGTCACCTCATTGCCGTTAGATCTTGGGGCCCAGGCCACCAAATGTGGTCTCCATCAGCGTCCCAGAGCCAGCTGCTCTCTGGCCACGGACACAGCATCCCTGGCACCTCCAGGTATGCCTGTAGGTCTGGGGACAGATGAGCTTTAAAGGCCCAGGTGATGGCGTGGACCCAGGGCCTCTCCAGCGACAGGACTGGTAGGACCTGGCCCTCCTTGATCCCTCCTGGTGGGTCTGTCTTCCACACCCGCCAAGATTCTGATAGCACACGGCGGGCCTCAGGGAACCTCGCTAAGCCCAGAGGCGGACCGAGTCACACACTTCTAGGACACACGGAGGAGGCTGGCAAACCAGATGAGCCATGACAAACAGTGGGGCCACCAGCTCGGGAGATGATGGAGCCGGGGCTGGCAGAGAGAGGCCGGTGAGCTGGAGGAGGGTTGCTCTGTGTGTGCCAGGCCCCAGGTCTGGATCAAGTGTGACTCCCTTTTACAGATGTGGGAAGAGAGGCACGATGAGGGGAGTAACTTGCCCAGGATCACATAGCTCGTGATGGGGACAGGACCTTAGCTTCCTCTGGGGCCACAGGCCAGAGGCACCCAGGCTACACGCTGGTGGTCTGCCTGCCGCCTTCCTCGCCCCTCACCCCCATCTTCCCATTGGAATGAACTGACTTCTTTTTGATTCAGGTGTAATTTACATGCAGTCACAAGCCCAGACCTCATGGAGCACCACGATGCCGTCTTCACGTGTATATTTCTCTGTCACCACCACCCAGATCAAGACAGGGAATGATTCCATCTTTAGGAATGTGCCACTTCTTAGTCAACACTTTGCTCACCTGGTATTAGCTTTGCTCTTCAGCTTGTGTTCATGGGATCATGTACCACGTTCTCCTCTGCGCCTGGCTTCTTTCGCTTCCTGGGACTCCTCAACACAGGTGCCTGCACCCGTGGTCGGTCCTTTTCCACGGCTGAGTCACACTTCACTGTACGGACACCACTTGGGCTGCTGAAGGGCGTGTGGGTGAGTCCAGTTTGGCGCCGTGATGGATGAAGTCGCTCTGAGCCTTCTTGTACGGGTCTCAGCGTGAACATACTCACTTCCTTCTCCTGGGTCGATACCCAGGAGAGGGTCTGCTGGGTCATAGGGTCGACAAAGGGGTAACTTGATAAGAAACTGTGATTCAAATGCCTTTAAAAATTATTGTGGAGAATTGCAAACATTGACAGAAGTAGAGAGAGAATAACAGAATGAACTGTAATCACCACTCCCAACCCTACATTTCTGGATGCAAACCCCCAGATCTTTCTACCTGCAAACATTTTATATATCTATCTATCTATATATATGGCAGCACTGACTTCTGCAGATAGAGCCTTTGGGGGCTGGGAGCCCCTCAGCCCCACCACGCTGGGACACCAACATTGGCTAGTGTCCTCCCTGGGCTGAGGGGTCCGTAGAGGCACCACCCACGCTGAGAAATCCCTAAGGGGACACAGTGTTCTGGGTGGGCCAGACTTGGGGCTATTTGGCATGTGATGGGGAGACCCCAGGTCCCTCCCGTGTGGTCCAGACACCTGGACCCACTTCAGTATCCCTGCCCTGACCTTGGGCTCCAGCCCACTTGCCCTTCCTGATTTTTCCCACTTGCTGGTCTAGGACAGCCAGTCCAGTTTTCCAGGGTGTTCTGGGTCACACTGGGACCCAGCTCTGTGTGTGTGTGTGTGGGGGGGGGGTGATGCACATGAAAATGCACACTCAAGCCAGACCATCTCCCACACCCTCAACAAAACTCACATCCTTCCGCCCGCCGTAACTGCGGACACCCGGTCAGCCACCACACCATCCAGGGCTGCGTCCCACATCCCAGCCTCCACCCCGGCTCTGGGGGCTTCTGGCTACACCTGGCCACCTGTGGGGTTTTGCTGCCCTTTCCAATCAATTTAGCAAGGAGCCCAGGACTGTGCCTTCAAAGGCCTCTCCTCAAAAGGCATCCTTTTCACTCAACCTCCCTCCAAAGATGGTGGCGCGAGTTTCTTAGATGGATAAATGGGGCTGCTGCGGTCGAGTGCACGAAGCCTGCCTCAGGATGCTCTGTGTGGCCCCCTGACCCCAGCCGCCAAGCCGGGACCCTGGCCCCCAACAATGCCCGCCCAGCCTGGGTGGCACTGCACGATCCCACTTGAAAAGGCCTTTCGCCGGGGCTGTCTTTATGAGGGGACTATTGGCAGGAGGCCTGGGGCTTATTCATGCAGAACAGCAGTGAAAAGTGCTCGTCGCCAGTGTCAGGAGTGGGCAGCGCCCAGAGCAGGGGGCCCGCCAGGCTGCGGGAAGCCGGTCGCTAGGAGACAGGGCCTCCAAGCATCTCCCAGCGGCCTCTCAGAGCCCCCAAGATGGCCCTGTCGTGGCCCCACTTGGCGCCCAGGGGGGAAAACCGGGGTGCTTGTGATGCTGGTCCCTGTTTCTCTGTCAACTTGACCTGGATGGGCTGGGAGATGAAATTTAGCCATGTGCCCTCTCTGGGGCTCCTTCAGTGATGGGCTGCACGGGATATTCCCAGCATCATTTGCTGCTCAGATTCCTGGAGGGTCCATCCCTCTGAGATGGGCCTCTACCCCCATCTCACCCTGCACTTCCTGGGTGCCCTCCCACCACCCCACCTTGACCGCCCCCAGCTAAGCCTCCCCCGACCCACTCCATGTTTTCTCAGATTCCTCGGCTCGAGGGATCCCGGGCCACTGCTGCTGGGCAGTCCTCCGGCGCATCTCCAGCAGCCATCCCACCCTTCGCTCCCAACCTCCTTTGAAGTGGGCCTGGCCCTCAGCACAGGGGGTGGGGGTAGGGGCTGGGAGGAAAGGGGCCAGGCCCCAGGGTCTGGTCTGGTCGTGCCTGGACAGCTCTCCGGGCAGGAGCTCATCTTTGATGTGGGCGGAGCTATTTGGTTGCTAGGAAGAACCTCTGCCCACACACTCTGATTCCTGGATCCTCCCTCTGTCCTCCACCATCCTGATAACCTGACATCCCACCCCCAACCCCAGGGGATGTAGCTCTGGGATGAGAGCCCTGGAGAATCTCCTGGAGCCCTTGGCTGGCTGGAGCGCTTCTTGGCGTATCCTGGATGAGGGCCGCCACCTTCTCGCCGTCCAGTCTCAGGTCTGGGCCACGTGTCTCACCCCCCGCAGATAACAGGCTCCCAACACCCCCCATCGTGTCCCTTCTCATTCCCCTCCTTCTGCACCTCCCCCCTCCTTCACCACCCCTCCCCCTCCTCCTTGTCTGCCCCTGCTGCCCCTTAGCCTTCACACCCATCCTACGTTTCAGGCTCTGCCCTTGGCCACCAGCCTGAGCCCTGGACCTGCTCCCTCTGGCCACAAGCAAGTCCCTGTTTTGCTGTAGGGGACATGAGGCTGAAGGGGTCAACAAGACCCCTCTTTCCAGACACCCCCAGATTCGGCAGGGGAAGGCCCTGATGCCTGCTGAAGAGAGACCCGGGGGCCCAGGGCTGTGGGACAGCCCAGAGTGGAGGTGTGTCACCTGCACGCTCCCATTTTCTCATGGAAGGAACTTGGGCCTTGGAGCCAGGAGGCAAGAGGGGGCAGGTCCAGCGTCCCCCACTCTCTGCCCCAGCAGACCGGCTTGAAGAGATAGAATAGGATTGAATGGTTGCATTAGATTGAATTGATGGAGACCCGGAGGGTGACGGGAGCCGGGGGAGGAGAGGGTGAATCCCACCTTCACAACAGCTCCCAAGAGCTGAGTACTAAGTTCTCGGGAATCTGGGGGGTTAGCTGTTAACCATGACCATGATGGAAAATTAAATTATACAAGCTCACAGTTGCATAAATTCAATTAAAAAGTAACTGTCGTAACTACTCAAAACTCATCACTTCCTAATTATTCTGCTACTACCTATGCTCTGAGCTTACATGGTCTTCATATCCATAGGTGGAAATACTATACAATGGCACTGCTGTATGTCCCTTCCCAACTCCGCTCAGTGATTTCACTTTGGTAGCTAGCAACTGGCCATCAATGGGAGTATTTACACCATGGAAATTGGCAAACATTGACCGATGGCTTTGTTGACTGTCTGCATTTAAGGATGAGCTGGAGAAAACGCCAAAGCGGGTTAAAATGAAGAGTGTCATTCTGTAGCTGTTTCACTGTGAATAGTATAGGAAATTAGGGAAATATTCTTCCAGGATTCAAAACTTATTACCCCATTCAGCAAAGAAGTAGCTCCCGTTCTTGACAAATGAGTAGCAACCCAACATTAGGTCTTTGTTACTTTACTTAGGCGTTACTCTTCAAGGTGAATGAAGATGTCCACCAACGGGACTTCACTCATTCATAAATTGCATCGGTAAGTTGGCGATGGGTGCAGAGTGCAGTAGAATCAACAATAATATTCTGTGAGATTCAACTGGCCGTGTGGAATTTACAATAGAGTATCTTGCATTTTATTTGTAAAATTATGTGTAAATTGGGTGTCCACTTTGGGGAGGTTCCAGGCAGAACTGGGCGTGAACTGGAACAGATAGCCTCGGAGAATTGTATTATTTTTATTACTGAAGGAACTCACACCTACAGAAAAGTGACCTGTTCTGAGTACACAGCTCACTGAATTTTTACCAACTAACGAGCTGGACCTAACGAGTCCCCAGATGAAGCAATGAAACATTTTGAGAAGCCCTGGCGCTTGCCTTGACCCTTCCAGTCACAACTTGCCCCAGAGGTAACTGCTCTCTTGACTTTTAACCTGGTGGGTGCACTTTACCTGCTTTCGACATACAGTGTCTAGTCTTTTGTACCTGGCTTCTTTCGCTCCAGCCTGGTGAGGTTTGTCCATATTGCTGCATGTACCTGTTAGTCATCCATCCTCAGTGCTGCATAGTATTCAATTGGGCAAATATTCCACAGTTTATTTATTCATTTGGGTTGTTTCCAGGTGGGGTTACTAGGAATAGCGCTGCTCTGAACAACTGGGGATGTGTCTTTTTACGAAGGTAAGCTTTATGCTTTAGGTAAGCATTGACGTAGGGCACACACATAGGAGTGGAATTGCTAGGTCATATGTTATCACGTGTTCTGCTTTAGCCAGATTCTGCCAAATAGTTCTCCAAAGTCACTGCACCAATTTACACCTCTGCCAGCATCACATGAGTGTTCTAGAAACGCCACATCATCTCCAGCACTTAGTATTATGCCTTCAATTTTTTTTTTAGCCGTTCTTGTTAGTGTAGATGGTATCTCACTGAGGTTTTAGTTTGAATTTCCTTGACTAATACAGTTGAGGCCTTTTTATATGGGTATTGGCAATTTGGAGGCTGGTCAAGCCTGTTGCCCATTTTTCTGTCTTTTTTAAATTATTGATTTGCAGGAGCTCTTTATATATTCTAGATATAAGTGCTTATCGGACACAAATAACTTTTCCCATGAAATGAGGGTTGCATTTTCACTCCTATATTATATTATATATTATTTCACTCAATAACGCTTGATGGACAGTAATAATTCTTAGTAATCTTCATGTAATTTAATTTGTAAACATTTCCTTTTACAGAGGGCCTGCTTGTATCCTGTTTAAGAAATCATTGCCTACTCCATCGTCATAAAGATCTTTTCTTACGTTTCCTCTATGACTGTCACACTTAGATCTGGGATCCATCAGGATTTGTGTGCTGTGAGGTGAAGGTCAAGATACATTTTCCTTAGGAGGACCAGTTGACCCAAACCCACTTAAGGAAAAGGCCTGCAGCGGCATCTTTGGCCTGGCATGTGAGCCTCTGTGAGGGTCCCTGATCCATTGGTGGACAGGGCTGCCAGGGTCAGTGTCACACTGTCTGAGATATTATTGCCCCGTTACTGCCCTTGAAATTTGCCATCAGCCCTCGGCTTACATCCTTCAAGAGAGTTCGACTCTTCTTGGCTCTTTGCAATTTCCCATGAGTTCTGGAATCTGCCTGTCAATGTCCAGCAAGAGAGAGTTTGCCAGGAAAATATGGAGTGAAGCAAAGCACGTCCCCGGAAGAGGAAATCGCTTCACGCGGCAGTTTTTCCACACATGCAGCACCTCCTTTGTTCCAGACCCTGGGAATCAGAGCTGAGCAGACTGGCATCATGCCACAGCCCTGGGAGGTAGGTCCTAAGGCTACACACGTGACACCGATGAGGAACTTGAGGCCTGAAGGGAGAAGGTATCTCACCCAAGATCACAGAGTAAGTGCAAGTGAATGAATGCTAAAGCCCATTCATCCATTCACTCATTTAGTTTTCATTCCACAAACAATAATGAAGCACCTACTATGTTCCAGGCACTGTGCTAAGTGCTGGGGTCCTTGTCCCTAACCCTTTACCTCTGCCCAGTCTCTGGACCCAGAGAGACCACAGGAAAGGGAAGAGGAAGAACCAGAGGGCAGAAGTGAGCGGGGTGGGGTGGGGGGCAGGCCGCACAGCCACTGGCCAGGTTGCCCACAGGATAGAGAGACATTGGCAAGATGGAGAAAGGGGGGTCTTCCCAGGATGTAGAAACAGCACGTGCAAAGGCCCAGGGGCACGAGAGGGCCTGGTGCGTTCGGGGACCTCATGTGAGTCCTTGTGACGGAGCAGAGGAAGAAAGGGACTGTGGGTGGTAGGAGGTCGGATCCAGAGTGAGGAGCCGGGCTCTGTCCTGGCGATGCAGAAACTGGTGGAGGCCCCAGACGTGAGGCTGGAAAGGGGCAGGGGAGGCAAGAGTCCCCAGAGGGACCCAGTCCTGTCCTGTCGGAGAGGACAGTGGCCTGCACCAGAGCAAAGCAGAGGGGTATGGGAGGAAGATCACAGAGCAGTCAGCGGGACTTAAAGAGTGGGAACAAGTGGGCAGAGCTGGAGGCTAGCAGTGGGCTGTGGGAGGACCTATGGGTAGGGTCACTTGGAGTGGGGGGCAAGGAGGCAGACACCCCACCCAGATGCCAGAGGACCAGGCTTAGAGGACGTGCCTGCAGACGGTCAGGCCCCTGGGCACAGAAGCTGGGGCAGCGCGGAAGGTGGTGTGATGGGGCTCGGGGTCAGGGATCCCCAGGCACCTCTGCCTGAGGTTCTGGCCGCAGCACAGGCTCTGGTACACATCACGTGCTCACTGAGCCTTTGGTGCGTGGATGGATAGATGAATGAGTGAATGAACAAATGAATGAGCAAAAAAGCAAGATTCTCCATTCACAAGTATTGAGCCATGCTCATTTCCAAAGCCCTTTATGTTTTCTTTTCTTTTTTAAAAATTTTTTAATTAATTAAGTTATTTATTTCTTTACTTATGGCCGTATCGGGTCTCAGTTGCGGCGCATGGGCTCTTTGTCGTGGCACAGGGGCTTCTCTCTAGTTGTGGAGTGCGGGTTTTCTCTTCTCTAGTTGTGGCGCACGGGCTCCAGAGCACATGGGCTCTGTAGTTTGCAGCACGTGGGCGCTCTAGTTGAGGAGTGTGTGCTCAGTAGCTGTGACGCATGTGCTTAGCTGCCCTGCGGCATGTGGGATCTTAGTTCCCTGACCAGGGATCAAACCCGCGTCCCCTGCATTGGAATGCAGATTCTTTACCACAGGACCACCAGGGAAGTCCCCTTTTCTGTTCTTTCATCCCTCCATAGCCCTGGAGAGAGGTGGGGTGGTCCTTGGCCACATACCCAGGCCCCTCCTGTGGCCTCCCCACTCCCGAGATCAGCCCAGTGCCCCTTCACTCCCGCCCCCAATCCCACACGGCTGCGGCAAACGGACCACTTTCTTAGGGTGTTATTGCCACTAAATGGGGGAGGCAAGCCAACACCCGGGCATCCCTAGGCGCCAGCCCCCCACTCAGCTGCAATCCTCAGCAAGCCTGGACGGAGGCTAACTCTGGGGCCAGGAACACTGTGGGCAGCTCTGCCCTCCCTCTGCCCGCCACACCCCTGTTTACAACCGTGGGAACGGAGGTCCAGAGAGGCGAAGGGCCAGCCCACGGGCCCAACTCCTCCCCCTGCGGGCAGGGCCGGCTTCCAGGGCTGGCGTCACGGGGGCCCACGCGGGGCTCATGCTCTGCAGTCACCGTCTTGAAATTCCTGATAGATTTAGGGGCACCGTGCCCCTCGTGCGCATCATTACCCAGCCGGTCCCGAGCCCGGGCACCTCCTCCTGCGGGGGCAGCTGGGCTTTCCTTTCACTTGAAGACAGTTGTCCATTCCAGAACACAATGCCCTCTGATTGCATGCCAGGAAGTGCATGAATAAAGGGCAGGAAAAAAGGAAACACTCGAACCTTTCCTGGTGAAAACGGAGCCTGTTTTAGCTCCGACGTCAGGGCATCCATGTGCCTTTGCCAGCACAGGGGAGGAACGAAGCCACTCAGGAAGGGGGAGGGGCCCAGAAAGGGCCCTCAGAGCACAGTGCTTGTGAACTCTGCTTGGGGACTCCTCGGAGAAGTGGCTGGGCCGCTGCCCTCAGGCCCCAAGGTGGGAGGTAGGGCCAGAGCACAGCCCTGGAGCCCCGGCAACCCTGCTTGGGCTTGGGAGAATCACGGGGCCGTCCCAGGCCTCAGTTTCCCATCTGCAAGCCGGGCTCTCCAGAGCGCCCAGCTCTCAGGGGTGGTGCTGTTTTCATGGGATGGTCGGAGCGAAGTGAGAAGACCCTTCCCCGCAGCCTGGCTCGCATACGTGCTCCACGAACCACAGCTTGTTATCTGAGCGCTAACACCCGGAGCGCTCCATGGGGTACCCGACCCCGACCCCATGTCCCCCAGCGGGGGCATCTCTGGAGGGGCAGACTGGAAGCTCGTGCCTCGGAGGGCATTTCTGCGATGAGGCTGACACGCCTGGCCCCAGAGGGGCCGCCATCTGGTGGTCTGACCCCTCTGGCGTCTGTCCCCTGGCTTTGCATGTCCACTCTCTCCCCGCAGCCTGGGTGCAGCCTCAGGTGGGCTGTGGGAAGGGCCCTGGGTACAGTGTCACTCTGCAGTCCTCAGGGTGTTTCCCCAGTGGACCCCTTTCCAAACTGGAAACCACAGGCCTCCAGTCACTCGATCTCCCAGAAAGCATGTCATCTAGGGTGGGGAGGGGGCATTTTTCCTGAGTGTTGGAAAGTTGAGGACCACCACGTTGGACACCCTCCTCTGAGCAGCTCCCATTGTCTTCCTCAAGGGGGGCTGCAGGGTGGGGACTGCTGACAGCATCCTTTCCCTCGGGGCCCAGCCCGGCCCCTCCTTGCCGTACAGCGGGGCCCTTGGTCTGACCCGATGTTATGTGGGGCTGTGGGCTGACTGAGGTCCGGGGACAGGAAAGGGGGACCTGAAATTGGCCAGTTAGGATGGGTCTCTGGCCTTTCTTTGCATGTTAGAGAGCATGGCTGACCGGTCAGCGGAGGTCCTTGCGGACCTGTGATGAACATACTGTGTGAACAAGAAATCAGCCTTTGCTTTTTTGAACTTCTTAGATTTGGTGTCATTTGTTACTGCAGCATAACCTGCCCTAGCCTGACTGCTACACAACCCTACTCTGCTCTGCCGTGTGAGGGGTCCAGGGCAGCTAGGGGTCTGAACCTGAGTCTGCTTGCCAGACACAGAGCCTACAGGCTTTGAGATGGATCACATCCATGTCTGTGCTGGTGGCCTTCACTCCTCTCATGATCTGATGACAAGCTGACGGTTCTGCGATTTCCTCATTGTTCATCTTTAGCGTCACCTGGCTATCTTCTTTCTTGCCCTCCCTCCATCCTTTCCTTATTCTTTCTTTTTCCAAATGCCCAGGACTCTGAGATACCTGCCATCAGGTAGGTAGGGCCTCCTGAGATGCTTGGCACTTGAGGCCCCCGTTCTGCAGACAGTGACCTGAGCCCCCGACGGGCAGCTATGAGCAGCTGTGAGTGTGTGTCCTACTTGTCCTGGGCAGGTGGACCTCTGCGTCCCAGGCTGGACCCTCCGGCTGCTGCTACGCCACCAGCCCAGCAGTCTGGTCATCATTATACGTGACCCACCCCCGCCCCCAGCTCTGGCTCTTTCAGGATGAACCTCAAGAACTTGGCATGAATGAAACACTCTATGCCCGGCAGTTCCCCCACTGTTTCCGAGACCACCCATGGGGTCTTGGTGCTCGTTGTGGTTGCACATGCTAGGTGTGGCGTCCACATCTTGGTGTGGTTGTGGTTTTGGATGGGGACAATTTAAAGCAGTCCCAGGGCAGGAATCCAAAGCTCCCCTCTGACTCTGGAGGGCAACAGGGCTTGCGTGTGTGGTCGCTGGGCCCCTAAGTCCTGTGACTGTGTACAGGCCCCAGAATCCAAGATGGCAGCCCAGCGTCTGTGGCCCCGACACGGGCCACCCCTTGCTGGGTGGCTCTCCTTGGGGTCTGAAGTTGGTGCCATCAGGCCAGGGGAGGCCAGTGGCCAGAACCTCTGGGTTGGCCTGACCAGCCCCTGGGGTGAGCTAGACATTCCAAGGCCTCCTGGCTCCTCCCAAGGGGCCCCCGTTTCTGCTGGTGGCAGCGCTCTGGTTCTCCCAGCTCTGAGAAGGGTGCGTCAAGAACCGAGGAGGTCACGAGGCTGAGAAGGTGTTCCAGTGGCTGCCCGACCTTCCCAGACCTCGCTCCAGTCTCCTCTGGGCCGGCCCGCCTGTGGCCTGGTCTGCCGGCCCAAGTGTGGTCTGGCTCTCCGGCTGACCGAAGTTGGTCCCCACACAGCCCCACGTTCCAGGCAGAGCCACCCAGGGCCCCTTCGTGGGCTCTGGAAAGATCAACAAACAGCTCCAAGCGGTGGAAATTTCTCTGGCTCTCCAAGTCCAGACAGACAGGGCTGGGACAGAGAAGGCCGCCTCGGCAAACAAGCTGTAGCCTGTGTGCAGGGAGCTGCCCAGACGCCCTCAGCCGCCGGGAAGCCGGGAGAGACAGATGGCGTCTGTGCTAAATGGGGCAGAGCCCGCCGGCCGCCCACCCGGCAGAGAGAGGGAGGCCAGGAGCTGGGAGACAGGCCCCCGCCTTGCCGGGTGACTCTGGTGGGTCCCTCCCCTGTGGAGCCTGGGTCCTCACCGAGTGGGCAGGGGGCCTAGCCTGCTCCAGGTGGCTGTGACAGAAGGTAGACGACCAGGCACCCCTGCGCAGGCCTTCCTGGCACGGGGAGGTGAGCTGGGCTGGCTCGAGTTAGAATCAGAGTCTCAATCTGGATCCTTGGAGAACAGAAAGAGCTAATGTGTATCAGCACTTGTGTGCCAGACACGCCTCTCAGGGCTTTTCCTGCCGTGCCATCTCCTTGCCTGCTCTCCACAAATGACGCATTAGGCCAGTTATTATTCCCATTCTAGGGACGGGGAAACTGAGACCCAAAGAGGCTCTGTGGCAGTGCCAGGGAAAAACCAGGTCTCTGGCCCAGCTCTCCACACTGCAGTGCTCTTGCTGAACTTTGGGGAGGCCCCTCCGGGGATGCCTTCATCGGGAGTTTGATCATTTCTAGGCATCGTGCTTTAAGAAGAAAGAAAGAGAACTTTACATAAAGCTACAAGGGCACCTACTGCGTACTGGTCTCAGATTCTCCTCCTCTTTCCGCTCTTTCGCTACCTCCAGCATCACCTCCAGCATCAGCACCAGTATCACCTCCAGCATCACCTCCAGCATCACTTCCAGCATCACCTCCAGCACCAGCACCAGTATCACCTCCAGCATCAGCACCAGCATCACCTCCAGCATCACCTCCAGTATCACCTCCAGCATCACCTCCAGCATCACCTCCAGCATCACCTCCAGCATCAGCACCAGCATCACCTCCAGCATCACCTCCAGCATCAGCACCAGCATCACCTCCAGCATCACCTCCAGCATCACCAACATCACCCTTATCACATTTACTCAAATTTCCTGGGGACCCACTGTATGCCGGAAGTGAAGCCCGTGCTTTCCGAGCAGGGTTCCACTCATCTTCCCAGCACTGCTGGGATTTTTGTTTAGTTTTTACAGATGAGCAAAAGAAGTCTCGAAGTTCTTCGCCATGGCTGTCTGACTTTAAAGCGATGAGGGGAAGGGAAGGAAAGGGAAGGACGGGGAGAGGACAGTGACGAGTAGGGCTTACACCTCCGCCGGGAAGGGGCCACGTGGCCAGGGCCTTGAGTCGCAGTGACCAGCCTTGGCGGTTGTGCTGCGGCTGGAGATTTGAAATGGGCAAGGGATGAACGCTGCACCCCTTGTCGCCTGGTGTCTGCTCCCACCCGAGCTGTGTGCTCCTCGGGCAGCAGGGAGTGTCTTCCTCACTTCGCTTGCTCCAGGCTCAGCCCGGCACCTGTGAGTGGCGGCTATGGGCTCCCCTGGAATGGAAGGAGGGAGAAGCTCCATGCTACCAGGCTTTGCCATGAGAGCAACACCTGGTAGTGGGCACTGCCTCCCCGTCGAGTCCAGGCTGTGCCAGGGCCGCCGAGGGCTCCATGGAGGGGAGCGGGAATCAAGGTTCAGCAGGGGTGGGGGCAGGGCCCCCTGCACAGCACCTCAGACTTTTTAGACTTCACCAGGACCCCCTCAGGGAGCAGGCAGGCTTCCTGCCTCACCCCCAGGTGCAGCCCCTCAAGTCCAGATGGGGGGCTGCCCAAGCTCACCCAGCAGAGCAGGTATAAAAGTCAGGTCTCCCCGCGGCCATCCGAGGGCCATTCCCACCCAGCCTGGACTTTCAAGAGGGGACCTTGGTCCCGGGATGAACCCTGCGTCCCAGCCCTCGGCTCTGTGCCACTCCACCCCGCCTGGGGTCCCCCCGTTGACCTCCAGGGGCCCGGTGGCAGCAGGGAGGCACCCATGATGGCTGGAGCCTTGTGTCTTGTAGAAAGAGTTGTGTGTGTCCTTCAAGTGTCCCTCTATCCACGCCCACCCTCATGACAGCCGGCCAGCAGAGTGGATGGTGAGAGGCGATGTCCCACCGCTAAACGACACCCCCATTCCTGGAGCCCCACCTGTTGTCCTTGTCTGGACATCTCCAGGGCATGGTCCTCTCCCAGAGAGCACAGGGAAGGAAGCGGAGCCCACATGCTGTGTGGCTGAGGGAACAAAACCCCTAGAATTTCCAAGGAGAGCCACGTGAAGAGGGTGTTCGGGAAAGAGGGAGCCTCGGTGACACGGGACCTCAGGGGACCCAAGTCAGGCAGCCCTGGGGGATGGTTCCGGCCCACCGCAGATAAGCACATGATGCCCCCTCTCCAGGGCACCACCTCCTTTTCTGAAAAGAAGTCGAGGTCCACAGTGGCCCCCTGCTCTGGTAGGTGTGAGGATCTGGGGTAGCTGTGCCTGTCAGGGCTGGACAGATGGAAGTTACTTTTCTGGAAAAATAGCACCCCCCCTCCACCCTGCTTAGAGTCTCCTGGGGCTCCTCGTGGCCTGGGGGGTCCCCGTCACTGTCCTGGCACTGAAAGACCGTTCAAGGCTGATCCCCACCTGTCCCTCTGCTGTCCTCCCCCACTCTTCCTAGTAGGGTGATGACCGATTTGTCCTGGTGTGCCCTGGACTTTCCCACAGTTAGCTCTGCAAGTCCCATGGCCAGGAACCATCTTGGCCCGCACAGACCGGGCTGGCTGGTCACCCCATAGTCGTATGGCCTGTGTGATGCTGCCCTCACAACCTGCTGCGGGGCGAGAGCACTTTGCCCCAGCGCTCAGTGCACCCCAGCTTTGGTATCTGAGTTCTGTGGTTAACGCAGCCCCACCCCGCCTATTTTCCGTTGCCGTTTCACTGTGCCCCCTTTTCACACTGGAGACAGTGGAGGAACGCATAATGGGGTTCGCTGGAACCCAGGTGAACAGAGGAATAAGTGGCTGTGAGCAAGGGTCTGGGGTCCTCTCCTCTCGGCCAGCGTGGGGGGAATTGGCTCCCGTGTAGATTTTTACCCAGATAAAATCGTTTGCAGCTCAGACCCCAAATGAGAAGTTGCACGTTATTGCAAACAGAGCTATACATGGCGCCCTCCGTGTACAGGGGCCGGGTACAGGCAGGTATGGGGCACGCCAGCCACAGGGGAATGAGGATTCCACCCATCCCTGGCTGTCCCCCAAATCTACATTGTCTCCAAGGCCTTCGTCCCTCCTGTCCTTCCAGCCCTGCCCCCTCCCCTCCTGGTCCTCAGCTCCACCTTCCTGCAGCCACTCCCCAGAGTGTAGGCTGAAGCCCCGATGCGTCCCCTGCATCGGATCCCTCCCAGACAGTGGAGAGCAGGAGCCTTCTGGAGGTGCAGTGTCCCCATCCAGAGGAGTCCCACTAGCAGGGGACACTTTGGGGACAGAGCCGAGAAGATAGTGATGATGACGCCAGCAGCTCACGTGCATTCGGGTTTTGGAGTTTCTGGTCCCGTGGGCCTCACAGCAGGGGATGGGCACAGGTGACAGGTAAGGAAGGAGGGGGTGCCCAAGGGACGAAGTGGACCACCCTAGGTCACGCAGATGGGAGTCCTGCCACTGTAACCCAGGCCACTTTTTCTTTCTTTTTTTTTTGCAAGGTTTAATTTGGTATTATTTCACATTTGCAGAAAAGTTGCAAGGATGGCTCAAGGGCCTGCTGTATCCCTCCCCCGAAACCCTAATACCCCGATTCCCCAACGGTTTACATTGGTCCCATTTGCACTCTGACTTTCTCTCTATACATAGACTGTGTGTACATATGTTTATGTTTATATCTCTCACATATATCACTCCCACATTCGCCCTCTGACTCATTTGAGAGTGAGTTGGGGACATGATGCCCCTTGACCCCCAGACACTTGTGTGTGCCTTTCTAAGGACAGGGACATTCTCTCACACAACACAGGACGGCTGTGGAAATCAGGGCAGTTGCATGATGCCACACTGTTCTCTCACCCACCACCCCTGTTCACATGTCTTCGCTCACCCCTACTCTGTTCTCTGTGGCCATTTTTCCACCTGTGCAGCATCCTGGCCAGGACTCAGGTGCACTCAGGCTCTCTAGTCTCCTTGGGTCTGGACCAGTCTTCACTGGGGCAGCCCCGGCGTGTCCGTGCAACTCCAGGCCACCCCATTGCCCCCGATCTCCTCCTCACCACTCCATCCCGCAGCCGCTGACCACCAGCTGGCCCCGGGTGTGAAGGTGGGGCCTCCTATCTTCCCAGTCCTTTGGGGGCCGTGATGACACCCCTGAGACTTGTGGGTGCTAACGTGTACCGCGCCCATCGGTACAGGACTCCAGCAGATGGGAGTAACTCTCCCCAGATCTGAGAACCCTCAAAGGCTCTGCTCTGGTGCAATGCAGGCAGGGCCTTGAAGGGGTCCTCAGAGCCCTCGTACCCCCTTCCCCACCTTCTGCCAGGAGGAGATGCTCGTGTCCCCAGGTTCTTCAAGGACCATCCTGGGGCCCACTGGACACCCCCCCCAACTGTACCCTAGGATCCTCAAGGCCACCCCCGATGGGGCCGGAAGAGGCATCCAGGTTCCAGGCTACTCCGAGAGGGGCCAGGCTCAGCATGGAGCCCCGCGCGCCCGGAGGAAGGGCAGGAAGGCTCCCGCTGAGGTCACTGTGGCTCCCGGGACCCCTCTGCTCGCCGCTTGTTCTTGGGTTCATTCGTTCATCCATTCATTCGCGTGCTTGGTTAGTCAGCCCGTCATTATGGAGAAGCGTCCCCGTGAGCCGGCGCTGGGCAGGGAGCTGAGGGTCCTGAGCCGGGAGGACCGGGCTCTCTGAGCTCACACTCTTGTGGGGGCAGCAGGCAGGCAGGCAGGGTCCGCAGCAGGCTGGGCCACCTCGAGGGAACCTGCGGCCTCCCCGCCCGTCTCTGCCGTCCGGCTGTTCCTCCTGCCTTTCCTGTGGGTCCCTCTGGGTCCAGAGCGTGCGCCGTCTCCGCCCCCGGGGGCTCAGGGCCGTCTCTGAACATCCACAAGCTGTCCTGCTCCCCCTACAGCTTCCATCCAGGTGTTTCCACGGAACCCCCTCGAGGCTCTGGAACTTGTTCAAAGAGTGAGTGTATGAATGAGTAAATGAACGAACGAATGAGTGAGTGAGCCCTGGGGAGTCGGGCAGCCTGGCTCTGTCTCGCGTCTGCTGTGTCCCTGGGCACGTTGCTTCCTCGTTCAAGCCTCTTTCCCAGCTCCCGGCCACGCTCACAAGGTTCAAGGCCACGCCGTCCAGCCCCTCACTTGCTGGTGGGCCTGGGTCTTTCCCGCTGAACTTTGGATGTGGGTTTTGGCAGAGGTGGGGTGGGAGGAGCTGGGGGGGCCCTGTGGGGCGGGGGCAGCAGACCAGGGGCCAGGTGGGGCGTGGGCTGGGGCTGGGGGCTTGGTTGGGGCAAATTACAAAGACCTAGGAACATGGCTTTGATGATTTCAAACAGAAGCTCGTTTCCCACTTTGGTTTTGAAACAGCGTGGAGATTTGGGGCGATTCCCTACCCAGGGCCCTACCTTCACACCGGCTTCTCTGTTGAAAGACTGGGTCAATCACTGGGGTCAGAGGCTTAGGCCCCTTGGACCGGCCCCTCCCCCCACCAGAGGTCGGGCTGGGAAACAGGATGCTCATCTCTGCTGCTTCTGTGCCTGCTGAGCTGCGGGACCCACACCTTTGGGGGCACCCATCCCCGATCAGCCAGTCCCTGGATGGAGACCCCGCCCCACCTCTTCCGGAACGTGACCTCTGCCAGCACAGACGGCACGCATGGCGGCCGCCCAAGGAGCCCCCGAGATGCTGGTCCATTCCCTTGGCTCAGCGGGAGGGAGGGTCCAGAGCGGGACCCTGATTGCCCCAGGTCACTGGGATGGGCACCAGGTCACTCATCCCCGGCCTGAAGGTCACCCCAGCCATCGCTCTCCCAGGGGTCTCTGGGAAAAGGCCCCAGCCATGGGAGTCCCCGCGGGCAGGGAGAGCCCCGCCCTTTCCGTGTGGCCATTGCAGGACATGACCTCATCCCTCACGGGGCAGCTCGGCCCCAGGCCAACAGATTGTGCTGGGAATGTGCTTCCTGCCGCTCAGATCCATCACAGAGGAGCTCAAACCGGGCGCTGAGGAGCGGGTCCCACGGCCTCGGCCTCGGCCAGTGCCATCCTGGGTGGCCGGGGGGCTGGGCAGGCCCTCTGGGACCAATGGTGCTGACCCACCTTGGCCCTGGCTCTCTGGCCCACCACAGCAGAGGCGAGGAAGGGCAGTGGGGGGCGAGGGGGCCTCTGCTGAGCTGCAGGAGATCTGCAGGAAACAGACACACCCAGTGGAAGCGGCTGGTGAGAGAGCATCACCGCCCCCCCCCCACCGCGCCCCACCCCATCCACAGCGGGTGCCCGAGGGGCGGGGCTGGGGGAGGAGCCTCATGGCCTGAGATGCCCTTTCCTGGTCACCAGGGGCTGCTGGGGAGAAGCCCATAGTGAATCTGGCCAGGTTCCCCCCACGTCGTAAAGGTGCTGGGGCCTGTGTCATAGCCGAGCGAATGGGTGACAGCAGGAGCCCCGTCCTTCCAGGGCCGCCCCGCCGCCGCCCCAGAGGCAACATGCATGCTGTCTGCTGCCTGGTCCCGTGTCTCCAGGATGGGTGTGGGCCCCAGGAGATCAGGGTCCTGCCCCAGCTCAGCCGCCAACTCCCGGGGGCTGGCCTTCAGTGTCTGTTTCCTCCCTTGCAGAGAACATGCCCTGGCCCTCGTCGCTCCCTGTGTGAGTCTGCTTGGGGCCCTGTAGTGAAGGCCCACCGGCCAGGCAGCTCAAACAGCAGACACTCACTGTCCCCAGTCCTGGAGGCTGGAAGCCCAGATCTCGGTGTGGGCAGGGCTGGGTCCTCCCAAGGCCTCTCTCCTCGGTGTGCGATGGCTGTCTCCTCCCTGTGTCTTCACAGGGTCGTCCCTCTGTGTGTGCTTGTGTCCTGACCTCCTCTTCCTATAAGGACACCATTCCTATGGGATTTGGGCCCACCACCCATGACCCCATTTTAATTTTGCACCTCTTTAAAGACCCCATCTCCAAATACAGTCACATTCTGGGGTGCTGGGGGTAAGGACTCCAACATATGAATAACCACCACCCCCCAAAAAAAGCAGAAGACAGTGCCGTTGGCTCATCCCTCGTGCAGTTATCCCACAGATGTTGGTTCAGTGCCCTCTGCATGCAGTGGTGAGGTGTCTACAGTGGTGGACAAGATGGAAGGAAAGGTGGAAAGAGACAGGAAACAACGAGCCAAAGGTCACGTGTCTGGGGTCACCTTGACCCCTTTCTTCTCTTACCTCTCACTTCTGATGTGAGTACCCAGCCAGCCCTGCTTCCCGGACTTGACCACCTCTGGACGCTGCCACCACCCAGCCCACCACGTCTGGAGCCCGACCCCTGTGGGAACCCCTGCCGGCCCCCTCAGGCCCTTCTCAGCCCAGCGCCAGGGGTCCTATCACATCTGCATCAGATTATGTCATGTTTCTGCTCAGAACCCACCTGCGGCCGCTTATTCCCGCCAGAAAACACACCCAAGTCCCCACGATGACCTCTAAGTCCCTACGTGGGTGGCCGCTATGACCCATCTGTCCTGGTCTCCACTACTCACGCCCTTTCACCTGCTCCAGCACACTCACCGCCTCCTCGCTTCTTGAACTGGCAAACGCGCTCCTGCCCCAGGGCCTTTGCACTGGCTCTTCCCCCTACCTGGGATGCTCTTTCCTCAGACGCCACCTGGCTCTTCCCCTCACCTTTTTCAAGGGAGGCCGTCCTTGACCACTTGATTTAAATTGCCCTCCCGACCCTCTGGATTCCCTTTCCTGTTCTAACACTTATCACCTGCAGGTCGTGTCATTTTCTTCATTATTTTGCTTGTTGTCTGTCTCCCCAAGGACAGAAAGTTTCATCTGTTTTCTGTACTGCTGGATGCCCAGCACCTAGAATAAGCCTGGTATTCAATCAATAGTTATTTGTGAATGTATCTGTCAAGGAATTATTTTGCTTTTCCTCAAATGGTTTCTGTAATGGGCCAGATAGTAAATATTTTCAGCCTTCTGTCACACTATCTCCGTCAAAACTAACCAACTCTGCCATTAAAAAGCAAAGCAGCCAGAGGTAATGTGTATATGAATGGGCGGGCCATGTTCCAATAAAACTTTATTTACAAAAGCAGGCGAAGGGCCGGATTTGGCTGTGGGCCGCAGTGTGCAGAGCCCTGGTATATCTGGTGAGCCAGTGACTGACCTGTACTCACTCACATACACTGTCCCTGACACCCACTCCCATCCTGTGCACAGTACAGGTGTATTCTCCCCTCCCCCACGTCTGTGCCATCCATAAACTTCCAAGGCCATTAGGGCATTCACAGCCCTCAGGTCTTAGCATCTTTTGAGTCCCCAGGGAGGGGGCTGGCCAGGGATGGTTGTCCCCACTTTGCAAATGGTAAAGTGAGGTGCAGCAAGGTAAGTGGGCTCACAGGGCCACAGCTGGAAGGCATAGCACGCTCTCCGCTCCCCGCTCTTTCCCTGCCTTCTGATGCTCCCAGACCACCTCCCTTTTCTTCCCTCTCGGCCGGACCCAGCCACCCCTCTGGGATTCCACTCAAGCCCTCACCCCATCGTGTGCCCTGAGTCCTCTGTCCTCCAGGTGGGCCTGCCCAGTCCCCCAGAGCTTCTAGGAGAGATGCTGAGTCCTGAGCCTTAGAAGAAATGGCCAATTCATACACGAGCTGCTGTCGAGTCCTCTCGGTCTCCTGGCTGGCGCTGGGGCCCCTGCTGGGGCTGGACCTTGCCTGTGACTTGGAAGGTCCCAGTTACATGCTGGACACACGTGGTGTTTGCGCGGGGCCGCCCGGCCTCTGCTCCTCTCTCCACGTCACCCCACTCTGCTGTTTCTCTGCTCAACCTTGTCCCACATACGGCCAAGGGCGGGTGCCCAGCCCTGACTCTCCACAAGCTTTTCGTGGAAGCTCCACGTCACAATCGGCAACTGCCTCTGTGTCTCTTAAGTTCAGATTCTTAAAGAACCAGCCCAACAGGCCACCGGTCAGCCACAGTGGTCACTCGGCTCACGTGTCCCTCTGTGGCCCAACCAGCCTTGGCCACAGAGCAGGGTGGGTGACATATCACTGAGGGGTCCCCTAGCAACCGATCACACATGGCTAGTTCCAAGACCCTGGGTGACTGGGTCGCCTAACACCAGCCTCGGGGTCAAGAGATCAGTGGCACCAGACATCTCCTAGAGGGATCCCAGGGCCATAGGAGCTGGGGACCCTGACACGTTCTGCTGACATGACAATGGCCAAGAAGATCTCCCTTATCTTAGTTTTCTGGGGCTTCTGTAAACAAGTTGGGTGGCTCACAACCACAGAAATTTATTCTCTCATGGTTCTGGAGACCAGATGTCCAAAATCGGTTATACTGGCTAAAATCAAAGCATCACAGGGCCACGCTCCCACTAGAGGCTCTAGGGGAGGGGACTTCCTTGCCTCTCCCAGCTCCTGGGGGCCGCAGACATCCTTGGCTTGTGGCCGCATCCCTCCAGTCCCTGCCTCTGTCTTCGTATGGCCTCCTCTGTGCCTGGCTCAAAATCCCCCTGCCCGTCTCTTACACGGACACTTGTCATTGAAGGTAGAGCCCGCCTGCATAATCCAGGGTGATCTCATTTCAACTCCTTAATTTAAGCAGGGAGCCCTTTCCTCAAGGGAGATCTCAGAGTCCCATCTCCATGACAACTGACAAAGTATTAACATCCAGCATAGATGACGTTCGACAAACTGTAAGAAATCCCACTGATAAAATAAGAAATGTAGAGAAGCAGCGTGGATGGCCATGTCAGCCGAGTCAGCGAAGTGCAAAGTCAAACAATGCAATGTCATTCGCACCTCCCATCCTTCCTCCCAGATTTACAGAAAGTGAGTCTGTCTGACAGTAGCAAGTGTGGCAAAGATGGAGGGAAATGGGAACTCACTCACGCTCCACCAGAGTGGTGGGTGTGGTCACTGTGGACAGCACTGTGGCCTTGCCTGGTGGAGCTGGGACCGTGTCATCCCCTGACCCCACAACTCCACTCAGAAACCCTCGCCCACACTCACATGGAGACCAGCGTGAGACTGTCCACTGCAGCGTTTTTTTTATTGTTGAAGTCTAGTTGATTCATTGAATACAATGTGTTAGTTTCAGGTGTACAGCAAAGTGATTCAGTTATACATATATGTAGATATATTCTTTTTCAGATTCTTTTCCACTATAGGTTATTACAAGACACTGAAGGGACTTCCCTGGCGGTCCAGTGGTTAAGAATCCATGCTTCTACTGCAGGGGGTGCAGGTTCAAGTCCTGGTCAGGGAACTGAGATCCTACATGCCACACAGCCTAAATAAATAAAATTTAAAAAAAAATTAAGACACTGAATATGCTCCCTGTGCTATATAGTAGGTCCTTGTGGTTTATTTTCTAAATATATAGTAAAGTGTATCTGTTAATCCCAAGCTCCTAATTTATCCCTCCCCGACCCTTTCCCCTTTGCAAACTATAAATTTGTTTTCTATGTCTGTGAGTCTGTTTCTGTTCTGTAAATAAGTTCATTTGTATCATTCTTTTAGATTCCACGTATGTGATATCATATGATACTTGTCTTTTGATTTACTTCACCTAATGTGATCATCTCTAGGTCCATCCATGTTGCTGTAAATGGCAATGTTTCATTCTTTTCATGGCTGAGTAATATTCCACTGTATATATGTACCACATCTTCCTCATCCATTCACCTGTTCATGGGCACTTGGGCTGCTTCCATGTCTTAGCTATCGTAAGTAGCGCTCACGTCATTTTTAACATGATGTGTGGAAACAGCCTAGATGTCCATCCACAGAAGAACTGGGCTGTTTCCACACAATTACATACGATGAAATAGTGGAAAGGAAGGCATGGGAGGCCCTTGTATCAACACGGGTGACTCTCACTGAAGTAAATGGAGGCTAAGGGGATGTGACCTCGAAGGCAAGGTGTGGTCCTGGACGGCATCCTGGAGCAGAAGGATATTAGTGGAAAAACGTAGAATCGGATAAGAGTCTGAGATTTAGGTAATAGTGTTGTGCTGATGTGAATTTCTTACTTTGGATGAGTGGACTGTGGGTCTCTGATAAGATGTTTACACTGGGGGAAGTTGGGTGAAGGGTATAGGGGACACCGCCCTGCTCCCTTGCCCCTAGCCAGCCCTGAGCTCTCATCTCCAGGCCCCGCCCTGAGCCCCCTGGACCTTCTGCCCTCACTTAGGACCTCGCTTGTACCCAGCCCCACGTCCTCGCTCCCCTGTCCCCTGCCCTGACTTTTGCTGCTAAACCAGGTGAAAGGGCAGCCACGTAGCACATGGGTAGGAGTGGCCCACTAAAGGTCGGGGGTGTCCATGGGTGTGTGGACGGGTGGCCACCTGGGCATTAGTACCCAGAGGAGATGCTTCCTCTGCTTAGAGAGGGCGGGTGGGAGATGGTGCAGAGGCAGAGAGGTCCACAAACACTGCCCGTTCTCCTTTTACAAAGCGATGCATCTCATGAAAGAAAACGTGAAAAATGCAGAAAAGCAGAAAAATTTTAAAGCAAATGAGAACACTAACCGCAGCCGCCTCCCCCCTCTCCCCATTCACCACCAGTGGCTCAGAGCCTGAGATTTCCTCCATTTCCTTGAAGGGCAATTACTAGGACAAAGTGGACGAATAATTAAAGGCCCGGTGGCCAAGGCTTGACCCAGTGTGGAGCGCGTGCCCCTTTCCCTGCAAGGGGAGGGGATGCTTTCTGTTTCATTTTTTGCAAGAATCCTATAGCGCCAACATTCAACAGTTCTTGACCCAAGTCACTCTGCCCAGAAGCGCATCACTGGTTCTGAGACTGGGTTCATTTCTCCCGCGTGCCGGTCCTCTCTGCAAGGAGGCACGTTCCCACTCAGCAGGGACGGCGGTGACAGCCCCTGGAGACTCAGTTTTCCCCATAGCTGATCTGATCTGATCAAACTGCCGTTGTCTTGTGACCGTCTGGGGAGGAGCAAACACCTGTAGGTGGAAAGGACTTAAGATCCCACGAGAGGAAGAAATGCATCTGTGGGGGTCAAGGGCCGGGAGCAGGGACTCCCTGTATCACCAGGGGCTTACGGCCCTGTTCCTAGGCCTGATGTTACTCTCACAGCTGATCCTGCAGTGACTGCCACATTTGTGGTCTGTCCCCTCCATTGGATCTTTTCTGCAGAGAAATTCGCAGCTCAGGGCTGCGTTTCCTGGTGCTAGACGTGGAATGGGCAGCAGTTTGCCTGGCAAGGAGCTAAGGTGGGAAGCAAGTGTTGGCTGGATGGGGAAAGTGTCCTAGCATCCCCTCTCCAAGGCTTCATTGCCCCATCTGTAAAAAGGGGCAAGTAACCCCAACCTCATAGAGCTGCTAAGGGCAAATTTTTATAGAGGCCTTAAGGCTTTTAATCCCAGAAGCCCCAAACTTCCTTTGCTGCGTTCCACTACTGGGAAAAAAGTTGAGCCTGTATCCCCCCCAAAATATGTATTGCTTTGTTTTAACGTGTGTTCATGTACTTCTACCAGACCAATAAATGACAGAAAATTAGAAAACATAAGAATATGGAAATTTTAAAGAATGAGTTTTTAAAAATCTACCAGTTCAATTTCTTTAAAGGTTAAAGGACTCATGAAGTTTTCTATTTCTTCTTGAGTTATTTTTGGATACCTTGTATTTTTTTTAAAGGACTTGGCTGTTTCCTCTGTATTTTCAAATTCATTAGGCATGTAGTTTTCCTTCAGATGCACTATTTTGTAAACAATTTCTAGTATACCTGATTTCTCCCCTTTTTTATCTTGTTCTTTTTTTATTTTCATCTTCTTTCCCTAGCACGTAGTCCGTCTTGCTAAAGCTCTGTCTATTGTCAAAAAAGTTACTGGTGGGCTTCCCTGGTGGAGAAGTGGTTGAGAGTCCGCCTGCCGATGCAGGGGACGCTGGTTCATGCCCCGGTCCGGGAAGATCCCACATGCCGCGGAGTGGCTGGGCCCGTGAGCCATGGCCGCTGAGCCTGTGCGTCCGGAGCCTGTGCTCCACAACGGGAGAGGCCACAGCAGTGAGAGGCCCGCGTACAGCAAAAAAAGAGAAAAAAAAAAACAAAAAACAGTTACTGGCTTTGTCGACCCTCTCTGTTGTTTCCTGTTCTTCTATTTTATTAATGTTTCCTCTGATTGTTACTTCCTTCTTTTTACTTTCATTGGTTTTATGCTTTCTTTTTTCTGTCTTGTTGAGTTGGTCACTTAACTTTGTAAAAGTTTTGTCTTTCTTTTTTTCAATGTTAGCATTCTGGACCTTAATTTTTCTCGATCTATCACTTTTGCTGCATCCCACAAATGTTGATAGGAAGTATTGCATCATCTTTTAATTACAAATATCATGTCATTTCCATAATAATTTCTTCTTTTTTCTTTGAGTTATTTAGAAGTATGCTCTAAAATCTTCACCTGTATAGGGGTTTTTGAATTATCATTTTGTTATTGATTTGTAACTTAATTTCATCATGGTCAGAGAACACGTTCCATGTTATATCACTTATTAGAATTTGTTGAACTTGCTCTTTGGCCTAGCATGTTCCCAGTTTTCATAAATATCCTACATGTTCTTGGATACAGAGAATTTGTATTCTTTTCATTGTTGGAGGCAGGTTATGCTCATGCCTATCAGTGCACAGTAGTTTATCTTATTTTAATTTATTTAACAAACCCTTGGAAAGTGCTAACAATGGACCAGAAATTGTCCTAAGTGGTTTATAAATACTGAGTCATTTACTCCTCATGGAACCCCTCTGAGGGCAATACGGTTGTTACCTCATTTTAGAGATAAGGACATTGAGGCACAGAGAGGTTAAGTAATTTTTCTGAGGTCAAACAGACAGCCTGTAAATGACAGAACTGGGATCTAAACCAAGTAGCTTAGCCAGAATGTATCCTCTTGAACACTAGTCTATGCTATGATATTCTAAACTCCTATATCCTCGTTAATATTTGTCTGCTTGGACTATCAAATATTGAAATTGGAACATTAAAATATCTCTCCATAATCATGAATTTGTTTCTTTTTGTAATTACACCTGTTCTGCTTTAGATATTTTTAAGACCATACAATTGAATGCAAATAAGTTCAGAATTGTTATATCTTTCTGGTAAATTGTGCCTGTCATTCACTAGTATTTTTTATCTTAAAAGCCATTTAGTTTGACATTAATGCAACTACATTAGCTTCTTTTTGGTTAGTTTTTGTTTGATACATATTTTTTTCAGCCTTTTAATTTCAGTCTTTCTCTATCCTTATGTTATAGACATCTTTTGTAAAAGCATAATAGCTAGATTTTGTTTGTATCTAAACAGTTCTCACAAAATCTGTCATTTAACTTATGTTTTTGATTCATTTACATTTATTGTAATTAATAGGCTGCTAGGAATAATTGTTACCATTCTTATTTTGGGTTTTTTGGCGCACTTCCCGTGATTCTTTTTTCATTTCTTCTTATTTTAAGATCAGTTGAAATTTTATTTATTCTTTTCTTACACCTTACTCACTTGGAAGTTATATAAATAGACTTCTAATCTGTTGGTGGTTAACTTACAATTTTTAACATGTATGTTTGACTTAATTAAGCATAAAATTAATATCTCCACCAATTGCTGAAGAATATAAGGACCTTACAATGCTTAACTCACAGTCTTCTCCTTATTTTGTAATTTTGTATCCAGTATTATTTCCATATCTTTCAAATTATATATTTTATTATACTAATTATATTTTATACAGCAATGCTTACTTAGATTTACTTGTGTGCTCATCAAATTCTACCTAATTTTTCCAGATTAGTATTTCTTTCAGCAACAGTCTATAAGTGGTAAATTCTATTTTTTGTCCAAACATCTTTATTTCACCCTCATTATCTTAAATGATAGTGTATCTGCTCTGTAAGGCTCATTCAACCATGATTTTCACTCAGCCTCTCTAAGTATTATTCCTACTGTCTTTGGCTTCTCTTGTTACTGTCAGCTTAATTGGGCTCCTTTGTATGTGACCCACTTTGTTTTTCTATCATATTTCTGTAACTTCTGAAGTATCAGCCTCTGGAATCCAGATTTCTGGCTTGCTAACTCCACGAGACCACAGCCATGCTCCTACCCTTGCTCCTTCTGCTCTCTGGACAGGAATCCGGGTGATTGAAAGGCTCAGTTGGTTTGCTTCTCTTCTCCTTCTCCTTGGCATCACGGTCCTGTGCTGCCTGGTTTCAATGTCTTAAAAACCATTGTTTCATACATTTAGTCCCATTTTCTGGTTGTTGCAATATATGAGTAAATTCAACCTCTTTTCATCACCACGGCCAGAACAGAGAATTCCTGAACCCTGAGCTTTCGTTTAATTTTTTATTTCTAGTAATTCTATTTTGGCTCATTTTGAAATATGTCTGTTTTATGTTCACTGTGGCTTGTGATTTTCTTAGGTTTCAAGTCCTTCCTGTAGCTCCTTGAACAGTAAAAACGTATCATTTTATAGACTCCACCTGAGGCTATGGTTTCCTTTAGGGTTGTATACTTGTACATACCGATTCTACTCCTGGTGGATGGTTTCCTTTGTGTTTGCAATTTTCAATTGTGAACTCATCTTCAGTGGGACTTTGTAGAAATCCTAAATGGCCTTGAAGTCTCCCTGGTGAGGCTTTGGGTCTGATTCATCTAGATGGCCCAGGGGGTCCCTGGTTCAGGCTCACTCACTGTGGTCCTTCCTTGGCTTGAGGGTTTCCAAGCCGTAAGGTAAATATATTAAACTCTGAGCGTGCTGTGAAGACAGAGCAATGCTTATGCATTCCCCGTGGAGGTGTTTTTCCTCCTCTGTCGGCTCCCTTTTCACTTCCCCCAGGCAGAGGGTGAATGCATCTCCCACTCTCTTCTTGGGAGGGAAGCACTTTGGGAACCTCAGTTGCATGTGGGGTCCTCAGTGCCAGCTCTCTGTCCCATGTGGGATGGGAGCCTCATCTCTGGTGTCTTCCTGGGCATTGGAACTCGGCCTCTGGGTCACCACGACCAGCTAACCCTCCCGGTTCTGCTACAGCATCACCTCACGAGCTACCAGCCCTGGTTTCAGTTCTCTCTCCATTTCTGCACCCCTACCCCCTGCCCCAGGATTTCCCTTGCTTTCTTGTGCTCTCAGCTGTGCACTTAAAAGTGTGTTCATTCTCATTCACACAACACTCTGAATAGTGCATAGAGGAGAGCTTAGCGCTAATCTATATTCCACATTGCTGAAAGCAAATGATTTTCATTTACTATCCACTATGCTCTCATGAGGTCGGTGCTATCATTGTGCTGTAGTTATAGACAAGGAAACTGAGGAACAGAGAGGTTAGGCAACTCATCCCAAAGTCCACAGCTAGCAGAGGTAGAAGAAACGAGGATTTGAACCCAGCTGCCTGGTGCCAGAGCTCAGGGTTTTTCCACCGGGCTTACTGCTTCCAGGGCCCCAGGGCGCTGTCAGCGAGGGCTGCCAAACAAAATGAAGGATGCAGCTAGGTGTGGCCTGCCACCAATGGAGATAAAAAGGAAAGGACATCTCACAGCTTCTGGGAAACTTCCTCAGAAGGCAAGTGACATGAACCTTCTTCGACACTCCATCCCATGCGGTATTCGGGACATACTAAAAATTAGTTGTTATTTTTCTGAAATTCTAATGTACCTGGGTGTTTTGTATTTTTCATTTGTTAAATCTGGTAGCCCTGCTGCCAGCTGAGGCTGGGACTATCAGGCTGACCCCAGCTGGGCTGACGCTCACTTCTGAGCCCTCTCGGACCTGACAGCTCAGCGTTGGCGGCTGAACTCTCTCCATCCATCTGGTCAAGGGGCCAGACCCCGCCCCCCACAGGCTGTCCCCCCTACCCCTCATCCAGGTGCTCAACTTGCACCTAAGCAGCCCAGGCATCTGTGAAGGCTCCCGCTCACTGCTGCCTGGAGAGGGCAGGATCTCACGATCAGCTTTGTCCAAGCTGGAGGAGGGAGGACACTCCCCACCGTGTGGAATACACGGGAGAGCCCTGGATTCGGAGTAGTTATGAGAACCAGCCCCTGTAAGGAGAAGGAGCAAGGGTGGGGTAAGGGGTAGGGTGAGCCTCAGTCTGGGCACATTCCCAGCTGTACCCTGATCTCCCACACATGACCAAAGCCAGGGCAATGTGGAGGGAGTATAAACTGTGCTGGCCTTTCTAAAGCACAATTTCTCAATTCACATCCAGGGTCAAGTGTATCCCCTTTGACTCAGCATTTCTACTTCTGAGAACTTATGCTACTGAAGTGTTCCAACCAAGTTCAGAGAGGCTTAGCTCAGGGATGCTCACCCCGGCATGGGTTTTGATACCGGGAGACCGGCAACGGTCTAAGCGTCTGTCGATCCTGGTGGAACCATCAAACCTCTGTGTGAGGCCATCTTTAAAAATGATCTTGTGAATCTCTATGGACATGGGATGATACCTGCGATCTGCTTTTGAATGAAAAAGGTGAGCAACACAAGAGCAAACATCCTGCTTCCCTACGTTGTGACATTGTTTACCTGTGTGTGAGGGTGTGTACACTGACGCTGCAAGAGGGTGAAGGACGCATGTTCACAGAGACGGCAAATGTAGTATTGGCGGGACTGCTGGCTGCCCCCGATATCCATCCGCCCTTCCTTCTTCTTTGGTAATGGAACCTGCACTTTGTAGCTGAGCAGATGGCTCACCTATAATAAAGGCCTTATATCCTAGATTCTCTTGTAGCTAAGTGTGGCCATGTTACCAAGGGGAGATAAAAAAAGAAAGAAAGAAGTAACATATTGCAGCTTCACGAAATCTTTCTCAAAAGGCAAGTGGCACGCACCTTCTCTGTCCCTTCTTCCAACCTTCTGGCTGGAACATGGATGTAATGGCTGGAGCTCCAGCTGCCATCCTGGACCAAAAGATGAGGGCCACACCTCCAGGGTGATGGCTCAGGGAACAGGAAAGGGCCTCACTCTCTGAAGGCTTTGTAGGGAAGATCCACCTCCCATCCATTTCTAGACTTTTGCATGAAAAAGAAATCAATTCCTATCTTATTGAAGCCACTGCTCTTTGGGAAGCTGTCTGTTACTCACAGCTGAACTAATGATTAGTCACTCACCCTGACTAACCCAGATAGTTATTTCGGCTGGTGAGACTTCAGGGGATTTCAATTTTCTTTTTAAATTGTTGTTTTGGTTCTTTTAAGTTTGTGCCTTGGACATTTGCGTACCATTTATGTGATTTTTAGAAAACTTTTACTTTTGAAGCAAATAAGAAAGAAGGAAAGAAAGCTGATATATATACAGCCTCTATGAACGCCAAGCAGCATTCTGAAAACTTTACATAAACTATCTTCTTTGGTCCTTGCAACGTCCCTGTGGGGCGTGTCACTACCCCCACTTTACGGAAGGGGAAACCGAGGCACGGCTCAGGTGAGTTTTCCACGCTCACTCAGCTAGTCCGTGACACTGGGCAGGCAGCCCGGCCACAGAATCCATGACCTTCAACACTACTCTGCCTGCCTCCCTGGGGTGCTCCAGCCTCAGAGGCTACACTGCCCCCACCCCTTACTCTCTCCTTTGCCACCATCTAAGGCTCTTACCTGGAAGGTGCCTCGACTTGGGTCTTTGCTGTGCCCACCAGGCTGAGGAGCTGGGGATCGAGACTGCAGGCTTTGCTTGCTCTGCTCTCATCCAGCAGGTAAGTTTGAGTGCCCACCCTGGGCCTGGCTCCGGGCTGGGCCCTGAGAGGCAATGGCGATCAAGAAGCCATGAGCCCTGGGTACCCAGCCTACTGGGGAAGATGATCATTAAATAGATAGTCCTATACATCAGTGTGAAGTGGCAATTCCTATAGAAGAGGGTGCAGGGGGGCTGTGAGGGTGACCCCGGTCAAGGAAATCAGAGGAGGCTGCTCTGGGAAGTGACACATGACCTGGGACCTGAGGCAAGAACAGGAGTTACCTGAGTGAAGGGGTGAGGAGGAGAGATCCACTAACCGGAAGGAGTGGAGTGTGCAAAGGCCCTGTGAGAGGAAGAGCTCCAGGCGCACCCACACGTCTGCTCGTTAGATGCCCGACACAGCCCTGCCTCCCCCGACCCCCACCCATGAGACGGACAGTCCTACGTTCTCCCCTGAGGCTGGAGGTCACAGGTCTGTCTCTGGCTTCCCGCCAGGGAGCCCTGAGCCGTGTCTGGCCTGGGGCCACCTGCAAAGAGGGAGGGAGATCCAGAAAATCAGCCCCCTGTCCTCCCACCCACTGAGTGTCTCCACCACCCTCGGTGCCTTCCAGATGGGGGCTGGGCCATCAGCCCTCTCGGCTCTCCCACTCTCCCACTTAGGCTCCAAACTCCATGAGAAGCAGACATAGTACCCGTTTTCCGAAGTGAAAAGACTAAGGTTCCTGGGAGAACAAGGGGCTGGCTTGGGCATGCGGCCCCAGGATGAGAAGTCACCCTGTCCCCTATGTGGCCAGTTGCCCAGATTCTGGGGCCAGTACTGCCCCAAGTCAGAGGGAGACCTCCAGCCCAGCCCTGACTCTCACTTTTCACTTCATTAAAATACACAGACACACACGGACACACACATTCATACACAAACACATAGAGACACATACACAGATACATACAGATACAGATACACAAACAGACATGCACAGCCACATAGAGACACACACACACAGATACACACACACACACACACACACACACACACAACGTATGGCGGTGCCCTTACGGCCTCCTGGTCGGCAGGGGGTATGAGCAGAACGTCTTGGGGAGGGGGCTGAATCCTGGTTCTGCTCCCCTCCTGCAGCATCCCTACCAGCCAGCATCCCCCTCCAGCTGGGTCCCCAGTTTCCTCATCTGCAGTGCGGTGCCCCAACGGTCCCCCACTCCTGGGGTTCCCTAAGGAGGACACAAGATGACACAGGAGGAGTTCTTGGAGCCAGGCCCCTGGCCCAGGGACAGCTCAGGACGAGGTCACTTGAAGTTATCACCCTGCCCTGTGACCTTGGCCCAGCCCCCATGGGGTCAATGCCCCTCCAAGCCTGTCAGGGGGCACTGTGCCCAGCTGTCCTGGACCCTCCAGAGGCAGCAGGCTGAGGACACGGCTTCCCTCTCCCCAGTTCCTCGTCCCCCTGGAGGCCGACCAAGCTAGGAGAGGGGACCACAGAGGCTCAGCTCCCTGGCCATCTGCATCCTTCGAGCTGCAGGACAAGATCATGCCGGAACTCCAGGGAAAGCCCGTTCTCGCTGGTGGAGGATGCAGAGGGGGCTTCTGCCTGCAGGGACCCCTTGCCCTGGGCTCAGCATCGCTGAGGGTGAGAAGCAGCAAAGGCAGATCCTGACTCTGCTTCCGTCTTCCACCGCTGCCGCCATGGAAGTGGCAAGGGCCCTGCCCCAAGCCCTCTGCCCTTCCGGCGTCCCCAGAGCCTCCCATAGGGGCCCCTGATTCCTGCCTTCAAAACCCCGGACGAACCCACTTTCTGGGGCCTTGAGGATGACCTGGGACCCCTTTGGGCCTGAGTCTCGCTAAATCCATGGATTCCTATTTAAAATGTCACATTCATCACCCGCATCTTGCACCTAATTCATGTCTGTTACCCACCGCGTTATCTTTCTAATGCAGGCCACGCTGCCCAAACTTCCTGAAACATTCCTCTGATCCAGGGACCCTCCCTCTCTGTCCTTCAATGGCTCCCTGCTGCCCTCAGTCTAAACTCCAAGTACTCTGCCACCCCAGAGGCGTTGGTGCCAGGAGATCATCCCACACGCGGCCTCGCCTGTCGGGTTTCCCTGAAACTTCGACGTCCACCAGCCCCCAAGGGAAGGGGCGAGACTCTCAGTCTGTGCTCCCAGGAGCAGTTTCAAAAGAGTTTGTTTTCTTTCAAAACAGAATGTATTGAGCGTCCAGCTGACCAGTGAGTCTGAGGCCAGAGCAGAGGGAAGAGCTGTGACCACTGGGTGCGCTGAGTTGACATCATGGACGGGGCAGTGCCCGCAGGAGCTTGGCCGGATAATGAGCAGCTGGCAGCGCTGAGCCTGCCCGGCCTGGTCCACTCCCAGCCAAGTTTCCTGGGCTCCCAGTGGGTTCCACTCATCCCGGGGCCATTGCTATGAGAGCAGTGATGACTCGGTCTGTGCCCTGTCTGCACTCCACCCGCCAGGGCTCTCCTGGGCAGACCTCCTCACTCCACACCTCCCAGCACAGGGGTCCTGGGGGCGGAGAGAACAGGAAGGTAGTTCCCATCTCTTGAGGGTGTGTACTGTGTCCCAGCCATTTTCTCTTCTAAGCAACCCTCACGACAATTACCCTCACTTCACAAATGAGGAAACTGAGGTTCCCAATGCTTATTGGGGCCCGATAGTCCTTCCTTTCCTCCCGTTCCACTGCCAAGTAACAATTGCTGAGCTGGGCACGTGGCTTCCCGGCTAAACACTACATTTCCCAGATTCCCTTGCAATGAGCCTTGAGTTCCGACCAAGGCAAGGTGAAATGGTATGTCTCCCCTCCTTCCCCATCTGGGACCTGAGATGGAAGCTACTTGCCGAGGACGGCTGAGCAGAAATGTGGAAGGAGTCTGGAGGCCTGCCTGACATTTTTCTGAGACGTTAACTTCACAATGGAGCCATTGCGTCTTCAGGTCTTTTGTTACACAGCTGTGTACTGACTAATACAGGACTGCCCACAGCTTCAAGCTGGGGTGCTAACACCTTCCAACACTGTGCGGTCCAACTCTCGATATGTTGCTTTGGCAGATGGAGCCTGAGATGTCCTACCATCAAAGTGAGCCACCATGGTGTGAGTGGCTCTGGGCACTGGGTACCAGCCTAGGACCTGGTCCCAGAGGTGACTGGCATGGCCTGGGAGCCCAGAGCCTGGACCTGGTGGGGGTGTTTTGGGAAGCACAGAATGAGGAGAGACCAAATTTTACTGGGTGCTGACAGGGGCAGGATGCTGGACGGGCACCTCTCTGTGTGGTCCTGATTCAGTTATTATTATTATTTGTTCTCTATTATTGATTCATTTCTTTTTTGCCTACAAGGAATAGAACACTGGGCTAGGCACTTCCCACATGGTCTAGGTTCCTTTATCTTTAACAACTTTGTTGAGACATAGTTCACAAACCCTGCAATTTAGCCACCTGAAAGTGTGCAATTCAATGGTTTTTCATATATTCGGGGCTGTGCGTCCATCATCATAATTAATGTTAGTGCATTTTCATGCCCCTTAGCTGCCATCCCCCAAATCCCCTCAACCCCATTATCCACCACATCCACCCCCTGGCAACCACTAACGTGCTTTTCATCTCTACAGATTTCCCTGTTCTGAACATTTCGTATCAATGGACTCGTCCAGTGTGTGGGCTTTTGTGTCTGACTTCTTCCACTGAACATAATGTCCTCAACATTCATCCACGTTGTAGCAAGTGTCAGTGCTTCGCTCCTTTTTAGGGCTGAACCATACACCCTTGTATGAATAGATCACATTGTATTTACCAGTAGTGGACTTTTAGGTTGTTTTTATTTTTTGCCTGTTATGAACCATGCTGCTACGCACATGCGTGTACACGCTTTCGTGTGGACTCGTGTTTTCCTTTCTCCTGGGTCTACACCTAGGGCTGGAATTGCAGGCAACTCTGTTTAAGCAAATTAGGTTTATATTTGCACCAAGATGGTGGTGGGGGGAGGTGGCGAGTGGGGGGAAAGGGAGGGACGGGCGACCTGGCTTTTGTTCTGTCTTTAGCATTTGCAGGCTGGGTGGCCCTGGGCATGACCCCGGGCTTTGCTCATCGGTAACTGGGGGTTTCGGGGGTGACAACGGCCACTTTGCAGTGGGGGGCTCCATGGCTGTTACTTGGCACACGCGTGGGGGACTTAGAGACGCTGGCTGAGCACCAGTCCACCTCTTTAGGCTGAGAAAGGGCAGGGGGACAGGACAGAAGGAGCCTCCCCCCACCCCATCACACTACCTGAACCTCGCCTCCTAAGCCCTCTGGGCCTGGCCCGGGCATGTGCAGCTCTGCCCCCCAGCCCCTGCTTCCCCCATCTCGACCCCGAGCCGCATCCTGTGGCCCCAGGTTGATTGTTGGGGGCCACAAAGCCCTCTGCTCTCTCCCGGGCCTGACCCGGAGCAGCTCGGGGTCCTCAAGAGGGGCTGCTGCCGCCTGGGGTCCTCTCCGAGGGGAGAGGCTGCGCCTCACTCACTCATCAGGGACTCTGTCCTGCCTCCACCCCCAGTGCACCAGCCCTTCTCTGCGATTCCAAGTGACCTTAGCCCCGCTGCGACGTTGGAAGGGACGTCAGCCTGTGTGGGCGGCGGCTGGTATGTGGGCCCAAGGCCTTCGGCACCTCTCAAAGGCCCGCGTGGCCCCTGGACATCACTGGTGGCCCTGCCCTGACCTGGCCACCTCGGGCATAAACACAGCCAGCACTGACCAAGCAGCACCTGGTTAGTCTGACTCGCTCCCCACCTGGACCCCGTGAGGCAGGTACCATCCTCAACCCCACTTTGCAGATGAGCAAACCGAGGCACGGAGAGGGAAGAACTCCTCCCTAGGTCCCTTGTGAGAGGATCCAAACACAGCCCCAGATGGTGTTCTCACTCAAAAACCCCAGACTGGCCTTCACCACTCAGAGCTCCTCCCGGGACCAGCACCCCATGCACCCTTAGGGCCCCATAGCCGGGGTGGGCCCCTCACGAGGTTCTGGGCACCTGCAGACCAGCTGATCACCGCACCACCCCCACCCTGGATGCCCTGGGCAGGGGGAGGGAGGGCAGAGCCCAGCCAGCACCTGGGCATCTGGGCAGTGCCTGCGGCTCTAGCCTCAGGCTCTGGCACTCTGGCACCGCCCTGTGCCGGGCAAACCACAGGGCAAGCTGGATGTCCGAGCACAGAGGAAAAGGCCCAAGGAGCTCCAGGGCAGCGGGGCCCCCAAGATGGCAAGAATAATGTTGCCCTGAGAGTTGTTCAGTGCACGACATGCACATCGTGCAGTGGCCTGAAGCGGACCCAGGGCCGACCCGAGGGCAAATGGGCTGGGGGACACTTTCACACCCGCCTTGGGTTAGCCAGGAGACAGAAGCCAGGTGGGCACAGGCAAGTGGGGAGGTGACCTCTACTACACCCTTCTTGGATATCCAGGTAAGGCTGTGGATGCGTGGGACAGTGCCCTCAACCCAGGGGAGCTGAATCCCCCATTCGGAAGGCAGTGTGGACTGGGCAGGGCTCCAACCTGGACCCTGATGCCAGCTGCCCCTGGTTCCCACTGTGTGGCCTGGGGATTCCCCCTTGTGTCTCTGAGCTATGAGAAGCAGTTCCTTTCTCTATGAAACTGCAAACGTCCTGACAGGAATGTTGTAAAGGTCATTGGCATTTAAAGTAGCAGATATCAATAATGCTAATAAATTGTGAGCTATTTGCTTAGCCTTAGACTGTGTTTGATAACAATTGCCTCATTCACGCTGAAATTTGAATCCAGATCAGATCCCAGAGCCGACCTTCGTAATTGTTCTCTCCTCCCGCCAATAATATATCTATCAGTGGCTGGCAGGCAGCAGGGGAAATGACTCTATGTGCCTCATCTTATCTGACTGTCACGACAACCCTGTAGGTACTGTCCATGTGATCTCCACTTCACAGATGAGGAAACTGCAGCTCAGAGAGGGCAAGTGACCTGCCCAAGGTCACACAGCTGGTTTGTGGCAGAGCCAGGATTTGAGGTAGGACTGTGTGACTCCAGGAGACATGCTGGCAGCCACTCTGCCTCCTAAAAGGCTCAGTCAGCCTAGTGCCCCCAAACCAGAAACTGCAGGTATCCATCAACAGGGAAGGAGACAAATAAATGTGGTATGTTCATATCACACGATGTGCCGTCACCCAGCAATGAGCATAATGAACCTGCTCTACATGGAACAGAGTGGATCCCCCTTACTCTCATTATGTTAAAAAAGAGCTGGGCACTTAAAAGTACATACAGTATGGTTCTGTTTATGTGACTTTTGAGATCGGGCAGAACTAACCAATGGTTAAATAAGTCAGAATAATGATTACCTTGGGGGAGGAGGCACTGCCGGGGAGTGAGACTTTTGGAGGAATTAGAGATGTTTCTTATGCTGATCAGATGATGGTTACATGGACGCACACATAGGTAAAAACTCAAGGATCCTGGTCCGCTGTGGTGGGGTAAACCCCCTACAGCTCAGCCCCACGTGGGCTACAATTATATACTCCGGGCAAAATACACATGGTGAAGGTGCTCAAAACTTAGAGCAGAGACCTGCATAAAGGGTGAGTTTCCCTCCTTTTATTTTGTCTTATAACTTTGCCCCAAGGGTGGACTCTAGTCCCTAATCAGTGCTGTGGGGGGAGCTAAACCTATGATAGAAACCCCGCTGTCTTCCTGGCTGGAGAAGAAGAGCCCAGACTGGCTGGAGTGTGAGGGAGAAATCCTGGAAGGAGAGAGCCGAGAACTGGCTCGTGCAGCTCTGTGCAGGAACGCCCACAGGTCCCAGCCTCACCTGAGCCCCGAAATGAGACATGACCCCCGCCCCCCAGAGAAGGTGAAACAGAGCTCAGGGTCTGAAGCCCATTGGGTTCATTGCCACTAAAACAAACACATCAGCATTCCTCAGAGGATTTTGACAGAACCCGGAGTCCACACAACATAGCATTCACGTTGCCCATGGTGTAATCCAAATCACATGCAAAGGAACAGGAAATTTCAGCCCACGATCAAGGGCTGAAACAATCAGCAGATGGAAACAACAAGATGATTCAAACATTGGGATGATCAGGCAAAGAGTTCAAAGCAGTTACTACAACGCTACTCAATAAGGTAAAGGAAAACACATCTGAGATGAATGAGAAGATAGGAAATCTTAGCGGGGAAAGAATTGCAAGAGGATATTGAAATGTTAGACCTAACAAATAAAATATGGGAAATTTTAGAAAATCACTGGATAGACCCAACAGCAGAATGGAGATGACAGAGGCAAGTCAGTAAACTTGCAGACCAGTCAAAATTACCCAGTCTGAAGAACACAGAGAAGAAAGAAGATGGACAGATTATCAGGAATCCACAGGACAACATAAAAAGGTTGAACACATTCTAACTACAGTCCAGAAGGAAAGAAGAAAGAGATGGAGTAGAAAAATCTCTGAAGAAATAATACCCCCAAGCCTCCCATATTTAGTAAAAGATCTGCATTTACGGATTCAGGAGCTCAGAGGACCCCACACAAGATAAATCCAAAGAAATTGTAGGTAGACACATCATAAACAGACAGATAAAACACAAAGCTGAAGAAAAAAGTCCTGAATGCAGCCAGAGAAAAATGACACATTTCATACAGGGATGAACCATTTCAATGACCTCAGATTTCTTATTGGAAACCGTGGGGGCCAGGAGACCGTGGAACAATACATCTGAAATGCTGAAAGGGGGAAAATCTCTGTACATACAGAATTCTTTATCCCCTGAAGATATCTTTTTTCTCTTAAGTTCTTTAAAATACAGGTGAACGTTTAAAGCAAAAATTATAACACTGGTGGGGTTTCTTTGGGTAAGGCGACCACAAACATTTAAAAATGGGAAGGTTGAAAGGAACCTATAGAGTTGAAAAGCTTCTATGTGTCACATGAAGTAGCACAATATTAACTCTAATTAGGCTGAGAAAGGCTAGGTAGACACACTACAATTCCTAGAATCACCACACACGCAAAGAAATATAGCCAAAAAGCCAGTAGGCGAATTGAAAGGGGATACTAAAGATATTCAAATAATTCAGAAGCTTGCAGGGAAGAGAGGACTGAGGAACAAAAGTTAGAAAGGACCCACAGTAAGTTGTAATTCTAAACACTCTAATTAAAACTAAGAAACTGACTGAATAGATTTAAAAAAAAAAAAAAGTGAGACCCAAGTATGTACTGCCTATGAGAGATTCATTTTAAATATTACGACACAGATAAGTTGAAAGTAAATAAATTAAAAACAATAAGCATAAGGTGGCCAGGTGACATATTAATATCAATTAAGATTTATACTAAACAGTAAACTTCAAGACCAAAGAGATAGAGACATTTTATTATAATAGCAGGGATGATGAAGCAGGAAGCTGGAACAATTATACATTTGTATGTGTCCTGTAATAGAGCCTCAAAACAAGTGAAACAAAATCGACAGGGTAAAGGAAAAAATTGACAATTTCACAGTCATAAAGGGAGATTTTAACACCCTTCTCTCAGCCATGAACAGGACAAATATACAAAAAAATCAGTAGGGCTTCCCTGGTGGCCCAGTGGTTGAGAGTCCGCCTGCCGATGCAGGGGACACGGGTTCGTGCCCCGGTCCGGGAGGATCCCACATGCCGCGGAGCGGCTGGGCCCGTGAGCCATGGCCGCTGAGCCTGCGCGTCCGGAGCCTATGCTCCGCAACGGGAGAGGCCACAACAGTGAGAGGCCCGCGTACAGGGGAAAAAAAGCAGTAAAGACATGAAAGATACAAACAGCTGTATTAGTCACTTTGATCTAATTGATATTTATAGAACACTACACCCAGCGACTGCAGGGTACTCATTCTTTTCAAATGCACATTCACCAAGATAGACCGTATGCTGGGTCATAAAACAAGTCTCAGTAAATCTTAAAGGCTGGAAATCATGTACAGTGTCGTCTCTAACAATTGAACCTAATTAGAAATTAATAACAAAACATCTAGGAAAACCCCAAATATCTATAGGTGATTCATGAATCTGCAAATGATTCATGAATTAAAGATGAAATCACAAGGGAAATTAGAAAATAATTCAACGTGAATCATAATGGAAATCTATCATATCAAAATCTGTGGGATGTAGCAAAAGCAGTGCTTACAGGGAAACTCAAAACTTTAAAGACTTTTATTAGAAAACAAAAGCAATCTAAAATCAGTTACGCATGGGTCTACCTTGGGAAGCTAGACAAAGAAGACCAAAGAAAAGCCAAAGGAAGAAAAAAGAAGGAAATAACAAAAAGAGCAGAAACCAATGAAATAAAGAACAGGCAACAGAGAAAAAAACCCAAAAGCTGAGTTTTTGAGAAGATTTACAAAATTGATAAACTCCTAGCTAGACTGTTAAAGTGAAAGAGAGGGAGTGATGGCAGGGATACAAGTACCAGTGACAATATCAGAAGGTGGAAAAATACTAGTATCACAGATCCTACAGACTATTAAAGGATATTGTGAACATCTTGATACCAATGAAGTAGAACATTTCAATGAAATGGATAAATTTCAGGAAAAATCAAAATTAACAAATTGGTACGAGAAGAAACAGAAAACCTGAATAGCTGTACATCTGTAAACAAAATTTAATTCATTATATTAAAAAAAAAATTCCAGAAAGGAAAATGCAGAGATAGATGGTTTCACTGGTTAATTTTATCAAACATTCGAGGAAGAAATAAAATAATCATACACAATTTTTTTTCAGAAAGTGAAGGAGGAGGAAACATTTTCAACTCATTTTAAGGCCAGCACAACCCTAATATAAAAACCTGACAAAGATATTTAAAAAAAGGAAAATTGTGCATTAACATTCCTCATGGATATAGACAGAAAAATCCTTTAAATATATTAGCAAGTCAAATCCCACAATCTATAAAAATAATAACGTGTCAGGACTAAGTAAGGCTTAAACCAGGAATGTAAACTTGGCTAAACATTTGAAAATCAATCAGTATAACTCAAAATATTAACAAAATAAAGGAGTTAAACCTCATGAATTTTAAAATAAATATAGAGAAAGCATTGCATCAAATTTGATACCCATTCTTAATAAAACAATTTCAGCAAACTAGGATAGGAGGGAACATCCTCAAACTGATAAAAAGCATCTACAATAAACCTACAGGCAACATTATAATTAATGGTGAGTCTGAAATTTCTTTTCCTTAAGATCAAGGAAAGAGCTTCCCTGGTGGCACAGTGGTTGAGAGTCCGCCTGCCGATGCAGGGGACACGGGTTCGTGCCCCGGTCCGGGAAGATCCCACATGCCGCGGAACGGCTGGGCCCGTGAGCCATAGCCGCTGAGCCTGCGCTTCGGAGCCTGTGCTCCGCAACGGGAGAGGCCACAACAGTGAGAGGCCCGCGTAACGCAAAAAAAAAAAAAAAGATCAAGGAAAAGTAAAGATTCCTGCTTTTCACCATGTCTACTCAACACTGTACTGGAAATCCTAGCCATTGTAATAAAGTAGAAACAAACAAACAAACAAAAGCTCTAAAGGGACTAAAAATTAGAACTGAAGAAATAAAACTGTTCCTATTTGCAGCTGATATAATTATTTACATAAAAAAATCCCAGGAAACCTACAAAGCAACCACTAGAACTAATAAGTGAACTTAGCAAGGTCACAGGATACAAAGTTAATATACCAAAATTAATCATATTCTTATATAAACAGGGGCAAACAGTTGGAAAAGAAAAAAAAAGTTCTGTTTAGAACAGCACTAAAAACAAACAAACAAACAAAAAACCCTTAGGAATAACCTAACGAAAGGCAAACAAGACTCCACACTGAAAATTACAAAACATTGTTGAGAGAGAATTAAGAACACCTAAATAATGAGGAGATATACCATGTTCAGAGATTGGCAATTGTTCTCAAATTTACCTATATATTCAACACGATCTCAATAAGAATTGACAAGCTCTACATCTAAAATTTATATAGAAATGCAAAGACTTAGAGTGAGGAAATATTTTTATAAAAAGAATAACAAAGTTATTTGTACTTTAATTGCAAGACATACTTGAAAAGCTACATAATTTGAGACAGTTAGTATTGGTGTAAGGACACACAGATCAAGGACACAGAATTGAGAGTTCAGAAACTGACCCATACATATATGGTCAATTGATTTTTGACAAAAGCTGCCACATCAATTCAACGGAGGCAGAAAACAATTCTTCTCAAAATATGTTTGGATCAACTGGATTTTCAAATGGAAAAAAGAATGAACATCAACCCTTACTTAAAACTATATGATTTCCTGGGTGGAAAGAGATGAGAAAATCTTTGTCACCTTGGGGTAAGCCAAGATTTCCTAGATAGAACACAAAAAGCGCAAACCACAAAAGGAAAAAATTGGTAAGTTGGTCTTTATCAAAATCAAAAAAGTTTGCTCTTTGAGAGACATAAGTAAGAAAATAAAAAAGCAAGCAATAGACTAGGGGATAATATTTACAACACATATATCAGACAGAGGACTCATATCCAGAATATATAAATATTTCTTACAGTTCAATAAGAAGGCATGCTACTAAAGCTTTGAATAAATATTTTATTAAATAAGGTATACAAAGGGCTCCAGGAAGAAAAGACTTTGACCTCATTAGCTATTATAGAAATGTGGATCAAAGCTACGGTGAGATACCGCTACACGCCCATCAGGATGACTAAGATTAAAGATTAGGCATTCCAAGTCTAGGCATAGACTCTCACCCATGCTGGCAGGAGTTTAAAATGGTGTAACCCGTTCAGAAAAAAAGTTTGCAAGTTCCTTAAAAAGTTAAACAGATATCTATCATGCGACCCAATTATTCCACTCCTAGATATTCACTCAAGAGAAATGGAAAGCTATGTTCACATTGAGATTTGTACATGAATGCTCAGGGCTACTTTATTTGGAATAGACTGAAAGCGGAAACAACGAGAAGGTCTGTGAGCGGGTGAATGGCTAAACAAGGTGTCAAGTGCCCGCAAAATGGAACTTTACTCAGCAACAAAAAAGGAGTGAGTTCTTGAGACATGCTACCACACGGATGAATTTCCAAATAATTATGCTAAGTGAAAGCATCGACGCCCAAAACAAGGAGTATGGACTTTGTGATTCTATTTGCATAAAATTGTAGAAAATGCCAGGGAATTTATAGCGAAGGACCGCAGATCAGCGGTTGCCTGGGGACGATGGTGGGGAGAAGGGTAGATTACAGGAGCACGAGGACGCTTGGGGGTCAGTGGATATATATTCATAGAACCCTGCTTGTGTCAGTGGTTTCACGTGAGTTTATGTATGTCACACATGAAATTGTACACTTCACATATGGACCGTTTGTTGTACATTTATTATGCTTCAATAAAATTAAATTTAAAATTCATTGAGTTGGACACTTAAATTTAATGTCTACTTCAATCAAAAAGCAAATAAAAATTTTAAATGCCTATGTGACCATGGAATCCCCATCCCCCTGAGCTCTCTCTGCTGTCCCCCCAAGGTCATCCTCCAGTGACTCCTATTGCATTTGGGATGACGTCCACACTTCACCATTCTCACTGCGGGGCTTCCATTTCCTCAAAACGCTGTGTCCTTTCCCGACTCCAGGCCCTTCTCATTTAAACACATGGGACCCCAGTGTGTTAGTGTGTTAGGGCTTCTGTCGTGACAAAATCCCACAGACAGAGTGGCTTCAACCACAGAAATGTCTTGTCTCAGTTCTGGAGACTGGAAGTCCAAGATCAAGGTGTCGACAGGGCTGGTTCCTTCTGAGACCTTCGTCCGCAGCTGTCTTCACAGGGACTTCCCTCTGGGTGTCTCTGTGTCCAGACTACCTCTTCTTATAAGGACACCAGTCCTATTGGATCAGAGCCCACCCTAAGAACCTCATTTTAACCGGATTACATCTGCAAAGACACTCTTTCCAGTGGGGGTTAGGACTCCAACATACGAATTTAGGAGGGGGACGTAATTCAGCTCATTACTCCTTCTAGAACCGTCTCTTCCTTTCCCACCATACTTCTCAGCTCACTCACTCTTTCACCAGGAGGCACTTCCAGGACCCCCAGGCCAGGTCAGCCCCCAGTGGAGGACATGAGTCTTGTTCTCACCTCTGGCCTCCCCTTGGCCTCCGAGGCTGGTGTCTGCGCTAATCCAGGTCCTGGTGAAGCGACAGGACCCAGCTGTGCTCAGTGGGTATTTGCTGCACTTGCCACATGATGGATGGATGGATGGATGAATGAATGAATGAGTGAGTGAGTGAGTCGACCTGGCCACGCCGCCGCTCCACCTCCCCCAGACCCAGAGGGCACCGAGATCTCTGTAGCCTGTGGCGTTTTAGCAAGCTTCTCCCGGGCCCCCAGGGAAGTCTCTGGAAGCCTGAAATTGCTGTTTTTTACCTTGGGCTGGAAGGTGATCAAACAGACTTATGTTTAGCAACAAGGCTGCCTAGAGGCCACTGCCAGATAGACGGGCCTGAGTTCTGGGTTCCTGGCGACCAGCCTTCATGCTTCCCCAGCCCTCCCTGCGGCCGCCCTGACCCACTTTCCCCTGCCAGGCCCTCTGGGTGGGCAGGACGGCTGTGGTGCCTCAGAGCCGTGTGCTGTGCTATGCTGTGCGGGCAGGAGCCCTGAGACCTGATTCCTGAGTGATAGGACAGGAGGGGGCAGAACTTGACTGTAAAATGGGGTGGCAGCCCCCGCTTTCTGGGGATCCCCGGGGGCTGGGGTGCACCATGCTTGTGGGTGCTGCCCAGGGGCAGCAGGTACCGCCTGCCCCTGGTGGGGCCGAGCCCTAGAGAGCTGGGTTGCGCCCTGCTCAACCCCATGTTGGCTGGGGGCTCCGGGAAGCCAGCTTGACATCGCCCAGCCTCAGCTTCCTCACCATAGCCCCCTCCCAGGGGCGCTGCCATAAGTGAGGTGAGTGCCACGTGACCTGAAGGCTGGGGTCCTTAGCCCTGGGGTTCTGCAGACCCGGTGGACATGGAGACCTGCGATGGAGGCAGAGTGGCCACACAGCCGCTGTCCTGCTCTGACCCCTGTGTCCCACAGCAGCTCCTGTGTTCTCTTCATCAGAGGGCCACCCTCCAGCTGCCGGCACCTGAACCCAGTTGGTGGAATGGCCTAGAAAATCCGTCCCCGGGGGAAGAGTAATGGACAGGTGGGGAAAGGCACAGGTGTGCCAGCTCCCCGCCCCTGATTGGGGCGCCTTGAGGTGTGACCCGCACGTCTCAGGGCCCCTTTCAGGACGGGGCCAAGCTGCCCTCCATGGGACTCTGCACAAAATCACCCCCTCTGGGCTCCCTGCTCCCTCTGCCCTGCTGCCCCACCAGCCCTCTGTCTTCCCTGGGTCACTTCCTAATAAACCCCCTTCACAGGAACGCCTCTCAGGATCTGCTCAGGGAACCCTTCCTTGGATGGGTGACCGGCGGGGTTTGGGGAGATCAGGGCAGGCCCAGGTGGCAGAGGGTATGTGGGTGGCAGGATTCTGGAGATGAAGCCCTGTCCCAGTGTGGGCCAGTGGTGGCAGGTGGGGTCCTTACTGTCTGCAGAGTACAAGCCAGCCGTCCCCGCGCCCTCGTGCTCCAGCCTCAGGCCTTCCCCAGCCGCAGGGAGCAGTGGGCAGCTTGGTATAAGTCCTCCCTCTGCAGTCCGAGCCACCGCCAGGGGGACGCACATGTGACCAGGACCCCGACCTAACGATCCTACTGCTCCGTATTGCCTGGTTGGTACAATGAGATGGTAAAGGTCCCACCCCAAGGGATCGCGGAGCAAAATGCACCATCAATAAGAGAGCATCGGAGGGCCTGGCACGTGGCTGCCCCCAGGCTGGGCAAGGCCCTGAGGGCATATATATCTTTGTGGGGTGACTATCTGAGTCATCCTAAATCAGCATGGCAGAATTGTTCCGACCCAGGCCCGCTCCATCCCACAAGAGAACCCCCAGGCCAGCCAGGGGGAACCATCGGCTTGTCAAGCTGCACCCTCCACCCTGGACCCAAGGCTTTGGGTGACGCCACCCGGACGACCCCCATGTCATCACGGCACCTAGATGACCCCACGTGTGCATTTCCTGGGGCCACCACAACAGACTGGGTGATTTAAACAACACAAACATACCCACTCACAGTCTGGAGGGCAGAAGTCCAAAATCAAGGTGTGGGCAGGACCGTGCTCCCTCCTGAGCCCCAGGGGAGGGTCCTTCCTGCCTCTTCCAGCTTCTGGGGGCTCCAGACATCCCTAAGCTTGTGGCCGCATCCTTCCCAGTCTCTGCCTCTGTCTCCACATGGCCTCCTCTTCTCTGTCTGTCTAGTTTCCTTCTGCCTCCCTCTTAGAAGGACAACTGTCATTGGATTTAGGCTAATCCAGGGTGACCTCATCTCAAGATCCTTCACTTAATCACATCTGCAAAAGCCCTTTTCCCATAGGAGGTCGGGGATAGGTTTCGGGGATTATGATGTGGACGTATCTTTTGGGGGGAGGTCACCATTCATCCTTCTACACCGCACGTGTGAGGCGGCTCGGGGCAAGCAGAGTAGGAAAACCCAGAAGGGGAGAAGCAGGGGTTGAGGCTCCTGTGGTTGAGCCTGGGCGACCCACTGGAGGGGATTTTAGGAAATTTCCAGAAGCACGGAATCCCCGATACAGGGCATGGGGAGGGGCGCCCTTGCCCGGGTCTGAGGGCTGGTGTGGCCACCGCACGGCTGGCACCTAATCACGGTTGGCCCTTTTCACACGACAAACGTGGAGCTGCCCAGGAAACGGCCCCAGAGTTTGGAGACGGCCTGGACCCTGGAGTCGGCCCAGTGTAGAAGCTGTGTGAACCTGGCAGAATACTTGTCTTCCTGAAGCCTCAGTTCTTCCACCTGTAACACAGGGATGATGGTGGTCCCAACGCCCAGGGCTGCCATGAGGTCTGAACACGACGTGGACCAGCCAGCACCAAGCCCGGCACCGGGTCCCTCCTCTCTCAGGCGCGAGGCTGGTCCACAGAAGGGCCTGGGGACCCGTCCGGCTCTGGGTCATCGGTGGGTGCCTCAGGCCCTCGTCCACGGCCAACCTGCAGAGACCCGGGGGCTGGGGAGCTGTGTCCACACACAGATTCCTACTCTTCGTCCAAGATGAAAGGCAAATAAATATATAAAAGGTGGCCAAGGAGAAATGTAGACTGTGTACCGTTTACGTGAGTGATTAAAATTCTTCGGCTGGCATGTTTCATCCCACCTCCAGGAGAGAAATAGTCCTCCTTATTAAGTTCAAATGTAACGTGTCAGGTGGGGCTGGTTGTTAAGTGCTTTTCTCCCTGTTAGGCTGAGCCCAGAACGAGGGCGGCTTCTTCAAAGGGGCCTGTGGACCACCGCCCGATCCCACAGTGAGGCCGGCAGCCCCAGCCTCCCCAGGGCTCAGCCTCTCAGCCCCCAGCATGAGGCCCGGCCATTTGGCTGGATGCCCTCCTGCAAGTCGGTCCCAGCCTCCCTCCCGTGAAACTGCATTTGGGCTGTGTGCCACATGGCCTCAGCCCGCCTTGTGCGCTCTTTCCTGCACCCTCTGCCCTAGACTTAGCCCCTGACCCCTATCGTATGGAGACCAAAGTCTGGGAACGTTGGAGCAGTTCGTATTCCGCTTCATTGCTTCCCACGTCCCCCACCACATAGGCCGAGAGGACCCAGGTCTTGCCCGTCCCCGGCCTCACGGGCCATCCTTGTCCCATCGTGCACTCTGCTCCAGCTGCACGCCCCACCTCCTGTCCCTCTGGAGACCCCACACTCAGTCTGGCCTTCGCTTTGCACGTGCTGTTCCCTCTGCTTGGAATGCTTCCCCTCCGCCTTCTGGTTAATTTCCATCCACCCTCCAGGTCTGTGTGAGTCTGGTCCGGCAGCCATAAAAAAGTACCATGGACTGGGGCGGGGGGTGGGGGGGGTCCTGAAACAACAGAAATGTATTGTCTCACAGGCCCCGGAGGCTGGAAGTCCGAGATCAAGGAGTCAGCAGGGCTGGTTCCTCCTAAAGCTTGTGGAAGGCCATCTTCAATTTCATGTGGCCTTTCTCTCTCTATGTCTGTCTCTATATCCAAATTTCCCCTTTTTATAAGGACACCAGTCACACTGGATTGGGGCCCACCCTAAGGACGTCACTTTAACTTGATTACTTCTGTAAGACTCTCTCTCTAAATAAGGTCACGTTCTGATATCTTGAAGGTTGGGACTTCAACATACCAATTTGGGAGACACAATTCTGCCCATAACAGGGTCTAAACCCCAGTGTCATTTCCCGGGGAGCCTTTCTCTGACCCCCTCCTCCAGAACAGATCAGATACACTGAGGACCTCCTTTGCTTCCCCTTCATGGCCCACACATCCCATGAAATTGCTTGTTCAATATCTACTCATCCCCCTCCAGACTCCTAGAGACAGGTGTCCACCTGCCTTATAACCACCACCCACCTAATGCCTCTCACAGAGCAGATGCTCAGCGAGGATTTGTCAAAAGACAGGCAACCCTTTGAAGCCATGCCCCATGTAGTCCAGGCTTAGTGCCGTGGTGCACATGCACACAAACACACACAATCACACACATGCACACACAGTCTATGTATCACTGAGGAGTGACATCAGTAACAAATAACAGAGAACCCAACTAACCTTGACTTAAGCAAATAGGGTTGTTGTTTTTTTTCCTCACACAAGAGGTCTAGCAGTAGGACGCAGCTGTGGTTGGCTCTGTGGCTGGCATCTCTGCAGTTCTCTTGGCTTGCCATTCCTGCTTGTAGCCTCGCCATTCCTTCTTGTTGCCTCATGGCTACAAGGTGGCTGCCATGGCTCTGGGCATCACCTCCATCTTCAAAGTATGAAGACAGAGGAAGGACAGTGCCACATGTGTTTGTCTTGCCTTTTCTTCTTAATCAAGAAAGTGAAAACCAAAACCAAAAACGACACCTTTCTCCAAAGTTCCTAGAAGACTTCTGTTTATTTCTCAATGGACAGAAATGGGCCACACAGCCACCTCCATGGCTGAGGAGGCTGGGAGCAGGAGTGATTAGTTCTCCTATCCTCTGTAACGGGAGGCAGTGAGTCAGAAAGTGTTTAGAGTGCGGTTGGGTCAGCCCACCAGCAGTGTTCACCCCCCAGGCAGAAGTCCACAACGAATTTTGAATTTCGGGATGTCTCTGGTTGTTTCTTTGCACTTCCCGAACCTCAGGAAGGGCTCCCAGAGCCTGCACCAGCGAGCCTCAGCTCCCCTACAGCCCCTTCCTGGAAGGCGCCCAGGCTCCTGCCTCCTGCCCTCCTCCCTCTCCTTCCTGAATCTGCATCCGCAAGGCCCAACACTCAGAGCTGCAAGGATGGAAACTTCCTCCCCAGGGGAAGGAGAGAGAGGAAGAAATGCAGCAGGGCAGGCAGACGGCGGTGGGACACTCACAGCCAGTTTTGCCCCAACGCGAATGAATGAATGAATGAAGCTACCTGTGCATCTCAAATAGCGTACACAGGTGATAAAAAGGCCACGTGGGGCAGTGGCCATGTGAGCAGTTGGTGTCAAGCCCAGGAGTCAGCCCTTTTCTGGGTCTCTGTCTGCTCATCGGAGGACAGAGTGACTGTCCAGGTCACGCCTTCCTCCTGGGTGGTGTCTCCGTGTCCCCTGTATGTGCATCAGTGTCACACCTGTTGGGAGGGGCAGGTGCACTGTCGCCAGGAGCCCCTTGCAGCCCAGACACAGAGGCTTGAGGCCTCCAGGACGGGTTCTGAGCAGCAGGGGAAGCCCAGCCAGGGTGCTGCGCTGCTCTGGGGAGAGAATAGGAGATACAGAGGTTTCCCCAAAGACAGTGAAAGAAAAGGCCCTGGGCGGGGCAGCTCTAGCCAGCACCGCTCTGGTGGTCTCTCAGGCGGTGACCCCGTTGTGAAACTCCTCCTGGGTGACAGCACCGAGCTTGGCTCTTCCTCAACTTGGGGGACCCACGCTCTTGCCTGATGCCCTCCTGGAGCCACGCCCGGGCCACCCTCCCACCTGTCCCCCTTGCACCCTGTGGAGAGGATCGCCTTACCTGTCCAGGGGCGTCTGCCTTTGGCTTGGAGTTCTCAATAACATCCAGTGAATCTATTAAAACAACTCAAGGCAGATTCTGCTTCCAGCTCTGTTGATGTACCTGGCACCGGGCTGACCCTCCCCGCCAGGGATGGCCACACGCCTGGACAATACGTCTGAGGCAGCCCTTGACAGCTGCTGGATATAGCCAGCCACGTGACACTGCAGTGCCCAGAGAAGGAAGCTCGGGAAAGGAGCAACAAGATCCCCTGAGACAATTCCCACGATGGCTCCGCAAGCTGGCCGGTGGGGGTCCTCGGAAAGCAACCAAGCCGAGGGGACAAAGAGCAGAGTTCGGGACACCGATGCTTCTGGAAGCTGCGGGGCAGGGCAAGAGACAGGCCCCAGACTTGGGGGTGGGGTGTGATTCCAGAGGTTGGGCATTGCTGGGGCACATGGTCCAGCCAGGGTACGGAGAGTCATTGACCCCTGCACATCCGGCTGAGTACAAGAAAGTCTTGCCTTAGCAGCAAGGATGCCATCATGAGGCAAGACCCACCTTAGACTCCCCCGGGCAAACTTACATCAGCCCTGATAGGATCTACGGGAGACAGTGTGGGAGGGGGATCTCCCTGAGCTAGAGGGTCGTGGGAACACCTTGGGCTCCCCCAATACCCACCACAAAGCACGAAGTCGAGGACGTACAAGTTCGGGAAGCAGAGAGAAATGGAGAACAAACGCCAACATCTCCAGAGGGAGAAAAGAGGATGAATGTCCCCACGACATACCCTTCATAAGTTTCAGTGCGCAACAAAAAATAGGTAGATAAAAAAAAACAAACAGGAAAATGGGAACCGTAGTCGAGAAAAAAGCAGTCAATTAAAACGAACCACAAGATGACTCACGGGCCAATAAAATAATCGCGAGGGCGCTAAGGCATTAACCATGAGAATAAAAATTGGATGAATTGACTTCAGCAAAATTAAAATATTCTGGGCTTCAAAAACCATGGTAAAGAAAACTGAAAGTCAGATCACAGACTGAGAGAGGAGATTCACGCCGCACATCTCTGCCACAGGATGTTCATTCCGAAGATATAAAGGACTCTTAAACTCAACCATAAAATAAACAACCCAATAAAAATGTGGGCACAGGTTACGAACTTACACTCCCCAAAGGAGACATCTAACTGGCCAATAAATACGTGAAATGCTTCTCACCGCCATTAGCAAGCATGGGAATGCAAACTCAAAGCACAGTGAGGTGACACTTCACATCCACTAAATGGTTTGTGTTAAAGATGGGCGTTACCAAGTGTCAGCTAGGATACGGGGCATCTGGTATCCTCATACACCGGTAGGGCAGCATGTGAAGTTGTCCATCCACTTTGGAAGAAGTTGGCAGAGTTTATTTATTTTTTTTGATGTAAAGATGTTCACTCAGACATCCAAGGAAGAACTGGTCGACATAAGGAAAAACCTTTCCAGGGGAGACTGCGAATGTCTGGAAAGTTGGCGGTTCCTTTTAAATTAAATATACGGTTACTGTACAACACCGTTGCCCCACTCCCAGGGATTCACCCAGGGGAAAGGGTAACCTACACCCACAAAAGACTCAGACACTGAGTTCACGGCAACAGGAACCGGGGCAGCCCGCTGTTCATCAACACGTGAATGGTAACAATCCAGGGTATGTTCGAAGTGAAAGGAACAAAGTATAGATCCACACAGGCTCCTGAAACCTCGTTAGTGCTCTGCTCATCAAAAGAAAGATGGACCCACAAGAGTGCCTGCCACATATGCCACCCGCATCCCTGGCAAATCTGAACAGTAGCACCAGATGGTCACCTGTAGACAAGGAAGGTCTGATTGATGAGAAAGCGGCAGAAGAGACCTACCTAGAAGCATTCTGTATTCCAGTAAAGGTGATGGTTGCCCAGCTGTGTACATGTGTCCACTCGTAGAACTGAACACTTAAATTGGTGGGTTTCATTGTGTATAAATTATACCTCCGTAAAGCCGATTTAAAAAAAAAAAAGTCTGAGGCATTGGTGTTTGCCTTCCTTCTCTGCCCCAGACTAGGTAGGGTAACTAACGGGGACCATGTGTCCAGATCCAGGTGTTCTGTTGGTGGGCTTGGCGAGGGCTTGATTCCCGGGAGCAGGTGGAAGGGGCAAGCATTAACCCAATGGCAACCCAGCACGTGAAAGCCACGTCCCGCGGCAGGTTTGTCATGGCAACAAACTACCCCCACCCCGTCCATCTCAAAGGTCTACAGCAGCAAAGGTTTGTGTCCCACGTGCTTCACATGGCGCCACAAGTCGGTCCACATTCTTCACGCCAGGGTCCAAGCTGAAGACACAGTCCCGGCAAGGAACACGCTATTCTTGCGACAACACTCAACGGCGCCTCAAACTCCTCCCGGGACAGGTATCCTGTCACATTCCGTTGGCGCCAGGAAGCAGATGGCCTCGACCAGCAGCCCTGAGGCAGGGATGTAGGCCCTTTCTGCACGAGCCACTGCCACGTCACAAGGTGACTCTGGGGATGTCCTGTTCTCATACGGGAAGGGGACACAATAGCTGGGAACAAAACCTCCACCTACTGTGTCTTCCAATCAACACACACACACAGACATACACAAGACCCTTGCACAGAGTTTCACACTTTGCAAAGCCTTTTCATAGCCACAATCCCATTTGATGACGTCAGTGACTTAAAGGTGAAGGGTGACCTGGGATGGGAAAGCCCACTGTAAGCTCTAACCATTGTCCAACCCTTGACCTGACCCGTTTTCCTCAGACGCTCCTCACTTAGTGGTGGCCCTACAGTCCCCCGTCCCCCCAGGATGGAGACCTGGGTTGCATCTCTGACTCTCCTCTGTGACCCTCCACATTGACCAGTCAGTGTGTCATGGAAGACGCTTTCATTACAAGGGACAGAACTCCTGGCTCAAGCTGGATTTAAAAACACAGGGACTTCATGGCTTCAGGCACAGCTTGATCCAGGTCAAACCACAGGGCCGGGAATTGGGTCTTCTTCCTCTTTCTTTCTTAACTCTGCTTCCTTAAGGTTGGTTCCATTCTCAGTGAAGAGCAGCCATCAGCACTGTGCAGGGTGCGACCTGCACCTCTGTCCATGGTGGCTGCCCACATCTGTTGGGTTAATGCGGGAATGGAAGCAGACAGCAGGTCTCTCCCATTTCTGGGCAACCAAACTTTTCAAAGGCATGGGAGGCAGGCCATCTGAGGTTCACCAAACAAGGCAGGCTGCTAGCTTTTAGTGACTCATGTGAGAAAACAACCTAAGGGTGGGGAAAGAACCGCCCAAAGGGATGAGAGGGGACAGAGCCCAGAGCACACAGGACTGGGGATTGAGCCTGAAACAGCCAGAGGAGAAAATCTCACCGCTCATGGGGCATTCATTAGAATACTGAGAATAATTTTGCCTCAGTAGTGGGGGTAAAACTAACCCCAGACAGGACACTGTGCTGTTCCCACCCAACAAATCTTAAAAGCAAGACCAGGGCTTCCCTGGTGGCGCAGTGGTTGAGAGTCCGCCTGCCGATGCAGGGGACGCGGGTTCGTGCCCCGGTCCGGGAAGATCCCACATGCCGCGGAGCGGCTGGGCCCGTGAGCCATGGCCACTGAGCCTGCGCGTCCGGAGCCTGTGCCCCGCAACGGGAGAGGCCGCAACAGTGAGAGGCCCGCGTACGGCAAAAAAGAAAAAAAAGCAGACCAAATAAAGATCAGACTGTCTCCAGGGAACCTAACTGCACCCAAGAACAAGGTCAAGAAGACTTTTTTTTGGATACCAAAAAATATATGGCCCCCAGCAAAGTAAAATTTGTAAAAATGTCAGCCATGCAATCGGAAATTATCAACATACGGGGGGGAGTGGCCAAGATGATGGAGCAGAAGGACCCTGAGCTCACCCTCTCCCATGAGCACAACAGAGTTACAGCTATTGACAGAGCAACTCCTGATGAGAAAGACCAGAAGACTAACAGGAAAGATCTTCTACAACTAAAGATATACAGAAAAAAACACAAGATGGGTAGGAGGGGCGGAGACACACAGTCTAGTCGATACCCACACCCCCAGGTAGGCGGCCCACAGACGGTAAAGTCATCACGATTGCAGAGGTTCTCCCCAAGGACCAAGGGGTCCGAACCCTACATTGGACTCCCCAGGCCAAAGGTCCTGCACCAGGAAGACAAGACCCCAGAACATTTGGCTTTGAAGGCCGGCAGGGCTTACTCTAGGGAGACCCAAAGGGTTGTGGGAAATAAAGCCTCCACTCTTAAAGGACACATACGAAACCCCACAGGCTCTAAGACCCAGGCAGAAGAAGTCATTTGAAAGGAGCCAGGGTCAGACCCACTTGCTGACCTTGGAGAGCCTCCCAGAGAGGCAGGAGACACCTGGAGCTCCACCTGAGGACACAGGCACCGGAGGCTGCCATTTGGGGGGCTCTTCCTACCACGTGGACACTGGTGCTGGTGAGCGCCATCTTGGAATCCTCCCTCTAGCTCATTAGCACCGGGACCCATCCCGCCTACCAGTCTGTTGTCCCCAGTACTGGGACGTCTCAAGCCAAACAGCTAGCCAGGCAGAGACACAGCCCCACCCACCAGCAGCCCAGGTGCCTTAAGATGCCCTGAGCCCATGGCCAATCCCCCAGACCCAGCCCTGCCCTCCAGCATACCAGTGAGCTAGCAGGAGCCCCAGGACCCCCGGGGCCCCACTGCCAGAGACCCCAGGATGCAACTCCGCCCGCCAATGGGCAGGTAGCAACCCTGGGCTCCTCTGAGCCTCGGCCCCACCCACCTGCTGGCAGACATCAGCCCTAGGACCACTGCAGCCTGCCATGTTAGGACAGCAGGCCAGCACCAGCTCCAGGACCTTCTGAGTCCCACTCACCAGCAGGCCAACAAAAGCTCCAGGATCCCCATGGCCCTACAGCCAGAGACCCCTAGGACCTGACCTGATAGAATCAGCATATGATCCAGCAATTCCGCTCACGGGTATTTACCCAAAGAAGACAAAAACACTGATTTGGAAAGATATATGCATTCCTATGTTTACTGCAGCATTATTTACAATAGCCAAGATACCAAAGGAACCTAAGTTCTCATCAATAGATGGATGGATAAAGATGTGGTATACACACACACACACACACACACACACACACACACACACACACACACACAATGGAATATTACTGACCCATAAAAAAGAATGAAATCTTGTCATTTGTAACAACTTGTATGGACCTAGAGGACATAATGCTAAGTGAAATAAGTCAGACAGAGAAAGACAAATACTGGATGATTTCATTTATATGTGGAATCTAAACAACAAAACAGATGAACAAACATAACAAAACAGAAAAAGAGTTATAGACACAGAGAACAAGCAGGTGGTTGCCATAGGGTGTCGGGGGAGGAAAGAAATAGGTGATGGAGACAAATGGGTCGTGGGTATGAAATGCGCAGTGGAGGGAATATGGTTAATAACTATGTAATATCTCTGTATGGTGACAGACGGTAACTAGACTTACCGTGTTGATCGTTTTCAAATGTATAGTAATAATAATGAATCCCTCTGTAGTGTAACAGGAACTACCATAGTATTACAGGTCAATTCTACCTCAGAAACAAAGAAACAAGCAAACTCATAGAAAAACAGATCAGACTGGTAGTTACCAGAGGTGGGGGTGGAGGGTAGGGGTAGGGTTAGGGGGAATTAGATAAAGGTGGTTATAAGATATAAGTACCAGAGATGTAATGTACAACATGATAAATATAATTAACACTGCTGTATGAAAGTTGTTAAGTAAATCCTGAGTTCTCATCACAAGGAAAAACTTTTTTTTTAAATTTCTCTAACTTTGTATAAGATGATGGATGTTCACTAAGCTTGTTGTGATAATCATTTCATGAGGTATGGAAGTCAAATCATTATGCTGTACACCTAAAACTTTTACAGTGCTGTATGTTGGCTATACCTCAATAAATTGGAAGAGAAAAACAAAAAGCAAAAAACAAAGTTATCAGTATGCAAATCAACAGGAAAATACAACCTAATACGAGGAGAAAAATCTATCTACCAAACTGACAAAGAAATGACAAATATGAGAGGATTAATAGACAAGAACATTAAAACAGATAATAAAACTATATTCCTACACCACGGTAATATCATGTGAAAGCATGAGCAGGAATCTGAAACTGGGTGAGAGGTGTACTTTGTACACCTGTACTACCTTTGCACATTTTCTATAAACCTGAAGTTATTCCCAAATTAAATGTTTATTTGTTTTAAAGCTAGAGGAAATCCTGAATGTGTTAAGTAGAAACATAAAAGATATAAAAAGACCCAATGTGAATTTCTAGAGATGAAAATGAAAATGTCTCAGATCAAATACACACTGGTGGGGTTAATAGTATATTAGACATTGCAGAAGGAAGGAGAAGTGAGCTCGAACACAGAAAAACAGAAATTATTCAAAATGAAACACGGAGCAAAAAGACTGTCAAAGAAATGCATGGTGACAATAAACTGTGAGAAAACTTCAAATGCCCAAATGCATGCATCACTGGAATCCCTGGAGGAAGGAGGGGAGGCAGAAAAAAATATTTGAAGAAATAATAGATAAAAAGTTTCTCAATTTGAGGAAAACTATAAGCCTACCAGTCCAAGAGGCTCAATGAAACTCAAACACAAAAAACATGAAGCAAAATGTACCAAAGTACATCGTCATCAAATTGTTTAAAACAACAGAGAGCTTTAGTAATCTATTACTGTATAACAAATTACCCCAAATCTTAGCAGATTGAGAAGAGCAGACATTGATGATCTCACAGCGTTTCTGAGGGTCAGGAATCTGGGAAGGGCTTTGCTGGGTGTTTCTGGCTCGTGGTCTCTCGTGAGGCTCTAGTCAAGATGTCGACCAGGACTGCAGTATCTGAAGCCTGGGACATCCGCCCACTCACAAGGCTGTTGGCAGGAGGCCTCAGCTACTCACTGTGGGGACTGAGGGCACCATCTTGGAAGCTGATGCTACAAAGGTGGGATCTTGAAAACACCCAAGATGACAGCAGATTTCTTGGCCTAAATGGAGACACACAGATCAATGGAACTGCATAGAATCCAGAAAGAGACCCACACACTTAGGATCAGTTGTTTTTTGACAAAAGTACGAAACTAAATCAGTATGAAAAGATAATCTTTTCACTGGTTCTGAAACTACTGAATACCCATATGCAAAAAAAAAAAAAATTTCAATTGACCCTTTATGCCATGTACCACAACTAACTCAAAGTGGATCACAGCTCTAAGAGCAAAACTTAAAACTGTAAAACTTTTAGAAGAAAACATAGGAGAAAATCTTTGTGACCTTGGGTTAGGCCAAGATTTCTAAGATACAACACCAAAAGCATGATCCATTAAAAAAAACTGATAGTGGCTGAGAGTCCGCCTGCCGATGCAGGGGACACGGGTTCGTGCCCCGGTCCAGGAAGATCCCACATGCCGCGGAGCGGCTGGGCCCATGAGCCATGGCCGCTGAGCCTGCGCGTCCAGAGCCTGTGCTCTGCAACGGGAGAGGCCGCAACAGTGAGAGGCCCGCGTACTGCAAAAAAAAAAAAAAAAAAAGATTTCTTATGGGATGAATAAAAACCCAGCATTGTCATGATTATGGAGTTAGGCGCCTTCGTCCACCTGAACCGTAGACTCCTTGGGAACCCTTAGGCAGAATATACCAAACGCCTTTCAATTATTCATATTCTTTGACTCTGAAATTCCTTTTCTAGGAAATGCCCCCACCGAAATGCTCAGACATGGGAAATCTGAACGTATACATATGTTCACTGCAGTGATGTTTAAAATAGTAAAAAAAAAAAAAATTGGCAACGACCCAAATATGCATCACTGGGGATCGAACAATACATCCTCGGGATTCTGCTGAGCAGCCCAACTCTGACAAAGCGGGAAGCTGTGTCCAGTGGCCAGAGGTCGCCACAGTGTTCTGGTACCTGGATTAAGTTCCAGAGCAGCAAGTATTTGACCCACCGACAGGAAGTGGAGCCTTTGTACCTGCGGAGACCTGGAGAGAGGTCTGCAGGTGTCCCAGGGTTATCTCTGGAGGCAGGGGTCACTATCATGTGGTTTTTTACTTTTTCATTTGTGCTTTTCTATATCGTTTGAATTGTGTTAGGTGAGACTTTGTCTATATAATCAGCAAAAGTAGTCATGGCATTTTCCAGTTGATAACAGGGCTGCCCGACAAAGGTATCCCCTGGGGAAGTGGCGGGGGATAGCAACGGATCTCAACCCTTGTGCCCCGATATCTGGAAGCTGGGTCAGTCCCAATCTGTTCCCTGAAAAGAGGGGGCAAAGGAGCCAGATTGGGTCTGGCAAGACAATAGTCTTTTGTCCTCAAACTTGGAAGGCAGACTGTCATAAATTTTGCTTTCTTGGAAAGGTTCTGGGGATTCCAGGAGACTGAGGACATTAGAGGTATAGGGAAGGACACTTTGGTTTGCAGAGTACAGACATCCAACTCAAACTCCCGGAGGTTGTTAACATGACCTGTATAACCTGGAGGTTCAGGGCCAGATCAGGCTGTCTTTAGGTATAGCTGGATCCAGGGGCTTAAACAAAGCCCCTGGGGTTCTCTTCCTCCTCCCCTTTCTCCCTACCTTCTACTTTCAGTTCTTCTCATCTCTGCTGCACTTAGCAAGCCCTAGCAAGAACTCGGCTTGCCCAGCCTGGACCACAAGCCCATCCTTGTGACCGGGGGACGTGGGGTATGAATACTGCCAGCTCCCTCCAAGCCATATTGAGGGGGAGAGAAATTGTCGAAATTTTCCAAAGGAAAGAGCGTGCTGCTTCCTGAAGAAGGAGGAGAACCCTGCTCCACACACACAAAAATTGCAGAAGCCAAGATCCACTGTAGCCGCATTCTACAAATTCTAGTACTTGTCCGAGCGGGCGCGTGCTCAGAGCTTTACAGCTTTCATCTTCCGGGTTTTCCACGTGATTGTAAGTACTCACAGGCCCTGGTCACTCTGATCCCCAAACAGTCCAGAAAGGCAGATGGGATCCTTCTCCCTTTACTGATGAGGAAACAGAAGTTCAGGGACACCGGGTAAGTGGTCCAGCGCACCAGGTAGTAAGTAGCAGAACTAGCTCCAACAGTTAGGTTCTCTGATGTCCGATCTCGCTGTACTTCTCTGCTCTCAGGCTCAGGCTGTGAGGCATCACCCCCATCACCACCAGGATCCCCACTGCCATCATCAACACCACCATCACCATAACAATCACAAAAACATCCCTAACACCTTCCCCTGGGCAATTCATCACAGAGCCGTAGTTCACAGCTATAGGCACTGCCAAGGAGCTGTGAACCTAAACCGAAAAGGAGAAGTTGATTGAATCAGATTTTCCTAGTGGGAACTCCTTTCTCGGCAGCCAGGCCTGGGCCTGGCTCTTCCGTGGCCGGAACCCAGCATTGCACTCACAGCATTGCGATGCTTCTCCCAGATGACTGGGCTGATCCCAAAGGCCTGGGATGGTGTTTAGGGATCAACACACGTGAGTCACCGAGCCTGACATTCTTTGGAATCTGACAAGGTTTCTACTTTGGGAACCTGCTGAGTTGACTCAGCAGCGGGTCACCAGCAAGCAGGCGGTGAATGTGGGAGCACGCCCTCCTCGTTAGTTGCGCTGGGGCTGCGGGAGGCTGGGGTGGGTCCTGCGGGCTGTGCTTTCAGGCTCTGGTTGTCTCCTTTGTGGAACTTGGGATGGAAATTAGGTTCCGAGAGATGAAACGCTGCACCCCAAGGCTGCACGGTAACAGGAAGAGGCAGAGCTCGAGCCCCGATCTGTGAGACGGCAGAGCCCACAGACATCATTGCCCCGCACTGTCACCAGCTGGCCCTTTGTTTCTGCCATCCGTCCCGCTCTGCCATGGGCTCTCTGTGGCTCTCTCCCAACGTTGGGGGAGGATGGCTGGGTGGTTGGTGCTGGGTGAGGCCGAGGGTGTGCCCCACCTCCCTGCACTGAGCGATGGCACGTCAGGAGCCTCTTGGGGGTGCAGAGTGCCCCCCTGGGCTGCCACGGGTTGGGGTGACTGTCAGTCTGGGTTCCACCAGGAAAGAGAGGACTCACGCTGAGAAAACTGCAGAGTGGAGGGAAACCACGCAAGGTCGGCAGCCTACCGCACCCCAGGCTGCTGTCACCCTTAGGCCGAAGGGAGAAGGGGAAGGTACCACTGCCAGAGCCTGGGAGGAGGAAATCCCGGAGAGAGAGCTGCCAATGGAGACGTGAACTTCAATCCAGGGACACAGCCTGCCCAAGGTGACAGCCCAGGGGAGATGCTGTGACATGGACATTCACACCTCACCCTCCTCCCCTCTCTTACCTGCAGCCACAGGCCCAGGGCCAAACCCAATGGGAAGCCAGAGAGTATGGGAGCCCAATAAAGGGGTCCATCAGGCTCAGCCCCTGGGGCAGAGAGTGGGCGTCTGGTCCTGTGTCTCCTATGATGAAGAGAAAATGTCCTCGGCCTGGGGAATCTTAGGATGTGTCTGAGGCCAGAGGTTGAAATGTCACAGGAAGTAGAGGTATCCGTTGGAGTTTCCCTACGAAAAATGGGGCGACATTGGGAAGGGGAGATAGGCGGCCAAAGGGAATTTCCCCTCTGTGAAGCGCGCAGGTGGAATAGGACATCCATCCAATGCCAGGTCTTGCAGTGCGTCTGCAGGTCCTCCGGGGGCTGCAGGGGGTCTTGGGTGCATCATCTGGGGACAGGTGTGCACACAGCCCTGTCTGCAGTGCCTTCTCATTCTGGTATGTCCACAATTCCTACAATGAGCTCTCGCTATCTCTTTCCCTGTGGGAGACCCTCAGGGACCAGAAACCCCCAGAATCATTGCCAGGGGCAGTCAGCCCGTGGAAATATCCTTTCTCTCCCTGGGGCTTGCATCCCCCTGGAGAAACCCCCAGGCTCCACCTCCAGCCTCAGGATGCACCGACACCTCCACCCACTGGTCCCTCCATAGTCCTGGACACTGGCTCTTTCATCACACGGTGATGGGGCAGGTCCCCCAGCCAGGCTTTGGGGAGACACAGTAAAAGTGCCATTCCTCTGTTTTTTAAAGATCTGAGAGCCGGCTATGATGGAGGAAATGCAGATATAGCGTTTATACATAGAAAAAGCATCTAACTCAGGCTTGGAAGACCAGGGAAGGTCACGTGAGCTAAGATCTGAACAGCTGTTATGCAAAATACCCAGGGCATGGCATCCCGCTTACCCACCAAGTGAGGGCTCTGAGATAAGAGGTGATGTCACCTGAGAGCTGCAAATAGGCCCGTGTGGTGGGAATGCAGAAGGTGGCAACAAAAGGGGGTGTGGAGATAGGTGGGGACAGATCTCAAGAGTTGCCCCCCGAGACAACAGCAGCAGTGCCCAGGCCAGATGGTCAGGTTGAGAAGGAGCCCTCTGCTGCTGGGTGGGGAATGGGTTGGAACAGAGCGAGACTCGCGGTCAGGAGGCCAGTGAAGAGGCTGTCAGAGTGGTCCCAGGGAGGATAGCCTAGGGTGATGGGGGTGGAGAAGGAAATTTCGTCAGACCCAAGAGCTCCCATGAATGTGAAAGAGGCCCCTAGGGCTGATGGATCCCCCACAGGGAGTGATTAAGAGGGTAGCACCGAAGATGAGTCCCGGGATTCTGTGTTGGAGAAATGGGTAGATTGTAGTAAGTCTTCAGATGGAGACATGGGGGAGGAAGGTTTGGGGTAAGATGCTGAGTTCCTCATTTCTGGTCACAGCACAGTAACTGGAACTGGATCAGCCCCTCTGTCATAAACAATCATAAAACTGCACAGAATATATGAGGCCACTGTTTTCAACATTGTATCAAAGGCAGGGCAAGACTGTGAACCCCAAGAGAAGAAAATAACATGAAGTGAGCCTTGAGATCTCCCTGGATCTGTACTTGGGGATACTTCCTGGACCGCGGTGCAGCATGTGGGCGTCTATGTAGAATTCAGAAATCCCACTGAACAGACGGTGCAGAGACGAGAGTTTGGTATTATTGAAGCAGCTAGAATCTTCAGAGCTGGAAGCTGTATGGGGAGAGGGGAGAAAGTCCACGTGAGGGTCCCTGGGTTCTGATGAGACCACCTGAGTCTTGTGTTTTGATAAATTTATTTATTTTATTTATTTATTTTTGGCTGAGTTGGGTCTTCGTTGCTGCGTGCAGACTCTCTCTAGTTGCAACAAGCGGGGGCTACTCTTCATTACGGTGCGCAGCCTTCTCATTGTGGTGGGTTTTCTTGTTGTGGAGCACGGGCTCTAGGCGTGGGCTTCAGTAGTTGTGGCACGCAGGCTCAGTAGTTGTGGCGCACGGGCTTAGTTGCTCTGCGGCATGTGGGATCTTCCTGGACCAGGGCTCTAACCCATGTCCCCGGCATTGGCAGGCAGACTCTTAACCACTGCGCCACGAGGGAAGTCCCCACCTGAGGCTTAACAGGTGGTCTCAAGCCCTAAAGTTTTGAGAGTGGAACAGAGATGCTAGATGTCAAGCAACACTAGGGGACTTTGGGGTTCTTTTCCAACCACAGTGGAATAACCTCATTAACACTAGGGCATCTAGCTGTGACACCAGAAAGGCCTCATCTTAATAATTAGGTTCACACCTTGGACTAAAGCCTATTGTAGACCTTCTATAACAAGAAGCCTTAATAAGATTTGCTTGGAGCTTGATTCTCACCAAGTTAGAGAAGTTTGAGAGATGCCTTAGGCTTTCCACAGATCTGCCATAACAAATAATAAACCAAGACCACCCACATTCAGGTAATCAACCAGTAATTGAAATGCCTGCTAGAACAAAAATCAACCCTTTTCAGAGGGGGATATTCGAATCCAGAGTTTCTACAATCTATCACGCACAATGCCCAGTATATAATCAACAATTACCAAGTACACAAAGAAACAGAAATGTGACTCATAGAGAAGAGGGGAAGCAACAGTCAACAGAATCAATCCTGAAATGGCCTGGATAACAGATTTAGCAAACAAATCTTTCAAAGCAGCTGTAACAAATATGTTCAAATATTTAAAGAAAAATTTACTCAAAGAATTAATAGAAAATATCTTCATCATAAGGGAGCAGATAAGGAATCTAGGCAGAGGAATGGAAACTGTAATAAAGAAACAAATGGACATTCTAGAACTGAAAAGAACAAAAAGTGAAATAAATACACGGGTAGGAATCATGAGTTACTCGGTTTGAAACATCCCACGATGCCTCCACTTGGGTATCCACTTGGGCATAATGTCTCCACTCGTGTATCCATCCCACTTGGGTAGGATACCCAAGTGGAGACATTAATATATACGATTGGAGATATGGGTCTGACATTCAGGAGGGAAACCATGCTGGGAGATAGATATTTGAAAGTCATCAGCATGGAGATAAAGATGGACGAGCTCACATCTAAGGCTTTGGAGAGTGGTGTAACTCTCAATTCAGTCAAAGTCTTCAATCTCACTGGGAAGTGAAAAAAACCAAAAAAGCAAAAACACAAACACTGAGCTCTAGAGAGCTTAGGTACCTGCAAATAACACCCACCCTTTCAGTCCCACATCTCAGAGGACCCTGCCCCCCAAGAAGAGCCTCAACTAACCTTGCACAATTTGATGCCCAGCTACTAATTACAGGCTCCTTATGAAGCAGAGAGGGGCCTTGGGGATCCTTCTCTGCCAATGACAGCTGCTTTGGGGAAATTGCTGTGAATGGGGCTCCTTGCTGGTGCCTAGCAGACCAGTTCTCCTGCTCCCTCCCACTCTTGCAAAACCTGCTCTGTGATTTGCTTGATCCTGGAACCAACAGCGTCCCCATGGGCACCCCATACCCTTAGGCTCCGGAACCTGAGGAGGGGAGTGGGGGCGGTGGCAGCTGTTAGGAGCTGCTCTGGGCAACCCAGTTTCTAGGGTGTGTTGAAACAGAAAAATAGGAACAGGGCTGCTGAGGTGGGCGTGAGGAGCTCCCCATCCAGTGGAGAGGTAATGATTAATAGTAGTCTTTATCTGAGCTTCTACCTTCTGCAGGCACTGTGCCACGCATGTTACATGAACTGTCACGACGTCCCCATTTTCCATGTGAGGTCACAGAGGTTGAGAGAAGTTCAGCGACTAACACATAGACAGTGGTAGAGCTAGGATTTGAACATAGGTCTCTCTGTTTCCAGAGCCTGTATGTTTAGACTGAGGTGTGTGCCCACCTGTTTTTTAGACCTATTTCTTAGAGTCATCCTGGTCTCTGAAAACGGCTCATCGTCTTCCCAGTTTCTTGGTCCAAATACCTGAGAATCACACCACTTCCCTTCTCTCCCCAGACAATTCACAAACCAACTCTGTCATCTCTACCTACAAAATATGTCCTGAGCCTGCCCCACCTCTCCAGCTGTGTCTCCACTGTCCTCTCTAGCCTGGTCTACTGTGATATCCTTCTCACCACCTTCCTTGTTTCCACCCCTGCATCATTCTGTACACCCCCACGTGGGAGCCAGAGACATCCTTTGAAAAACTTAGACCAGTCATCCTCCTCTTAACACCCTCCCTTGGTTTCACATGCTGCTCAGAACACAATCCATAGTTCTTACCTGACTCCTTGTCAGGTCTCAATTCAATGTTACTTCCTCATCAAGTCTTTCCCTGACAACTGAAGTACACCTTCTCTGCTACAGAACTTCCCTGAGTCACCATAGGGATTTATTTGTTTTCTGTCTGTTTCCCTTGCCCCCGCCCCCATACACACACACACTGGGAGTGCCACCAGGGCAGGAACAATCTGATCATTTTCTAGAGCCCAGCAGAGCAGGTAATTGAGTGCAAATTTTGTATGGATGTTGGATGGATAGATTGATGGGCGGATGGATGGATGGATGGGTGGATGGATGGTTGATGGATGGGTGAGTGGGTAGATGGATGGATGGGTGGATGGGTGGATGGGTGGATGGGTGGATGGATGGATGGATGGGTGATGGGTAGATGAGTGAGTGAGTGGATGGGTGGATGGATGGATGGATGGGTGGATGAGTGGATGGATGGATGGGTGGATGGGTGGATGGATGGATGGATGGATGGATGGTTGATGGATGGGTGAGTGTGTAGATGGATGGTTGGGTGGATGGGTGGAATGGATGGTTGTGTATAGAAAGGGTCCTCACACCCTCCCTTTCCTCCAAAATGGTTAGTTTTGTGGCTGTCTCAGTGTCACCCATTGAAGAATGGGTGCCAGGGCCAAGGCTTGGAGGCCTGGAGGTGAGGCCCAGGCCCTCCCACCTTCCTCCCACACATTCCTCTTTTCTTCATGGCCCCTCCCCAATTAGGCCTAGTACTCTGACACCCCTTTGAGGGGCTCAGCTTTCCAGGAAGCTCCGCCAGAACCGAATCGCCATGATCCCCTCCATGAACCACTCACTGCAGATGCTGCTGGCCTTGGCCTCCCCCCCCCATCTTCCCAAATCCAGCCCCTCTGCCGACCCCCACCCCCAGCCCAGAGCCGCCCCCATGGCTGCAGCTGTCCACACTTACAAAGCCCGACTGTTCGATAAGGCTGTGCCAGCTGGAATGAGACACTTCCCGTCCAACGGGAGGTTCTACACGGAGCCTGGGGGCAGCTGTCAGCTTGGAGGGCGCAGGACCGGATCTGGGGCCTCCTGGGGGCTGGCCCCTTCCCGGGCCTCAGGGGAGTCTCCACCGGGCCTGGCCTGGCTTCGGGTCCCTGAACTGGCTCCACAGAGTGGAGGGCTGGAGTTGAGGGGGCTGGGGAGCGGGGCTTCAGCTGCTGGAACCCTCTGAGATCCCACGTCCAGAGCCTTAGGAAACGTGCCCCTTTAGGAGGCATGGGGGTCAGGAGCTGCCCTGGGGTCAGGAGCTGCCCTGGGATCTGGGGGCTGGCAGGATCTGCTGGCCCCCCACCCCACGGTGACGCTGTCCTCCTTGGTCATCAGCCACCAGTGACTGGGGCAGAGGCTGCAGGAAGAGGTGAAGGTCAGTATACACACCAGGCAATGCAGGAAGGTCCCCCACTGCTGGGATGGACACTGGTTGACCACCACGGGGAACAGAGCTACGTGTTCTGGCAGAGTCTGGCCCCAGCAAGGAGCTGCTGCTTCTCTTCTGGAGAAACCGTCAGCCGAGGGTCTTCGGGGCAGCTGAGACTGTCACTCCCCAGCCCTTCAACTTGATTCCACAGCTATTTCTTGAGCACCTACTGCGTACCAGGCATGGGGACACCACAGGCCCGCATCCCTGTCCTCATGAAGCCTGTGTTCCCCTGGCCTGGTCCCCCCTCCGCCTGGGGCCGGCCCTGCCCACTCACTGGCCCGGACCCCAGGCCCAGACCCAGGCCCACCAGAGCCTGTGCCTTTTCTGGCTCTGATTCCTTCTCAAAGCCTCTAATTTCATCCTGGGAGAAGCAATTAGAATGAAACTAAAGGTTTTTTTTTTTTTTCTGTCTCTCTCGCAGGCCGGGCCTATTTAATAACTTAATTAAATAAACAGAATTATAATTATAATGTTAATATTTCCTTTCTGTAATGCCGACACCTTCTGCTGGAGAAAGCCTCTCTTGGGAAGGGGGGCTCCCCGCGGCCCCCAGCACCTCCCTGGTCCGAGGCTGGCTGCCCACCGCCCCAGTCTGGGCCCACCCGGTTCTGGGGCCCTGCGGAGCTGGCAGGAACCCCAGCCAGGGGAAAAGCCGTGTCCTCTCCATCCTGAGTGTTTACAGTCGAGCTCAAACCACACGATGGAAATTCCTCTGAAGCTCCTAATTGCACATTTCCTTCCTCCAACCATTTTCTTTTGACAGTCGACTTTGAAAACATTCACCACTTAATTCTCCCCAGGCGGGAAGGGGGAGGGAAGAGGCTGCTGCAGTAGGAGACAGCCCTGTCCCCCACCAGGGGCCGGCCTCATGGGGCCAGGATGCTCGGGCATCTTCCGTGGGGACCCCAGGGTTCCGGGCAGTGAATCTCTCCTCCCTGCCTCCTGTCCCCCATCTCTAGCTGACCTGGAGAGCAAGGAAGCTCAGTATCATTTCCTTGTCTATAAAATTAAGAATATTCCTTTGCAGAGTAATGGTAGGAAACCAGCCAGCACACAGTAGGTGCTGGTAAATGTTAGATTCTTCCACCTTCTGGGAGGAAACGCAGCACGTGAAAACGGGATTCTCCCGGCTATTTTCTCTATGTGTGTAGTATAGACAGAGGTTAAGATTAGGCTGCCTGGGTTCACACGCCAGCTTGGCCTCTCAGTAGCAGAGCAGTGAGGCCCTGGGGGAGTGTCTTGCTTTCTCTGGGGCTTGGTTTCCAGGTGTGTAAGAGGGGACCTTACGGTGTCTACACCACTGAGTCGTCCTGAGGCCTACGTGACTTTACCTCGTAAAGGGCGAGATGCAGAGGGAATCTCAGCTGATATGGGCAACGACCCCCACGGCTCACTCTGGAGGTGGCTGGTGGGCTTTGGAATCAGACTGACATGGGTTCCAGTCCAAGATGTACAGGTACTTGGGAAAGTCACCTGAGTTCCCGCACCTTCCGCCTCCCCGCTGTGAAATGCGTGTGAGCACACACTGGGCTTTTTGCAAGGTTTGAGGCAGGCATTGGGCGTGAAGACCTCAACAGGGTGTGGCAGGACTCCCGCCCCAAGGCTGGGGATCCTGGGGGACCTCAGTCCCGGGGGTGATGAAAGGGAGAGGCTGCAGGGTCAGGAGATACCTTCTGTCGGGGTTGAGCCACTGCCGAGGGAGCACCTGGGACCTCCATGTCTCACCCTGCCCAAGACTCAGACCCCCGCCACCCACGCCCAGGCCCTGGAGCCAGGCGGCTTCAGCCCTTACTCGCCGTGTGACACTGAGGAAGACACGGAACTGCTCTGAGCCGCCATCTCTACACCTGCCGACTAGGAGTAAAAACTGGGGTGCTGGGACGCTTGGTGAGCGAACGCATGTCAAGTGTTGCCCAGGGCCTGGCACACCGTAGGCGCTCAATAAATGTTATTTATTCATCCCCAAGCTCAGTGTCAGCCCTGGGCGGTCCCGGAGCTGGTGGAGACCCAGCCAGCTCCCCGAGCATCATCACGGGCAGAGGTCAGGATCCACTCTCTCTGCCTGGCGCACCTCTCACATCCCCACAGCCTGGACTCCCGTGTCCTGAGGCCCCACTCTGCAATCACCCTCCTCTTGGAGGCTTTCCACAGGCTCATGCCCCAGGACCGGACTCCACTCTCCCCAGACCCTGCACTCAGCACGTCACAGCTCCCTGGAGTATTAAACTTATTCTAATGTCCCATTGGACTCAAGTCTTGGAGGGCAGGGACTGGGGGCTTATCTCTGCCTAACTCTCAGCTGCTCTTCTCCCCTCCCCGGGTGCCGTGGGAAACCACAGGAGGCTGGGGTAGGACCTTGACCTAGAAGCTTTCACTCTAGTGCGCGTGGGGCATCAGAGGGCCCGTGGGGATGGAGAGAGGGACCTGTCGTGAGGCATGACAGCTGAGTGAAATACAGGGGAGGTACTGGAGATGAGGAGAATGAGATGGATTGAGATTCATGGAAGGAGCTGGAACGCCGGAATGAAGTGAAGAATCTGAGAGCTGTGTCCGAGAGATACGGTGGATGGAATGGGCTTTGGAAGGACTTGTGGGCGGTGATGGCCACGTGTGAGGCTTGGCACCGTTCCCTGAGATGCGGAGCACCCTGGAGGCCCAGGTTGGGGCTGGTCACCAGTTTGGGGTGGGGTATGTTGAGTTGAGGGAGACTCTGAACACCTAATTGGTGGTTGGGAGATAGATTTGGGGGTGCCTTTGTGCACGTGGTGATGACATTGAATAGGTGATTCAGAGATAGGTCTGGGGGTGCCTTTGCGCACCCAAGGACGGCATTTTGATGGTTGGAAAGAGGGGATCTGGGGTTCGGAGGAGAGATTGCCACGGGGAGATGCCCGGCCATTACTGTTCGTGTTTTTGTCCCAGGATCACACAGAGAGCTACGAGCAGAGCTGGGACCAGGACCTGGGTCTCCGTTACCCTCCAGCCCAGCCTGGAGACCCTTTCCAGCCCTCCTTGTGGCTTCCCAAGAGGAAGCAGGGTGGACAAAGCCCAAAGAGGAATGTTCCCTTGAAAACACAAATCCTTTCAGCTGTTTTCCTCTTGAAACATTGGCAAGAGCCCAAAATCTATACATTTTTTTTCTGGTGAAAAAGAAGAGCAAACCTGCCTTGGTCACTCACACTGTGAAATCGGAGGCAGCAGACAGAGGACCCTCAGAACATCCCCAGCCCTGGTGGCCTCCTGCTTCAGAGCGAGCCGGGCGCCAGCATCTCCGTGCCCATGCACAACAGGTGCTGTGGTGGGAGCACCTGGCAGCGGCCCGTGGGCCTGGAGCTGAGACAGCTAACTGCCCTCTCTCTTCCAGGCGCCCCCTCCTGGAGGAACCTCATGCCTCCATCTGAAGTCACCACGTGAGCACTGGGACCCCCAGATCGTTTTCTCTGGCCAAGACCCCTCCTTGGGTCCAGAGCTGCTAAGGAAGGAGCCCAAGGCTCTCCCTTGGCCTTGAGAGACCGCAAGCGGCAGAACCACAGCACGCCCCAAGCCAAACCCACCTCTTCACCTCCTGTCCCCTGATTTCTCCTCCTGCACCCAGTCACCAGCCCCCAACCTGGGGATGCACCGGCCCCTCCACGGAGCCCCACTGAGGGCAGAGGAGGGAGGCTCAGTGGGGCGTTTCTCCCAGGCTGCTGCTTCACCTGGCTCCCTTCCTGATGCACCCTGCACCTGTCACAGGAGTCTTTCAAGCAGGACCCTGCCATTATCACCTCCTGTTCCCACGGGCCTCCAGGTGGACTTCTGATTCTCTCTGCCCACGAACCTTGCCACCCCTCAGCCCTCCTCCAAGCCGTGTCCTGAGGTCCCCACCACTGCCCCCTGTGTGGGACCCAGTGGGGCAACCCAATCTTGCTCTTTGCTGCCTTTGCACACGCTCTTCCCTCTCCTAAAGTGCTCTTCCCACACCCCCAGCTAAGCCAGATCCCTCCTTCCTGTCACCTCCTCAAGGCTCAGCCCAGGGGCTTCTGCTCTGGGGATGCACCCCCGGGAGCAGCTTGTATCCTGGGTGCTGCCTGGTGGCTTCCTCCCTCACCAGGAGGGGCTCTCTGTGCGAGCGGGGAGCAGCGGGGGCCTTGGTGACAAGCCGGGTCTCGCAGTCAGACAAAGCCAGGTTCAAATCCACAGAAGAACAGGGACACCCCAGGCAGGCCGTCCATCTCTGTGTTGACAGGCAGCTTCTCCACGTATGAAATGCAGGCAACAGCATGACCTGTCCGGCAGGGACCTTCCCTCATTTGTTCAGTGAACCTTTATGGGCATCTGGTACATGCCAAGCATGGTTTAGGTGTAAGGGACAAAGTCGCAGATGAAACACCAATGTCCCTGCTGGCAGGCTGCTGACCTCCCAGCAGAGAGAGACAGCTATCAACACGATAAACACAGAAACTATCTCGCGTGTCAGGTAGTGAGTGTCACAGCGTCAGGGGCAGGGGGTGGCGATTATAAATAGGGGGTCGGGGGAGGCTAACGGAGCCGGCGAGTGTCTGGGAAAGTGTCCCAAGCTGGGGACACAGCAAGTGCAAAGTCCCTGGGGTAGAAGGCTGCCCCCGAAGTCCGAGGAGCAGCAAGGTGGCCACTGTGGCTGGAGCCCTGGAAGGGTCAGGGAGGAGGCCAGAGAAGGGACCGGAATGGGGCGGGGTGGGGGGCAGGGATGTGTGGCTGCAGGTCCAGGGAAGACTCTGCCATTCCCTCTGAAATGGAACGGTGGGAGGCATGACCAGGCTCAGATTCTAACAAGATCACTGGGCAGCGGGGCTTCCCTGGTGGCGCAGTGGTTGAGAGTCCGCCTGCCGATGCAGGGGACACGGGTTTGTGTCCCGGTCCGGGAAGATCCCACGTGCCGCGGAGCGGCTGGGCCCGTGAGCCACGGCCGCTGAGCCTGCACGTCCGGAGCCTGTGCTCCGTGACAGGAGAGGCCGCAACAGTGAGAGGCCCACGTACAGCAAAAAAAAAAAAGATCACTGGGGGGCCAGAGAAGACCTCTGAGGAGGCCAGGGGTGGAGGCCGGAGGGAGGGGGCAGTGGCAGGACCCAGCAGACTCTGAACGTGCACGGACGGGGCGGACCAGGACACGGAAGGCGCTTTGCAGTGTGTCTGGCATGAGTTATACTCTCAGGGCGCGAGAAGAGTTTGGTCAATAAATAACACACACATACAGGGGACGATGAGCACAGCTAAAGCCAAGGCACAGGGTGTGGGAGCCCGATGGAGGGGAAGGTGGCTCTCCTGACCTGGGAAGGTGGGGCTGGGGTCCGGCGGCCCTGATGGGAGAAACTAGAGGCTGCTCCCTACTCCTGCTTCGCCTCATCCAGTCCCAACCCTCTAGGCCTGGCTGGGCAGGACCTGGTATCCCCCGGGATCTTGGAGTGAGAGGAGCCCCCAGGACCCAAGGTCTTCTGGAAGACACGGCCCGTGGCCAATGGGTCCAGGTGCTGGGGAGCCGGGTGCCCACTGGTTCCTGAGCCAGCACCTTCCAACTCAGCTGGCTGCTTGTGTGACCCTGGCCCTGCAGCTAACTTCCTGGTGGCAAAGGGAAGTGGTGTTTGCAACATGCAAATGCTCCCTGAAAGGGAAGGAAGAACATTCTAGAGTCAAGCACAGCAGGGGTTGGTGGAGAGCGTTCCTGCCCGTCAGCAGGTTTAATTTTGACGTGTTTCTTTGTCCGAGAAGTCGCGGGGTGACCCCAGTCCCGAGCCCACCGTGTGGCAGCAGCAGAGGGGGACCTAGGCTCCTGGGGTCCTCCCAGTAACTGGCTCTGTGCCTCTGGGCAAGTCCCCTTCCCTCTCCAGGCCTCCGTGTCCCCTGCTTGTGTTGTTGGGTATATTCCTGAAAGGAAGAGTCCTCATATGAGATCTAACATCCCCCACTGATCGGAAGAATTCCAATCCCAAGCTTCCCGGCCTCAAGCCCCCTCCCTCCACCTCTGTCTACACTACCGGCGCCCAGCACATGGTATGTACTGATATATCACAGTGCCCTCCCCGACCCTGCATCTTCCTGGCTCGGTGCTGGGTGAGTTCCAGGACTGGCAGGTGCCCCTGGAGGCCCTTCCTACACCAGGACGGCCAGCAACGGCTCAACTGTACACAAATGTGTCCTAACTACACAGATACGTCCAATAAACCCAAACTAAACAGATCCCCAGCTCGATCTCCCCCTTAACCGAATCCCAAACATGCCTACGGCCATGCCAATGTTCCCCAACGCAAGGGGAGGGCTGACAGAGAAAATGTGATGGAGACAATGACTGTCACCAGTTGCAGCTAAAATATCTTACTTCAGCAAATTCTGTGGATACACAGGAGCAGGACGCCGGGCCTTGGAAAGGGTCCGTGCGTGGAAGGGGCCAGGATCTGACCGTCATCAGCTTCAGGAGAAATCACGCTGTGGCTGGCTGGGGTCTTTTCTTAGGCCTAAACCCCACCCTCCAACCCCAGATGCCCTCAGGATGTCCATCGGTGTCCCTGTTCCCTGACCACGCCGGAAGCAAGAAGGCCTTGGTGATACCTATTGCCGGGTGCCCAGTGTCCCAGCAGGCCAAGCCCATTTCAAAGATCCTTCTGGGTTAGTTCCATGTTAAGAGGCCTCCGGGCATGGCACTGGACATGAGAACATTCAGGACTTCTTTCGGGCCTCCTGCTACCCGTGGGACTGTAAACCCGTCCTCGAGTCTCCCCGTCTGTGAGATGGGGCCCCGCCTCCCTCACTGCTCTGACCACGCAGACCTCTGCTCTGCACGGAATAGTGGGGGTCACCTGCAGCTTCTGTCCACGGACACGGCTCTGCCCCACACAAGGGGGCACTTCAATAAGAAAGGAGCCCGCACCTTTGGAGCTCTTGCTGGGTGGCAGCCGCTCTACAAATATTGCATATCTTACATCAGCTTGCATAGATTAGCGCATTCAATTCTTCAAACAACCCTGCGAGGGAATTATTATCACCATCATCCCCATTTTACCAATGAAGAAACAGAGGCTCCAAGAGGTTGCCCGAGGACGCACAGCTAGAAAGGGGCAGCCTGACCCCAGAGGCCCTGTTCTTAACCATTGCACCACACTGCTTCCCTTCCAATGAAGCAGAGAAGGTCCAGAGAGGCAAGGGGCCTGCGGAAGGTCACACAGCTGGTTACTGGCTGCACACAGACCCAGGATCCTTGGACCAGGAATCCCAGGCCTCTGTTCTTGCTTCTATGCCCCTAATCCGTATCTTCTGGGAGTCACCTGGGCCGGTGTTTCATGGGAGAGAAGCACAAAAGAAATTTCTCCTTGAAGGAGGTGCCTCGTGAAATTCCTGTGAAAGATTAATAAAATCTTATCCAAGAACACAATGATTCATGCCAACCCACCGAGTCAATCAGGAATCGGCAGGACTGTAATTTCTATCAAACTATAATTAGCTGAATTTCCTTTTTGTAATCTTGGGAATCTGAACAGACTGCAGCCTATCATTGGAGCCGTGGGTAATGACCAGAAACCTCGAGTACAGAACGTTTAAGAGTAAAAACGTCCTATGGTTCCCTTTGATGTTTAAAGAGGAATCATGAATGCAAAGACACGAAAAAATTAGTGGAATTTCAAATACAAAACAATTGTAGCCTTGTTGGGATATATGGTTTCCCAGGGGGAGGGATGTTGGCAAGGATGGTAAAGCAGGTTGGTGTTCTGGCCGTGACCACCCCCTCCTTGGGCAAGATCTGCAGAGAGTGGTCAAGGGGGGGTGGTCAGTGTTTCTCCAGGGCTGTGCGCTGGGTAGACTGAAGGCGTGCAAGAAATAAGTAGGGAATGAATGAATGAATGAATGAAGGGAGGGCAGGGGAAGGGTGAGGGGAGCAGCTGGGCCATTTCCCTCTCCTCGGCCCAGTGAAATCCAGTGAGCTGGGGGAGGCCCAGTGTTCCCAGGTCCCCAGATCTCAAGGTGGCAGATTCAGGTCTTCACAGCAGCAAGGACCTAGCCAGTGAAACACAGAGGATGTCTACCCCCTTCCTGGGAAGTCACACTGTCTGGTCCTCTTTCCCTGCCAGGGTTCCAGGGACCAAGCCCTTGGTCCATCCGGCCCGGGCAGGCTAAGTGCCCCCCACACCCTTGGCAAATGCCCCAGGAGATTCCAGGGAGGTGGCCTTTGGGATGAAAGAATTTGTGGTAGGAAGTGACAGTGGTGACTCAGGGTTACTCAGCCTGGAGCGCGCCAGGGGCCTGCTGAACGGCCCCTCCTCTGTGGCCTTGGCAACCCCTCTTCCTCCAGCCTCGGGGCAGGGGCCAGGGCTCCTTTCCCCAGGGCCTGTCTCTCAGCTGGCTTTGTGCCCAGAGTCCTGGAGAGCAGTGGGAAAGAGGGAGCACAACAGGTGCCTGGACAGAGTCTGGGAAAGGAGCGAGGGAGAGCCTGTGAGCTGGAGGGGGAGGGGCTGAGCTGCTGCCCCCCTCCCACGGAGGACCCGGAAGCCTCCGGGGTCTTCCTCGGAAGCCCATCTCATCCAGCATCTTCACGTTGCAGACAGATAAACGAAGGCCTGGAGGGGAGGCAACTGACCAGACTCAAGGAGCCAATGAAGCTGAATCAGGAAAAGGATCCAGGCCCCCCTCCTGTCCTAGCTTGGATCATTGATCCCCAGGCTATTGCCCAGCTGGTGGAGGACGTGGGCATCATGCTATGCACGCCAGTACGCCCTCCAGGAGGTCCTGCTGGTCCCAGCAAGTTCACATGGCCCACATTCCCTCTTTGAGGTGGACTCGTACGTTCACTCCACTGTCTACCAACTCACCAATCCAACCGTCCATCCATCCACCCACCCATCCATCTAGCCACACTGTCATCCACCCATCCATTCATTCTTCCACAGCCCACTCCCTCTTCTCCAGCCATCAGACCCTGTCCATCCCAGCAGCCTCTGTGACTCAGGCCGTGGCCCATGATCTTCAGGAGCTTACAGTCGCCAGTTTTCTGGGATCTGGACCCAGAAGGTTCTAGCCCAGGCAAAGCTGCCCCGTCCTTGCCTCCCTGCTGTCTGTGGAGCCTAACCCTCCTCCTGCTGTAGCTCATCCTCACCCTTCGTGGGGTCAGAGCTGGGGGAGAGGCCTCCAGTCTCCCCACCCTCCTGCCAGTTTGGTCAGGAACAGCAGGCTTGGGGCCTCCGGAGGAAGCCAGGGGCCCCAGACTCCAGGGCAGCAGTGAGCGTGAACAATGCTCACTGCTTCCTGTCTGGCCCCCGCCCGCCCCTCCCCGCGCTCCTAGGTGCAGTGTGCAGTCTTTGGCCGCAGGGCCTAATTAATTCTGGATGGGCCCAGCACTCTGAGATCGCGGGATAAGACGGAATTCCAGAGGGGCAGCTCAGCCTCCTAAAACCTTAATTGCTTGTGTTTTGAATAATCCTAATCGTATCTTCCAGACTTTGCATCTCAAAGTGCTTCTCTCCTAGGACTGGATATAGTGCCTGCAGCAGCCATGCGTGGGGGGGGGGGGGCGGTCAGGGGAGTGGTCGAGGGACCACTGCACCGCATGGCCCTTCGTGACCCTAGGCTGGAACGTCCTCCAGAGCTTGTCTCCTCCCACCTGGCCAGAGGGGCACAAGGTCAAAGTGAAACCTCTACTGGAGAACCCAACCCGGTGCCCTATGGGCTCATTACAGGAGGCTGTGGTCAGCCGGGTGAGGGTGGCAGAACGGGATGGGGCCCTCCCACCTGGCGCTGGGACTGCTCGTCCCCTGGAGTGGTCCAGAGGTGCCACAGACACGAGGATTCATGGTAACCTCCGGCACCTTCTTCATCCGGTCACGCCCTGCGGGTCAGTTCTAAGCATCCGCAACCTCTTTTCTTTTCCCTGTTACGTTGACTTTCTCTGTTATTAACTGTGACACCCAAGCAAGGTACCTGAACTCGTCGCTAACAAACGGCCACGGCGGACAGACGGGACCGACAGGGCGCTCGGGAGCCCACGTGGCCAAGCCCTGCCGCAGACGCAGCACCATCGGCCGACTGATGGCTGCGCTGGGCCATCCTTGCCCCCCTCTCCTCTGGGTCCCAGAGCCACTGGAGCCTGCAGAGACGTCTCTGGGGACACTCCCAGGGATACTGCTCTGCTCCGGAGAGAGGGGCCCAGGCCCTGGGTGGCCGGAGCAGGGCTGGCTGTGCCTCTCACTCATAGGACTTCCTCTTTGGTTTCCAACTCAGGGCTGAGGCCCACCCCACCTCCACCCTGCCTCAGCTCCTCCCAAACCGACCAAGGTGCCGGGTCTTAGAATTCCCTCTGCCTGCCGGGCCTGGGGGTATTCCTGGCACCCTTCTGGGGCAGCCCCAGGGCTCGGGCAGGGGCTTGGCAGGAGGGGTAGCGCTGCCTCGCCTGCCTGCCCCTCCCCCAGGCACCCCCTCCCCCATCCACCCTGCCCAAGGAGGCATCCGGAAGCTCCCGAAGCAGACCAGGCCCACGACAGCCCTTCACCACCCTTGGGAAACGTCTGAGCTGCTCGATTCGGCCTTCTAGTTCAGCAGGGCCCCCGCCTCGTCCCAGCCTGGGCCCCATCCCAGAGCACTCTGCTCAGCTGCCCTGACGGCTCTCGAGGCCTCCAACGCACCCCAGGTCTCTGCTCCAAGCCTTTGTCCCTCTGCCTGGGGCCCCTCCCCGCCACCTCCCCTCCACCCGCACCCCCTCACCCTTCAGGGGTCTTCCCAGGCGCCCCCTCCTCCTGGACGGCTTCTCTGACCCCCTGGCGGGGCCGGCCCCCTTCTCTGCACGTCTCCTGCTTCCCACCCTGTGTTCTCACCGTCTAGCTGCCCATCCGCCTCCGCCCTCAGACTGGCAGCTCAGGAGGTCGGGATCGCATCGAGTCACTGACGCGCCTGGAGCACCCTGGCCCTGAGGGGCTGCAAGACGAACAATGTGTGATGCTGGCAAGACCCCAGGGCTCCCTGCAGGTGGCTGAAACGCTGCCCGGGGGAGGAACACATGGCAGAGTTTGGGAGTTTGTGCCCCAGTGGCATCCTTTTCTTCTCACCCCTTTATCTTCCCTCATCCTTCTCTCCAACCCAGCCTGGGAGGTGGTGACCACAGAGGGGACAGGCGCATCGGGCAGGAGGCAGACTGCCCCACAGGGGCCCTGGCATCCTGGCTGCCTGGGACAAACCAGTTTGTCCCCTGGGGAGGACCACGGCCCCTGTGACCAGTCCCGACCTCCCTTCCCTTTTCCCTGTCTCTGCTTTGCATCCATGCCCCCACCCCCATCCCTGCCCCAGCCACCAGGAAAGATGAGCCAGGAGGCTGGAGGGAGAGGCCCAGATAGACGCCAGCCGGGTGGATGCACGACCTCGGGCCTCTTAAACCCCCAGGAGCGCCCCAGCCCCAGCAAACCTGCAAACACCACGAGCCAGCAGCACGTGGGAAGCAGGCAGGTCCTATTTTTGTGAATGAAACAGTGGCCTGGCTCTTGCCGTTGCCCAGGCCCTGCCGGCCTCGCCTGACCACTCTGTAACCTCGGCAGAAACGCTGACAAAAAAGGGAACTTCAAGACCTAAGTGTGAGTCAGACAGAGGAAGAAAAGAGGGAAATTCTTCTTAAGGCTCCACTAAAGCCGATTGGAATTACGCGCCCAGCCCCTGTGGGAGCCCCTGGACTCAGGATTGCCCACAAGTAACCTTGGCCTGTCCCCTGGTGCCCTGTCTGCAGGGAGGAGCCCCCCATGCTCTCGACAGCGGACGGCCGCGGAGGGCCCTGCGGCTGCCCACCCGTCCATCTGTCCGCTCTGCAGATTCCTATTCCCGCTTAGTATGTGCCAGGCCTTCTGCTGTAAAGAAGACACACAGTGTCCCCCTGCCCTCATGGGGCTGACGGTCTCGGGCGGGGGAAGCCAGTGAACACACACTCAACAGAGCGGTGGGCTGTTACTCACGCTGGTAGAGCTGGCAAGCTCTGTGACAGGGCCTGGCAGGGCCACATCGGAGGAGGGGGCAGGAAGGAGACCTGAAGGAGGGGACGGAACCACGAAAAGCAGGGACGCGCATTCCAGGTGGCCGGAGGGGCTGCCCGGGAGGCAGCTCGGGATGTTCTAGGAACGGTGATGAGAAGAACGCGGGACAACTAGGGCGGCTGGCAAAGCTCTGTTGGCCTTTCTGAGCTTGGGCAGGGTTTCTGGCCAGGCAAGAAGCAAGGTTGTCAAATGCCCGGGGGTTCCCGCCCTGCAGTCGGTCAGCCCTGGGGTGAAATCACAGGCTCCGCTCCCCAGGAGAGGGCAGGAAACCCCCTCGACCTCCAGAGAGGGGGGATGGAGGGATGCCGCCTGCCAGAGAACCCCAAGCTTCTTCCTAACCCCCTCTTCGCCTGCCCGCCCGGAGGAATCAGCTCTGCTGTCCCTTTAAAGGGGTCTGAGTCAGAGAGTTAAGAATGAAACTGACTCATGATGGGATGGGGGGTCACTGGGCTGGCCGGGTGCCAGGGCTGCGGCAGAAGAGGAAGCCGGGTGACCGCAGCTGCCTGTGTGTGCTCTGCTGAGAGGGGCAGAAACCACAAAACCCCATTTGAAATTCCACCGTGCGGCGCAGCTTGTGTAATGAGGTTACCCCTCATAATGGGGGCATTCAGGGCCCACGCGGGCCTGTGGGGCTGGGGGGCCTCTGCCCCCCAGGGCCAGCTGATGGTGATGTCACCTTCCATTAGGAATCTCCCCAGCTCCCCCCATGAAGGACTTAAAAAAATGCACCAGGAAACTAAAGTGAAAGAGAGCCAGAACGGAAGTCTTCGCTTTATTTATAGTTGATAACTTATGTCCGGCCTGCTCCACGGGAGGCCCAGCAGGGAGGAGAAAGAGCCCAGAGGAGAGGGTGACAAAAATGTCCCAAAGCCTAGGCCAATGTGGCACCTGGGAGCAAGCTACAGCTCCATTCTGAGCTCCCCAGCAGCCGAAGCAAAGAGGGGAACGGGGTATAGCAGCATGACACCACAGAAAACTGGGATCCTTGGAACCTGGGTTCAGATCCCAGCCTCTGCTACAGATGAGCTGTAAGACCTTAGAATCTTCTTTCTCATCTTAAAACGGAGGGAAGAATCTGGAATTGGTTTGGAGGGCCAGGCGAGGCACCCAGCACTGCCTGGACGCATATTAGGGGCCCTGCTGATTTGGGGTCTACAGGTAGACAGCACAGTAGCCCCCGCTCCTGCACCTCCGTTCATGGCAGACATCACTAATGGATTGCAGCACACTTTCCCAGAGCCGGATTCTGCTTCCCAACCCCCTTGCGCACAATTCTCCAGGGTGCCACCGCCAATGCACCAGAGTCAGCCTGGGGACTGACCTGCCTGTCATCCAGCAGCTGAGGAGAGGCCCAGGAGGGCCTCAGTCACCTTAGTCTTCCCAACACCCGGCTGGTGCCTGCACACAGTGGGCGCGCAGTAAAAAACCGTCCAGTAAAGGAGGGAGGGAAAGAAATGCGAGAGAGGAAGGGGGAGGAGAAGGGGAGGGGGCAGGACAGCAGGAGGGAGGGCAGCAGGGGCTTGGACTTGGGCAAGTCATTGGGCTTCTCTGGGCCTCAGTTTCCTTATCTGTTAAAAGGAGGCTTTTCGTAACTAGCTCTTGGAGTCGTCTCAAAGATGAAATGAGGCCAGGCCTGAGGACCACTTGGAGGCCCCCCCCGCCCCCGGGGGCAAGGAGGAAGGTGACAACGACGGGCAACGTTGTCACCACCACGAAGGGCCTGACGGGGGGAGGTGGGAGTGGGGTGACCCTGCCGGCCAGTCCTCTCAGCTCCCCTGCCCCAGGCCCCAGGATCTAAGCACCCAGTGGGCGCTCGGCAGGCACCCAGCGCCGCCAGAGCAGGGTCCAGGGCTGCAGCTGTGAGGGGTCGTGGCGGGGTTGTCGAGCCTGTCACAGTCAGAGGCAGCTCTGTTCGGGCCACAGGCTGCTGCCTGGCCCCCTCCCAGCTCGGGGTCACGCTGGGTACCCTTGGCTCGGGCCGGAGGACGCAGCAAGGTGACAGCTGAGTGCTGTGTTCATGCGGGACCATGTCATTTCCGTCCAGAGCCATTTCCTGTGGACCTCCTCACACCAGAGTTAATGGCCTTTTCAACTTCCCCTTGAAAGGCCAATCTCAGGGTGAGCAGTGCTGGGCCTGGCGCCCGCCACCCTCGCAGAGCCGTGTCCCAGAATCCCTGCGTCTCATCCCACGCGGGGCTCACGGTGGCATCCGTGGCCCCGAGGCGTGTCCGTGTCCCGGCCTCCTGGCTATCGTCCTCCTTCCTCTCCCTCTGTCCACTCCCGGCTCCAGGGGCAGGTGTCACCCCGAGAGGCCTTCTCCCCACAAAGCAGAGGGAAGGATGGGGCTGCGGGGGCCCAGCTTTGGATCCCTCCACGGAGCATCCTGCCCTGTGCTCAAGGGGGACAGCAGTGACACTCCCAACCATCAGCAGGCTGTGCTCATTGCCACAGAGGAGAGCGACGCAGGCAGTCAGGGAAGCACCACCGCTGCCCGGGGTGGTCAGGAAGGCTGGCCAAGGGGGGGCCCGGAACCGAGGACCGAAGTCAAGGAGGAGGCAGGGAGGGGAGGGGAGGCTGTTCCAGGCGGAGGGAACGGGTGTGCAAAGGCCCAGCTGGGGAGAGTGCATTGTGGGAACAGGCTGTGGGCAGCGCACCGGCGGGCCGGCCCTCCAGGGCGTGTGGAGTAGACGCCGGACATTGTCCTAAGAGCAGGGAAGTAAGTCACTGGAGGCGGTGACTAGCTTTATTTGCGGCCTCGGGCGGCGCACACCTGCCCCCACGGGATCCTGACTGTCACGGCTGTGCGGGGCTGCCGCCCTGCAGGAGACCTGCCACCAATGTGTCACCTCCTCGGGCTGGGCGCTCCCACTGCCTCCGTCAAGCCGAGGGCCAGCGGACGGTCCGGGCCTGGGTCCCTCGGCGTCTGGGTTCCTTCACATCTGCACTCGCCAGCCCGGGACCTGAGAGGTGGAGAGACCTGCCCAAACCCACGGGGCGGTCCCAGCCCAGGAGTCCCTCCCACTGTCCTTGGAGACAGTGGGTGAGCAGCCTTACCAGCCCAAAGTTGCAAGGACACTGAGGTCTCGGCCCTGGCTCTGGGGCCTTGAGAAGCATCCTGCCGTCTTCACGCACAAGGCAGTGACCAGACAGAAGCCGCTGGTCTATCTTGGTGGGAGCTGGAGGCCTCGCGCCGCGTAGCAGCCTAGCCCCACCACTGCCTTGGGTGGGAGGCGTGCCCAGCAGAGGAGGACCTGGGCAGCTCAGCAGTGGCCCCGGCCCTTCCCACAAGATCTGTTGGGTTCACTTCCAAAATACCCCTCCGTCTCTACCTGCAGCCCCACCTGCCTGTCTGAGCGTCCCCGGCTCTGCGGGGATGACCGCCCCAGCCTCACAGTGGGCCCCTGCTGCCCTCTGCCCCCTCCAGCCAGCTCTTCACAACAGCCAAAGGGCTTGCCTAGAATGTATCAAACACGCTGCCCCCCCCACTCACACCCACCAAGGCCCGGCCGCCTCTCTCTGAATAAAACTCAGCCTCTCCCGCTCGCCTGAAGGCCCACCTGATAGCGGGCAGTTGTCTGTCCTCCAGGGGGTCCCAGGCCAGCAGACGGACCCAACAACTGCACCACCAAAAGGTATGAGCCCGAGGGAGGCTCCCCGTTCACTCTGTCTGGGAAACACCCACCGTGATCTCCCAGATCTCCACGGGGGTGGGGCCTGAGCTGAGCTGGCCCCCTGCCCCACCCTCCCCCCACCCCCCGGAAGGCAAGGCCGCTGGCAACGAGGAGAAACATCCAGAAAAAGTAGCTTATGGCTCCAAAGCTGGTGGAACTCCCTGATACAAGCTGCCCAGCAGCTGAACAGGCTGTCTCTAAGGTGGTGAGCTCCCCGGCCCCAGAGGTATGAAAGCTGGGACCCTGGATATGGGGGTTGGGGGGGGGAGATACAGCAGGTGGACGTGCCCGATCCAGAAGTGATGACACCAGAAGTTCCCTCCCTCTGTTTCCTGGCACAGGAGAGGCAGAGGGTGGGGGACAGTCACAGTATCAGGTGGGAGGGAGCCCCGGGCACCTGGCTTCTAGCCCAGCCGCAGCCCTGGAGCACCAAGTCACCTGCCTCCTTCCAGACTTACCTTCCTCCTTTCTAAGAGAATGGGCCGGTAGATGGGACCCGGACAGGAACAGAAAGAGAACAGAACCAAGACCTCGGAAGTGAGGTGGGCGGAGCAGCCTGGGTGGGCGGGGCTTTCTTCCCCCCACGGATTCCTTCCCCTGGGTTAAGGTCAGGGTGGAGCGACACCCAACCCAAGACCTGCCCCGGGTGAGTCAGGCCTCCCTGGCTTGTCTGGGTCCCCCCTGTGGGAGATCTACACGGCCAACTCCTTCAGTGATCCTGGAGGCCCCAGGGAACCAGGGGGTGATGTAGCCGAGTACCCTTCCTTCCTTCCTTCCTCCATTCGTTCACTTTCCATTTATTCATTCACTTCCTCATCCCTTCCTGGGCAATATCAATAATATTCGTAACAACAGGTGTACAGATACAGAACATTCTTGAGGATTTCCCATACACAAGGCGTCCCATAAGCGGACACGCAGTAACTCATAACCCCACACGGCGCCCCCCATGAGACAGATGGGTGGGAAGAGGGGGGAGAGTGAGTGCAGAGAGGAGGCCCAGAGAGGAGGCCCAGAGGAGGCCCAAGGCCCAGAGAGGAGACAGCCCCGGCCCTGCTCAGGGTCAGTTCCGTGTGCCCGGACCCTGGTGGCAAGCCGGCCCTCCACCTGAGACAGAGCTGCCGCCACCAGCCACCAGCCGGCCCCAGAGCTCACGGGGCCTCTCAGGCCTTGTCAGGGCCTTGCACTTTATCCCGTGGCCGGGACCCTGCACGTGACAGGAACAGGGCCTTCTCTTCCACTTTAGAAGCTTCTTCTTGGACGCTGCATGGAAGGGGGTTGGAAAGGGCAGGAGAGGAGGTGACCATGGTCACACAGGTCCCTAGTGGGAGATGGTGGTGGGACAGAAGGTGACTCTGACAGGGCTCAGGGACAGAGTCAAGGTGAGGGGGTGTCCAGACAACTCCTGGGAGGACAGAGTCACCATTTGGTGAGATGTGGAGGCTGGGGTAACGCAGGAGGGACTTCGTTACCCCTCATTTGGTTTACACTGAGCTGCAGATGCCTGTGGACAGCTGCTGAGACGTCCCAGCAGGGTCTGCGCCGCCACTGAATGGAAGGGAAGAGCTTCTGACAGTAGCCAGCACCTCAGTTCGGGAATTCCAGGGGCCCCTGCAGCTCGTCCACACCCATTGCCCCCCTGCCACCTGCCCCCGGGTGGCTTTCACGCCCATCAGCACCATCTATGGGCTACTCAGGGCAGGCCCCCAGTGGTGTCCCAATGTGTCCCTCTCTTAGAGAAGAGGAAACTGAGACCAAAGGGGCCTGTCTGAGACCATCCAGCAAGGGAGAGGCGGAGGTGGCGTGAGACCTCTGGGGTCCTGCCAGGCAGCCCCTCTCCACAATGAGTCCCTTCTGAGGAGCAGATGGAAGGAGGTGGGTGCCAGGAGATGCCTCACCCCACTATAGTTTGCTATCAGCAGCCCAGCAATCCTAGATACTTCCAGCACCCAATGCTGACCCAGACTCAGTCCCACCGGAGGCTAGTTTTGGACAACGAAGTTCATTCCTTTGGGCCAACGTCTGCTTCTGTGACCACCACTCCCCAACCACAGCCCATCTGAGCCCCGCTGGGAGGTGGGGAGTACCATAGAATTGTGACCTGTCTCGGCTGGATTCTCTCCTTCTGCCTGCAATACTCAGGGTGCAAACCCACCTGTTTAACCAATGATGAGATGGTGATGGTGATGGTGATGATGATGATGATGGTGATGATAGTGATGGTGATGATGATGATGATGGTGATGATAATTGTGGTGATGGTGGTTGTGGTGATGATGATGATGGTGGTGATTATGATGGTGATGGTGGTGGTGATAGTGATGGTGATAGTGATTATGATGGTGATGATGATGGTTGTGATATAGATGGTGATGGTGGTAATGAATGTGGTGATGGTGATGATGATGGTGGTGATAGTGATGGTGATGGTGGTGGTGATGGTGATGATGATGATGGTGGTGATGATGATGGTGATGGTGGTGGTGATAGTGATGATGATAGTGATTATGATGGTGATGATGATGGTTGTGATATAGATGGTGATATGGTGATGATGGTAATGATGGTGGTGATGGTGGTGGTGATGGTGGTGGTGATAGTGATGGTGATGGTGGTGGTGATGGTGATGGTGATGGTGATGATGGTGGTGATGGTGGTGGTGATAGTGATGGTGACGGTGGTGGTGGTGCTGATGGTGATGGTGATGGTGGTGGTGATAGTGATGGTGATGGTGATGGTGGTGGTGATGGTGATGGTGATGGTGGTGGTGATGGTGATGGTAAAGACAATGATGATGACAGTGATAATGGTAATAATGACGATGGTGATGAGGATGGGATGAAGATGAAAATGGTGAGGCTAACTTTTATGGAGCATTCATTACACGCCAACTGCATTCCCACACTATTTCATTTCATCCTCATGACAACATTTTGAGCTCGGTCCCCCACTGTCTCCATCTTACAGAGGAGGAAAATTAGGCTGACCTCAGGGAGGTTCAGTCACATAACAGTTAGTAGTAGAGTTGAGAAGCTCACCCAGGAGGTTGCACCAGAATCTGCTCACTAACCATTACCTACCCTACCTCTGTTACGAAAGAGCCTGTCCTTGTGGCCCCTCATATGATACTCCTTGTCTGCCCCCAAAGGACAACACTGTCCCCATCAATACCATTCTGGCCAAACTTCCCCAATAAGACACGAGGAGGAAGCTGAGGTCCCCGAAAGGTGGGACACAGGGTTGTGGGTGCCCCTCAGGGCACTGCAAATGAGGGACCACCACTCCACTACCGTGGGAACACGAATGTTCCACCTGCCGTCACTACCCACCCAAGGTTCCTGCTCTGAGGGGATATGGCTCTGTAGCAACTGGACAGTGGCAGGGCCAGGCTGCAACCACCAGCCGGGGCCGGCACTGGTCAGCACATGGCACGCCTCTCAGGGACCCCATCTGGCAACCAGGCCCTTCTCTGGCCACACTTGGATTTTGAAAGATGCCTAAAGTGTACTTGGATGTGTTTGAGCCTGAAAACGTGCTTTATCATCAATCACATCCTGCTCGAAATGAAACGGAAGGCTGGACTGTTTAAAAACCACGACACAGCCGCCTCATTCATCGCACAAAACCAAAACCCTTGTCTGCTTGACTCATTCAGCTGTCCAGCTGCCCCACCAGCGGCTGTCATTCCATTTTACAGATGAGCAAACTGAGGCCTGGAACAATTAAGGTGCCTCCTTGAGGCTCTCAACCATTAGAGAGGGAGCGGTAATTCCAGCCTGGGGCCGCCTAGAGCCAAAGGCAGCACACCCAGCGCAGCCCTGCACCTGCTGCCCCCATGGGAAGGCAGCACCTAGGACCAAGGTGATGCTGATGTCACTGAGTGCGTTGTTACGTCGTGGCAGGCTGAATTCTAGGATGGCCCCCATGATCCCTCCTACCCTGTACACGCCCCATGTACTCCCTGCTGCTGTGAATATGATGGATTCCACCCCCATAATAGCTTGCGTCACGTGGCACAACTTGTTCACTGTACAAAAGGGACATCACTCAGCCAGGGGGGCCTGATCTAATCACGGGAGCCTTTAGAAGCAGAGGGTTTTCTCCAGCAAGGAAAGGGGGACATCAGTCCTACAGCTTTGAGGAATGGAATCTGGCCAACAACCTGAACGATGTGGCAGTGGAATCTTCCTGGAGCCTCCAGAAGGAATGCAGCCTGCCCAGCACCTGGATTGCAGCCACACAAGACCCCAAGTGGAGGACCCAGCTAAGCTGTGCCTGACTTCTGACCTGCAGAGCTGTGAGCTAGTACATGAGTGTTGTTTGAAGCTCCCAAATTTGCAGTGGTTTGTTACACAGCGTAGATAGCTGATACAGACAGACATTCAGGTGGCCTAGGCTGTGAAGAGAGAGAGGGAGGGAGACCTTGGTCCAAACCTCCACCTTGCCCCGCCTCTCTGGGCCTCCCACTTCTCAGATCGATGCCAGCAAGTTGCGGCAGGATGAAATAAGAGAATGCACTGAAAAGTGCTTAGCTCCGTGTCTGGAACACAGTATGTATTTAAGAACTCACGGGTGGTAATACTATGCTAATATTAACAACAACTGTATTATGATTTTCACGCAGATGGAAGAGGTGTCCCAGCGAAGTCCTGTAGCAGTAAAACAGGCTTTAGCATCTCGGCCTCGCTGGTCAGAACCCCAAGTGGGAATCTCACCCTCAAGGGGAAAAAAACTGGCCGGCTTGTGCCCCCCGCCCCAGCTCCTGGGGCAGACAGGGACCCTGCCTGTCCAGTGGAAAAGTCCACATACTCACACCCTCAAGAACCTTTCGGAGGAGTTTAAGAAAGTATTTATCAAACAATAATAAAAAGTAAATCTTAAAGACCTGCAAGGGCCTTTCTCCTGTGTCCACAGACTCAGGACGAATTGGACACGGGCCCTTCGCTGACACCATTAGGACCAAAATGAACCAAGTCACTGGTTCTGTGAGCTCTGGGAGAGACAGACTCAGAAATAATGGCCGACACAAGGCACCAGGAGGAGACGTGACCGCACTGTGACTCTCGGAGGGCACCTGCCATGTGGCACACCCCAGGCTGGACTGTGTCCTGGGCCCCTGGAATCGAGCAGTGAACAGAGACCCAGCACACATGTTGTTTACCACGTGGTGTGATCCGTGCGAAGCCCAGGTCTGCTGGGAAGGCTGCAGAGCTCAGGGAGGGTGGGCCAAGGAGGGCAGGAGGCTTTCTCTGAGCCCCATGGAGCTGAGAAGTGCTTTCCAGGCAGACCAGGTGAGGAAAAGCATCTCAGACAGAGGGAACTGCCTGAGCAAAGGTACAGAGGCCGGAATGGACGTGACTTGTCAGGAAACTGCAAGCTGCCGGGCGTGAGGTGGGCCATCTCCTCCGGGAAGCAACCCTGGGCCTCACTTCTCGAAAGGAATTCCTTTGCTTCTATTCCTTCCAAGACTGACTCAGATGATTAATTAACCAAATGTACTACTTTCCCAGGAAGCTTTGCAGATGGCAAGCCAGCAGCCAAATAGGGCACAAGGAAGGCCCCAGAGGGTGAGAGCAGCGGCCATAAAGCCGGTGACTGTGGGCGCATCGGGTAGAGGTTTAACCCTCATTGGTGTCTGAGGCCATCAGGTGACCCTGGGCAATGGACGGGACCAATGCGGGAGTTTAACCTTAGACCATGTCACAAGGTACTCCAGGTCCCTGAGATAAAGTTCTGTGGCTTTGTCCAAGAGCTTTTATGATTTTTCCTCAAATGCTACTTCAGTTTAGATTTTAGAGCAGGGTCAGCACCTGCAGAGCACACGTGCTGTCACTCTCTGTTTCTGCACTCATGGCAGACAAAACTAATCAATGGTAGAATTCTCAGTCCAGTTAGGCAACTGATCCTTGGGGATGTCTGGGGTCTGAGCCACTGTTCTCAGTGAGATGGACACCCAGCTTCGTCATGAGCCCACTAGGTTCTGACTCTCCTCTCCACACTCTGACCACTTTTGGCCAAGACAGTTGGAAGATTGTAGAAACCAGTACAAAGGGAGAATGAGACAGCTTCCTCTGTCTCTCTGTCTCTGTCTCTCTCTCACACACACATGCACACACACACACACACACACACACACACACACACACACACATGCACGTAGGAACATAGGCAGAGCAAGCCCACGTGCGTCACAAATGATCTGAAGCAGAGTGCAGTGTAAGCCACGTGGCAGACGGCACCAGTCAGGCCCATCTGTGGCTCTGTCCCAGTGTCTAGGACAGTTTTTGGTACACAGAAGCTGCTCAATTAATGCCTGTTGAGTGAAGGAACACCTGTGGGTCCAAGATGTCTTCAGACCAGCCCTGGCCTCCCCAGCTCTGTCTCCTGGCCGCATCAATGTCTCAACTCCCTTGTCCTAGCGCCCTGATGGTCATTTCTCCCCCCAGGAAGTGTTGGCGGCCTAGGGACAGCACTCCCATTAAACAGTTGATGAATTAGGGCCTGGAGAAGTTTTCCTGGAGTCTTTAAATTACTCTTGAGATGAAGTTCTAGATAAATGCAGAATGAGTGACTGAGGTGGGAAAACCGCACTTTCCAAGGGGTCTCTGCCTCCCCCCCACCATACCCCTGCTCCTTCCTCTGGGAAATTAATTGGTATCAAGCGAAAATTTTAGGAAATGGCCGTGTTCTAAAGGCCCCTGCTTAACGTTCCCTTTAATTAGAACGGGTTTCACTTGACGTTTCTGCTGACCCGCAGGGGAAGGGCGGCCCTGCCCGAGTGAATGCCCATTGACCCAGGAATTCCTGCGTCTCAGTTATGCCCCGTTCGTGGGCTCACTTAGCAGAGTTCAAAAGAATGGCTTTCTCTGCAGCAAAACAACAGCCAGGGCTCAGAGTCACTCCCCTGGTTCGGGCACCTCTGTGGGAACCTGGGTCCAGGACATTCCTCGGGAAGGAAGAATGCACACGCGGGGGATAGCTGGGTCCCTGCCAAGGCCGGTCTCCCAACAGGCTCAGCTGGCAGAGCCGGAGCCCCAGAGAGGATGACTCTGAACTGGGCCTGGGGACAGAGACGTGGGCAGGGTGGCATGCACCTGCCTCAGGGTGTCAGGCCAGGAGGGGGTCCCGCGAGCTGGCGGCTCCAGCCAGGTGGGAGGTGATGGAGAAGTCCAAGGTCAGGGAGCCCAGGAGAGGTGTTGAGCCCACCCAGCGCAGGGCGCCATCTCCCCAGGGCCAGTTCTGGCTAAGGTGGGACCTTGAATTCGTCTGGACTCGCGAGGCTGGGCTGCCATAACATAGAAACCCAAACCTTGAATCCATTCTGTCCTCTTCTTGTGGTCCACTGAGGGTCTTCTCTGTGGGTCTCCTCCAGCAGGGGTGAAGGAGGGAAGGGCTTAGGTGAGGGGCTGGGTGTGGGCCATGTGGGCTGGAAGCACTGACGAAGAGGCTCTGGCCTTGAGCCCCCAGGTAGAGAGGGGTGCACTTGCTGAGCGGGAAAAGCAAGGACAGGAACGGGGGGCAGGGAGCTGAAACCCAGAGCCCCTGGGGGACACGCCAGGTGTGCAGCGCCACAAGCAACCCTAGTGGGGATGCTGGCAGAGGCTCGGATACACAGAGCTCAGGGGCATGGGCTGACCCCAGTATGGAAGAAGCACATTGGAAACACTCCCTGATTCTGGAAAGATGACTTGGCCAGTTTACCAAATCTAAGCAGTGGGGGCGGGAGAAAAGGGATCAACAAACCATTCTTACGGGGCGAGGGGGAAGACCTCCCCATTTTACAGGCAGAGGCACCAAGGCCCAGGAGGGACACAGCCAGGGTCTCTCAACACGTGTCAGGCACACCCCCAGCCTCACTGTGTTTGGTCCACAGCCAGAAAATGATGGGAACGATTAATATCCCCATTTTCCAGATGGAGAAACTGAGGAACAAAGCAGTTCAGCGAGATCCCCAAGGTCACCTAAGAAGCCAGTGGCTGACCTGAGGTTTAATCCAGGCCGTCCGACCCCACAGCTCACGTTCTCACCTACGCAAAGCCAACTTTCCTGATTCCTTTGCCCTCTCGTCCAGGGTCAGTTGGAATTCCGGAGCCTTTAGCCCCCAGAGAAGTTATCAGCATGTATCTAAAATTGCACCTTGTGTGAAGCAAATTTGGGTCTAATTCTTCCCCTGCTATCGTTTTCACCGGCATTCCTGGGCATAAGACGTCTCAGCTTGGCCCTAGGGTCTTATCGATGAAATGACCGGGTATGGAATGTGGGACCCACCGGCTTTATCTCAGAAGACAGGCGGTAATTAAAGTGTCCTGTGCTGCCATGCTGAAACGACAGAGAGGCCACCACGCCCGGCCCCCTGCTGAGTGGCAGTTGGGTCAGGCTGGGGTCAGGCAGGGCAGTGTCACCGTTTCTGACCTTAGGAGTCGAATCAGGAAGCATCTACACCCCCCTCACACCCCAGTCATCACATCTGACCCCAACAGCTGCCCTGTGAGTCACCATCCCCATTCCATAGACGAGGAAACGGAGGTTCAGAGAGGGCAAGCCACCTGCTGAGGCCACCCAGCCAACCAGTGGCTGAACCAGGACACAAACCCAGGCATTCGGACCTTAGTCATTTCTTCCATAAATGCATCTTGAGTAAGGCTGATTCAGGGCCAAGTTCCAAGATACGTGCTGGGAACAAGCAGATAAGTAAAACTTCATGCCTGACCCCAACAATCTCATGGTGGTGATGGGAGCAGAAGGGACACAAAACAAGAAACCATTCACTGTGGAATATTACTCAGCCTCAGAGAGGAAGGACACATTCTGACACATTTTCCAACGTTGGGGGGGGTGGGGGCCTGGAGGGCGCCATATGCTGTGAGACAAGCCAGGACACGTGCTACATGAGTCCACGTACGGGAGGCCCCTCTAGGAGTCAAAGTCACAGAGACAGAGAGTAGGATGGGGATGCCAGGGACGGTGGGAGGGCGATGGGGAGTTGCTGTTGAACGGGGTCCGTTTAAAAAGAGGAAAAAATTCTGTAGGTTGGTTGCACAACAATGTGAATGTACTTAAATACTACAGAACTGGACACGTAAAAATGATTGAGAGGGTAAATTTCACGTTCCTAGCATTTTGTCACAAAATATTTTCATTAAAAAAAAATCCCTCTTCATTCATTAGTTCTGCAGCAGTGCCTGAGAGCCCACTTCAGCCCTGGTCCAGGCACTGGTCCAGGTGAGTGGGGGGGGGGGGCATAAGAGGGATGTAAGAAGGTGGCCCTGGTCACAGGTACTGACACCCCAAGCAGGGAGGTCAGAACCCCACACAGGCACAGGTGGCTGCAGCAATGATAATAGCAGCCCGGTGGCCCCTGGGATGCCAGGCACAGTGCAGGCTGCATCCCATCTGGCTCTCAGCACAGTTCTCTAGGGAGTTATGATCAGCCTGTCTTGTAAAGGACGAAACCAGGGCTCCAAGCGGAGTCACCTGACCCAGGTGACTTAACTCATAAGGAGAAGCACACCATTCAAAGTTCAGGTATTAATTATCTCTTGCTGTGTAACAAATTACCCCAAAACGTAGTGGCTGGAAACCACAAATATGTCTTACCTCCCACTGTTTCTGTGGGTCAAGGATCTGGGAGCCGCTAGACTGGGTGGCTCTGGACCAGAATCTCTTAGGAGACTACAGTCAAGATGGCAGCCGGGGCTGCAGTTATCTGAAGGCTTGACCGAGGCTGGAGGACTCACCTCCGAGACAGCTCCTTCACCCGGCTGTTGGCAGGACGCCTCAGGACCCTGCCACACGGGCCTCTCTACAGGGATGCTTGTGTGTCCTCGCAACGTGGCGGACGTCTTACCCCAGAGTGAGCAGTTGAAGAGAACGAGGTAGAAGCCACAACGCCTTCTATGACGTGGCCTTGGGAGTCACGCTCCAGCATCCCACAGCATTCCGCTGGCTACCAGGTGAGCCTATTCAAGGTGGGAGGGAACTACACAGGGGTTGAATACCAACAGGCAAGGATCGTCGGAGGCTGTCTTGAACTGGCTGCCACCCCAGGCCTGTCGGACTCTCCCACCGGGCTCCTGCATTCTGCTATAAGACCAGTGGTCAGTGGTACAGTGGTATCTGGTGTCAGAGGAGTTTCAGAGACAGCTGGGATTGGAGGAGGGGGGCGTGCCAGGTGGGGGTACCATACTGATTGGAGACAAGACCTGTACCATAGAGGCAGCTGTGGGCCTCTGTCTCAGGTGAGGGGAAAAGCTCACACCAGGCCGTCATCACTTTTGGGGAAACATGATGGACGGTTGGGCCCAGGAGGCACCCTTCTCAAACACAAGCCTCCTCGGAAGGCCCTTGGGGAGAGGATGACCAGGTGAATGGCAGCACCTCTGGCCGTGGCAGCCAGAGCTAGATGTTGGTATCAGATCTGAAATGTGTGTGACCTTGAGTAAGTCTCCCATATGCACTCTGACCCTCAGTCTCCTCCTCTAAAATAGAATACTGAATCATTTCTCCCAGGCAAGAGAGAGAATAAAGCTGCATGGGCCCAGGGGTCTGGCACGTACCAGAGCTTCAGGTTCAGCCTCTGACACAGCCCAGACCCAGCAGCAGGCCAGCAGCTGACTCAGACAAACACACCGCCCCGGTGGAACACGAGTGTCCCCGTCCCCCCAGTTCAGCCAGTGAGCCAGGACTTATGCCCGCAAATCCAGATTAGCCAGACTAGTGGCTCCCTCTGGGCTGTGCTTAGGAGAAAAAAAGGCCAACACTGCTCGTGGTTATTGGAATGTCCCATTGATGAGAAATGATCTGGACAAATATTTCACACCTCCTTTGTCACATTCCAGTGGGAAAATAACATGGGCTGTGGAACGCTCCTTCCCAGGACCGCTGACAAAGAACACGGACATTCCTTTATCTCCGCTGGAAGTTTTGTTTTCCTTTTATCAAAAAGGTGTTATCAGTGCTGCTTAAATAAAAAAGAAATGTGCAATTGGAAACGAGACCCGGCCAGCTACAAAAAGGAAGGCTTGGGTGAAGGAAAAGCTGCAGAAAGAGATGTTTTTTCACTAACCTGGCATTCGGGAATCCCAGCAACCGTTCTTTCTAGTACCATCAGATGAAATTGGACAGTGCAGCCTCTGTCAGTGATAGTTAATTACGGCAATAACGCAGATTACTTACGGTGGGCATTTCACTGTTACAGTGGCTCAGCAAAGACGTGCTGGAGTGAATCTTCACATCATACAACATGGAAAAGTTACCAAGTCCAAGGTCACGCAGCTAATAAATGGCAGAGACCCAAAGCCCTCGCTTCCCCACCCTCCATGCCTTTTGACTTCTTCCCAGGAGAGGAAGGGCAGGTGTGGCTGGAGGGAAAGCCGCAAAGCCAGTGACAAAGTGTTTGCTTTGAACCAACTTGGTGTTGGCTACATCACCCGGAATTAATGCCAGCCAACCCTGCTTTGTGCCCACTGATGGCCTCAGGCCTGGCACTAGGGGTTTGAGGGAGTGGACGGATGTGCAGGTACATCAAAACGTGGACAGAGGGACAACTCAATGGGCAGGTGAAGGCTAAGTGAGTAGATGGACCGTCAGTGGAGGATGCTGGTGAGTCAATAGGTGGACCGGTGGTCAGATGACAGGATGGACGCCTGTGTGAACGGCTGGTTGGCGGGTGGGTAACCTGATGGGATAGCTGCGTACCTTTGGACGGACGTTGGTAAGTGTTCGTTAGAACGGTGGATAAGTGGATGGGCAGTGGAACAAGTGAGTGGGCAGGGCTGTCCCCTGACTCCAGGCCTGACTCCCCATTCCTGCGGGGAAGGGAAAGCCGGCCCTCAGAGGACGGGTCATTCTTGAGCACGTGCCCTTTGGCCACAGCATCAGTGGTTCCTGACCTTGCGAGCCTGGAATCTGAGAGGTGAGAGGGGCCATACGGTCCCACTGGATTCCTGGCTGGGGGCCCACGATGGGGAGAGCCTCGCTTCACCCTCCATCCCAGGCTCTCAGCTCCCACCCTCATCTGGGCTCCAGGAGCTGCTGCTGTCCCAAACTCCAGCCTGAGAGGTGCCCTTTGACCTAACTTAACCTCGTCATAAACATGGGCTCTGAGGTGGCATGATGAACCGGCAAGATGGTGCTCTGTTTGGGGGTACCGGCAGCAGTGTGGTCCCCGTGAGGCAGCTGTGTGGGGTCCTCCGAGACCTGAAGACCCTCAAAGCCCCAGGGACCCTTGGAAGCCTTTGTCCACAGGGGCAGCAGCGACAGCTGGTGACCCAGCAGTAGCCACAATCATTCAGCTGGCTCTTCCTGTGCACCTACTCCATGCCAGGTCTGTGCTGGGTGCTGAGGTGGTGGTGGGGCGGTCTGCACCTCTGGGACCCCCGAGCCTGCCCACGGCCAGCCCTGGGTCAATGTCCCTCAAGCAAAGGGGCAGCCCTGCCCTCCAAGAGCTCCAGCCCGGGAGCATCTCTGAGTGGCTTGGGAGAGGTGACCCACGTGTAGCCATGGCCTGGGCTCCCTGGTCAGTTCGTCTACTCCTTTGGAAGCAGGTGCTCATGGGGTTAGAGGAGCTAGCTCTCGGTCACCCCGATTTCAAGGGTAGGGGGACACCCACCCCAGGCCACCCATCCCAGCCCAGAGATCAGCAGAAGTAGCACTGAAACAAAAATCTAGGAGTTGAGGCTATTGTGTTCCTCCAGGGCCTTCTCCCCACAGCTGGGTGTGCTGTCCTATCACCTAGCATATTCCACTGAGGTCGGTTTAGGGACCCACTCACCCTTTGCAGATGGAGCCCTAGGTCACTGCTAATGTGGACTTTTGCTGTGAAATGAGACACGAGGTTGCCCACGGGACCATGGCCCTGATTACATTTCCATCCTGGCCCCTGGCTAAGAGCCTGGCACACAGGAGGGGGTCAGCAAAGGTTTGCTGAGTGAATACATGACTAAAGGGCACAGACTTCAAAACCAGAGGAGCCTGAGCCCAAATCCTGACTCTTCCCTTTTGGGGCTGTGTGACCCAAAGGAAGTCACTTAACCTCTCTGGGTCTCAGGTTCCTATTCTGTGAACTGAAGACCATAATGTTAACCTAGCAGGATTTTTGTAAGGACTCAGGGAGATGGTGTTTGCAAAGTGCAAGTCACCGAGTAGGTGTCAGCGCATGTGCTCAGCTGACCCCGCCTCCAGGCTGTGGGGCTCCAGGCTCACCTGTGGGTGGCTGAGGCCCCGCCCTCCTGGCAGCCCCAACCCCCAGCAGGTGACTGCAGAGGCTCCTGGGCGCCAGTCCTGGGAGCGTGGGAACTTCCTGCCACCCTGTTTGTCTTGGGCCGCCTGGGAGGGGCTGCCACCCTCTGTCAGCTCCAGCATACTCCTGCCGGGTCGCCCAGCGTGAAAGGGAGGAATTGTTCCCGTGACCTTTGCTTTCCTTGTCAAAGGTGATTTCGGCAAGTCCCGCCCCTCTTCCCTAAAGGCCAGGCCAGCTTCGGTTCCCACTGCCACAGGGGCTGGAGGGACCACCTGTGCACCTGGGGAGGAGGGGCACTGGGGGAACCTGTAGCCTCGTTCCTGCCGACAGGTGCGAGGCCCTATGCCCCTCTGCCCCATCCCTGAGCCAGCAGCTGGCCGGTGTTCCTTCCCTATGCCAATATCCTGCCACCACTTACCTGGTCCTCCTTCCTCTGTGGCCCCCAGGACCCAGCACGGGACCCAGCCCAGGGTCAGAGGCTCCGGCATTTTGGATCACTCAATCTCCCCAGCGCAAAAAGACACCCCCGCCCGCCGAGAGCAAGGCATCCTCCCCTACTCCTGCCTCCACCCAACCCTGCCCTGGGAGGGTGTTCCCTGTGCCGGTCTCTGGAGGTGGGCCACAGGTCTCTACACAAGTTGGAAACGCTTTTTTCTCCATCAAGTTTTTATGACTCTGCCCCAGCCTCGTCCTCCCCCTAGTTATGTGGCCAGGCCACTGCCTACTGCCCACTGTCCGTGCTTTGGCATGGCTGGTGGCCTCAGGGTGTAACCCTGGCAGCCACGGAAACTTTGGTAGATCAGCCATGCGGTGGCCCCTGCAGGCAGCACAGCTGGGGTTAAGGGCAGCCTCGGATCATGAAGGCTCCATTTCCTATTTTCCAGAAGATGCTGATTATTAATGATCATTGTTCTTTCCTTCTGGGGCATGAAAAAGCAGGTTTAGCTCACAACCGGAAAGCAGCAGGTCAGGGTTCCCAGAGTATGAAATGTCAGCCTCTGGCGGCAACGACATTCACCCAGAGGCACTAAAAATACATGCAGAACAGAAGCACCAGGTCTCTGGAGGCTGAAGAAATCAAGCGAGCTGAGGGCAGAAACAACACTCGCTGAGTATGTGTGTGGCCGCATGGCAAGGGTTTTACTTTTTTTTTTTCCTTAGAGACAAGAAAGTGAACTTGAGAAGGGTCAGCCCAGAAGGACCTTGCTCTTTCAAGGCTGACCTTGCCGTATGTAAAATTCAGATGGAAACGGAACCTGCAGTGAGATGTGACCCCCGGGCAAGTCTGGTGTTTGGCAGAATTCACGCCTTCTTGGCCCAAAAAGGCAGAGGGTTTGTGTCCTTCCCAGCAATGAGGGCAGCACAGTCCAAGAGAACATCTGTGATGACAGAAATGTTGTGTATCTGCTCCGGCCGACAGGGAGCTGCTCTTCCCATGTAGGTGTACAGCCCTTGAAATGTGACTATTGCATTTCAGCAACAGAATTATTCATTTGATTTCATTTGATTTGATTTAGATTTAAATAACCATTTTTAAATGATGGCTGGTGGCTACCATATTGGGCGGCATGGTTTTAGGCTCTAGGGGAAGGAGAGCTGCAATTGATTAGCAATGTCTACCAGGGACACAGGCTGGTAAGGTAAGATACGAGTGCTGTGTTGCCAAAGACCAAGGGAACTGGTGTGACCCAGGTCACCCGAGGCCCAGGTCATTGATTCTGGTGCCTGCACAGTTTTCACATTTAGAAGTAAAAATATCTGTGAAGTTTAGTGTCACATTCCCCACCCCCCACCATGATCTCTAGTCTCATGATCTTTACTCCAGGCAACTACCAGTCTCCTAACTGGTTTCCCTCCCTGTGGGACCCCATTTCTAATCCACAGCAGCCAGAAGGGTCCTTCCAAAATACTAATCCAACCATGTTCTACCCTGCTCAAAACCCATGATCACCACGGCCATCAAGACCTTTCCTTACCATGCCTCTCTGGTTTTGTATCCTTTCATTCTTCTTCGTTTCCACCCCTCTGATGCTGGCTGGGTCTTTTTCTGCTCCACTGCCCAGAAAGCCCTGAAGACCAGGGCTAGCTCTTGTCCCATCTTGGCAGCCCCCCCCACCCAAAGCACAGGACCTGAGTACCTCCTACTGGAAGGCTCACGTGGTTCCAGGAACTCCCTGTAAATTTTCTTACCGTGCCCTCAAAATAATAAGACAAGTACCATTACTGCTCTGTTTCACAGATGAGGAAGCTGACGCTCAAAGAGGGGAAGGGTTTAGCCAAAGACAGGAGTGAAGATGGCAGATGTGAGACCCAGACCTGGGTAGGTGTCACTCTCATACCTTGCTGTCTGCACAGAACACTCAGCTTCAACACTGTGGCCGTGCTAAGACTAGAAGCCAGGTCACAAGACTCTAGTCCACTATTTCTTCCACTACTGACTTAATACATGGTAGGTGAAAGAAGGGATGGATTCATGGATGGGTAGATGGGTGATGGGTGGATGGACGATGGATGGATGGATGATGGATGGATGGATGATGGATGGGTGGGTGGGTAGATGGATGACGGATGGATGGACCATGGATTGATGGATGGGTGGGTGGCTGTGTGGATGGATGGATATGTAGATGGACGATGGATGGATGTGTGGGTGTGTGGATGGATGGATGGATGATGGATGGATGGACAATGGATGGATGATGATGGATGGGTGGGTGGTTGTGTGGATGGATAGATGGGTAGATGGATGACGGATGGATGGACCATGGATTGATGGATGGGTGGGTGGGTGTGTGGATGGGTGGATGGATGATGGATGGATGGACGATGGATAGATGGACGATGGATGGCTGGGTGGGTGTGTGGATGGGTGGATGGGTAGATGGATGATGGATGGATGGACCATGGATTGATGGATGGGTGGGTGGGTGTGTGGATGGGTGGATGGAGGGGTGAACTGGTGGATGTGTGGATAAATGGATGGACATGTGGATGGATGCATGCATACACTCATGAACGAATGTAAAGTCAACAAAACATGGTAAGAAGTGAAGTGAAAGGTCATGACGAAGGAAGTGGGTGGAATAATGGGCTGCCTTTTTCTTAACCATTTTTCAGGTTTATCAGAAAATCAAGTCATGCAAAAAATTCTTTGAGGCTTTTGTTTTTAAAGAGATCAAGTGAATGGTAAGTCCTGTGTATGTATCAAGAAAGCCCGGGGCTGTGCCAGGGCCTGCTTCCCTCTCTCCTCCTCCTCTGCCACCACTCCCGCCTCCCCTGCCGGTTCACTGAGCTCCTCCCCTATGCTGCTTTCCCATGGGAAGGCTGAGTAACAATAGCAATTTCTTCTGAATGGAGCTCTTCCCTGAGCCAATGAGCAAACAGGAGCCAGGGAAGAGCTGGCCGGCGTGGAGCTGCTCCGCGGTGATTACATAACCAGGACATACCTGGGAGAGGCGCTGATCCAGGGGATTTTGACAGGGGTGGGAGGACGCGGGGCACGCCCGGCGCAGGAATGGCCGGGCAGGTACCGGGCCTCGCTGGGAACTGGAGCCGGGGTGTCCGGGAGGAAGGAAACTTGAGTGTCATTTTCCGAGTGTCACGTATGAAGATAGGTCCCTGCATGCTCGTTTTGTTTAATCTTCACAACAGCGTGCCGGGGTGGGTACAGTTATGTTCCCTTTTCTAGATGCAAATAATAGAAATGAGACACAGGGAGGTGATGTCCCCAACCCGTCACACAGCTGGGATGTGAGCTTCATCTGACTCCAGAGCCTGTGGGGTTAACGGAGCTGGACCACCTCCCACCTCTACTTTCTCTCCATCTCCCCTCTTCCTCTCTCCCATTAAATCTTGTGTCCATTTATTCGTCCCATTTTCCATCCATCCAACCGTCCACTAGTCCCCAGCGGTTTTCCCTCCCCTCAGGACTGGACCTGCATCAGGAGGAGAGCCGAAGAGAAGCCGGACACAGCTGCTGCCTGAGAAAGACTGGGTTACTGAGGTGCATCGGTGCCCATCTGAGCTATGATTTTAGAACTTCTATGTGTTGGGCCCTTTCTGCGTGTGAGGGACACGGAACGAGCTTTATAATAGTTTTCTCGCCTAATCTGCAAGGTGATTCCCGGGATCACTCTCCCCTGTGGCAGAAGAGCCTGAGGTCCACAGACCCCCAGGAGCCTCGCCCTGGAGACTCGGGGGTCGGGGAGGGCTTCCCCGAGGGGCAGCCTGAGTGGGCTTGGGCAGGGCACCCAGGGGTTCCTCAGGCAGAGGAGGAGGAAAGTGTGGGTGCATTTCTGACCCTGAGCCATGTGATCGAGAGGAGGCGGTGGGAGGATGGGGTCTGTCATAGCCTGGCTACCTCGCCTTACCTGGGGGCTGCCAGCCTCGGAGCTCCTGAGGCAGGAGCTGGGGAAGACCCCAGGGACCCCAGGGCTGGCCAAGCTAAGGACAGGCTGCCCAAAGCAGGGGTCTCAGCCCTAGAGCATGGCTGAGTCAGACCAACACTTCTCTTGAACAAGCATCTCTCCTCTCTGGGGGTCAGCTGCCCCATCCGTAAAGTGGGGACAGTGGGAGGATTCCGTGAGAGCATGTGGCGATGCCGGCTGGGCAGCGGTGAGCCTGCAGACCTGTGTGTGACTCCAGGAGGGCTGCACAGAGATGCCTTGTATCTGGACGTCCTGCTGCCTGGGCCATCTGCGGCTCCTGGATCAAACAAGTAACCCCCAGGGGTGGGCACCAGGGTACCAGCCACATCATGAAGGGGGCCTCCCTCTCCTGTAGCGCCCAAGCGCCACACTGCCGTTCTGTAAGCTGCCTCCCCCGCCACCACAGACCGGCCATGTTGCCACGTAACTAGATGCCTGTATTTACCTACCGTGGGGAAGGGACCGGCCTGCCTGGTCGGTCGGGCAGAGATGAGCTCAGAGGGCTTTGGCTCGGTTCCTGCTCCACGCTGTGTGTGCACGCCTCCTGGGCCTGGCAGCTGGGCTTGGGTAGGGGCACGTCGGCAGGGACTAGAGGGAGACTATGTCCTGGGAGCACAGGCCATGCACCTTTGGGTTGCCTGCTTGGGTTGCAGCAGCCAGCCTTGGCCGGGGGAGGCCGGGCCCAGGCCACCTCTGGGTGGCAAGCGTCCGATGGCCCCCCACGGCTCTGAAGCTCAGGCTGCTGTTGGAGTCACCCAGCTGCACTGGATGAACAGATGGCCACCTGAACGGGATGGCAAAGAGCTCTGAGACTAGAGGAACGAGCCCTGGGCACAGCCTGGGCTCAACGGTTGTTCCTCCAGGGCACAAACTTTTATTAAGGACCTACTATGTGCAGCCCTCTCTCTGTCCTCCACCGTGTGAGGACACGAGAGGATGGCTGCCTGCAAAGCCAAGAGGGGTCTCACCAGGCACTGGATCTGCCAGCAGCTGGATCTGGGACTTCCCAGCCTCCAGAACTGTGAGAAATAAATGTTTGCTCTTCAAGAAAAAAAGAACCTACTATGTGCAGGAAAATGTTACACCTTTTATCTTTAATTCCCAGAACAATCTCAATGTTCATATTCTTGTTTTACACAGGAAGAAACTGAGGCTCAGAGAGGCAAATGACCGACCCAAGACCACACAACTCAAGAGAGGATGGAGTTAGGGTTTGAGCCCATGTCAGTCTGACCGTAAGTCGTTATTTCCAATATATATGCTGCCTCCTATGCCCCAGTGTTTTCACCTAAGTAGGGATCGTCACACAATCCAAGAAATGGTGTCACTCTGCGCTTTGTGACCAACATGGCAGCCTTGTGTGACATTATCTGTTCATGGATATTTGGCTGGGTCAATGAATGGACAGGTGGATGGACAGTGGCATAATTGGACAGATAGATGGATAGGTGGTTGGATAAATGAGAGCCACATTTATAAATAGGGTGGGAAGACAGAGGGACAGATAGATGGTTAGATGGATGGATGGATGGATGGATGGATGGATGGATGGATGGATGGATAAACCTGTGAATGGATGGGCCAAAAGATGGATGGATAGATGGATAAATAAGCAATGAATGGATCGACGAGCCAATGGATGGGTGGCTGAGTACCTGGAGGATTGGAATGAAGGATAGAAGTCTGTCTGGATGGAGAGATGGATTGAAAGTTAGGTGGGTGAGGGGACATATAGGTCCCACCTGATCCAACTCTAGCTGTGCAAGAGATTTTCTCAAATACCCAAAACCCGTCCCAAGCTGAGGTCCAGCTCTGTGGTCCAGGTGCTGCCTGGGGAACATCAGAGTCACCTTATAGAACCAGTGTCCCTGCTACTGTGCCAACAGCCCTGTGGCAGGCAGAGGGGAGGCAGCTGCCACTTTCCCTCCCAACTAGAGAAGCTGGAGGGAGAGGCCTGGGCTGGGGACACATCTCCAGCCTCGACACTGACCTGACATGTATCCCTGGAGGGCCCTGACCATCCTGGGGACTCTGCCACAGGTGGGCAATCGGACAGAGTGAAAACCCAGGCAGGTGTAGGTGGAGTCGCTCGGCTGCCGCCGGCGGAGCCCTGGAGGCCCCCTTACAGACCCCGGCGCTACTTCTCAGAGGTCAGGGGTCTCCGGACACACGGGCTGGGACTGTCTCCGGGGCTCATCCAGCTTCAGCAGACTGAGATTCAGGCCAAGAAAACCCAAGTCACCGGAGCCCGCACTGGAAAGGCGGCTGGTCAGGGCTCTTAACCTCACCTGGCCGAAGGTGTCTGCCTCTCAGATGTGCGCTGGGCCAAGGTCAACCCCTCTTCTGGGACCACCTTCCCATCCCTATCCTGAGTCCATTTGGAAGATGGGGTGCGTGAGGAACATGGGGATTTTTATGGGGCAGGAGTCTGGGAGGTCCTGGGCCTGGTGGTGGGGGGCTGTGGAAGGAATGGAGGGGGTTTGGGAGTCACGATGTGCCACACGTGCCCCAGAGCGGGGTGGGGGGCAGCGGAAGACCTGGGCAGGCGGAGGGAGCCAGGGTCCCTTCACAGGCACCCTCCTCCCCTGCTGTGCTCACCACGGCCTTGGCAGGGTGGCTGCCTGGAGCTGACCTCCCGCCATAATGCAGCCACCGTCTCAGGGTCGCCGTGCGGGGGCCCCAGCCCTTCCCTCCGATATCCAAACTGAGGGGCCAGGCCTGGGAGGAGTGGGAGGGGCGCAGTGGAAGTCAGGGGCTCGCTCTTCCCAGCACACCCTGCCCGGGCTACCCGCCCCCCACTGATCAGCCGTCAATCCTATCCCCCGGGAGGCAGAGCGCAGGCCCTGGACCTTGTCAATCTTCGGGAACGTTCGCAGCCTGAGCCCGAGCGTTCCCACGCTGCGTCGGCTGCCGGGGAGGGGCCCTGACGGCAGGATCCCCGCCTGGCACAGGCCCGGGACCCCAGCTCCTCCCAAGGCTCTGCGCCTCCCATTGCACCACTCGGCAAACTGAGCCCACCCAACACCCTCGCAGCCGTCCAGCCACAGAGCACGTGGGGCTGGCTGTGGGCCAGGCTCCTGGCTGGCCCTCCCTGTGGGTGTGTGGAGGGGCTGCCAGCCCACCAAGGCCAGGAGAGCAGAGCCTCTGCCGGCTGCTCCTCGGGAAGTTCAGATACTTCTGGAAGTCTCACATGAAGGCTGGGGTGGAAAAGCTGGGGAGGAGGTGAGCCTAGGCAGGGGTCCCCCTTTCGTGCCCAAACCTGCACTCTGCCGCCTCTGGGGATCCCCCTTGGCCTGACCAGGGGCCTGAAATTCCCTTGATCCCACCCTTCCCAAATGGCCTTGCACCCGGCCGGCTCCCTCGCTGTGACCTCCCTGAGTGGCTCCCTGCCACCACGTGCTGACCGTCCATATCCACTGGCTCCTCACTGGTCTCTGGTCAGCTCCGGGTTGTCCAGCTTTGGACCAGAGGTCTGGGAAGCCCCTCTCTGCCCCGGCATCTCTTTCCCAGCCTCCACTGTGCACAGCCGGCATTGCTGGGCCCCGGGGTCCTCTCTGCCCTCCCATCTTTTCTCCCTTTCCTGGGCAGGATTGGGGGGACCCCCTGTCCCCAGACTCTCCAGGGGCCAACAGCCTGAGGAGAGACCCGCTCTGATGGTTTTTGTAACAGTGTGGGACCCCCAGCATCCAATCAGGACAGAGCTTTTCCTTCCCACCAGAGAGGCAGAAAGGTGTTCCTTCCCGAGGGAGCAGACGCTCCGCTGCCCCACACAGTGTGGAGGATTCTGGAGGGTCGCTGATGCCTATCCCTGCCCCACCCCGCAAGGGGAACGATGCAGCATCTGCAGTGTGGGACAAGGGCAGCACCTGACCCACCCTGCAGACAAAATCCACTCGAGAAAATAAAGATCACAGCACTGCAGACACCTGCTTAGCTTGGAGAGAACACAGATACACGTTTCCCAAAGCCACCTCTAGTTCCACGGGACATCAGTAGGATCAAAGAAGTTTGGGAATCACAGGACGAAGCAGTCTTTACTGAGGACTGGTCAGAGCCTCTACGATGAGCCTCCAACAGGAGGAAGCAGAGTTTTTCAAGCTAATCTGACCCCGGAAATTCTTTCCCTGGAACATTTTATGGGACCAGTGTTCCTTGAAACCCTCTTTAAGAAACACTGCCCAAGTTGCCCACAAAGCCCCGAAGGGCTAGGTTCCTGGCTCCGGCCCAGCCCGGTGTGGGGTTGGGGCCGGAGGAGGTTGCTTAGAAAGCCCCAGGTACTGGGCGTGGGCTCCTGGCATCCCCCCACCCACACTCAGTGACTGACGCCTGCCGTTGTCTCCCTCCTCTGAGGATTAACGTGGTATCAAAGCCCACGACACCACCACCAAGGACATAGGAGCCAGACGGCTTCCCCACCTGGGCCCCTGGAGAGACAGCTCAGCGCCCCACGGCCCAGCAGAGGCTGCAGCCCGCAGCCTGAGACAAAAGCTTCAGGAGGCATCGGGAAGGCCTAGACAGGTGGCTGGGTCCCCTGGGGAGGAATAAAGCTGGTGGGGTTTGCCCTCTGAGACCTCTCCTCGCCCCGCTATGCTCTCCCCCAGCCAGGAGTCTCTGGGGCCCCCAGCGTCTAGGAGGTCTGGCCACAGAGCTGGCAAATGCAGGACCCAGCTCGAGGGGCACGGCAGGCAACCAGGTGGGCACCAGGCAGGTCCCAGCTGGCCCAGCTCCCCAGCCACCTGGCGCCCTCCTCCTTCCAGCCTGAGCCCGAATAGCCATCCACATCCCCCAGAAGCACCTTTGATCCGGCTGGAGACTCTTCAACTGATTCAGCATCTAATCTGCTTCCCATCTGATTTGTGAAGGGCCCTCCACGCCTCTCCTTTCCGCTTGGTGCTTTCCTAATCCCCTGGGCACTGCTTACTTACTGCTCCTTCCTGAGTGCCAGCCAGCTCCTTCTTCCCCTTGACATTCCTGCCCCATCTCCCTCCCACCCTCCCTCCCAGCCATGGCCTTGCCTCACCACAGGGCCCGAGCCTGGCAACCTTGCGTCTGGGCGCATTGCTGGAGCTCACACCACCCATGTGTTCCTGCCTTCCTTCATGTAACCGGCTTTCCTTGAATGCCTCCTCTGTGCCAGCACAGGGCCCGCATCTGTGGTCCTGTCCAAAAACAGCACAACACTGTGGGCTCTCACAGGCCTCCCAGAGCAGTTACGACACTCCACCACCCCCAACCCTGGAGGCCGATGAGATTACACCCACTGTGCAGATGGGAAACCTGAGGCCGGAAGTTGCTCTCAATGGCTCCGTTCACATGCAAGGAGAGCCGGGACGGGAGTTTAGGCCCCTCTGGACGAAACTACAGAAGGCTGTTCTGGTTGGCATTTCATTGTCCGATACTCACACTGACCTGCACCAGGTGGCCCTGTGACAGCTCTGAGCCTTGGGCCCCAGGGAAGCCATACTTTACAGAAGGTGACCCAGGCTCTGACACCGTCCTGGCTTGAAAAGTCCATGCCCATCCCTTCTGGGTACCCTCTGTTCATCTACTGCAGGCACCCCGGGCGGCACCCCGGCTTTGATGCCCTCGTGAAGAGAGATGATTTTGCTCCTGACCAGCGATTGTCTCCAAGCGGGGGTGGGGGGGGGCACTGGAAATGCACGCCTGTCCATCCCTGACCGGCAGAGAGGGCAAGTCCCAGCCCCGAGTCACCCCCAGCCCTCCTCCCACACAGGAACACGGGGGCGTGGCCTGAGCCAGGGCTCTGCAGGCTGGGCTTGGGTTCCTGGGCAGCAGGACCATGGGCAGGACCTGCGGGGCCAAACGCAGGGGCTCTTGTCCAAAAATGATGAAGAGTTTCCAGATAGCTACTGCAGAGCAGAACCAAGTGCGTGCCCTGCAAAACGTCGGGCCAAACTGCACGACTGCTCGCCGTGTCGCCGGCCCTGCGCTGGGTGCTCAGCAGGGCTCCAGGGTCAAGGTGCACAGGACAGTTTGTGGTGTTTAGGGGAAGAGGCGGAACCAGTGCCGTAGCCCCAGCACAGGTGGGAGCAAAGGAGCCACGGAGGCCCAGGGACCGCTGAACTCAGAGAGGCAGGCCTCGTGCTCAGTGGCGGGCAACCTGTTCCATGTGTGGCAGAAGTGGCCCAGTCCCAGCAGGGGCCTTGGAAAGCAGCCAACCCAGTCCCTTCACAGTGTGGGCAGCGGGGACCAAGTGGGGGGACAGCAAACTGCTTGAGGTTGTGTGGCCAGTCAGGGAGGCAGCTGGGGCCTGTGTGGGCTTTGAGTGCCCTGGTCTCAGCCCAGATCAGGCACCTTCTGCCTCCTTGGAATCCAGGAGGAGCAATTTGGGTGTAGAGGGTAAAATGGGTCAGGTCAGCTACCTTGGAGACGCAGCCCAGAGCAGAGAAGGCGTGTGGACTCATGTTTTCAGAACCCAAGTGGGAAATGTTCTCTCTCTTGGCCCTAGATATCCAGTTGTCACTGTCTGTTTACTCAGCTGTCTTCCCACCAGACGGAGGCTGACACGGCAGGTGCTCACTGAGCGCTTGCGGGGTAGATGGAGGGTCAAGTGGGTGGGTGAGTAGGTGAGTGGTGGGTGGGTGGATGGATGGATAGCTGGGATGAGAGGGCAGATAGAAGGATACATGGTACTATAGACTAAATGTGTGCGTTCCAAAATTCATATGTTGAAATCCTAATGCCCCACGCCCCCCACAGGGTGATGGTATGAGGAGGTGGGGGCTTTGGGGTGATGAGGTCATGAGGGTGGAGGCTTCATGGATGGGATTAGTGTCCTTATAGAAGAGACCCCAGAGGGCTCCTTCCCCGCTTCTGCCATGTAAGGACACAGCGAAAAGTCTGCCATCTATGAATCAGAAAGAGGTCCTCATCAGACACTAAGTCTGCCAGCACCTTGATCTTTGACATCCAGCCTCCAGAACTGGGGGGAATAAATAAATTTGTGTTGTTTATAAACCACCCAAGTGTATTGGGTATTTTTATTATAGCAGCCTGAATAGACTAAGAGATGGATGGATGGATGGATGGATGGGTGGGTGGGTGGGTGGATGGGTGGGTGGATGGATGGGTGGGTGGGTGGTGGATGGTTGGGTGGGTGGATGGATGGATGGATGGATGGGTGGATGGATAGATGGATGGATGGGTGGGTGGGTGGGTGGAAGGATGGATGTGGGCAGGCACAAGCTCATCGGTGCAAATGAACTGTTGGGTGGGGACCACACAGTGGGAGGAGAGCCCACAACAGCTGAGGTTCTGGTGATTCCAGGGAGCCAGGGGCTATGGGGGTGCTAAGGGATAGTGAGGGCAGACCTTCTGCTCCTACTCTGGGGATGGGGGGCTGTAGGAAGCAAGGAGCCAAGGGGACCACAGCCAGGCAGGTGGGACGCTGAGCAACAGCGGGAAGGAGGAAGGAGCAGGTAAGATGCTAAAGAACAGCCCCCCCCCACCCCCATCCCCGGACCTGGGTCTCTTTATTCTAGAAAGGCAAGTCATGGCTGGGCTATTCTTTCTAACAGCTTTACTGAGACATAACTCACATACCATACTATTCACCTATTTAAAGTATTTTTAGTATATTCCCAGAGCAGTGTGCCCACCACCACAATCCTTTTTAGAACATTTTAATCAATCCAAAAAGAAACCCTGTACCCATCTGTCATCAGTCCCCATTTATCCCCATCCCCTCCAACCCCAGGAAACCACTAATCTACTCTGTCTCTATAGATTCTCCTATTCTGGGCATTTTGTCCAAATAAAGTCATGCAATAAGTGGTTTTGGTGACTGGCTGTATTCACTCAGCATACTGTTTTCAAGTTTCATCTATGTTGTAGCATGTGTCAATATCAGTACTTCACTGCTTTCTAAACAATATTCTATTTAATATTCTATTTAAACAATATTCTATTGTATCTGCCACATTTCATCCATCCGTCAGCTGATGGACATTGATGTTGTCTGGCTGTTATGAATAGTGCTGCTGTGAACACTCATGTACCAGTATTTGTTTGAGGACCTGTCTTCATTTCTCTTGAGTATCTACCTAGCAGCGGAATTGCTGGATCTTATGGTAACTCTGCTTTTAACCTTTTAAGGAGGAGCCAAGCTCTCTGGTTGCACCCTTTTACATTCCCACCAGCAGCATTGGAGGGTTCCCATTTCTTCCCATCCTCACAGACACTTGGTATTGTCTGTGGTTGAAACTGGAAGGAAGCCAGGAGTAGGTCATCTTGAATGGGTCCCTCCTGCCCAAGAAGATGAAACCACCACCCTGAGCCAGGTGGGGACTCCCTGGAGAGGAGGCTGGGGGAGTCACAGGGGCTCAGCTGGAGGGCTCCTAGCCGGGCCAGCGATTCATGCCGGGGTCCCAATGAGGACAGCCTGGTGACAAAGGCACAGCCACGCAAGGGCTGGTCATGTCTTCCATCCCGCCAAGCTGGAAAAGGGACCTTCAGAGCGGCCAGGAGGGTGGATCCTGGGAGGAAGGAGGGGCCGCAGGGCCATGGAGTAGGAAGGGGCTGTAGATTGGATATGAGACTGCAGTTCTGATTTAAATCCGACCAGAATCTCTACTCCCCGAGAACAAGACTATTTTTAATACGTAGAGGGGACACTAAGGAGGGCTACAGGGACAGACTTCAGGGCAGGAAGGAGGTCCCGCGCAGAGGAGGTCTGAGACTGAAGGTCTTCCAACACTTCAAGTCACCATGTCAAAGCTGGTGTCTGGCCCTTTAAGTCTTAAAGGGCCCCAGCAGTTTTAAACGTGTATGCTGGGGGCACAGGGGAGGGCCCCACCCCTTAATGTCACCATCCACCTGGCAATTTCCAGATGAATCCTGATACCACAAGTGTGAGCTCCAAGGAGTCTGGGGGAACATCTTGCTCAGAGATGAACATGGCTCTGGAAATCTCCTCAAGCTGTGCTTGCAAACTGGTATAGCCACGGGCCCCACAGAGTAAGCGCTTTCTAGACACTCCCTTTGCCATCACATGTGATTGGTTTTGCCCTGCTTCCCCCAGGCCTGTCACATCCTAATTCCCTAACCTTGGTAAGCGAGCCATGAAATACTTCAAAATCGGTTTAACAAAGGTAAGATCTCTACCGTGAAAATGACAAAACGCCATTGAGGAACTTAAATCAAGTCCTGAATCAATGAAGAGAAATGTTCTCTAAGAAGAAGATTTGACTATAACAATTGGCCAGGTCTCCAAGTATTAATATACTTATTCTAGTCCATTCAGAATCCCAGCAAGTTTCTGAGTTTGGGTCTGAGTCATTGCTTTAAAAACTAGACCAAATCTTCATTTTTTAAAAATTGGACCATATGAATCTGATATTTAGGTGGAAAAATCAATCTGCAGAAATTGTCAAAACAACTTCGGAAAGAGACCCTGCAGGGGATTGTAACCAACCAGATTTAAAACTCACTCTGCAGCCACGGTAATTAAACCGTTCCTGCCATGGGACAGACAGAGCAGTGGAAGAAATAAGAGTCCAGAAACCCCTCTAAGTACATATAGGAACTTAAAATATGACAAAGGACAGATTCTTTATTCGAAAGAGTTGAGACAATTGATGATCCATTTGGAAAAAGTCAAAGTTAAATCCCTACCTCACACCATATACAAGAGTAATTTCCAAATGAATCCAAAGTAAAGGAGTTTTTTTAAAACTCTAAACATATGGAAGATCATAGAAGCAAATATTCTTATAACACCACTGTGCAGGAAGTCTTTCTAAGCAAGATAGGAAACCCAGAAGCCATTAAGAAAAAATAAAAGTTGAGTACACAACATACATATTACATACACATACGTACACAACATAAAAAGTCTTACAAGGTTGTGCTTTAGGAAGGCCACTCTGGTGGCAGGTATGGGAGAAGCATTGGGAGAGGATACCAGCTGGAAATTTAGGAGGAGTCCAGGGGGAAGAACGTGCCCTTGGTCCTGAGAGGAGATATCAGAATGAACCAGAGCAGTGGCCAGCAGGGGTGTGAGAGAGATGCCAGGATTACATTAGAGCTTAAATACATATGATAGAAACAAGTGTTATTCCTTGTCTTTTCCCCAGGCAATCCTTGATGCTAGAGAGAACATCATCTCCACTGGATCAGATTCGCTCCCTCCCCTGCCCCAAAAGGGACTTTGGGGTGTGTTTGATGGAGAATGGAGGTGTCAGCTGTCAGGTGAGTCAGGCTGAGTGGAGCCCTTGAGGCTTCAGTCCAGGTAGGTTGATGAATAAAGACCAGGGGGTGGGATGGGCAAGGGATCAAAGACACCGCAGACCACTGCCACCAGGAGAGGACTGCAGGGGCCCCTGGGGGCAGATATAAAGGGGCTCTGCTAAGGAGGGGGCCTCAGGACATGGCTCTCTCTGCACCATCACCCAGCTTTTTTCCTCTCGCAGTGGTTCTCAGGACTGTGCCCCAGACTCACCTGGACGGCTCATTAAGACAGATGGCTAAGCCTGCTCCCCAAGTTTCCTCCTTTGTCAGGATTCTGTTGGCCGCTCTGCTACCCATACCTTTCTGCCTAGATTTTAGAGTCGTTTCCTTGATAGCTGTGAAGCAGTTTTGCTGGCATTTTGATTGGACTCCTGTTGAATCTACAGATCAAGTTGGGAAGAACGGACATCTTGACAATATTGCGTCTTCCAATCCATGAACATGGAACGCCTCTCCACAACCCTCTACCCTGAGTTTCTGATGCAGTAATCAGGAGGGCCTGAGGCTTTGCATTTCTACCTCGTGGCCAGGTGACCCCACTCTGAGAACTACTGTCCTAGGCCCCCGAAGGCCTGCCTGGCTTGGGAGTTGGGGCCGTTCTGAAGACTGGGAACCTTCTGGGCTGTGCCACAGAAGGAGCTGTGGTTCCCATGCAAATCATAGCAGGCCGGTTCTGCTGGGATTTGCATGCTAACAGCTGACTTTTTTAGATTTTTAATCTCCAGCAGATAAACAGTGAGTGCCAGGAATTCACAGGTGTGGAGGTTCAAGGGGACACAGCCACTTGTGGGAAAGGGTTTTTTCTCTAAGTATCCGATTCCTCAATTTCCTGGGTGAATTTCTTGCCTCTTGGGACTCTCCCTTCCCCCCATAAATACCTCCCAGGCAATCTCAGAAAATCAACCCCAGGTCTAAAACTAGCAGGGTGTGGGGGTGGCCTCTGGCTGACCCTAAGGTGAGTCCAGCTGGGTGGCCCGAGGAAGGGACTGAGCAGTCAGAGGAATCCTTGCAGGACAGAACACGATGCTGTGAGCAGAGTGCTGGCACACAGCACACCCCACTTCCCTTCCCAGAGGAGCTGAGGGCCAGCCGAGGAAGGACCAGGCCTTCCAGGTGGAAGGAACAGCCTGGGCGAGACTCAGAGACCAACCCCAGGCCTCCACTGGGTCACGCAGGTGGCTCTCTCAGTGGCCACATTCCTGCCTGCTGTGACTCTGATCCCAGGCACTCACTCAACCCACCGCCTTCCCTTCCTCCCGGACCAGCCCTCCTAGGTGCCCCCTCGCTGACGCCGGCCACGCAGAGCCCCAGTCGGGGATGCTCAGCGACATGATGGCGTGTCCCACGGGGTGGTGGCTCTGGCCCTTCTCCCTGGCTGGCAGGGTTGGAAGGGCGGCCTCAGTCTCCACTGGGGGTCCTGACAGCTCTGCCTGCTTCCCAGGGTCTGCAGGGGCTCAGAGTCCTCATGGGACCAATCCAGAGCCTGCTCTGGAGAAGCAGGGACCCCAAGAGGGAGGGGCCGGTGGCCACGGCTCCAGAATGCAGGGCAATTCACTGCCACTTGTGTTGTGATTGGGCTGGAACAGGGCACACAGAAGGCCAGAACTCTTTCCATGGATCCAGCCCTGTGGGCCCTCAGAGACCACAAGCTAGGCCTCGCGGCCAGCAGAGGGGTCATCCTGGAGACCCCAGGCCCTGAACCCCACACCTTCTCCCTGCATCAGGGCCCTGGTGCCCCAAAGCCCAGGTCCCAACGCTGGGGGTCGAGGGGACCAGCTGAGATGCATGGGGCCCGGTCTGGAGCTGCCGAGGGTCCCACACCAGAAACCGCATGGAGTCTTTCGAAAGTGGCCAAGAACTGCCCTTTGCTGAATGTCCACACGCAGCCAGGGATTGAGTGGCCGAGGGCCTGGGCTTCAAGTGGATGTGGGTTCAAATCCCAGGCATGCCACCCAACAGCTGTGTGGCCCTGGCTTCCTGGGACCTTCCCAGGCTCTGGATAGTAGAGTGAGGACGTCTGTCCCAGGCTGCAGTGATGGTTACAGGTGATGTGGAAGCGCACACCTGCGTCGGGGCCAGGCCTGGAGCAAGTGAACCGGGGATGCGGTCCCCGCTATTTGTGTTCTGGGGTCCTGGGCACCCAGATGGGGAGCATCACAGAGGGGGGCGCTTGGGAAGTACCTGAGAGGCGTGGCTTAGATTTCCTAAAGCCGTGCAAATCCCTCAAAACGGGAATCTCTGGAATCTCCAGTGTGGCTTTGACCTCTCTGTGTTCTGGCCCAAGGCCAGGCGGGTCCATCACAGAGTCCCCAGCACACACGCTGTTCATCAGCGTCTGCAGGTAGTGGGCATTTGCCTCTGAGTGTCCTGCCTGCTTCGTCCCTGTGTCCCCAGCACTCGCTCTCCCCTGGCCTGAGCCTGCAGCCTCTCTGCAGACCCCCTACTTTGCAACCAGGCGTCTGTACAGTCAGCTTGGACTGCCTTTCCAAAGGTCCCATCGACCAGGCAGCTGAACAACAGAAACTTATTGTCTCCCAGTCCTGGAGACTGGAATCCGAGATCCAGGTGTGGGCAGGGCTGGTGCCTCCTGAGACCTCTCTCCTCGTGGTGTAGATGACCCTTTTCCCCCTGTGTCCTCACAGGGTCATCCCTCTGTGTGTGTCTGTGTCTTGATCTCCTCTTCTCATAAGGACACAGGTCCTATGGGATAAAGGCCCTACCCTAGTGACCTCATTTTACCTTAATTATGTCTTTAAAGGCCTTTTTTCCAAATACGATCACATAGTGAAGTGCTGGGGGTTAGGACCTCAACATAGGAAATTGGTGGGACGTAACTTAGCCCATAACATCTGTCTCCAGGAACCTCTGTTAATGTGCACACGTGTACTGGAGTGGAGACCCAGCACCCCCTTGCCCTCACTCACATTAGGTGGAAGTGGGAAGGGACCCAGGACCAGTAGGCTTTGCCCCTTCCCTTCCTTTTTTCTCCAGTAAGCAAAGCCTGGTGTTCCCAGGAGGCCTTGGGGTTGGATGTCCAGTGTTGCTGGTTATACAACCGTCCCCTGTCAGGTCTGGAGCCCAGCCCAGCCAGGTTTGCAGCCAATGAGGCCAGGATCCCAGCAAAAGTGCACCCATGGGTGATGCTACCCACGTTTTCTGGGTAGGATCCCCCCACCCATCCCATGGAGTCTGTGGGTTCCTCTCTGGGCAGCCCACACATCAGGTTGGGAGGGTCTGGCATCCGTGGGCAGAGGGGAGCAGTGTGAGGGTGCAGCTCTCAGGAATGAGGGGGTGTCAGCAGAGGAGACCCAGACAGAGAGCCAGGTGCATCCCTGTCACTGTCCATTGTCTTGCCCTCAAGTGGCCAAAGGCAGCAACTACCAACACCTACTAGTGACAATTTCCCACCCTCGAATGGGATTTGCTTCTTTAAGGTTTATTGATTCTTGTAAAACTATTTGTCCCACACCAAGTGGCCCCAAGGAGTTCACAGCGTTCCTTTATCTCATCTCAGCTGCTACCCTTCCTGCTCTTCTCCTTCCAAATCTCGCTGTCCGTCTCTCTCTCTCTCTCTTTCACACACACACACACACACACACACAGCCAATTTACAAGTCCCTAATTTACTACTGAGTAGGAACAGAAGTTTTAAAATCTGTTACCACTTTGTGTAAAGTAAGAGTCATCAGGCTATGACCGAGGGGCTGCACATAGTGGATGGATCAACACGGAGCCTTTTGTGAAAAACTTGTGCTTTATTTGCTTCCTTCCCACTTCTTGACTGGGGTCGGAACAGCTGATATTCTCCAAGTTAGGGCTTGGTGATTCTCCCAACCCTCCCCGCTCCCTTCGTCTCCTGCTTGCCCCAGCTCCTAGCTAAGCTAAGCTCCACTCTTAGCTCTGAGCTTAACGGGTACTCAATCAGCCCCAATTCGGCTATTAGGACAACCCCCTTACCTCTGGCCATCTTGCCTTGTCCAACCCATACTACACCCCAGAGCAGCGGTCGAATTCTGTCCACAGCAGGAATCAGACCAGGCCCATGTGCTTGAAACCCCCCAGTGGGTCCTACTGCTTGAAGGATAAACTTCAGCTCCTTAGGCTGACTCTCAGTGTTTTTCCTGGTATGATTCTGGTTCCAACTAAGATACTGACACCAATTCTGATGTGCGTGTCGTTCCCTCACACCGAGCAATTCTTAGACGCGAGCTGGGAGTCCTACAGTTCAACTCAGGTCTGACACTACCGACCTGGAGATGATAGCACAGACCCCACAGTTACGGGCTCCGTCCCACAAGAGCCCTTGACCCCACTTCAGATGCCAGTAGCAAATCCAAGTTATCACCTGTGCTTCTGACTATAGTTTGGATGTTCCCACCACCCTTGGGTCCGATTAATTTGTAGAGCAGCTCACAGAACTCAGGGAAACATGCTACTTACTAGATTACAGGTTTATTATAAAAAGATATAACAGGAACAGCCAGATGGAAGAGATGCCCAGGGCGAGGTGTGGGGGAAGGGCGTGGAGCTCCTCCACGTTTCCGAGCACCACTCTCCCCAAATCTGCACGTGTTCACCAACCCGGAAGCTCCTGGAACCCCATCCTTTTGGGGTTTTCTGGAGGGTTCATTGCACCAGCATGACTGGTGAAATCATTAGCTATTGGTGGTGGGTTCAACCTCCAGCCCCTTTCCCCTCCTTGGAGGTGGGACTGAAAGTTTTCACCTCTGTTTGTGTGGTTGGCTCCTCTGACAACCAGCCTCCATCCTTAGGTAATTTCCCAAAACCACCTTATTAACATAACAAAAGACACCTTTATGCTCTCTCCACAGGAAATTCCAAGGGCTTTAGGGGCTCTGGACCAGGAATGGGACAAAGACCGAATATATATTTCTTATTAAAAATCACAATATCGCACCTGGCCAGACCTCAGTTCTGCCTAACCAGCCTCTTCGGGCAACCATGCCCATCTCTGCCCTGGATGCAGAATGCTCTCCAACTTCTCCAGCGTGGAAGACCCTGGCACGTGTGCCCCTGCTAATAGACGGGGCATCACTGTGCACTGTTTCTTGTGCATTGGCGCCCCTCCCAGTGCAAGCCTCTCTCAGTCCATGAGGTTCCAGAGATGCAAAGGATGTTCCCCAGACCAGGGGTTATCAATCCGTGTTTCTTAGCCCCCTGGCTATTGTGGTTTATTTGGAAATGGGCATGTGATCCCAATCAAATCAATCAGAGCCCATCCAGACATTAGAGCCTTCTCAGAGGAAGACAGAAATGAGAAATGAAGAAAGTGAGATTGAGTTCTGATGATATCATTTGAGCCGCTGGATTCAGCCATTCCTGAAGCTGAAATCCCTGGGCTTCTCAACAAATGCATAAGCCACTTACACTCAGAAAGATTCTTCTGACTGACTGGCTCTAGTAACTGGCTATAGAATCTTTCTGAGTGTAAGTCATGATACTCAGAAAGATTCCTGTCCAGTAACAGATACGAAGTGTGAGTACGGCTCCTGTGGTCTTTGGAGAACAAGGGAGGTCGCTCAGTCAAGGGGCAGGCCTCGTGCTTCCAGGAGCCTGGGCACCTATGGTCTGCCCTTCCCCCAGTCATGCCGCACTGACTGGAGAGGACACGGTGCTTCTGGGAACAGTACCCATCAGTAGTGAGCCGAGGTCCATGGTCCCTCCAATGGACTTCCCAGTAAGAGAAGGAACCTCTGGGTGACAGAGTTCACAGACTGACAGATGAGCAGTGCCTGGAAAGGGGGATCTAGACAGCGTGGCACTGTGATCCACCCAAAACCATGCCAGCACAGGAGTTAGGCTGGTCCACACTGTGATCACGGCCAGCTCCCTCCGTCAGCTTGGTTCAAGTCACCTCCCTGCCCAGGCACCGTTTCCCTCGTCTCTAAAAGAAGATTGGATCTTACCATGTGTGGCAGGGACCACATTCTACACCCGGCAGGATCCCATTCACACCCCTCCCTCCCAGAGTCTCGCTGCACTTCCAGGGAGCAGGGAGGGCAGAGTGCCCAGGAGTAGCTCTGGATAATAAGTGAGTCGAAGTACCAAGTCACTTCCAGGCTGAGGCTGTGAAGAGCCCCGTGTGCCCATCCTCCCACAGAACGCTGAGATGAAACAGCCTGGATACAGACTCACCACAGGGAGGACAGATGCCCTGAGAAGTTGCCCCCTTCTCTTTGGATTCTGTGTGAGAGAAAATCAAACCTTTGTGGCATGAAGCCTTTGAGATTTGGAGGCCTATTTGTTATCGCAACAAAACCTAGCTTCTCCTGACTAACACAGAAGAGCCGGGGCGCACACACTGTCACCAAGAGACTGGCTCCCGGACAGACATTACTAATCCATCAGGGCGCCCTTTCCTCCCCCAGCTCAGCACGTGCACAGGCAGCCCATACCAATGGATCTACGGACCGTGAGATGTGACAAGATCCCCCGAGCTCATACATTGCCCCTCGGGTAGTTGAATCATTTGATTGCCCCCCTTTTGGGCACAAATGGTGGGACTTGGGAGGCTCTGACGCCTTCCTACCGGTCTGTGTTCCGTGCTTGTCAAAGTGTTCCTTCCTCCTTGCCTGCTCTCCAAGGGGTGCCGAGCTGGGGCGGCCACCCCCAGCCCCTTCCTGCTGCCATTCCCCCATCGCCAGCTCCGGCAGTGATTCCAGCATCGGTGACATTCTTCTCCCCCTCTGAGCTGCTACATGCAGAGCCAAGTCAGAGCTTGCTGCTCTGAAGACACTGGGTGAGCTGGGCTGCCCCGAGTTCTCATTCTTCGTCAGGGTGTGCCTGGCCTCAGACTCAGAAAAGACAATTCACTTTCGGTGGGACCCCTTCCAGAAGGAGTGCTGGAGCTGGAACAGGAGCACGGTCCCGGGGGTCAGCTCCCGCCCTGCGTCTGAGATGAGGGAAGGGCAGTCCCGGGACACGGGCTCCAAGCGGACGAACAGAGCGAACACAACTGTTGACAATGGGGCTTTGATCTGCCTAATGTCACAAGACAGCCGGGGACAAACGCCAGGCCCTGGGTGACTCCCGGTTCCCACAGGAGATGCCCTGTGCAGGTATTCACACGGGGAAATTCTTGGCAGGACTGGGCCCTGGGTCTGTGCCCATCACAGACACAGCGCGGCAATTAGGTTGTGGAAAATGGTGGGCGAGGCTCGTTTGGCCAAGGCTGCAGCCTCCGGCTTGAAGGTAGCATCAGAGGGAGAGAAGGAGGGAGGGAGGGAGGGAGGCCAACCCCGGTGGGAGTGGGTGCCTGGCTGGTGTGAACGAGGGTGAGCTCGAGGAATTCCTGTGGTTGGGGCAGCCAGCAGGCACAGAGGCCGGGCTGGCGCCCTTGACAATACACGCTCTGTCCCCAGCTGTTGGTGACCTTCGCCAAAGCGCTTGGTGAATGGGCCATGCCGCTCCCAGGTGTGTCCAAGCCGCCAGCGCTGGAAACACATGAAGAGGCCAGAGCGTTCACAGGATGTGTTGTAACTCGGGTGCCCACAAGGGCCGCCCTGGGGCTCGAGCCAGGCTGGCGGGGCCGTCCTCCGGGCTGTCAGGACGCATTATCCCCACCCGAGCTCCAGAACAATGGCCTCACCTGTACCTCGCTCTCATCCCAAGGTGCATGAAACGGCCCACGCCTCCTGCCAGCAGCTCTGGGTTCCCGGCCTGCTGCCCTGGGAAGGAAGCGGCAGGAAGAGCCCGGAGCCCAGAGAGACAGCGGCTGGAGGGACAAGGCTTCCTGAGAGCTTCCTGCTCTAGCCTCCCGATCACTCACTTCCAAGAAGAGTCCTGCGTGGATCACTGACCTCAGGCCCATGAGGGACAAAATCCCCATCAACTTCTGTGTCCTCTGTCTTGGCCTCTGGGCGCCGTGATACCAGCCGCGTGACGGTGAAGACACAGTTATGTATTAATAAACACCACGACGCACTTGCTGGAGGCTGTCTCGCGTCACCCACAAACTCGTTCATTTAATCCACGAGACCACCCCACGGGCAGCTGCCGCCAGCACCGCCTGCGTCTCACATTTGGGGAAACTGGGGCCCCAGCTGGTAATGGGCAGCCTCGCCTGTGAAGCTGGGTGCCTGGCGTCCGTGTCCGTGACTGTGGCCACCTCACTGCTCTGATTGTCACCTCCAAACTCAGGGCCCTTTGGTGACGCCTAGAAGGGATTCCCTGACCGCACTTTTCCTGTTCACGACCTTCCCACCGCCCACCCCACTGGGGCAGGGACCCCCACACCCAGGCCAGGTGATGGTTTCTTGAATCAGTAAGAAAAGCAACTGGATGAAACAGGCACCGTTTCTTGAGCTCCTCCCCAGGCCAGGCACGTCCCAAACGCTTCCCATTCCCAACATCCCAACGTGGGGATGCAAGATCACCATCCCCCTTTTACAGATGAGGAAACTGAGGGTCCTCGGTAGCTGGCCGAGGACCCCCCAGCTCATCGGTGGGGTGATGGACTTCCGCCTCTAGCCTGGATGAAGGGGGGCGGGGGTAGGAAAGACGGGAGAAGGGATGCTGGTTCACTCGCAGGCAAAGCCTCCAGCGTGTGCTCCATCGCGGTAAAGATATATCCTGTCCCTGCCTGGGATGACCCGCGGCAGCCGTGCCCCCAGGACGCCCACTTCTGGGACATCAAGGTCGGCGCTGCGCTCTTGATGCTTTGAGTCTGGCCAGTTTCGGGGTTTTGATGACCCCACTGGGAAGTCTTAACAGCAGGTGGCATTTCCGGTCCCGTGGGAGTGTTCTCAGAGGTGCTGAGGGGTAAACAATGACCACGGAGGAGGAACCCCAGCCCTGCTCAAAGCTGTCGTGTGCAGATGGACGTGACCCTATGCGTCCTTAGGGGTAAAATATTTAGATACTAGAGAGCCCGCTCGCATGTCAACAACAGCCCCTTTGTCCCAGGCGGAGGAGGCAAGGGATGGATGGGAATTTGCATTTTTGAACTCATCCTCTGATTCTATGGACGGCCGAGACTACCTGGCACTTGGAGCCCCCCGCGTCTGGGCGACCCGGTGCAGGCGGGCGTCTGTGTGCCGGGCACTGAGCCAACGTGGGAGCCCCGGGAACGGAATAATGAAGAATTAATTTACCCAGCAGGGCCCTTTCAGTGTCTGGGAAGCTCTCGCACCTTCTCGGAGGGGGCAGACGTGTTTCCTTGGGAGGAATGCCGTTACACAATCGGTCTGTCAAGAGGCCGCATTAAGAATCCAGGCGAGGTTGCTTCAGCTGCGGCCGGTTCCTTTGATTCACACACTCCCCACGGGCAGACCCAGACCCCTGGTTCCCTGCTGTCTTGAGAAGGAACGAACCACCCGCAAGGGACCCCACACAGGAGCCAGAGAAAACACGGTGGGAATGCACCATCCCCCGACAGGCAGAGAGCTTATAACCTGAGTCCCCTGGAGCCCACAGATACCTGCTCGGCAGATCTAACACCCATTGCGCAGATGGGCACACTGAGGAGCACACAGCTCCTTGACCACCAAGGAGCAGCGCAGTGATGACCAAGCCCACAGGACACATGCAGCGTATCTCACAGTACAGGTGGGGACATGGTGGGGGGCTGGAGGGGCAGCTGATATGCCAACACCGGAAAATAAGAAAATAAAAGATCAACGTAGAGAACAAACTTATGGTTATCACAGGGGGAAGCCGGGGTGGGATGAACTGGGAGATTGGGACTGACACATATATACTACTACGTGTAAAATAGATAACTAATGAGAACCTCCTGTATAGCACAAGGAACTCTACCCAATGCTCTGTGGTGACCTAAATGGGAAAGAAATCCAAAAAAGAGGGGATATATGTATACATATAGGTGATTCACTTTGCTGTACAGCAGAAACTAACTATACTACAATAAAAATCAATTTTAAAAAGATCAACCAGCTACAAAAATGGGAAGGAAAGGGAACCCAGTGGGCTGTTCATAGGTTGAAGGAGGGTGTTGCAAGCTCACCAGGCTGGGGACCCTTTGAAGAGCCCAAGGGCTCAATCCAGCTCCCCCGTCAAATCACCGGAGGCTCTATAAAAGGATTCCCGTATTATTCGATGATAAAAAGAAACGATCCAGGTATTTAGAGTAATCAAAATCCTGAAGACAGGAGGTAGGATGGTGGGTGCCTGGGGCTGGAGGAGGGGAGGATGGGGAGTTAATATTTCCCGGGGACAGTTTCCAATTCACAAGAAGGAAAGTGTAATGGGGATGGCTGGCAGGGATGGCTGCAGAAGGTATTTCATGAAACTAAGGCCACTGAACTGTATACTTAAAAAAGGTAAGATGGTAAATTTTGTGTTATGTGTATTTTAACACAATGAAAACAGAGGACGGAGAAAAATGCTTCTCTATGTATAAAATCATCTTCAGAAGGATGTTCTTTCAAGAAGTGTTCACATCAGTTACCTCCGAGGAAGAGAAGCAGGTGCCTGGGGGAGGGGATTAAGAGGGGGACTCTGGTACCTTTTGAATATTGAACCACACGAATGCATGGCAGTCACAAAAATATCATTCATTTTTTTAATTTTTTTCCACATCTTTATTGGAGTATACTTGCTTTACGATGTTATGTTCATTCATTTTTTAGAGAAAAAAAGAAACGAGCTAGCAAGCCACAAAAGACACAGAAGAACCAGAAATGCATATTGCTAAGTGAGATAAGCCAGTCTGAAGGGCTGCAATACTGTATTTGGATTCCAACGACATGACATTCTAGAAAAGGCAAAATTATGGAGACAGTAAATAGATCAGGCGTTCAGTGGAGCACAGAGGATTTTTCTTTCCATTGGAGTAGAGTTGCTTTACAAAGATGTGTTAGTTTCTACTGTACAGCAAAGTGAATCAGCTCTACGTAGACATATATCCCCTCTTTTCTGGATTTCCTTCCCATTTAGGTCACCACAGAGCACTGAGGAGTGTTCCCTGTGCTATACAGTAAGTTCTCATTAGTTATCTATTTTATTCCTGGTATCAATAGTGTATATATATCTTCTTTTTTCTTTCTTTTTTATTGGAGTAAAATTGCTTTACAATGTTGTGTTAGTTTCTGTTGTACAATGAAGTGAATCAGCCATATGTATACCTATATCCCCTCTCTCTTGGACCTCCCTCCCACCCATCCACCCCCCATCCCACCCACCTAGGTCATCACAGAGCACAGAGCTGAGCTCCCTGTGCTATAGAGTAGGTCCCCACTAGCTATCTATTTTACACACGGTAGTGTATTTACGTCAAACTTAATCTGCCAATTCGTCCCACCCTTCTCTTCCCTCCGTGTCCACATGTCCCTTCTCTACGTCTATGCCTCTATTCCTGCCCTACAGATAGGTTTATCTGTAAGATCTTTCTAGATTCCACATATATGCATTAATACACGATATTTGTTTTTTTCTTTCTGGCTTACTTCACTCTGTATGACATACTCTAGGTCCATCCACATCTCTACAAATGACCCAGTTTCGTTCCTTTTTACGGCTGAGTAATATTCCATTGTATATATGTACCACATCTTCTTTATCCGTTCATCTATCATTGGACATTTAGGTTGTTCCCATGTCCTGGCTGTTGTAAATAATGCTGCAATGAACAATTGGTGTCAATCCCAATCTCCCAATTCATCCCACCACCCCCCTTTTCCCCCTTGGTATCCATACATTTGTTCTCTACATCTGTGTCTCTATTTCTGCTTTGTAAATAAGATTGTCTATACCCGTTTTTACTGATTCCATATGTATGCATTCATATATAATATTTGCTTTTAGCAGCATTATTTACTATATGTATGTATGTATATATATATATATATATATAATACTTGGGACTTCCCTGGTGGCACAGTGGTTAATAATCCACCTGCCAAGGCAGGGGACACAGGTTCGTGCCCTGGTCTGGGAAGATCCTACATGCCACGGAGCAGCTAAACCCATGCACCACAACTACTGAGCCTGCGCTCTAGAGCCCGCGGGCCAGAACTACTGAGCCCACATGCCACAACTATTGAAGCCCATGTGCCTAGAGCCATGCTCTGCAACAAGAGAAGCCACCGCAATGAGACGCCTGGGCACCGCAACGAAGAGTAGCCCCTCTCACCGCAACTAGAGAAAACCCGCGTGCAGCAACGAAGACCCAACATGGCCCAAAATAAATAAATAAAAATAATAAAATACTACTCAGCCGTAAAAACAATGACATAATGCCATTTGCAGCAACACGGATGGACCTAGAGATGATCATACTAAGTGAAGTAAGTCAGGCAGGGAAAGACAAGTATTATATGCTGTAACATACGTGGAATTTTAAAAAATGATACAAATGAATTTGTTTACAAAGCAGAAATAGACTCACAGACATAGAAAACAAGCTTATGGTTACCAAAGGGGAAGATGGGGGAGGGATAAATTAGGTGTCTGGGATTAACAGATACACACTACTCTATATAAAATAGATAAACAACAAGGACCTACTGTATAGCACAGGGAACTATACTCAATATCTTATAATAACCTGTAATGGAAAAGAATCTGAAAAAGAACAGACATATATATATATACGAATAACTGAATCACTTTGCTGTATACCTGAAACTACCACATTGTAAATCAACTATACTTTAATAAAAAGTTGTTTGTTTTTGAAAAAAAATATTTAAATTAAAAAAAAGACGAAACTTCCCGAGGCCCACATCAGGGCTGAGTACCACTCAGGCAGGGCCCACCCTGGGCTGAGTATTGATACTCAAAGCTCTCTCCCTGGACCCTAGTGAAAAAGAGACATGACAGCAGGCCAGGGTCTCAGGCTGACACAATCACCGCTATAGCCGTAGCTCCCAGCAAGAGCCTCGTATAGAGTAGGTGCTCAATAAATATTTGTTAAATTAATGAATGTTTAGGGAATGAGAAATCCAGGTAAGGCTAGGATGGGGGAGCCAGGTGACAGAGGACTGGAGGGAAGTGTGTGGGGACTTTGGTGACCTTGAGGGGAGCTGGAGGAGGGAGCTGGCATCACTGGTCCTTCCCACGGGAAGTTGTCCCTAAGGTCTGCCAGGCAGCTGGGCACACAGGGAGGTCATGTCTCTTCATCAGGGTTGAGGGATACGAGTGTTAAGGGTTTTAAAATCACATATCTATTTGACAAGTTGGATTTCATATGTTAGCATAGAGCTGGAGCGTAGGAGGGGAGATCGGGTCTGAGCCTGGGGCCCAAGCCCATCACGTTCCACCTCAGCCCTCGGTCTCCTTGTCAGGAAAGTGACTGGATCGGGGTCCTCAGTGTTCCCTCTGCCACCCAGGACTTGGGTGGAAAGGGGTTCTCTAACCAGGCTTCGCGACAGTCTTTACCGCAACCTTGAGATTTGAGACTCTCCACTGTGTCTTGCTTAAACTGGAAGTAAAAGCCATTTCCTTACTTTTATGGGAGGGATTCTGATTCTTCCTTGAATCTTTTGTACATTGAGAGCCACTCCCTTCCCATCTCACTCAAAGATCTCACAAGCTTAAGAAAAAGAAAACATTAACAGCAACTGTGTTCCATTTTAGAAGATCAATAAATAGAATTCAGTCAGTTATAAAGAACAAACACAGCTATGCGCCTGGCACCTCTGCCAGGGCTGGGGGAGATGCTGGTAACATCACACAGTAGGAACTCAACCCCAAAGGAGGAGAATGCCTCTCAGGCTGGGCAGCCACACAGCGCAGAGGGGAGGGGAGGCTCAGGCAACAAGGTGGGCTCAGGCGGAAGGGGAGGCCAGACACATGAGCTGGAGGCGAACTCACAAGAGCCTCAAACTCCAGGCTGAGGGAGTTGAGGTTTATTCTGGAGGAAGTGAGATGCAGCAACATGGCTGACAAGAGGCAGAAAAGGCAGTTCCCCCTCCACACCCTGAAGCTAACGCCAAAGATGGCTGCAAGACACATGGAGTGCTTCCTGCTGGCCATAACCCAGCTTGGGGCCCTCAACATAGATCCCCAGCTGAAGGGTGTCCCAGAGCCTTCATTTGTGGCTTCTGTCAGCCAGTGGCAAAGAGCTGGGAGTGTGAGAACTGCTGGAATAAGTCCCCAGGCCTGGAACCAGCCCCTGACCTTCTCCAGACACATCACCGTGGCCTGCCCCCCACTGCCTGCCTTCACATCTCCCACTCAGCCTCTCTCTCACTTTGCTCCAGCGTCACTGGCCCGTTGCTGTTCCTTTAAGAGGCCAAGCAAGCTTCTGCCTCAGGGCCTTTGCACGTGCTGTGGTTGCCTCCACCTGGAACACTATTTCCCAGATACCACAGGGCTCACTCTCAGACTTTTCTCAGGTCTCTGCTCAATGTCCCCTCATCAGTGCAGCCTGCCTTGACACCCCCTAATGAAAATAGCACCCACACCCGTATCCAGACGCTCCCCACCCTCTCATCCTGCTTAATCTTCCTTCACAGCACTCACCTCTTCATTTATTTCTTCATCATCTGTCTTCCTCCAGACAGAGGGCTCCAGGAGGGTGAGCCCTTAAAAAATATCCATTGAATGAACGAATGAGCAGGAAATTACTTCTGGAAATTTCTTCTACCTGGCCCCTGGCCCTGGGGAGAACCATTCATGGTAGCCAGATTCCTTGTCCAGGTGGCTGGCACAGGAAAGGAAGGGCCAGTGCTAGGGCTTAGCAGCTTTCTCTCCATGCCCTCATATTAGTTATCTACTGTGGCATAACAAATTACCCCAACCATGGCAGGTCAAAGCAGTCATAAGCATTTGTCATCCTCATGGTTTCTGTGGGTCAGGAATGAGGGAGGGGTGGGGTTCAGCAGTGCCATGTCTCCCAAGGCAGCAGGCAGTTGTGGGCAGGGGGAAGTCCTCTGAAGGTTTGACCGGGGCTCGGGGATCTGCTTCCAAGGCTGGTAAGTTGGTGCTGCTGGTAGGAGGCCTCAGTTCCTCTCCACAGGACATGCTAAGTGTCCTCATGTCATGGCAGCTGGCTTGGATTCATGAGAGCAAAGTGGAACCTACAACGCCCTTTACAACCTAACCACACACTGTCATCTTTCCTTCACTTTATCCATCACCCAAACAAACCTTGATTCAGTGTGGAGGACGCTACACAAGGGTGTGAAATCTGGGAGGTAAGGGACATGCACATCCACTTAGAGGCTGTCCCTTGAGGCTGAAGTAGAGGTCTGTCACTTGGTCTGGAATGTCCTTCTCCATCTCCCTCCACCTGAACCCCTTGGGCTTCCTCAGGACCCAGAGTCAAGGTCTCCTCCCCTGGGAAGACTTCCTCGGTCTAACTCCAGCTGAGTTAAGGCTCCTTGGGTGCCCACTGCCCCGGCCTCAACCAGAGCATGGATCCTGTCGTGTTGCAATTGTTTCTTCCCTGATCTCTCCTCAGAATAAAGCTGAGAACTCCTCAGGGCAAAGACCATGTCTGATTCCCTTGTGTCCCCAGCACCCAGCAGCCAGAGCTGGTCTCAGCATTATGTGTGGTTCATTGAGCATTGATCAGATTGATGGATGGATGGGTGGATGGATGGATGGATGGATGGATGGGTGGATGGATGGATGGATGGATGGATGGGTGGGTGGATGGATGGATGGATGGATGGATGGATGGATGGATGGATGGATAAATGGATGGATGGATGGATGGATGGGTGGATGGATGGATGGATGGATGGGTGGGTGGATGGATGGATGGATAGATGGATGAATGGGTGGATGGATGGATGGATGGATGGATGGATGGATGGATGGACAGACGGATGGATGGATAGATGGGTGGATGGATGGATGGATGGATGGATGGATGGATGGATAGATGGTTGGGTGGATGGATGGATAGATGGATGAATGGGTGGATGGGTGGATGGATGGATGGATAGATGGATGGATGAATGGACAGACGGATGGATTGATAGATGGGTGGATGGATGGATGGATGGATGGATAGATGGTTGGGTGGATGGATCAAATGGATCAATGGATTGATGGATGGGTGAATGAGTGGGTGGATGGGTGGGTGAATGGATGGATGGATGGATGGGTGGATGGATGGGAAAGGAGGATGGATGGATGGGAGAGGAGGATAGGTGGATGGGTGGATGGCTGTGTGAGTGGATGGGTGGATATATGGATACCTGGATGGTACATGAATGGCTATATGGATGGATAAATGGCTGGCTTTTCCTATATTTCTTCTACAAAATAATTACTTGGGACTCTTTGAAATCCCGAGCCAAGAGGGACCTTAAAGTTTATCTACAGACATATCCCCAGAGTCAGCAAGGCCAAAGAGCCACGTTGAACAGGTCTGGATTCCAAGTGCTGGTGAGAAGAGTTCCTTACTCTTGGCATGATCTGCCTCCTGGCGGTGACGCCTCTCCCTCTCACGACGTGCGCATGGGGACCTACCCACAAAGGTGCACATGCAAGCCCCAGATAGCAGGGCATCTGCCGTCATAAAGCAGCCTACATGCCCTCGTGCTCAGCGGGGGCTGGCCAGCTCTCATTGGGGGTAGCAACAGCACACAAAGCGAGCTTCCTCTGGCATCTTGTCCTGGGCTGGGCAAGGGTGGGGCCTGGAGATCCAGGGGAAAGGGGCAGGGGAAGGGTATCCTGGAACCCTGCTCACCTGCTCACCTGTTCCTGTCATCTGGTCTGATCTGGATCTCAGAGCCCTGCCCCCCACCCCTGTCTGCCTCTTTCACCAGAGGCCTCCGTGGGGACCCAAGATGCCCACAAACCCCGGGATCGGGGAATTGAATACCTGCAACGGCTTTCGCCCCCTTCAAGGGGATGGGACATAAGTCCCTAAGCGGGTCTCCTCATGGGAAGGGCAATACAACAAGGGGGTGGGACATACTCTTCTAAGCGGGTCTCCTCGTGGGAAGGGCAATACAAAACCTGGGCCTCTACCCGGAGCCCCAGAGAAAGGAAGAGTGAAGCTCGACTCTGAGCAAATGGCAAGACTGGGGCTGGGTGGATCCGGACTTCTGGGGCTCAAAGCTTATGCAATCTGGATGCCCATTTAAGAAAAAGCATACTACATTGCAAATACAAATTAAGTCCCAAAATAGTCATTTCGAATGAGAAAGAAATCACAACAAATGACACATATTATAAACATCACCAAATGCAGAAAAAGAGCATATGATGGCATGGTTAACTGACTGCCTGACCCTCCCCTATGACACTTGTTTTCCTACATGTTTTTAGGGCTGCATTCTTTTTGGTTGTCTCTTTGTGTGACAGTGATTTTATGATATGATTTTCTACTTCAAAAATGAAAGACCCATCCTCAGCACGTTTGACTGAGATTTGTTTATTATTAAGGCCAAATCAGAAGTGTCCCCTGCAGTTTCCTGTGTATGTGTTGGGGGGGGTGTCTGCTGGGGGACTCTAGCCCTTTGGCATCACTCACACCCCCAGTGACCACAGGGGAGCAGCCAGGCCAGCTCAGGAAGGTCCTTGCCATCTCTGGTCCCAGAAGGAGCAGGTAGCCTTGACTCCTGGTCATTGTGGTCCCAAGGAGGAATCTCCATGAGGTCCACCTGGGGCAGGCTGTCCTGGGGGCCAGCCCCCAACCCAGAAACAAGACCTAGGGGCAGGGGTGGCTCGTAGGCTGGGGCAGAGAAGCCTGAGCCGAACCTTGGGCTGGACCCAGGTAAGTGAAGGGTCTGGTGCTTAAACTTCATCATCTTCACTGACCATGTGGTGATGCCTCCTGCAAGCGCCCAGGGACTCGGCTCCCAAAGGCACCTCCAGCCTCCTCCTATAACCAGGCCCACAGGCCAGGCCGGGGAGTCAGGCTGATGACTCACACCAAGGAAGCAACCTGCATGTTCTGTTGGTGGGAGGACAGAGAGGGGACAGACAAAAAGGCATCCAGAGGAGGGATGTGGCCATGCCCACAGGCACTGGGATTTGGAGAACTGTCAATCATTGCCCTAATCTAGGCTTCTAAAACCTGCAATTCCAGACATCCCCATGTGGAGGTGCTCAGTCCCATGCTTGGAGACACAGAGGCCTCATTGTATTGCAAGTGTCTCCCCTGGGTCTCTCAGGGAATCCAGGGTTGGGGGAAGGGGCAGCCTCCCACCCCAACAACCTTTACTGAGCACAGAGGAGGGGGTTTTCACCAAGTGGGGGAACATGTAAAAGGCTCAGTTTCATGGGAGTGGGAGAAGCTGCCCAGCCTTAAACCCTCGACATCAACCCCCATCCCACCAGCGCCACACACAGACCCCACAAACTCTACTGCCAAGGGAGAAGCCAGACGCGTGGGCCGGGCCCAGGTGCAGCCCTACCTTCTAGGAAAGGATGGTGCCCTTGGCAGTGTGAGAACCAGGAATGGAGAGCCCACCATGATGGGGAGACTTGGCAGTCTCATCTTTGCTTGGCCATTTACTCAGCTGGTGCTTCCGGAAAGTTCTTCACTCCCCCTGCACCTTGGTCTCTTCGTCTGTAAAATAAGACAACATCCCTTAGTTTCATCCAGCCCCAGGGAGCTAGGACAGAGGTAATCTTAGTAGGAGGTGTGAACCCACCATGCCGGACTCAGGCCGCACCTTGTCTGGGATTCCAAGTCCCCAGCACAGCCCCATCCTTATCCAGTAACTCATCTGCCCAGACCCTGTGGTCTGTTTCCATTGGGCCATTTGCTGGGTCCCAGACAGGTCTTGAGCTAGTCCGCTTCCAAAGCCAGCTTCCCTGTTTGCTGTGCAAGAGAAAAGCCCTCCAGCCTCACCCCAGCCCCACCTGGCCTCGGAGACACAGGCGCCCTCCTCTGAGAGGCCAGTCTTTGCAACTGTGCCTGAAGGGACCCCCAGCCTCAGCTTCCCCCGCTGAGATGTGAGGTAATAAGAGCCTGATGGGGTAGCTCCGGACGAGCCAAAGAGACTGTGTGTGGAAAACCGGGCTCCCACAGGTCAGAGGGGCGAGATGCTTACAAGCTCTTTATCCCTTTCGAACGATAGATACAAACGCTCACCTCGTCCTGGGGCAAACCTGCCTCCCATGGGGCATATCGGCCGTGTCCCGTCAGCACTCCTCAGACCTGCCTCTGAATCCCTTCTCTGACCCCAGAGCCCCCGCCGTCCCCACTGTCACTTAACAGTTAGTGCTGTCTTGGAGTTCAGGGGACCTGTGTCTCGTGTCCTAGCCTCAGGAGTTCGCCCTCATGTGTCTCCACCATTTACGAGCGGGTGGCCCAGGCTGAGCTTGAGGCTGGCTCCCATGGGGCCTCGCAGGGACTCCCCACGCCAATCAGGAGGTACTTGCAGATTTAAATGCCCCTCGAGGTTTGGAAAATCCCGCAGAGGCATCCATCCCCTCCTGATTTAGCTGGACAGATGACGTGTGTACCTGCAGACGTGTGGAGGGTTTCCAGGGCTAACCTGAGCCAGCAGAGAGTGGGCGGAAGGGAGCAGATCGAGTGACCTGGGAGTGGAGGCCTTCCCCATCCACCACCTTCCGACTGCGCAGGGGTCCAGATGGGGCTCAACAAACACCGCACTCTCGGGAGGGACTGCCACCTTTGATATTCAATCTCCCTGCACAGGCAAGCTCAGTTTCCCTTTCTGCCCCATCTCAGCCATATGCCAAGCAGAAGGCCGCGAGGTTTTCTTTTTTAAAAAATTCCTAAATCTCTTTCAATTATACTCATTATCCCAGCATTGAAGACGTGGGCAGAGGTTTACAAGAACCTTTTTTTTTTTTTTTCTTTTTTAACAATAAGTACAAGGTGCCAATTAATTCTAGGGCAAACCTACGTCCTGTAGTTTCTGGAAAATTCACTTCAGTGTTCAGTGGGTTCCTGATCAATCCAATTTAAATGCACAACAGCCTGTGTGGATCCATTTATTTGTGTAAACAAGGAGAAGCTCCTCGTGGCAAGCTGGAGTCTCCTTCTCAGCCCACAGGGTCAGTTCAAGGTCGCCCTCCTGCCCCGCAGCTGCAGCCGCCACGCGGACAGGGGAGCGGGAAAGTCTGGTGGGAGGGGCTGGAGCGCTCCACATCCGCTCCTGGAGTCTGCGCATCCGCATCTGTAAAATGGAAGTCATTCTCCCTGCTGACCAGAGAGGACCGATTTAAGGCGAGGAAAGAGAGGAAGACACACTCTGGGTCCCTGAAGAAATGAGACATGGGGCATGTGGTGGCAATTTTGAGTCAGAAGAAAGTATTTAATCACACTCAGAATTCTTCCTGGATACTGTCAGACTGGAAAAAAGATCAAGGCCCGGGCTTCCCTGGTGGCGCAGTGGTTGGGAGTCCGCCTGCCGATGCAGGGGACGCGGGTTCGTGCCCTGGTCCGGGAGGATCCCACATGCCGCGGAGCAGCTGGGCCCGTGAGCCATGCCCGCTGAGCCTGCGCGTCCAGAGCCTGTGCTCCGCAACGGGAGAGACCACGACAGTGAGAGGCCCGCGTACAGCAAAAGAAACCAAAAGATCAAGCCGCAACTCCAGGCTATATACAAGAAACCCACGTTAGATATAAATACACAACTAGGTTTAAAGTAGAAAGACAGAAGAAAAGATATAAGGAGGGGCATTTTATCTTACGTTTGGTAGTGTATATATGTCAATGCCGCTCTCTCACTTCGTCCCAGCTTACCCTGCCCCTCCCCATGTCCTCAAGTCCATTCTCTTAAGTCTGTGTCTTCATTCCTGTCCTGCCCCCACGGTTCTTCATAACCATTTTTTTTTTAGATTCCATATACATGTGTTAGCATACGGTATTTGTTTTTCTCTTTCTGACTTACTTCACTCTGTATGACAGACTCTAGGTCCATCCACCTCACTACAAATGACTCAATCTTCTTTCTTTTTATGGCTGAGTAATATTCCATAGTATATATGTGCCACATCTTCTTTATCCATTCATCTGTCAATGGACACTTAGGTTGCTATAGCTAGTGGGAAGCAGCCGCATAGCACAGGGAGATCAGCTCGGTGCTTTATGACCACCTAGAGGGGTGGAGTAGGGAGGGTGGGAAGGAAACGCAAGAGGGAGGGGATATGGGGGTATATATATATACGTATAGCTGATTCACTTCATTATACAGCAGAAACTAACACAACATTGTAAAGCAATTATACTCCAATAAAGATGTTAAAAATAAATAAGTAAAACAAAATTTTTTTTAAAAAGAGAGACATTGTACAGTGCTAAAAGAGTCACTTAACCAAGACGTGGTCATCCTCAATGTGTGTGCTGAGTAACAGAGGATCGAAATACTCTAAGCACAAAATGACAGAACTGAAAACAGAAGTGAGCACATTGACGATTACAGTTGAAGGTTTCCTTATTCACGCTCCTTTACTATTTTCTAAATTTATTAACTATTGATATCTTTAGTTCGTATGCTTACAAAACGTTCCTCTTTATCTCAGCCTTACACTTTGTCTTGAAGCCTATTTTATTTCATTAATAAAACCACTTCAACCTTCTTATGCTTATCATTTGCCTGGCTTAACATTTTTCCATCTATTTCCTCTCAGTCTGTCTGTGTCTTTATATTAAAGTGTGCCTCTTGTCCAGAGCAGGTTGGACTTTGCTTCTTTTTTTAGAATGAAGTGTTTAATTCATTAGCATATATACAATTTTTATGTAGCTGGATTTAGGTCTATTTGTCTCCTCTGTTTCATTTTCTCCTGTGTTCCTCCTTTCCTGCCTGTTTTGTTTTGTTTTTAATTGAATATCTTCTGGAATTCTATTTCTCTATTGATCTTTAACTATACCTATTTGCCCTTATTCACCGATAAATTATTTTCTCCCAAGAAAATCAGAGCGATTCAATTACATTCCTAGTCACCAACAACAATCATAAAAAGTATCTTTAAAAAGGTAACATTTAGGGCTTCCCTGGTGGCGCAGTGGTTGAGAGTCCGCCTGCCGATGCAGGGGACATGGGTTCGTGTCCTGGTCCGGGAAGATCCCACATGCCGCGGAGCGGCTGGGCCCATGAGCCATGGCCGCTGAGTCTGTGCGTCCGGAGCCTGTGCTCTGCAACGGGAGAGGCCACAATAGTGAGAGGCCCGCGTACCGCAAAAAAAAAAAAAAAAAGGTAACATTTAAAATAGAGTCAAATAAAAAAAATAATGAACATCACCTACAAACAAGTCTAACAAAAGACATGCAAGACTTATGGGGAAAATTACAAATCTTCATTGAAAGATATAAACTAAGCTCTAAATAAATTACAAGGTGTGCCACGTTCAAGCAAACTCAACCGTGTAAAGATGACAATTCTACTCAAAACGATTATGGATTCAAGGCAAATCTAATCAAAATTCCTGTAGGCTATATCATGAAACTTTCCAAAGTGATCTGAAAGCTTATATGGAAGAGTAAGGTGCTAGAAACAGGAAGACAGTCTTGAAGGAAGACAGGAAGAGGTAAGGAGGGAAGGAGAGAGCAAGGAAGAGTTGTGTCTGAGATGAGGATTCAAAGTAAAACTATTATCATTAAAACTGTGTGGTATTGATGTGTGAATAAATAGACTGATGAGACAGAATAGAGACCCAAACTTTATGGAAAGAATCTATAAGAATAAGTATTTCTAAAAGAAAACAAAGAAAAATGATACAGATGAACTTTATCTTTGCAAAGCAGAAATAGAGACAGAGACGTAGAGAACAAAGGTATGGATACCAAAGGAGGAAGGGAGGGGTGGGATGAATTGGGAGATGGGGATGGACATATATACACTACTATGTATAAAATAGATAACTAATGAGAACCTACTGTATAGCACAGGGAACTCTACTCAGTGGTGACCTAAATGGGAAGGAAATCCTAAAAAGAGGGGATATATGAATACGTATAGTTGATCCACTTTGTTGTACAGCAGAAACTAACACAACATTGTAAAGCAACTCTACACCAATAAAAATTAATTTTTAAAAAAGAAAACAAAGAAAAACCATTCAATATGTGAGTCTGGGACAACTGGCTTTAGAAAGGAAAGCAAGGTAAAATTAGATCTTTTCCTCGTACCCACAAAAAGAAATACATTTCAGTTACTAGGAGACCTAAATACACAAGGGTAATCCATACAATTTTAAAACAAAACCTGGGAGAACATCCGTACAACCCTGAGATGCGATGTGACAAACCAACACAGAAAGCACACTTAAGACAAGATCAATTGATTTAACTAGGTCAGAAGTAAAAAAAATTTGAGTATCACAAAAGATACCACAGGAAAAATGAAAAGATGAGCCACGGATAGAGAGAAGATGTATGCAGTGTTTACACTTGACAAAGGATGTGTATCCATAATATGTAAAGAACTTCTACAAATCAAAAAGTGAAAGAAAAAAATGGGTAAAGGATACCCATTTGATACCAAGAAAGACTCAAAATACCGAGAAAGAATCTGAAATAGGCATCACACCTCACTGGTAATTAAGGAGATGAAAATGAAAACAGTTAGTGATGGTGTGTTTCATCCATCTGACTGGCAAAAAAAAAAAAAAAAGGGCTTCCCTGGTGGCGCAGTGGTTGAGAGTCCACCTGCCGATGCAGGGGACACGGGTTCGTGCCCTGGTCTGGGAAGATCCCACATGCCGTGGAGCGTCTGGGCCCGTGAGCCATGGCCGCTGAGCCTGCGCGTCCGGAGCCTGTGCTCCGCAACGGGAGAGGCCACGGCAGTGAGACGCCCGCGTACCGCAAAAAAAAAAAAAAGGAAGAAGTCTGACGGTGTCAAATATAGACAGTGATGGGAGGATGGGATCCCACCACATGTGTGTTTGGGGCAGGGAGTACGGGGAAAGGGCAGAAGGGGCCGTTTAGCTGCTAAGGGATCTCCCCAGGAGCCCCTTCCAATAACCCCCATCATATGTCACTGGCCACTACCGTGTCATGTACCCGGCACATTGGTAAAGAAGGCTGGGTCAGTGTTTGTCCAAATCGTGGTTTTGACAGTAATGAAAGATGGGGGGATTGGTCTCTGCCACACTCCACGATGCTCTTTCTACTGGACTGGTCCATGGTCAGAGACCCAGGGTTCAAAAGCATCTGCTGAAACCCCTGACCCTTCTGCCCGTGCTCTCCATGCTAGCCAGAGCCACCATCCCCAGCACACGTGGCGCTCAGATTCGTGGCGGTCTCCAGACCAGTGAACTCCTGACTTGCAGAACACTAATCCCCTTCCAGCTGAAAGTCTTCCCAAAGAGAAACGCCAGGGAGTCATGGGCAGCCCATCTGCGTTGCGGTGAACAGGAGGTAGCACGATGGCCACGGGGTGACAGAATCCCAGGCTGAAGCAGAGGCAGGTGCCTGGGTTCCCGCCTCTGAGCCACCAGCTGCCACCATGACTCTTAGGTCTGTGGGACAAAGGGGATGCCTTTGGTTAGAGACCATAGCCAGTGCCCTTGGTCTGGCTACCCAGCGCCCATCCCCCCCTTTCTGGGAGCCAGAACCCACTTTTCCCCTGGGGAGCACTCCCCTACCCCACCGTCCCCTTGGGAGGTGGGCTCACTGCCTTGACCAGAGGCAGGGCACACAACCCAGGCCTGGGATTGATCAGGGATGGTCACATGGCCTAATCCCAGCCAATGAGGCTCTGCTCAGGGAATGCTGGGATTGGTCAGGGAAGGTCATGTGGCCCAGTCCGAGCCAATAAGGCTCTTGCTACGGAAAGCTGGGCAAGGACTCTCGCTCAGTCCTGATAGACTCCAGCCTGATAGAGGCTCCAGCCGCTGCCGACATCCTGTGACCACCAGGAGGGAGCCTGGGGATGGTGGCCCCCGAGCATGGGGAGAGAGTGCAGCGGAGTCCTGGGCCGGTGGAGGCCCGAGCAAGCCACTCCCCCGCTCCAGGGCTTCCTGTGCCTGCCAGTGCATTTTGGCCACATCCACTTGGAGTTGGGTTTTTGGCCTCTTGCAAACAAGACTGCTAAGTAGCTCGAGGCCAGAAGTCCAAGGGGATTGGTGGGCTGTGCAGGGAGGTTGGTGCCCATGCCTGGCGGCCTCGGTCCAGCCCGCTCGTCCCAGGCGAACGCGGACCCTCCGCACTGCAGCCAGGCCGGTCCTCCCTCCACCACGACCGGGTGTGATGGGTTTAATTTATTGTAGGAAACCCTTAAAGGCGCAGGAACTTTGGAGAGCCTGTGACAATAGGCATAAAGCATGCATTTAACCCGTCTGAATGGAGGCTAGATTTACTGTCTGGGCCAGACGGGATTTTTGTCCCCAAGTCATCTCGGAGTACATTGGCCACTAAAGATCTCAACAGAAGACGAAGACGGAACAAAGGAAGTAAATTCTAAAAGGAACTTTGTCAAGGAGGTTTAGATGTTCACCAGATAGAAACCGCGCTGCCCTCACCGAAACGCCTGTTGGATTTGCCGAGCGGTTATGGATCAGAGGAAGATGCTAATGAAGGAGTTTAAATGCACGTTTGATGGACCCTGGAGAATGGGGCCAATTTCATACAAGCCTGCAGCAAGGTTGAGGAATCAAAGAAGGTGGCTGTCAGATTTGCTGCTGGAGACAAGGCTCCATTGTCTGGGCCCCTTTCTCAGCCGGGAAGCGTGTTTTTAACTGCAGTGTTTACCAACGTGTACATCCTAGCCCGGCCGACTGGGCCTGCAGAATTTATGACCAGGAACAAACCTCTTACAGGGGAAAAGAAAACAGCTCCTACCAGCTGGGGAAGGGCTGTTTATGAGGGCCCGCCGAGCTGCCTGGGCTTTGCCGGGCTCCATGGGGGGTGGGTGGCATTTGCAAAGCCAGGGACCTAGCCTTGCAGATGGAAGGGGTCTTGTCTTTGGGGAACAATCACGGGAGGACAGAGGCAGGACAGAGGCTCCCTCTGAGGCCTCCTGACTGGTTTCAATATGGCCTGTGTATCAGTTTTGTCTCCTTAAGACAATCCGAAGCTGGACCCCCTGCAGCTGAGCTCGCCTGCCAGCCCCGGTGCCAGCGTTCACAGGCTGGGGAACTTGAGAAACTCGCAGACACCCAGTTGGGTTGACGGAGATGCTGTTGGTGGGACTGACGTTTAGGAACTGGCTCCCCCAGCCCGAAGGTGGGGGGCCCTCTCTGAACGTCCATGGCAGCCACCAACCCCCATGCTCAAGAGCCTTGACCCAAGGCCCCAACTGACCCACTTGGCCCTCCAAGTCTCATGCTTTCCTGTGTATGCCTGGTCCACGCACGGCCCCCCTTCCAGGAGCAGACCCTGGAGCTGGCATCCTGGCCCTAGACACGCCCCTGACCCTCGTGGATGTGTGCCGTCCCACCTGCACGCCATCATCAGGCATTCCCAGGTGGGGCCTCTGTGCTCCACGCCTGCTGGGGTTTTCCTGCCCACACTTCTGCTCCAACCCCTCTTGTTGCCTGACCTCTGTCCAAGTTGTTGCCTCTGCCTAGAACAGTGCTACTCAGAGTGTGGGCCCCAGACCAGCAGCATCAACGTCACTGGGAGCGTGTGAGACATGCACGTTCCCAGGCCCACCTCCCACCTACTGAATCAGAACCTCTTGGTGTCGGAGCGGGGGAGCAGAGGTGCCCAGGGATGTGTTTCAAGCCCTCCAGATGATTCTTAAGAATACTGAAGTCTGAGAGGCCCTTCTTTCTCCATCTGGGTTCATTCTCTCTCTCTCTCTCTCTCTCTCTCTCTCCTTCTCTCCCCCCACCTCCATCTTGGTTTGAAGCCATCTTTAGCTCAGGTCAGGCCCTAGAGGAGCAGGTGGCATCATGGAAGTTTCCTGGGAAAATCAGGCAGCAGGAGGCGGGGTCCCTTCACTCTCCCACTCAGGTCTGGGTGCTCAGGGTCTTTCCAGGCTTGCTGAGTATCTGGAAACATGGGGACATCTGGCTGTCCCTGGAAGGGGCTTCAGAGGCTGAATTAATGTCTTAGGGCTGCTGTAATAAATGACCACAAGTGGGGTGACTTACTACAGCAGGAATTCATTCTCTCCCCGTCCCAGAAGCCAGAAGCCCTAAACCAAGGTGTCGGCAGGCGCTCGCTCCCGCTGGAGTCTGTTCGTGCCTTTCTGCTTCCGGGGCTGCTGCTGGCGGACCTGGGCATCCTTGGCTTGTAGATCCTTCACTCCAGTCTCTGCCTCCCTCTCCACTTGGCCTTCTCCCCACTGTGTGTGTGTCTCAAACCTCCCTCTCCTTTCTCTTATGAGGATACCAGTCATTGGCTATAGAGCCCACCCCAAATCCACCATGATCTCAAGATCCTTAACATGGTTACATCTGTTTCCAAATAAGATCACATTCCACACTCGCAAGTATCAGGAGATGGACATATCTCTTGGGGGGATACAATTCAACCTGTCACAGGTGCTTAGAGCAGTCAGGTGAAGGGCGTGTGCTCCAGGCAGACTGCCCAAGCTCACAGCCAGCTCCACAGCTCCTAGCTCTGTGGCCTCCCACAAGCTGCTTCACTTCTCTAAGAATCAGTTTCCACATCTGAGAACAGGAAATGAAGTATCTCTCTGCTGTCACCTGGCTTCCCCAATTCCATTCTCTACACATTGATGCCGGAGTTATGAGAAAATGTCTTTTCCCTGATTAAACCCTTGAGCTCCGTACTGTATAACCCCCAGGATGTCCCCGTCCCCCGCTCCCTCAGTGCCACCGAGGCCTTCATGGTCCCCCACCTTCTTCATCTGCTGCATCTTATCACTAGGGCCCTAAGCAACATTCTAGAACACCACAGGCTTTCTCTAAGCTCTGCAGAACGCTTGTTCCCACCCTCCTCCCCATTACCTACCAACCCCACTCATCCCACACGTCCTCTCTCTCTGTCTCCTTCTCTCTCTTCTTCCTCCCTCGCTCTCTGAGGGAAGCGAGCTGCAGTCCTATAGAAATGCCCTGTCTTAAGGGACTGAAGCCTCTGACCAACAATCAGTGAGGACCTGGGGCATCTTAACAACCAGTGAGTGAGCTGAGAAGGGGCTCCTCCGGCCTCAGCTGACCGCTTGACTGCAGCCTCACAGAGGCTGCAGACCCTGAGCCAGAAACACCCAGCTAAGCTGCTTCCAGATTCCTGACCCTCGGAAACCGCATGAGATAATGCCATTATCTGTTTACCATTGTTTGAAGGCGCTGTGTTTGGGGACATTCTGTTACATAGTAATGGATAACTGACACCGTTCCCTTGGGCACACACCCAGACTTTGGATTATAGGGTCATTTCAACAAGGCCGTGATGTTAACCCTCAGTGCGACAACTAGCACTGAGGGCTGTAAACAGAGAAGCCTTCTCAGGCTGGCTTAAACAAGAGGGCGGCTTCTGCATAAGGACACGGGGCATCTCTTGTCCCCAAGCACAGGGCTGTCTGATGGCCTTCATTCCTCTGTTCTCTGCTTCTTGGGACACCTGGCCACCCCTCCAACATGGCCCATTTCAGTTCTTCTAGTCAAGAGACCAGCCCAGACACAACATGATCAACACAGGTGTGGTCAGGGGCCCGTCCTGGCTCCATCTCCGTGGCAGGTGGGGAGGGGCAGAGGACATAAGGGTGGGGTGCCCAAGTGAGATTACAAGAAAGATCCCTGTTCTAAGAGAAGGGGCTCTAGAAAGGCATTCCGCCAAGTATCTACACTTAGCACATCCTTCCTTTCAGACAAGGCAGTGGTCAGAGCACGAGTGCAGCGTCCATATTTAGAAGACAGAAACTGAGCAAACTATTTCCCCATGCCCCCAGGCACTGGGGAGATCTGTGTTTACAAATCCACCATCGATGGGTGTTCATCACCCTCCTTGCTTATCCGATCAGTCTCTCATGTTCCCTCTTGACCTGAATCGTGTTCTGTCTGCTTTGCTTGAGTACCACTGGGCCTTGGAGGCAGCAGCACCTCACTTACGTAACCGCCTTATACCTCAGCTGTCTCCCACATCAGGTGGCCCCTTTGCCCTGTGCACCTGTGGTCAGCCTCTGTCTCTGTGGTGAGAGGACTGCTGTCAGGAGATCTGGTATCCACTCCAGGCCTACTACCAGGATGGCTGGCGAACCCACATTAAAGCCCAGTTGCTCCTTCCCTGGCCTGACAATCACCTGACTGGTGGGAGCAGATGCCACCCATACCCCCTTCCCCAGCCCCATGCCACAGTGTGACTGGTCCCTCATCATCCCTGAGGACCATTGCATCATTCTCCTGATGGGTCTTTCAGCCTCTAGTCCGGCCTTTCCAGTGCATCCTCCCCTCTGTCCCCAAGGATCCTCTGGCCATGTCCCTCCCCTAGGTGCCCACTGCCTTCAGAGTAAATCCCAAGCTGTGTGACATGGTCAGTCGTGCCCCAGGGATTTGCCCCCATCAACATCTCCAGCCTCATCTCCAGAAATTTTGGCTCCTGCAAAACTAAACTGCTAACAGCACCCCATGGACAACACCCCAAGAAACAGATGATTCTTTTCTTTTAATTAATTTATTTTTTATGAATTTTATTTATTTATTTATTAGGCTGTGTTGGGTCTTCATTGCTGCATGCGGACTTTCTCTAGTTGTGGCGAGCAGGGGCTACTCTTAGTTGCGGTGCGTGGTTTCTCATTGCAGTGGCTTCTCTTGTTGCAGAGCACGGGCTCTAGGGCATGCAGCCTTCAGTAGTTGTGGCACATGGGCTCAGTAGTTGTGGCTCATGGGCTCTAGGGTGCGCGGGCTTCAGTAGTTCTGGCTCACAGGCTCTAGAGCGCAGGCTCAGTAGTTGTGGCGCGCGGACTTAGCTGCTTCGCGGCATGTGGGATCTTCCTGGACCAGGGCTGGAACCCATGTCCTCTGCATTGGCAGGTGGATTCTTAACAACTGTGCCACCAGGGAAGTCCCAAAACAGATGTTTCTTGACTCTTTGTAGCTATGGTCCCTTCCTTCTGGCCTGGAGTGTCCTTCTGCTGCCACACTCTTCTCTTGGACAACTCCTACCCATCCTTCCACACATGGCTCTGGGATCATCACCTCCAGGACACATTCAATGATACCACACCCCACTCCAGATTAGTTTGTGGAGGCCTCTGCTGTGCCCCTGTAATACAGCTATGAGTTTATTCACCATTACACTTACTCCCTTTTTCAAGATCATGTCTTTATAAGCATTAAGTCCGTGAGGTTCTTGTTCCTTGCCTGGATTCTGGCACACAGTTGACACTTCAACAGTGAAGCAGTGAGTCTAGAACTGACCCACACCTGCACAATTACCTGGTTAAGTCACAAGGACCAAGGGAGGAAAGGATGATCTTTTCAATAAATAGTCTAGGTTGATAGTCAATGTGGGGAAATTAGCCCTTACCTCTAACTCACACCATGCACAAAAATTAATTTTACCTCCACCTGGCATTAATGAGGCAACATCCCCCTTTATACTGCCAGAGTTGTGTTCAAAAAGCCCAGCTAAACCAGAAGCTCTGAATATGATCCAGAGTCTCAGAACATAATACAAAAATGTCCGAGTTTCAGTTGAAAATTATTTGAAATACCAAGAACTAGGGATACCTCAAACTGAATGAAAAATGACAATCAGTAGATGTCAACACCAAGGTGACAAAGATATTAGAATGATCTGACACACAAAGATGATAAGATACGTCAATAAGCCATTACGAATACATTAGAAACAACTGAAAAAATATAAATCTTCAGCAAAGAAACAGAAGATAAAGAAAAATCAAATGGAAATTTTAGAACTGAAAAATACCATAACTGAAACTAAAACGTCACTGATGGATTCAACAGCAGAATGGAAGGAACAGAGGAGAGAATCAGTGAACTGCAAGATAGAATAATAAAAATGACCAAATCTGAACAACAGAGAGAAAATAGACTAAAAGAAAGTGAACAGAGCCTCAGGGATCTGTGGGGAAAAAAAAAAAAAAGAAGAAATCTAAAATTCACGTCATCAGAGTCCCAGAAGTAAAAGAGAAGTATGACAGGACTGAAAAAGTACTCTGAGAAATAAGGGCTGAACATTTCCCAAATTTGTAAAGAGACATGAACTTACAGATTCAAGAATCTGAGTAAATCCTCAATAGGATAAGTCAAAGAAATCCACACCAAGACACATAACAATTAAACTTCTGAAAACTAAGCATAAAATCTTGAAAATGCAAAAGCAAAACCAATAGAACTGAGAGGATAAATAGGCAAAGACAGAATCATAGTTGGAGATTTCAACACCCCTCTCCCCATTATTGATAGAATGACTAGATGGGAAATCAACAAGGAAACAGAAGCACTCAACAACACCATCAACCCATAGGATCTAATCCATATTTACAGAACATTCCACCCAGCAACACCAGAATATACATTTTTTTTTATGGAACATATACCAAGGTAGACCATATCCTGGACTATTAAACAAACTTCAACAAATTTAAAAGAATAGAAATCATACGAGTGTGTTCTCCAATCACAGTGGAATCAAACTAGAAATCAATAACAGAAAGATAAGGGACTTCCCTAGCAGCCCAGTGGTTAAGACTCCATGCTCCCAATGCAGGGGGCATGGGTTCGATCCCTGGTTGGGGAACTAAGATCCTGCATACTGTGTGGCATGGGCAAAAAAAAAATTTTTGAGGAAAAAAACAGAAAGATAACAGGAAAATCTCTAAACATTTAGAAACTAAACAACACAATTCTAAATAATCCTTGAGTCAAAGAGGAAATCTCAAGGGAAATTTTTTTTAAATACATTGAACTTAATGAAAATGAAAATACAGCTTATAAGCATTAGTGGGACACAGCTAAAGCAGTGCTAAGAAGAAATTTTATAGCAGTAAATGCATAATAGAAAAGAAGGAAACATCTCAAATCAGTAAGTTAAGCCCCCACCTCAAGAACCTAGAGAAAAAATAGCAAAGTAAACCTAAAGAAAACAGAAGAAATAATAAACATAAGAGCAGAAATTTTTAAAAATTGGAAACAGAAAAACAACAAAGAAACAAAAAGCTGGTCCTTTGAGAACAATAAAAGTGACAAACCTCTAACAAAACTGACAAAGAAAAACAGAAGATACAAACTGCCAATATCAATAATAAAACAAGGGAATATCACTACAGATCCTGGAAATGTCGAGTGGATAAAACAGAATACTATGAACAACTCTTCACACCTAAATTAGACAACTTAAGTGAAATTGACTTATTCCTTGGAAAATGACAACTCACCCAATGTGAAATAGGTGATTTGAATACCTTATTAAGGAAACAAAATTTATAATTTTTAAAAACTCCCCTCCAAAAATCTTCATGCCCAGATGATGTCACTGGAGAGTTTTTCCAAATGTTTATAGAAGTATTAACACCCATTCTACACAATGTCTTTCGGAAAATAGAAGAGGGGGGAACATTATCCAATTCATTTTATGAAACGTGTATTACGTTGATACCAAAATCCGACAAAGACAGTACAAGAAAAGGAAAGAAAAAAGGAAATTATAGACCAATATCCCTCATGAATACAGACAGAAAAATCCTTTAGAAGCTATTAGCAAATACAAGTCAACAATATATAATGTGAATTATACACCATGACCAAATGATTGCAGGAATGCAAGTCTTGTTGAATATTCAAATTTAATCAATGTAATCATAGTAATAAGCTAAAGAAGAAAAATCACATGATCATATCAACGAATGTACAAAAATTTGACAACATTCAATATGAATTCATGGTAAAAACTCTGAGATAGACAGGATTAGAGAGGACTTTCCTCAACTTAATAAAGAGCATCTATAAAAAAAAAAAAAAAACCTTAAGCGAACATAATAATGATAAAAGAATGACTGTTTTCCTTCAAGGATGGGGAATAAGTCTGCTCTCGCCATTCTTACTTAATATATTGCTGGAGGTTCTGGCCTGAGCAATAAGGCAAGAAAAGGAAATGAAAGCCATACAGATGAGGAAGGAGAAATAACTGTCCCTATAAGCAGATGGCATGTTGTCTATGTAGAAAATCCTAAGGAATTGTCACACACACACAAAAAAAACAAAATTCCTGTAACTAATAAGTGAGTTCAGCAACAACACTGGATACAGGATAAACATACAAAAATTTATTGTATTTCTATATAGTATCAATAAACGTGGATAGCAAAATTAAAAATACAATACCATTTAATGTGCTCAAAAATGAGTTCTTAGCTGTAAATATAACAAAACATGTATGGGACTTATAGGCTGAAAACTACACAACCCTGATGAAAGACATCAAAGAAGATCTAAATAAATGGAGAGAGATACCATGTTCATGATTGAAAGAATCAACATAATAAAGGTGTCAATTCTAACTAGATTAGTATAAAGGTATTGATTGATATACAGCAATTCCTATCAAAATCCCAGTCAGAATTTTTTAGATATAGACAAGATTATTCTACAATGTGTATAGAAAGAAAAAGGAAGTAGAATAGCTAAAATGATTTTGAAAAAGATGGATAAAATGGGAGGAATCAGTTTACCTGGTTTCAAAACTTTATAAATACAACAATCAAAACTGTGTCCTCCTGGCAGAGGGATAGACAACTAGATCAATGGAGCAGAAATGAGAACCCAGAAATAGACCTACACAAATATGCCCCACTAATTCTTGACAAAGGTGCAAAGGCAATTCAGTGGAGGAAAGATAGCATCTATCACAAATGATGCTGGAGTCATTGGACAGCCATAGGCAATACAATAAGCTCTGGTCTAAGTGTCACATCTTTAACAAAAGTTAATTCAATGGACCATGTACCTGTCCAACAAGTAGAATTATAAAATTTTAGAAAAAAAGCATGAGAGAAGAGCTTCAGGATTCGAGCTAGACAAGGAGTTCCTAAACTTGGCACCAAAAGCACCATCCATAAAAAGAAAACTTGATAAACTGGACATCATCAAAAATAAAACCTTTGGCTCTGCCAAAGACCCTGTTAAGAGTATGAAAAGGCAAGCTACAGACTGGTTAAAAAAAAAAATTGCAATCTATATATACGACAAAGGACAAGTATCTAGGACATATTTTTTTTTTAAAGCTCTTAAGACTCAACAGCAGGGAAGCACACAATCCAATTAGAACATGAGCAAAAGACATGAAGAAACATTTCCCGGAAGAAGATATTCAGATGGTGAATGAGCACATGGCAAGATGTTCGACATCATTAGCTATTAATCATGCACTTTAAAGCCACAACAAGTTGGGCTTCCCTGGTGGCGCAGTGGTTGAGAGTCCGCCTGCCATTGCGGGGGACACGGGTTCGTGCCCCGGTCCGGGAGGATCCCACATGCCGCGGAGCAGCTGGGCCCGTGAGCCATGGCCGCTGAGCCTGTGCGTCCGGAGCCTGTGCTCCACAACGGGAGAGGCCACAGCAGTGAGAGGCCCGCGTACCGCAAAAAAAAAAAAAAAAAAAAAAAAAAAAACACAACAAGCTACCACTACCCACGTAAAAAAAAATTGTGAAAATGCCAAGTGCTGATGAGGATGCAAAGTAGGTGGGCATATCATACATTCCTGATGGGAATGTGAAATGGTACAGCTACTGAGGAAACCAGTTTGGGGGTTTCTTTAAGAGTTACTCATGCACTGACAATGTAACCCAGCAGTTACGCATTTGCGCCAGAAGAAGGAAGACTTATGTTCACACAATAACCTGTATACAAACGTTTAAGGTAGCTTTATTTGTAATAGCCAAAACCTGGAAACATCTAAAATGCCCTTCAACAGTTGAAGGATCAAACAAACTGTGGTCCATCCACCCCATGGAATACCACTCAGCGCTACAAAGGAATGAATTATTGACACATAGAGCAACTGGATGCGTCCCCAAAGACGTGTGCTGAGTGGGAAAAAAGCTAACGTATTGTTCTATGCATAACACATTCTCGAAATGACAAAATTATAGAAATGGACAACAGATTGTGATTCTGTGTTGGTTCCGATTGTGGCAACAGGGGTTGCCAGGAACTAAGGAGGGGGTTGGGATAAGAGAGAAGTAGGTGTGGCTATAAAAAGGCAACATGAAGGATCCTCCTGGTGACGGAACGCTCCGTAAATTGACTGTATCCATGTCAGCGTCCTGGTTATGACGTTGTACTATAGCTTTACAAGATGTTACCACCGGGGAAGCTGGGTGACAGGGAGATGTGATTGCTCTCTGTTATTTCTTACAACAGCATGTGAATCCACATTTATCTCAAAATAAAAGTTAAAGAAGCGTGAAGCTCTGGCCCAGCATCTCCAGTCCAGGAGAAATGACTCGTGTACCCACCAAAGACATTCACTAGAATGCTCGCAGAAGTTCTGTTAATAACTTCCGGCCTGAGACGGAAACGAGTCACGTGTCCACTAACAGGTGAGTGGACGAACTGTGGAAGGTTCCTACAAAGGTAGAAGTTTTAACAATTAAAAAAAAAAAAAGCAAATCATTGGTCTACACAACAGTATGGATGAATCTCAAAAAGATCATGCTGATCAAAGAAGTTGATAGAAAAAAATCACATGCTGAAGGATCCCATTTTTACGAAGTTCAGAGACGGGCAGAACTAATCTACGGTGACGGAAATCAGGTGACTGGTACCTGGAGTGGGGGTATTGAGGATACTGTCTGGGAAAGGGCCCAGGGCAACCTGGCAGGGGGTGGGACTGTACTTGACCTTGACCTAGGATAGCCTCACGGGTGTAGACGTAAGTATGAACCCAGTGTGTGCTCCACGTGAGGTGTGTGCATGTTACTTAATCATATGGTAAAGCTCAACTTAAAAAAATAATTTTCAATGGTTTTTCAATGAGTGAGAAAAGAGGGGAGAGGCTGAGGAAGTCTGTGATTAAGGAAAAACGAACCCAGACCAGGAAGTGACTTGGCTGCTGGGACCCGTACCTGTTTCCAGGGCCCCAGGAGGCCCCAGAGGAAAGGAAGCATCCTTCAGATTCCCAGGCAAAAGTCCCGGCCGGTGACAGGGCAGGCGGGGCAGTGAAACTCCATCCGTGGACGCAGGCCCAGCCTCCCCGACCTGCAGGAATGCCCAGGCTGCCACAGGTCTCGGCCTGGACTTGCAAGCTCTCGGGGTGAGGCCAGGGTGGGGGAACCCAGCCCACTAGGGCTCTGGATGGACACCCGGCAGCAGGAGGGGGCTCCGTGGGAAGGAGAGGAAAAGCTAATCCCTGGAGAAATACCCAGGTCTGCCTCGGGCTGCTGGCACGATGCAGACAACTAATAAATGTCTGCTGAACTGCAGTGAATTCCCAGAGCACGGAGACATTCAACGGCTCAGCCCCGTTCTGGGGGAGCTGCCCTGTGCATTGACTCACTGATTGATTAATGATCTGACTTTGTGGAATAGTTTATAAAGCGCTCTAACAACTAAAACTCAGGGTTCAGATCCGGCTCCGCCTCTCAATAGCTGTGTGACCTTGGGCAAATTACTTAACCTCTCTGTGCCTTCATTTCTTCAACTAAAAAATGGGAATGATGATTAGGTGAGTTAATACACGTAAAGCTCTTAGAACAGCGCCTGGCACACCGTAAGTGTAAGTTACGTAGCCAGCTGGCGGTACAGGCGGGTCTCAAATCCATCTCCATCTTGAAAGCTGTGCGGTCCACTAGGGTAGCCAGCAGCCACCCACCACGATTGGGCATGTGGAATGTGGCTAACGCAAAATGGGATGTGCTGGATTTCTAAGACTTCCTATGAACAAAAAGTGTAAAGTATCTCACTCAGAATGTTTTAGATGGATTACGCATTGAAATGATTATATTTGCGTATATTGGAGATAATGAAATATATTATTAAAATAAATTTCGCCCGTTTGTTCTTTTTTTTTTTTTTTTAAAGTTTGACATCACACCAGCAGCCCACGTTTGTGGCCCGTCTTAGATTTCTGTTGGATGGCGCTGCCCTGGAGAATTCTGTCTCTGACAGCCCCTCTTCTCCAAATCTGAACTTTATTCTCCCCTATTTAAGCCTCTCTCTTTCCTCCACAAGGAGCTCAGTCCCAGAATTGTCACATCTACCAACACTTGCCCCTCTGAATAATAGTGCCCCAATTTCTGGTGATAACAGGGTGTCGTTCCCCAGAATAAGGGGTTCGGCCAGCAGTGCCTTCTGCCCACAGAGAAGAAAGGGGAATTGGTGCCCTTGGCAGGTAGCTGGGAGGACAGTGGCCGCGCAGGGGTCGTCTGTTACACTTGAGTCTCGGAATGTAATCTTGAAGTTGGAAGAAACCTGGCAGGTCATCGGGTCCAAACTCCTCATTTTCAGATTGAGACTCAAGGCATGACGAGGTCTCAGGGAGAGTCAGAGCTGGAGCTGGGAGGGCCGGACTCAGCACTGCTGCTCCCGGGCACGGCTGGGGACAGGGCTGTGACTTTCCACTCTCCTCTCCTGGCACCTGTCTGACCTCTGAGAGGTCCTCGGTGGCCAACTAAGGCAGACAGAGAAAACGCCTCTAGTCGTGCTGCCTTTCAGGGCCCGACAACTAGGTGGGGGGATTTGCACAGGGAGCGAGAATGCGGTTGGCTCGGAGCCGCAGGCCCACCTCGAGGCCACCATGCGGGCTCCTGCGGGACAGCCAGGATCGCCTGGGGCTTCCACGCCCGTGTCTGTTCCCATCCCTGCAGACAGCCTGGAGAGACCAGCCCAGCCCGTGTTCTCGGCCCCGCTTAGGGATGAGAAACCGAGGTGGGGAAGGCCAGTAGCTCAGTGGCGCCCAGCACAGGCCATTTGGAAGGTTGGGACTAAAGCCACGTCCTCCAGCCAGACCACGTGGGAAGAAGGAGCTCCCCTGAGCAAAGCCAGGGCGGGGATGCAGGGAGAGGGCAGGGCTCTGCTCCCACCCCTGCAAAGTCTCAGCTGGGCTCTGGTTCCTCCCACCACACCCTCCAGCCTCACACCTTTCCCACGGTCCACCTGTCACCCCCCTCTCTGTAGGCCGCTTTTGGGTAGTACTTGAGAATAGGAACCACCTGGGTTCAAATCCCAGCTCCAGCTCAGCTGGCTCTGGGAGCTTAGGCAAGTTACTCAACCTCTCTGTGCCTTCACGTTCTCATCTGTAAAATGGGAGGACTGCCTGCCCCCATTACGGGGCTGCCATGAGACGCTCACCCACTTTGAGTTGTGCCAGCACAGGCTTGGGTACATTTCAGCTGTCACTTCTCCTCCTGTTGTTACCATGGTCTCCACAGGGCCGCGTCACAGGCAGCAGAACTCCCAAGCCCCCCTCCTGGACTAGTCCTCCAAGGCCGCATCAGGAGGCCGGGCCCGGCTTTGCTGGGTCCTCTGCTCAGGGCCACACACGTGGCAGACGGAGATCCGGGGAGCTGGTGAGCTGCTCCCTGCCGTCGTGTGTGCACATATGTTGGACCCCTCCATGTGCCAGAGAGGCGAATGCGGTGGGGGCCAGAGGGCCCGTCAAATACAGCAGCCAGCAGAGGTGGCTGCCCCCACCCCCGGGAGGGCGGGCGGCTGGCCCCACGCCCTCCATTCTCACCAGCCCTAGCCCCTGGCTCCCTTGCCTGCTGGGCAAGCAGACCCCTTGACAGAGCGCAAACTGATCCACGTGATCCCCAAGAGGTCCCCTCCCTGTTCCAGCAACGACTCCGCATGGACAAGGGCTTCTGGGGACAGCAGTTTAGCCAACAGGGGCTTGGGAAGACCGCAGGACTCCACTGAATTCTGCCACTAAGCTGCCCCTTGGCCTCTCTGTGCCTCGGTTTCCCCATCTGTGAGGGACGGGAGTCTGGACCTGATGCTCTCTGAGGTCCTCACCCAACACTCGCCGATTGGATAAAGCATTAAAACAAAGAGCTATGGATGGAGGTTGGTGCTTCCCAGGCTGCTGCCGGGCCCTGGGCCAGGGGATACCCGCCAGACTCCACAGGGAAACAGATGGGGACAGTCCAATGGGCCGCGTGGTGAGGGCAGGCCAGACGAGGCCGGGCAGGCTGGCTCCAGGCAGACGGCCTCATGGTCAGCCGGGCAGCCGGGAGCTGTCAGCAGGATGGGGCATTCAGGGGGACCCAGGCCTCCAAGTCTGAGGTGCCCCTCCGCCCCTCCCCTGGGGTTCTCCCTCCCTCCAGGAATGAAGGCCGCGGCCGCGGGAGGACCACGTCCCCGAGTGACCCCACCCAGCCTCAGGACCAGGGCTGCGAGGCGCTGGCAGCGCATGAAACTGTGCAGCGGGGCCGTGGGCCACCCACGAACCAGCAGCCTCAGAGGGCTCCCTTCACGCCCCATCTTCGGCCTCAGCCTCGCCCCTCCGTGGCCGAGAGCTGGCAGGCTAGCGGTGGGGTTCAGAGGGCAGCCGGAGAGCCCACGTGGGAGCAGAGGAAAGTACGATGCGTGGCCATGCAGGCTGCCCCCCTGGGCCAAGTCCCGGCCCCTCTGCTCCCAGCTGCATCACGTCCAGCAAGATACGTCCCTTCCCGAGCCTCGATTTCTCCATATGTAAAATGGGCTGATGAGAGTACCTTGCTCTGAAGGACGATGTGCGGCCGACACCAGGAAATGAGATGGAAGCTTTCACTAAAAGATGGCTGAAGTGACCTGATGATAAGAAAAGGAAAAAAAAAAAAAAGAAAGATGATCTGATCCTTCTGTTCCTTTAAGAATGGCAACCCCCCCGGAAATCAGGAAAGACCCCTGGTTTGGGGACCCCGAGTCCTACCAGAAGGAGGTCCTTCCCTGGGCCCATGGAGGGAAGCCTATAGTTACCCCACCAGGTGGCCAGCCCTTTAGCATGTCCTCAGAAATCAGGTGTTTTCCGACTGGAAAGTTTCCATTATCTTTAAATCCGATACTGGGGGCGCTAACATCACACATTTAGCCTCTGTGACTCACGAGCCGTCGGCAGGGAAGCGCTGTTGGGACTTGAACGAGGGCGGGCAGAGATTTCCAAAGATCAGGGTGGGTTTCTTTAAGCCTCTAAAAAGTTCTCATTTCATAACCAGCTGACATACACATAAAGGAGCGATATTTTTCCAAGGAAACATCTCACAGCCAGGGCGAGGCTCTCTGCCCTACCGATACCTTTGATCCCCACGTCAGGCTGCTAGCAGGGGCCTCACCGGGAGGGAAGGTGCCGTCCCCTCCTGGCGACCAAGATGTTTGTTTCTTTGGGTTCCTACCGACGAGTCACGGGCTGCTGATTTTCTTGGCCATGTCCAAGCCTGAGGATGGTGCTGGGTAGCCTCAGGGACTAAGGAAGGCCAACGGAATTGAGGTGCCAGGTGCCAGAAATCCGACCCCACTGCCCGAAGCTGCTTACACCCACTCACCATTGCTTACAGCCAATGCCTCGCCCTGACACAAGCTCACAGCACGCCAGGCTCCATGCCTAAAGTAGGAGGTCTGCTCGCATCCCCACAGAGACCACTCAGGTAGGTATTCTTATGCCCATTTTGCAGATAGGGAAACTGAGGCTCAGAGAGGTGAAACAGCATGCCCAAGATTTCACTTCTACAAAGCGGGGGAGGCAAGATTTGAACCCATGTCTGTCTGGCTCCAGCATCTTCCCCTTTCATCACGCTTCTGCCTCCTCAACTTAATTCACCAAGAGTTATTCAGCAATGATGCTGCCCAGTCACTATAGGGGACAGAATGAGGGCAAGCATGGTCCCAATCCTAAAGGAACCTGCGACCGGCTGAGGAGTAAGAGAATGAATGAATGAGCGAGTGAATGAATGAACGAATGAGGAGTGAGAGATGGCAGGAGGATGAACCAGTCTGAGGATGCACCGTCGTGCTGACACCACTCTGGGCACCAGAGGCTGCCACCAGCTGGGGACCTCTGAGAAGCCGCATGGAATGCAGCTCTCGCGAGTGTCAGCCCAAGACATGGAAAAGGGGGAGGTTTGCCCACCAGCTGCATCCCCCATCCCCATGGTCAAGGGTGGCCTTCACACTTCTAGGCTTGTGCGTGAGTCAGGTGGCCGAGAAGCCCAGAGCAGAAAGGGCAGACGTGGGGGCAGGCAAGAGGAGACACTGACAGGTCCCCCGTGCATGCAGCTGGTTGAAAAAGTGAGTTGAGACAACGGGAGGCAGGACACAAGAGGAATCTGGTACAAGACAGTCCACGTGTACATGAAATCGGACTTTGGAAACACAGGGATGGGTGTTCTCTGCACTTGTTTTCATGTCCTCTCTAGTAAATCTCCTCTCTCAGCATTGAAGGTGAGTGGACCTAGCACAACACATGCTCAACAAATAGATGGGGGAAAATGGATGGATGGGTGGGTGGATGGATGGAAGGATGGATGAATGGGCATGTTGGTTGGTGGTTGGGTATGTGGGTGGATAGGTGCATGCATGGCCATGTGGATAAGTGGAGGGATGAGTAGATGGATGGGTGGATGGATGGGTAGGTGGATGGATGGATGGATGGATGGGCATGTGGGTGGGTGGGTGGGTGGGTAATTAGATGGATGGACGGTTGGGTGGTAGAGCCCAGATTCCTTCTGCTGCTACTAGCCCACCCACTTCTTCACCGGGAATGGATCCAACAAACAAGATGGGATTCTGAGCCAGGTTGGAGCTGAAAAACCAGCCAGACACCCTGAGACAAGCCTTTGTGTCAGATGTATTGGGGAAGCTGGGAGGTGGGAGGTGGCGCCCAGCCAGGAGACGCAAGCTGTCTCCCGTTGGCCTGGCAGGAAGCCTCCCAGCTCTGGAGCACACGAGCCAGGCTTTGGATCCTGGCTCCCTTCCTTCCAGGCTGGTTGAATGACCTTGGGCTAGTCACACAACTTGGGGTCTTGGTTTCCTCATGTATAAATAAGAATCAGAGGAACTCACACCCTCAGCTGTCTCTGCTGTGATAGTGTCCCCCTAGGGGGAAATTGTCATAATTGATAAACCTGGAAGCTTATTCTCTGGGTGAAGAAACCAGACCTTAGAATGGAGAAATTCTCCGACGTCTCAGCCAGGGCTAAAACTTCCAGTCATGGTGGCGGAACAGGGCAGTGGAATTTGGAGCCCTCTGCCGTGACCCCTGATATAACACAGACTAGGCCAAGGTGTTCGTGTAACGTTCAGGGAGACCCTGAAACCTACTCCAAGGTTTGGCTGGCCCTGTGTTCTGAGAACACCTCCGGAGGTTGCCTGTCTGTGGATGGAAGGGGGCTGAATCACTAAGGGGCACAACCCAGGGACGTTCTCAGAAAACGGGGAGAGCCGTCCACTCCCCAAGTGGAATATGCCAAAGGGGCATTGCAAGGGGAACAAGGTACACCTTCCATTGAAGGAAGAAAGGAAGTAGTTGATTGGATGGTTGGTTGGTTGTTGGTTGGCTGGCTAGTTTGTCCATCCATCAGTAACTTAGTGAATGACTAGCTTGTAGCCTGGTCCACCAGGCAATGCTAAGTCTCTCTCTGAGGTCCCACCTCCAATATGTCCCTCTGGGTTCATCCTCCCTCAGGGCCAGACTGAAACACATCACTGCCCTGCCCTAACCTTCAAGAATCTCCAGCGTCCACAGGACAAAATCCAAGGGCCTCCCCTGGACATGCAAAGCTTCCTGCAAAGGAGCCCCCCAGCCCCCTAGCCCACCCCCATGTCAGCCCTACTTCAGGGTTCCTGGCCTTGGTTCACACCGTCCTCTCAACCCAAGTGTCTTCTTTCCGTCCGCCACGCGTCTGAGTCCTTCTTACAGAACGAAACGCATCCAACACGAGTCACGCTTCCAGGAGTAGCTGAAGATGGTGAGGCCACCGAACTCCTGCCATTCCTACTACAACGATAGGCACATAGCGACCTGTCCAGGCACTTTGCTCGCAGGTTTCTGTTTCCCAACTATATACACGTGCAGAAGACAGGGAAAAAGAAAGGACCAAGTTACGAGTGGTTATGAACCCTGAAGTCTGCCAGAATGGCTTCATCGACCCATCCGTTCCTTCATACCCAGGCATTCAGTCATTCAGAGAACTCTTACTGCTTCCTGGGCAAACATGCTGGTAGCAGGAAAGTCCACGGGCTCCCACCCCAGCGGCCCCACGGGTACAAGCACCATTTGGAGTCACAAAACCGACGATGGGACTTTGGTTCTGGCTCCCTTCCATCACGCCAGGGCCTGGGCAGGTCACCGGGGGCAGGGGCCACAAGCCGGAGATAAGCCAGTGGTCAAGCTCTGTAGCCGTGATTACGCACCCGCCGCTCTGAGCCTGTTTCCCACCGGTGAAGGGGTGACAGCAGCCCGTGTCTCCCAGCAGTGATGGGAGGACAGACCTCCTCGGCTCAAAGAGGGAAACCTGCCAATTGAAAACAGCCACCTGCTCCTTCAAAAAGGATTCTTAGTCTCCTTGGCATTGGGTGTTGTCTGCGCGTCCGGGGGCCACGACAACAAAGGGCCACAGACCTGCTGGCTTCAAACAAGAGAAATCGATTCTCTCACAGCTCTGGAGTCAAGGTGTTGGCAGGGCCTCGCTCCCTCCAAAGGCTCCAGGGGAGGGTCCTGCCTGCCTCTTTCAGCCTCTGGGGTCTCCAGGCGTCCCTGGCTGTGGCCGCATCCCTCCAGTCTCTGTCTCCGTCGTCCCATGGCCTCCTCTGTGTCATCTTCGCTGCTTCTGTCCTTTATAAGGACACTGATTGGATGTAGGACCCTTCCTCTTCCAGGAAGGTCACATCCTGAGATCCTTATTTTAACTACGTCTACAAAGACCCTATTTCCAAATAAGCTCTCATTCTGAGGGTCCAAGTATATATGAACTGGGGGGGACACGATTCCATCCAGCACAGACACTCAGGCAGAGATGGGCAAGTGGCCCCTCTGTGTGTCACGGAGCCATCGAGGGACCCCCGCTCTTCCACTGGTGCTGAGGCCCCCTCCTGGCCCACCTAGACAGACGCCTCCAGCTTCACGGCTCCCCAAGGCCTGTGCAATGCACATGCACCATGCCTGGCGCTGCCTTTTACCCTAGACGTTCCTCTAGGAACGGAGCCAGACAGACTCAGAGTGAGGAGACAGGTGAAAGAGCCAGGCAGCACCAGGTGGAAACCGCAGGATGGGGCGAGCGCTGGCCACACGCCCACCACCGAGTGCCAAGGGGAGTGACGGCCGCTGCCAGGCGTGGGGGTGGGAAATCAAGGCAGCATCACAGCATCGGGGAGCCTTGGGGGCAACCCTTAAGGAAGAGTGGGGTTCCTCCTGGTAGGCCTGGTGGGCGAGGGTCACCCCAGGCGCCAAGCCACCTGAGCCACATGCTCAGGGCTGGGATGGTGGACGCAGAGCACGTAGCAGGGAAAGGGCCGGAGAAGACAGGCTGCTGCGCAAAGGATGTGGGCTTGATCTTGGGAAGAGGCTCAGAGCCTCTCGCACCATCCCTCGGCTGGCCACGATCTGGGCAGGGGATGGGGACAGCGCAGGGGGACTGTACCAGAGGCAGCGCGCATGTGAGCCGGGCTGGTTGCCCCGTGCTCTCCAGTATCCAGCGGGGAGGTGAGGAGGGATAATCCCCTCGGGGGGACCGGAGTTGCCTGCAGCCGGGATGCGGGTCCTCGAGCGCTGGGCAGAAGGTCGCACACGCATCATCTCCTGGACACAGGCTCTGGCGCAGAGACACGGACCCCAGTCACACACGGAGCCCCGCCATGACAAATATTTCACCAGGAGACTTCCTCTGGGAGGGGGAGAAATACCCAAAGCACGCTTTGTCTTAAAACATTAATGTCCAATTCTAAATTGGGTCGGGGGACGGAGGAGGAGAAAGGAGGAAGGCAGGGGTGGGGAGCCATCACTGGGCATCATTCATAAGCCACACACTGGGCCCTTCATCAGGCCCCAAACTCACCCTTGTGGCTACGCAAAGATTTATTGAAGCCCCAGCATGGGCTCATTTATTTTCCTCCAAACCAATTTGAAAAGACCGTTTGCATCTGCCCTGGAGGAAAAAAAAAAAACCACACACACACACACACACACACAAAATGTGCTTATTTGGCAAACTTTGTTTGAAAAACCTGCTTGTCCCCAAAGAAGTAGCCGCATGTTTGGCGAGGCCAGGGGCTGTGTCTGTGGGGAGGGGATGGTGGTGGTTCGGTTCTTCCCCATCATCTGTTGGCCAGAGAAAGAGACAGAGAACTTGAACTCAGACACCATTTCTTGCACCTGGGGACCCAGAAAGGCGGGGCCCTTTGCTCGGAGATCAAGGTCCCGTTGTAGCTCTCTCTAGCCTTGCTTGTCAGGGACGTCTGTGCACAGACAGCTGCAAAACGCAAAGAAAAGTGTAAAGCCAAGCGGGGAAAAATGGACAATGAGAATTTCAAACATTAGCTAATTTTGAGGGGTGGGGTGAAAGTTCTGTCTGTCCTCTCCAGAAAAAAGAGATGTCACCCATGAAGAAACATTCACCTTTCTTCCTATCTACAATATACAAAGAGTTTTTATGAATCAATAAGAAAGAAGAACACAATAATAGAAAAATGGGCCAGGGACACAACTGGGTAATTCGAAAGAGGAAAGTATGGTCCATAAATACGGGTAACAAAATGCTTAATGTTGCCAATAATCTGAGAGATGCAACTTGAAGCACAGACAACTAACATCTTAGTTTGCACCTACCAAACCGGCAATATGCGCAAGAACGTAACAGCAGGTTAGTGAGATGGAGCAAGCAGAGGTACAGCTGGTGAAGCCCCCCTTGTCACTTTGGCCACACGCAGCCCCGCCCAGATGGGGGCGTGCTCTTTGACCCAGCAGCGCCACTTCTATGAATCCAAAGAAGTGCACAGAGGCTTGGCTCTGGGGGCCCAGGCACTGAGCCTTATCTGAAGTGTCAGCAGAAGGAGGATGGCTCCTCCCTGCGGTCTCCAGGCACACGTCTGCCCCTCGGCACAGGCAGCCTGGACTTCCAGGAAACTGTGGACGTGCGCCTCGCGGCTGGAGCGTGCGCTCCTGGTCTGGGAGCCGCAGAGATCTGAGTTAGAAGCAGTGGGTGGCAGCCACGGGGAGCAGACCACCCGTCAGGACCTGCTTTTAGAAGCAGAGAGCCTGGTCCTGGGGGGTCCCAAACAGAAATGTGTCCAGGCTTCCTTCGAACCCTGGGGCTACTCCTCAGCACAGGCCCCCTCCCCAAAGCAGACTTGTTCCCCCCAGACCAGGGCAGATCTGCCCAGCTATCACCGGAGCCCCCCACCCCTGGAACAATGAACTCAAATATCAGAACTGGAAGGTTGCATGGGGAATGCCCTGGTTGACAGATGGGGAAACTGAGGGCAGATGTTCTCCCAAGGTCATCCCGGCTCAAACCAGAGCTGGCGCCTAAGAGCCCCAGACCCTCCCCGAGCTTCCCAAACAGGGTCACCAGAGACCACGTGTGTCCCTGCTGTGAACGGGTGAGCCTCAGGTGATGGGCTCCTGCCACAGTGGGGCCCTACCCATCAGTATGAATGTCACTCAGGACCCCTCTCCTTTGTGTCAGCAAGTCCCCAGCACTGCTGGAGAGCTGGGGACATGCAGGGCAGCCAACAGGTTCCTGCCTGCGGAGAGAAGAGGTGGGAAACGGTGTCTGTGTCCAGGCCGGGGGAGCAGGATAAGGGTCTGTCCTGCTCCAGGAGGTTAGAGAGGCCTTCCCTGGGGAGGGGGTGTGGGGCTGCCTTTGAGGGTCAAGGAGGAAGCAGGTCGGGGAGACAAGGACAGAGCTTTCTGGGAAGACACCTGTGAGCCAAACTCCAGGACCAGGCTTCCACTTTCATGCGATGCCACCTGGCAGGCTTCCCTGCCCTCCTGCTAAGGGTCCCTGTGCCAACCACCCCGGGAGGAACATCCCTGGTCCTCGAATGGCCAACACTATTGCATTCTTGCTCTGATCTAGGCACTAGTGACACCTCAGAGCCTTTATCTTATAAGACTCTCGTTAGACCCATTTTACAGAGGAGAAGACTGAGGCACAGAAAGGTAAAGAGGTTTGCAAGGGCCACCAGCTGGTAAGGGGGGGAGTCAGGATGTGTCTGGCTCCAGAGGCTGTTCTTACCACCCCTACACCCCCTGCCTCGTGGTCCCTGCCCGCCCCCCGCCAACCTGAGCCATGGTCTATGGACCATAGTTCCCAGGCTCAGACTGGCCTGGAGTGGGTATGCACCTAAGCCCTTGATCTTCCCCATCACCCTGCTACATCCTTCCCATGCTCCCAGGCCCAGAGAAGGGGACCCCCTCCAGGAAGCCCATCTGGATGTCAGTCATTCAGGCCCCAAGGGTGGAGCAGGCTGAGGACCACCTGGGGCCTTGGGACGACTCGCAGGTACCTCACCAACAGGCTTTTGACTTTTCCTGTTGAAGTAGTTGAGGAACTTGGCGGCCCAGGGAGGGGTGGGAGGTACAGCCGGGAGGGTAGAGTAGAGACGAATGAGGCAGCTAGAAGCAGCTCCCTGTGCTCGGCTTGGGAACACAGTAGGCATTTAATAATGGCTCGGCAACTGACTTGCGATATCGTCCTGCCGTAAGACAGGGACACGTTCGGGGTGTATGTGAAGGCAGGGGCACCAGCTGACCGTCCCCATCAGGTAACCAGGAAAGGTGCTCGCCCCCGCCCCCTCCCTCGGAGGTCAGGGAGGAGCCCGGCAGAGGCCACAGGGTGGAGGTCAGATCCGAAGGCCAGGCTGTGGCCCCGGCGCCAGGTGCTTGTACACAGAAGGCACTCAGTCCTCGCTTGTCATACGAACAAGTGTGCTGGCTGCACCTACCCCGCCTCAGCAGAGGATGGCGGTCTGCTCACCTCTGAACCCCATCCGGTGCCCTGTGCGGGGCCTGGACACAGCGGGCACCAAAGCTACCCCCGACGGCTGAAGGGCCCCGCTCAGGGGCCTCTGCGCCCAGACCTGCAGCCACAGATGAAGGGCCTGGGCCTCGTGGGTAGGAGATGCCCGCCCCCTGCAGCCCCACCCACCCAGACACAGGCCTGTGGAAGAGAGTAGTTATTCCAAAAAACAGATCTGCCAACAACAGATGAACAAAATGTGGTCCAGTCGTACAACATAGTGGTTTGGGGCTGGCCAAAAGGTTCCTTCAGGTTTTCCATCAGATGTTATGGAAAAACCCGAATGAACCTTTTGGCCAACCCAATAGTAGGCCTTATAGAGGGAGGAGATTCTGACATAGGCTACAACGAGGATGAACCTCGAGGACAGTGTGCTCAGTGAAGCAGGCCAGTCACAGAAGGACCACCCTGTACGCGTCCACTCATCTGAGGCCCCAGAGGAGTCAAATCCGTAGAGACAGGAAGTAGGACTCTGAGCGCCAGGGGCTGGGGGTAGTTATTGCCTAAGGGGCACAGGGTTTTAGTTGGAGACAATGAACATTTTAGGTCCAGACAGTGACGATGGTTACCTGACGTCGTGAATGTATGTACTGCCACTGAGTTGCACGCTTACAAATGGTTCAAGTGATAAATATTACATCGTGTTCAATTTTACTACAATTAAAAAGAACCCAGCTCTGACCTCAAATGGGCCTCCACCAGCTAGGAGCTGTGTGGCCACAGGCAAGTTGCTGGCCCTCTCTGTTTTCTGTGTGTCTCCTCCCCTGCAGGGCTCCTGTTACCTGAGCAGGTGGGCACTAAGCGTCCACAAGTGGCGTCTAGTCTGATGACCTCGGTGGGCCTTCTCTGCATCCAGGAAGTGTGGGGTGAACCATACCCCGATCTGGGCTCCCAGGGCAGAGGGGCAGTTCTGGCCACCCCTCTGGGGCCTGTCGCTCCGTGCCTCTGGGCCTCGGTTTCCTTGACTGTCAAATGGGAAGCTTAGCATCTGTGCCGTCAAGGTCACGGGAACGGCAAGAGGTACCGGCCTGCTGCCTCGGGTGAGAAGCTCCAGAACCAGGCCCGGGGCCTCCCTCAGGGTTACAGCTCCCCGCTGCCCAAAGGCAGGGACCTTTCCCAGCAGGTCATGACCTCACTCTTACCTGTCCGGCCCTCCACCTCCTCCCTCAGGCCAGCAGCTCCTTAAGGACGGGCAGCCTGTCTGACCCACCCCTCTCTCCTAGCTCCTGGCTTACACTTGGTGCTTAATAAATGCTTGTTGCATGAACAAATGCCTCTTTTAGTTCAGCCACCCTGATCCTGACGCAGAAACACTGTGAGGTTCAGGCAGAATCCCAGGGTCCCAGCAAAGCAGGTCCCTTCCCTCAACTGGACAGTGAGCCAGAAGGTGCAGAAAGGAAGTGTTTCTTGTGCCCCCAAACTCCCACGATGGGCCAGAAGGAGAGGGCGCCCTGTGCCTGTGTCTCCAGGTGCAGACGTGGTTGGTGCTCACTGTGTCTCACTTTCCCGTTCTCCTCAGCACAGATAAACGACACTCCAAGAGAATGACCCCCCCAAAGGGAAAAGAAGCAGAAGGTGGGCAGGGAGGGAAGGAAGAAGAAAGGAAGAAAGAGAGAGAGGAAAGAAGGAAGGAAGGAGGGGGAAGGAAAGAAGGAAAGAGAGAAAGAGAGGAAGGAAAGAAGGAAGGGAGGGAGGGAGGGAGGGGAAGAGAGAAAGAAAGAAAGAGGGAGAGGAAGGGAGGAAACAAAGAGAGAGAGAGAGAGAAAGAGGAAAGAAAGAAAGAGAGAAAGAAAGAAAGAAAGGGAGAAAGAAAAGAAAGGAAGGAAGAAAGAAAAGAAAGGAAGGAAGGAAGGAAGGAAGGAAGAAAGAAAGAGAGAAAGAGAGAAAGAAAGAAAGAAAGAAAGAAAGAAAGGAAGGAAGGAAGGAAGGAAGGAAGGAAGGAAGAAAGAAAGAAAGAAAGAAAGAAAGAAAGAAAGAAAGAAAGGAAGGAAGAAAGAAAGAAAGGAAGGAAGGAAGGAAGGAAGAAAGAAAGGAAGAAAGAAAGAAAGAAAGAGAAAGAAGGAAAGAAAGAAAGAAAGGGAGGGAGGGAGGGAGGGAAGAAGGAAGGAAGGGAAGAAAGGGAGAGAAAGAGAGAGTTAAACTAGAATGAACCCAGGGCCCTCCCATCAACATGTGTTTCCCTGTGTCATTAAAACACTTTGTCTTTACAACTCAGAAAATTAAAAAAACTACCAGACCCAGGCCGTCCACATCAGTATTCATGACATCTGTCTTTTCCTATAAAACGCTCTGAATGAAACCTCCCCAGTAGAAACGACTCTCCTCCCGGCCGGCTCTCTCCTTCCCCCCTTCAAAACAGATTGCGAGACAGATGATTGCATTGTCTGGCCGCATTTCCATCTGAAAACTCCCCTTCGTGTTGGCCACTGGGCGCCCCTATTAAGGCCCGGGCACCACGGGGCCACGTGGGGTGGCAGAGCCTGTGTCTCCCGCTCCCTGGGGCCTTTCCATCGGAAGAGGAAAAAGAACCGGGCAGACAAAGGTGCGGGATATAAATTAAGCCCCGGCTTTTTAAGTTCAAACTGAATTTTCTTTATTTTTCCACAGCTGTCAGAGGAACGGGGTAGAAATCCAGTAATGCATGTTTAATGTATTAAAAAAAGGAGGGAAAAAAAAGCAAGGCGTCCACTCTGAGTGTTCCGTCCGCCGACTTGCATTGGGGACATTATTTCGGGCCAGTGAACTGTGAGCAAGTCAAGTGTGGAGACGTGGACCGCGGCCAGGGACCCCCCACCAGTGGCTGTCATATCTACTGAAAGCCCACTTGTCATCGGCGGCGGGGGCTGGGGGCCGAGGGGGACAAACGGCTCGCAGAGCAGGGGAGCCGCCACCAGATCACCAGCTTCTCCGGGGCCGGCTGGTCGGCGCTGGCCTGGCCCAGACAGCCTGCGGGGCACGGGGACCTGCCGCCAACCCTGGCCACGCTGGGCCCTTTCTCGGGCCCGTGGGGAGCCAGCCAACCCGTCTTGATCCTGGGTCTGATGAGACAGCAACGCAGGCCTGGCTCACGAGCTGAAGGTCACGGCTGCAGCTACAGATGAGGAAACTGAGTCCAGAGGGCCAGGGTTCTCGTCACTGTGCCGCACAGGCCCAGGCTCTTCCTTCACGCCAGGGCACCCCAGCCAGCCGGTCCTCACCAAGCACCCAGCCCGCTGGGCCCCAAATGTAGCCTCTTTCCTGGGGCAAAGAACACCACCTCCACGGGTGAACACACGGACTCAGGGATCAATCCCTCCCTCCCTGCCCCCATCACGGTGTAGAAGAGGGGCTCTCTCCCGCCACGCTCCAGGCAATTTTCCCCATGCAGACTGGTGTCCCCCACCAACACGGTCAAATGATTCCACTAAAGAGGAGAGGCACCTGTCCCATGCCAGCGCCGGGCACAACGCAGAAAACTTTGCCAGCATAAACCCACTCATGGGCGGTTTTATTATCACCCGCCTTTCAGATGTGGGAGCTGAGGCCTGGGAAGCTAAGTGACCACCCATGCAGCTGGGACCGAACTCCGAGGCCTGAGTCCCTGACCGTTTCCTCTGCTGCACCTTCGGCAAATTAGGCGAAACAATTTGCCCCGAACGTCTGTCTGCACCGTCGGAAGTGAACCAGTCCGTCCACTGTCATCCCACCCCGCAGGGTCATTACAGTTCTAAATGAATAAAGCAAAACTCACCAGAAAATCATCGTGTGACCCAGGTGCAGAGCAGTGCTGCCCCCCATGCTGAGCCCGGAGCACCAAAGAGCAAAAGTCCGTGCACCCCCGGCGGGCATCCCCGCCCGGGTTCTAACGCAGCCCTGCCCGCAGCCCCAGGACCCAGGCAAGCCCTTTTCTCTGTGTCTCCGAGTCTGTGCAGAGGGGTCATTTCTAGTGACCCTTCCAGCTCTAAAATTCTGTTTTCCTGTGATTCCAAACCCACTGGAACCCCTAAAGAAGCCGCTTGCCGCTGCCTGGGGCCAATTTCCATGGGATTTGGGGCCGTGGCTGGTTCTACTCAATTTCTATTACGAGTGAGGCATGGTGGCTTTTACCCTTGGGTTGGTCATCCCTCCAAATGCCCAGTGGTCTCAGCAAGGAGCTTGGGCCAGCAGCCAACACGGGCAGAGGGCGTCTCAAAGAAAAACGAGGGTGACGAAGAGCCCTTCAGGGGAGCTCTGGCTTCATTCACAATTCCTGGTATAGGTGCCGACCCTGGGGCCACCCAGCCGTTAGGTGACCCTTGCAGCCTAGCCACACTCCTGGATCATGGAAGCAGCAGGGGTGAGGAAGGAAAGGGCCTTCTGGGGAGCGGATGTGAAAAAAGACACAGCTGTGAAGTCCCACAGATTTGACCTTGAGTTTGGTCGGGTAACACGCCTTTCAGGGGTTCCATCTCTTTGTAAAGTCAGATAATGGTGCCTTTCCTGGTGGGTTCTTGTAAAGATCAGGTGAATAGATGTTTGTAAAAATCCCCAGCATCTATCGCAGTCAAGATACAGAATTATCACTACAAACATCTCTCTTATTCTCCCCTTTCTAGTTACACCCACTGGTACCCGCCATCCACCGTACCTGGCAAATACTATTCTGTTTTCCATCTCTGTGATTTTGTCGTCCAGAATGGCATGGAAATGGAATCCTACAGACTGGGACCTTTTGAGGTTGGCTGGATTCACTGAGACTACCCCCTGTGAGAGCTGTCAGGGAGGGGCTGAACCGTGTCCCCCGAGGTTCATGGGGTAGAGTCCTAAGCCCCAGTACCTGATGGTGGCTGTCTGTAGATTGGATCTTTTTTTTTCTTTTATTGGCCATGCCACACGGCTTGCGGAATCTTAGTTCTCCGACCAGGGATGGAACCCAGGCCCCCTGCTGTGGAAGCACAGAGTCCTAACCACTGGACCGCCAGGGAAGTCCTGAGATATAGGGCTGTTAAGGAGGTGACTGAGTGAAAATGAGGCTGTTGGACGGGCCCTGGTCCAGTCTGACGTGTGTCCTTAGAAAAAGAGGAAATCTGGACCCACACAGAGATACCAGGGATGTGTGTGCACAGAGGAAAACCGTGTGGAGACAGCGAGAGGGTGGCCATCTGCAGGCCAAGGAGAGAGACCTCAGATGAAAACAATGCAGCCGACACCTTGATCTCGGACTTCCAGCCTCCAGAACTGGGAGAAGATGAATCTCTGTCCTTTGAGCCGCCCAGTCTGTGGTGGTTTTATGGCGGCCCAAGCAGACGCACACAAGGACGGTTCCAGCTGTTCCAGCTTATTCCTTTTGACTGCTGAGTAGTATTTCACAGTGTGGACTATCACGTTCTGTTTAATCACCTGTTGAGGAATATTTCGGTTATTTCCAGTTTGGGTCCTTTACAAACAAAGCCACTATGAATAATCCTGGGGAAAAATACCCCAGCACAGCGCACACACACGTGCGCGCACTTGCACACCGCTGCTGCCGCTCCCGTGGGTGGAGGGCCAGTTGATGTGCTCCTGGGCTGCTTTCAGCTTATGCTGCAGTTTCTCTCCCAGGGAGGAAATAGCTGGAAGAGAAAACACACTCCAGGCTTGCCCCTCATCCACCTAAGCTGACATATTCCTCCGGAAAATTCTGCCTGTGCCCCAACTCAGGAAAGAATGTCAGGTCGAAGCCGGGCATTTCCTACAGCAGGTCTGGTTGTAAAACTCTGACACTCAGAATCGTGGTGCTGTTCAAGGCCAGTTAATTGCTTTTCTGAATGACATTTTTAGAGGCCAAGTCCAGGGCCGGGCAGGGGCTGTCAGGATGAATGGGGCCAAATCAGCTCCTTGGGTCCTCCCCAGAGAACAACAGGGCCCCCAGCCCCAAGCCTCTGCCACTGCCGAGCTGGGAGACCCCCGGGAGGGCCCCCGTGCCCCAAACAATAACAGCACCTGCCAGGCCCTGCTCTCCCTGGGGAGTCCCCGGCCCGTGCCAGAGGCCGGGCGCCTGGCATGAGCCCTATTGTTTGCCTCCCGCCCTTCAGGGTCTCGTCCGTGGAGTAACAGGGCAGCCCCAGAGGTCACCTCCGGGGCGCTCACGGGGGGCTCCCGGGCATCTGTCTCAGGCCGGGGGCAGCAGGAGAGGGGCTGGCCCCGGCCTATTGTTTGGGGCCAAGCGGCCCAGCGGCCCATGCAACAGGACAGGGGCCCATTGTCCCAAGGCAATCTGCCACACTCCCTCCTCCCCATTCCTCCAAGAAAAGGGGGGAGACTGCCCAGCACAGCCAAGAATCTTCAGTGAGATGTAACACCAGCGCCCATGCTGCCCGGGCAGGTGGCAGCCCTTGGTCCCTCTCACGCCATGTTCATTTTTAGATTTGAATACTAACATCTAAGACTCCTAGCCCTTCACAGTCTTGTGGACGGTGTTCCAGCTTGCGAGCAGGCATTGCTAACCCTAAATAGGTCGGGACAGAACCACTGCGAAGTTTCGCCTACTTATTCCCACATGACATGATGTGACATCTCCACCACCCGGCTCCGGATGACTTCTCTTGCCAGGTGGAAAGGCTCCTGGATGGGAGCAGCAAAGGTTCTTTCCTTGTAAGTCTTGAAAATTCCTTTGCAGACGATAAACAAACAAACCGACCAACTTTCGTTTTTTCACAAATGTTGCTAACAAGGAGATTAGCCAATCAGGTGTATTCTCAAATGGTATCAACCCAGACCGTCCTGGGCCAAGGATTAAGGCTTCTGGCCACAGACCCAGTCTGGTGTTTCAAAACCATCCAGAAAGTCTGCCGGCAAGAAAAGCCAAAGTGGGTTATTTCTATCTGCATCTTGGTGGGCCTCCACGGCCTGCGTCATCACAGGCAAGTGGAACAGACAAAAGGCCGGCGGTACCTGGACACTTGTATTCCTCCTGATCTGGAATGTGTGTAGCTTAATTAAACACAGCAAGCAGAGAGATGAAAGTTAGCTGATTGGCTGCAGAATTTGTTGGAGGGTTATAAAGCAGGGGGAGATCTGCACTCCTGGAATATTGAGAACTAAAAGGGGACTCTTCACCTGGAGGTTTACATAGTGATTACAGGTAAAGTCTTAAGAACTAGAGGGATGAAGGGACGCAGAGATGGAGAGATGGAGGGATGCAGGGGTGGAGGAGTGCAGGGATGGAGGGATGCAGGAATGGATGGAAAGCATGCTGAGCTCATACATCACTCATTTGTTCCCCCTCCTTTGAGGAACACCCAAATAAAGGCTGGTCCCATGGGAAGCTCAGCTGCAGAAAGGGCCCACTGCACGCAACTGGCCTTGGCAGTGACCTACTTCCCTGAAGACCGCATTCGACCCAGGTCCTCCGTGTACAAGAACCCTCCTGCTGTCGCGCTGTACTTGGTGGTCCCGCCCACATCATCTAGCAAACTCTGCTGGTCGCCCACGCCACGGGTGCCCCCTCCCTTCCTTGCCAGTAGAGCCCCAATTTTGTCCAGGTGCTTGCTGCTCTGTGCCTCACGGGCCCCTCCCCAGCCTAGAGGCTGTCTTAATTCTGCTGTGGCATTAGCCCTGGGCAAGTGACGCAACCCTGACCCGTGAGACACAGGGAAGGCAGCTGAGGTTGGGGAGTGCCCCTGGAAGTTGCCTCACTTGCAAAGGAAAATGGGGAGGTGCCCCTTCCCCACTTTGGACATTGTAATGTAGGGACATCATGCTAGAAGAGGCTGCCGCCATCTTGCCTCCAGAGGAGGCAACCAGGTCCCACACCTCGTGGAGCTCTTGGGTTAACTGACCCTGGGGCCATCTTCCTCCAGACCTCCAGACCACAGGCCGGGTCTCTGATACCTGCGGCCATGAGCTGCCCACCTCAGTGCTGATTGGGCGGGGCTCCTGGACCTGCCTCGCTCTGCTCCAGTGTCCCCGTGGGTCAGCCCATCTCTGCCTCCCCTGAAGCCACCCAATCTACAAGGTGCAAACAATGTCCCCGTGAATATGGCTGGGCTGTGAAGACATAATGCAGAGTGAGAGAAGCCAGACTTCAAAGACAGCATATTGTGTGATGCTTTTGACATGACGTTCTGGAAAAGGCAGAAGGAAGGAGACAGAAAACAGATCTGTGGGAGCGGGGCCTGGGGTGGGCAGGAATTTTCAGGGGTGATGGAAATACTCTGTGTCTTGATTGGGATGATGGCTCCCAATCCATCCTATCTACAACATACAAAGAGTTTTTATGAATCAATAAGAAAGAAAAACACAATAATAGAAAAATGGGCCAGGGACACAATTGGGTAATTCAGAAAAGGAAAGTATGGTCCATACTTTCACATACTCCACACATCTGTCAGAATGCATCCAACTGTACACCTGGAAAGAATGAATTGCACTGTATGTAAATTACACCTCCATTAACCTGACTTCAGAACAAAAGAAGGTAAGGCCCTCCTTCGCCTGGTCGGGGCTCTGGGGCCTGACGGGATCACTTCCAGGAAGAACGAGGCCCTCCCCACTCGTGGAGGAGTAGTAACCCTGAGGTCAGCAAACTGATTTTGATCAATGAATCTCTTCCTTAAAATGAACTATTCGCAAAACACCAAAGTACAAAGGAGAGTGAGAATGCCTTCTCCTCCAACAGAAGATGCTCCCAAGAACCGTGGAATGCTAGCACCAGGCTGAGAGACATTCCATGCAGCCCTGCCTGCCGGAAGAGGTGAACCTGCGTGCCTGGGAACCACTCAGCCAGACACAGGAAGGGGACTACACTTGGGGACCCTGCCAGTTGGGACCACAGTGAGAGAGGGAGGCACACCACCGAGCTGGGAGCATCACTGCCATGAAAGGACAGCCCTGTGCCCATCAGCAGCTTCCCAGCCACGGTCCAGACAGGTGGTCAAGCGTGCAGCCTTCAGACTTAGATGCCACGCCTCCCACCCCTGCTGGCCAGCACCGGGCGGGTCACTTTGCCACCCTGTGCCCAGGTTCCCTCAAGTGTGAAATGGCAGGGCACCTCCCTCACTGGGCTTTTGTGACTGATCAATGAGGAGATGCACGTAACAAACCCAGCAGCACGTAACCGACCATCCAGGCATGGGTGGGGGGGGCGAGCAAGGGGCCACGCGGGCGCCCCTCCCCCTCAGTCCAGCAGTTTCATCTGGTTTGTATCGAGAGGTCTACACGTGATTGGGTGTGAAAGAAGAGCTCTGATGCTCAATGAAGTTTGAAAGCCCTGGTCCCCAAGGCCTTCCCATCGGTGGCCTGGGACTCTGACCACCCCTTGCCTCGGGCCTGGAAACAGGCCTAACGCTCTCCAGGCATGCGGAATCAAAGCCCCTCTGTCGGGCACACATTTTCCAAGCATTTGGAGGGTCTGGGAGGTCCTGGGAGGTGGCAAGGATGGAGGTTATAATTGGGCCTCCCCTGGGCCAACACCACCTCTTGAGAAGGGGCCGCTCAGCGAGGGTTCAATTTCCCAACACGGGGAGGGCATGTGTTTAATTAAGACCCATAAAATCGTAGCCGGCCAAACGAGAGAACTATTTCATCTTTCACAGTCAATACGCGTGTGTGTCTTACCTGGAAAAAGCGGTTTATGCAGAAAGAATTTCCCAAATGGGTTCCATATGCCCCTTTCCCCCAAGTGGGGCCCTCCACGGGGAAGGGGGCCGGGGCAGGGGGCTGGGGCCGAGTCCCCTCCTCCTGGACGCCCGGCCTCAGCGCACACCCTCCGCCGGCTGCCGCTGTTTAAACAGAAGACGTCATGGCCAATGATATACGGTAGATTCCAAAGATTGTTTCATCCAGGGGAAATTGCTCCTGGAGCCAGCTCGTCTCAGGTAGGCCACGGAGAACTGCTGCGATGTGAACTGGCTGACCCTCCCCAGGGCCCTGACCCACAGGCGCCCCTCATGCTTTCCATTTATTGCCAATCGCTCCGCGGCGGGTCCAGGCCATGAGCACGGGATCCCAGAGATGAAAGGGGCCGAGCGAGTGTCTGGCTGCAGCCCCCGCCCCCCGACAGGTATAGATGGGACCACCGAGTCCCAGAGAGGGGACAACGGCTATTCCAAGGCCACAGATCTAGTAAGCCACAAAGAATGTCAGAGATTCAGTTTCCCAGCTGAGGGTCAAAACGGGCCAGGAAGGGCATAGAGGGGAAGAAAGGACGGGAGGCTGTCCTTAACACCTACCCCTCCCACTGTACCCAAACGTCACCTCCTCCAAGGGGCCTGCGGGGGACCCCGCCCATCACATGGCTCTCTAGCTTGTCCTTTCGATGCGATTTTATATATTTATAGTTTACTCAAATATATATTTCTATTTATGTATTTATCAGTTCACAGGCTGTACCCTCGTCAGGTTGCATTCCCAAGAGAGAAGGGACCACGTTTGTCTTGTTCACTGTGGTATCCCTGTGCCTAGGACAGACCTTAGAACATAACAAGCGCTCAGTTCATCACCGCCACCATCATCATCACCAGCATCACCACCACCATCATCATCACCATCATTACTTCCAACACCATCACCATCACCATCACCATCACCATCATAATACCAGCAACAGGTAACCCACATTGAGCACCAACCAGGCACTGTTCCAGGTGGTTTATGTGGATTAATCCATTGCACAGCTCCCCCCAGCCCTATGAAGTAACACTGTTACTGTCCCATTTCACAGGTGAGAACACTGAGACACAGGACTTTAGAAACTTGCCGAGAGTCAGACAGTTCATGAAGGTCAAAGCTGGGATGGCCCTGAATTGATGGAAACAGCCCCTGGGTTGATGGACCAGCCTCTCTGCATGGCATGGGGGCAGCCCTCTGTCGTGATACTCCATTTCAACTGTTGGTACTCAATAAAGCAGCTATGGTTCTACAGGGGAAGAAAGCAAGGCTGGTAAAGGTCTGGCCCACAGTCACCAAATGGCATGAGTTCTTAACCACACGACCCTGGTGACGAGATCCCAGCCACTGTGGTCTTAGGGGAGAGTAGTCACTGACCACCCTCGGTCTCGGGGCCTGGACCTGCTTGACCAGCCGCCTCTGGCTGCCCCTCTGTACCCTAGTCCTTCCTTTGTCTTCACTCTCAGCATCCTGTGATCTAACTGCAGCCCTGACGGACCCGATTCCTCTCTGAAGGGAGAAGCCCCACCTGCTTGGCAAATAAACCTTCAGGGCCTCTAGGAGTCACCTTCCCCCATCAGCCACCCGCTCCTTCATCCACTCGACATTGCACTGTTTACATCCCGCAGACTCAGGAATTATCCAGCAGGAGCAAAATATTGGGAGGAATTCTGGCTGACATCCGTAAAGAGGCTCTGACTTCAGAATCTGAGGGAGAGGAGGGAAGGCAAGCACGCAGCGTGGGCTTCACAGAAAGAACCTCAGTTAATATCTGAAGACCTGAACTAGATTGAACTGCATTTTCTCTCCACCCCTGAACGGCCTCTGTTTCCCCATCTGTACAAAGTGGTCCATTTCTACCATCACAGGGCACCCACACCCCTCACCCCAGGGACTGGGGTCTGCAGTGCATACCTTCAGACGGATGCTTTTAATTCTCAAAGGGTCCCAAGAACCCCTTCAAGTATTTGAAACAGAAATACACGGTGAAGGTGTGTGGCGAGGTTTTAAAAACTGATCCAGGGCTTCCCTGGTGGCGCAGCGGTTAAGAATCTGCCTGCCAATGCAGGGGCCATGGGTTCCAGCCCCGGTCCGGGAAGATCCCACATGCTGTGGAGGAACTAAGCCCGGGGGCCACAACTACTGAGCCTGCGCTCTAGAGCCCGTGAGCCACAACTACGGAGCCCGCGTGCCACAACTACTGAAGCCCACATGCCTAGAGCCCGTGCTCCACAGCGGGAGAAGCCACCGCAGTGAGAAGCCCACGCACCACAACGAAGAGTAGCCCCTGCTGGCCACAACCAGAGAAGAGCCTGCGTGCAGCAACGAAGACCTGATGCAGCCAAAAATAAAATAAATAAAATAAAACAAATAAATTTATTTTAAATAAAAAACAAAAAATACTGGTCCACTCTGGTGCCTTTCTTCAGGATTTCCGGGCAGACCGCCAGCTTCTCTTTCCAATTAAACGCCCCATTTGGCCAGCTGGTGGGCCCCTGAGCTGGAAGGGAGAGATGCCTGCTACTGCTGCTGTCTGGATGTAATTTGGGGGACAGGAGATTTCATAAGCCGGGGGAGGGGATACATCTGAGATGTGATCACAGCAGAAGCATCCCCTCACCAGTTGCCCGGAAAGGAAGAGAATCCACATGTCCCAGCCCCCAGCGCGGGGTCTCGGGGAAGGACACACTCCATGAATAACTGGGGCTGGGGGCTGAGGGAGAATGGAGAAGGGTCTATGACAGCATCACCCCAGGAGGGGCAAGGAGAGCGGGGACCCTCCATCTCCAAGGCACCTCTCCAAGAGCTGCTTTATGTGATGCTGCGGACAAGACTTCAGGAGTGGAAATTACAACGCCACCATCAGAACCCATAGTACCACGAAGGGCTCACTGCACGCAGAGCTCTCCCTGAGTGCTTTACGCGGATGCACAAGGACCTGAGGCAGAGGCGCTGTGATGCAGATGGGAAACTGAGGTTCAGGAAATTGAACGAGCCGACCAGGTCAAAGGCTGGCAGGTGGGGAGGCTGGATCTGAACGGGAACTAGAAGCGCTCCAGGCTTTCATCAGCACTGGACCGCACGGCCTCCACCTGGATGAAGAGTCCAGGACAGCATACAGGCAGCCAGCCGGCTAGGAAGTGCCCTGCGCAGGCCAGGGAAGACGGCCGTGGGGTGCATGTGCGCGCACACACGTGCGCAAGTGCGTGCGGACATTTGCACATGCATGTACAAGTTGGGAAGAGCCTTCGAAGAAAAACCGTCATGAAATGACTGCGAGCAAAGCCAGGTGCCCAGAAAGGAAGCAGAAGCAAGATGAAAGGCAGGAACGGCCCCAGCCCTACCGCCTCCGGAACTTTCCACGGGGTGGGAGGCCCCCTGATGGATCCCATTTGCGGAGGCCGGACCGCTGGAGCCACCGCGACGCTGGGGCCGCGTGGCCGAGGGGACACGTTGAGTGGGGGGCCCGTGACCTGAAGGCGGCTATCTCAGCCCGCGATCTGATCACCAGATGGGCCCTCTCTCGCTCCCTAAAAAACAGGAAATCCATATGAAAAGCAAGACAAATGGCTATCCCTGCCCTCCTCCCATCTGCCGTGATATGTGAACACGGCGGCTGTCAGCGGCGGCCACTGATTGATTCCGGGCATTTGTAGCTGGGGGTCTGTTATCAGCTGTGCTATCAAAGGCTTCTCTGGGCTGGGCTGACCCCACCAGCCATTTCAATATGCCACTCCTCTGAGACCTAAGTCTTTAATGCAAGGTGACAGCAATACTATTTCATGTCAGGCCCAAAGAGACCACTTCCTGTTTTGCAAAGGACTTGTGCCTGATTTCAAGGCAAAGTAAAGATAACTCGGAAATGTCACCCCCCACCCCCAGACACAGGCCAAGGGTGCTGCAGGCTTTACTCTCTGCTTGGTATTTCACCTCCGAGGCCGCACCTCAGATCAGAAAGCTGTTGGGACAGCTGGCCCATCAGTACCCGGAAGACCGCACAGGGTTGAGAAGCAGGATGCCCGTTCTTGTCCCAGTTTGCCACTAAAGCGCTGTGTGACATTGGCTAAGTCACTTGCCCTCTCTGTTTCCCATGTCCTTCAGCTGCGTCACCAGTTCTTCTGTGCTATGATTTAAATTTTAATTCTCTTCAGCCTGGTCTTCCAAACCCCCAACAACGCTCCAGCTTCTTCTCCTTTGCCCCACACTCCCACTGTCCTGAGCACATTGCTGGTCTCAGAACCAGGCCCACATCACGGCCAGCAGCCAGCCCCTTTCAGTGCTGTCTCTCCATCCACAGTGCCGCCCCCTACCGCATTTGCTGAGGGATAACGCGGTCCTCCCTCTGGCCAGATCCTCCCTCTGGTCCTCCCACTGGCCAGGTCCTCCCTCGCTGTGCACCCCCATTTTACAGACGGGAGGGCTGTGGTTCCGGAGAGTTGACACCACACTGGTGGTGTCAACAGTCAGATTCAGGCTCTGCTCAGTGACAGACCCTGAGACCCTCCTGAGGGAGTGGGAGAGACCCCAGAGACAGAGGTGTGGCCGTGACAGCACCTCACCCCTGGACGGGCAGGCAGAACACAGTGGAGCACCACGGAGGAGCCCTCTGCACCCCTGGACATCACAGAGGAGGTTCCAACCTGCAGGGAACAGCAGGGGCAATTTCCAGGTGGAAACAGGAGATAACGTGAGCCTGGGAGGAAGTCAGCTGCTGTGTGGCCACCACCCAGGAACCAGCCCCCTCCCCCTGACGCCCGGGGCCCCAGGTGCTCCCACCAACCCCTCCACCCCTAACACCCTCCTGCCCCCACCCCGGGGCGGCACTGTGCGGCTAAGAGCATCGTGCACCTCTTTCTTTGCAGATGAAGAAACTGAACCTCAGAAAGGCATTGACACCTTCCCAATGGCACATGGCTGGTCAGGGTTGAGACTCAGCTGAGAACCCAATTCCAAGCCATCTGTGTCCACTGGGAGGAACCCTGGACACCCCCAACCCAACCAGAGCACCCGAATTTTTGTTTGTTTTGTGTTTTCTATAAAGTTGAGTTTTCTATAAAATATAGACTCCATTCAATGAAAAGTTTCTATAATACATCCATTTAAATTATTATTTTTGTTTACATTTGCAATGACTGTAAACTTACAAGCTTGCAAACTTACTGTAGTAACAACGAAGATTCCCATATTGGGTTTGCTGGGTACCTCCTACAAAGGCCAGGAGAATACTCACCTTCTCAGCTCCAGCCGCCACCTCCAAGCCCGTGGAAGGGCTGGGGGTTACACAGGTTACCCACAGATACCCACAGATACACACTCCCCTTGACCACACCCCATCCATCAACGAGCATTTAATGAGCACCTACTATGTGCCAGGCACTAAGCAGGATGGGGACAGCCTTCCCACATACCTCCCTGTACCCAGCCAGTGCTGGGAGCATCACCGCCTCCCGAGCTGCCTCTGACATCCAGCGTCAAGTCCAGCAGTGGCTGGGTCACTGAATCCTCAGGCAAGACCGGAGAGCAGCCTCTGGCCACAGTAGCGGCCACCGTCACCGGCCTGTTGCCTTCTCTCCACCTGCCCAGGGCTCAGGGACTTGGAGTCCCAGAGAAGATGTCCCTGGTGGGGTTTGGGCCCATGGAGCCTTGTCTCCTGACTCTTGAGCTCTGTACCACCCCCCAACCCAAGCTTGGAGGCCTGCTTCCATTCCTGCACGAAAGAGGACAGGACCGCAGAGCGCTGAAGCTGGCCAGGGCCACCAAGCTTCATCCCACGCCCTTCACTGCTCAGAGCCCTCTCCAAGCGCTAACTCACAGCCTCCGTAAGGCAGATACTACAGTCCCCACTTTACAGATGGGAGCACTGAGGCCCAGAGAGGTTGAGCAATCCAGATTACCCAAATCATGGGTGCTGGGGCCAGGATTCAAACCCGAGCTGCGGGCTCCTGTAGTCTTGTGCTGCTTGTCAACAGTATCTCGTGGGGGAAGACACCAGCTCTCCCCGAGGGATGGAAATAAAGCAAGAGAGAGAATCCAGAGGGTTGGTGGACGCGCCCACGGCCAAGATGGCGTCGCCCCACCAGCCCCCAGGGACTTTGCCCCCACGAGTCCTGCCTTTCCCTCCAGGCCCCGTCCCCCGCCAGCCCTTTGTGTCGTGGGAAAGAGGGGCTTGAGAGCTGCCAGGGAAACGCTCTGTCCTGATGGGGCCACGCTCCCAGGTCCTTCTCTGGACAGTCCTCTCTGCAGGGGTTATTTTGCCGATGGAGACGATGATGCTATCAGATGACTACCACTTGGGTCCCGGACCCCAGGTCCGCTCATCCACCTAAGACAGTTCTCCTTCAACGTCCCTCGCCTCCCTGTGTTAACACCGTCTTCCCCCCACTGGGCCTTTTCCAAGAGCTCACAGACTCGCATTAGCTTCCTGCTGCTGCGGCGGTAACAAATCGCTACATAAAGTAACACCCGTTTATTACCTTACAGTTCCCAATGTCGGGAGTCTGCCCTCCGCAGGGCTGGCCCTTCCAGAGGCTCCGGGGGGACTCTGTCTCCTTGTTTCCAGCTCCTGGAGCTGCCCACTTGCCTCCATCAGCCCCAGCTCCTTCTTCCCACGCCCTTCCTCCGACCTGAGAGCTGGTACCCACCCCGCCCCCCACCCCCGGGGCTGCTCCGGGGCTTCCCTCCCAGAGCCACCATCTCTATGCTGGTGACCCCCGTGCCCTCCCCAACCTTGGCTCCCCCCAGGGCACACTGCCCACCCAACTGCCTTGTCAGTTGGGGGGGGCTGCGGGGGGCGGGGGGTGGAGGGGGCAGGGGAAGAGCATAGCAACTGACCGCAGACCTAAGAGAGCGCAAATTTATTCTCTCTCCATCTGGAGGGCAGCGTCTGAGATCAACGTGTGGGCGGAGCCGTAGGGCAGGCTTTTCCTGCCTCTTCCAGCTTCTGGGGCTCCAGGTGTCCCTGGCTTGCGGCCATGTCACCAATGTCTGCTTCTCCCCTCTGATGTGTTCTCTCCTCTTCCGATAAGAACGCTTGCTGCTGAATTTAGGGCCCACCCGCATAATCCCGGGGTGATCGCATCTCAGGATCCTTCACTTGATTACACCTGCAAAGACCCTTTTTTTTCCAAATCAGGTCACATTCCCAGGTACTCGGACATATCTTTTGCAGGGACCCCAATTCAACGGCGGCCTGGGATTTTCCTTCCGAGAGTTCTGAATCATTTATGATCATGAGTGAGCTCTGTGGACGAAGCACTGAAACATTGCCGTCATCCCTGACGAAGCTGATTTCAGATCACTTGACACATAGATCCGAGGGAAAGTGGCTTCTTCATACTAACCCCCAGATCTGTACAGGCCTACCCACTCTGTGAGGGTCACACCGGAAAACACACGGGGCGACCCCCACCTAGCACGTGGCAGGTAATGAGCAGAAGGCACGCCCCCCATGACAGATCCCAGAGCGGGGCTGGCACCTGCCCGCAGCTCTCCCTCTGTTAACTCATCCCTGCGGAGGAGTAGCAAGGAACCCACAGAGGCCTAACAGGTGTCCCTAACAGGTGATTCTAACAGGTGTCCCTTCACCCAGACACTTCCTCCTACCCGAGAATTCCACGCGTTCCGGTAATCACCACTTATTGTCTCTCATGGCTCCTGGGGGTCAGGGATTCAGATGGGCACAGTGGGGACAGTCCGCCTGTGCTTCTCTTCACCTGGGGCCTCAGCTAGGCAGCAGAAGGCCGGGGGTGGAGGGTGCTGTTGGCTGGGGCCTGGGGGGGCGTGGGGGGCAGTCTTCGGCCGGAGGCGCACGTGGCCTCTCTGCTACTTGGGCTTCCTCACAACATGGAGGACAGAGCCCCGGGTGAGCCCAAGAGGGAGAGCCAAGCAGAAGCCAAGTTGCCTTTTTCAACCCAGGCTGGGGAGTCACCCGGCCTCCCTTTGGCCGCATGCCCCATGGGACTTACACAGATCTGCCCGAGTTCTCTGCCCAGGGAGGGAACAAGCCCCCTCCTCTCGCACTGTAAGGAGAGCAGGTGGGATGGGTGTCACCCTCTTTGGGCAGTGCCACCTTCCCTAGCATCTCAGACTGAAGCTGGCGCGGGCAGAACGCCTGGGTTTTCCCCCTAACCCGGTCTCCTCTTTCTCATCCCCACGGTAGTGCAGGGCAGAAGCCTCACACTGTCCAGCGGGTGGCAGGCCACGCAGGTGGGACCCTGGGAGGGAGCCGGATTCTCCCTGTTGGAAGTCGCCCCGACCCCAGGGACCCGGGCAAGCTGGCAGGCGCTACAGGTCCTGCAGACGGGAGACAGCAAGGCAACAATCGTCTCTGCCCGACAGTCTCATCCCCCAAAGGGCTCTGATAAATGGAGAGATAGGACCACTAATTCTTGGGCACCGCCGGGGAAGGACGCCCTGTCACTGCGAAAATGGGCCCGGATTCCTTATCACGCGGCCACTCCGCAAATCACCAAAGACAAGCTGACGTCACCCCCTCGGCGGGGCTTCCGAGGGGCTGTTAATGCTAATGGATTCGCCCAAGTGGAGATAAAGGACCTTCTTGCTCCTCCTGCATTGGAGTAATTCATTTTACAAATAGATTCAAGGAAAGCGGTTGAGGCGGGTGTGGAGCTCACCGGTGGGCCGCACAAAGCACCCAGCCTTCCCGGGAGGCCACGTTCTGGAACCGTCCCCACAGGGGCGCTGACAGCGCCATCCCGGGGAGGCCACAGTCAGCTCCGGCTGGTGGGCCCCTCCTCCCTGGTTCAGACACATGCTTTGCGGAGCCTGTGCAAAATGAAAATAGTGAGCCCTTGTTCAAGAGTTTGGAGAATTTCACAACAGTGACGGAGCGTTAAGCCCAGCGTGGGCCCCCCCGGGAGCCATTAGTAGCCCGGCCTGGGCTGGAAGGTCAGCATGGATGCTGGCGGCCCCAGAGGTCCACTTCCAAGGGCCAGAGTTAGCCTTGGGCCGCTAGAAGGGCCCATAAGTCTGAGATCAAAGCCCAGCTCTCCCTGCCTCTGAGCCGTGCCGCCTTACGTGTGTCACTCGCCCACTGTGAGCCTCGATTTCCTCACCTGTGAAATGGGGTGATAATTGTATCACTTTCCAGCACAGCCGTGAGGCTGAAACGTGGCCCCATAGAAGGCCCATAGGAGGGGATTAATAAATGGTGCCGGTTCCTACTGATGGGAACGTTCGCCTCCTTGGTGACAAACCAGGGAGAACACCGTAGCCCTGGGCTGCAGACAGGGGCTCTGGGGCCAGAGCCCTGGGTTCAAATCCCACTTCTACTGCGTAGTGGCTAAGAAGCTCTGGCAAGTGACTTCACGGGGCCCTGCCTCAAATTCCTCACCTGTAACCTGAGGTGCCCATCATCCCGCCCAGCAGGTTGTTATGGGAACTAAGTGAGGGATGCATGTGAGGGGTTGACCTGTTTGAGGTGGATAAGAGGGCAGAGGGGGATGGGGTCCAGTCACGGAGAGGACCACCCCATCCCGTGGGAGGAAGTGGGACATCCTGGGTGGCTCCAACACCCCCAACCCCCCCCACCCCACCCCCACCACCCCCCACCCCCGGTAAAGCAGAAACCTTGGGTGTGGGGAGGTAAGGAGGAAGGAGCGAGGCCCGTTGCCAAGGTGCCTGGAGGTTAAACAGTCAAGGAAAGGGGAGCGCTCTGTAAGAAAGTGAATACAAAGTTGCAAATACGAAACTAGATACACGTGAATGTTGATTAGAATGAGGAAAGAAACCGCAATTCAAAAGTCACAAAGCTCACAAAGATCTCAAACTCCAGGAAACACAGAAAAGTATCAATGTTCTTATTTCTGAACTGACCCATCCCTGTTAACACCATTTTTCTCTATTTTGGGGTGTATACTGTTTTATCACCTCTCAATATGACAATACTTTTGTGATTATATGATTTTTTCTATAAAGAGACTAGAAAATAACTCCATCTTGTTCTGACATGGGGAAACGAAATTTGTTTATCATTGATGGATAAGCACAGTTGTTTTTTTTTAACATTTTGACTATCAGAGTTTTAGTTTCTATCGTGATATAACAAGAGGGATTTTGCTATTTTGTCAGCCTGCTTCCTTTTGGTTTATATTTTAGGTTTCCACTAGGACACTCCTTCTCATCATGTTTATTTTATTTTTTATTTTTATTTTTTTGCGGTACGCGGGCCTCTCACTGTCGTGGCCTCTCCCGTTGCGGAGCACAGGCTCCGGACGCGCAGGCTCAGCGGCCATGGCTCACGGGCCCAGCCGCTCCGCGGCATGTGGGATCTTCCCGGACCGGGGCACGAACCCGCGTCCCCTGCATCGGCAGGCGGACTCTCAACCACTGCGCCACCAGGGAAGCCCCACATCATGTTTAGTTTTGAAACCATCAATAACTCTACAAAATACGGAAACGGTGTGAAATTGACAAATACAATTCAAATGAATCTTTATCTTCGTCTTTTTTTATTGTGATAAAATACACGTCACATCAAATCTACCATCTTAACCACGTGTAAGTGTACAGTTCAGTGGGATTAAATCCGTTCACTTCATACAACCATCACCACCACCTATCCCCATAATTCTCTGTATCTTGCAAAACTGAAACTCTGTACCTGTTAAACACTAGTTCCCCATGCTCCTGCCCCCAGCCCCTGGCACCCACTTTTCTACTTTCTGTCACTGCGAATTTCCTCTAGGGAACTTCTGTAAGTGGAATCAGAGAGTAATTGTCCTTTTGTATCTAGTGTGTTTCACTGAGCATCATGCCCTCAAGGTCCATCCACGTTGTAGCCTGTGTCAGGATCCCCTTCCTTTTCCAAGGCTGAATAATATTCCATGTTATGGATGGACCACATTTTGCTTATTCATCCATCCATCAGTGGACACTTGGTTTGCTTCCACATTTTAGCTATTATGAATAATGGTGCTATGAACACGGTGTACAAGTATCTCTTTGAGACCCTGCTTTCAATTCTTTTGGGAAAATAGCCAAAGGTGGAATTGCCGGATCACAGGGTAATTCTAAGTTTAATTTTTTAAGGACCCTCCATACCATTTTCCACAGTGGCTGCACCATTTTACATTCCCACCAACAGTGCACAGGGTTTCAATTTCTCTACGTCCTCACCGTCACTTGTTTTCTGTTTTCTTGACAGTAGCCATCCTAACAGGTATGAGATGGTTTCTCACTGTGATTTTGATTTGCATTTCCCTAACTATTCAAATGCATTTTTCAATGTGTCGCTACATTGTCCTGAGCTGCATAGTTCTGTAAGCTAGCTTGTCTTCTGCACAAAGCATTCAGTTCTCCATGTATCTGTGTAGAAGTTCCGTCCTGGTGTCCTCAGGCCATTGTCCTGCACAGGGGCATTTTCTGTTCCCTATTATCTAGAGCCACCAGACTTTGTCAGGACAAGATGCATCTCGTACTCTAAGAAGTGATCTGGTAGCTTGAGATGCAATAAAGCCTGTTTATTCAGACAGAGATCTGTGTTCTCGTTGTTTGTACGCTCCGCTCTGCAAACCCAGGAATCGGGCTAAGGATTTGCCATGATTCCCACCAAAACAAAAAAAGGACAAAATGTGTATATGGTCGTGTGGTCTATTTATAATGATATGCCTTGTATTATCAAGTCAATTCCTGAAAGAAGAGACCTTTCATTAGGACTGGATTCAATAAGAACTGAATCCCCCACGCACAACATGACACTTCGGGCGACTGGATGAACTTTCCACAGACTTGCGTCTGCCTCCATGACTGTCACGCTTCATTTCTCCTGCCCGCACACACTCAGGGCTGGAGGCCAGAAGATGGGCTCACATCACAGCCCATAAGATGGGCTCAGCCCCACCCTTTTACCGGGCACCAGGGTGTCTTCCCAGCGGACTCAGGTGTATCCCTGGAAGCCAGCCTGTGCTTAGGGCCAGTGACGACTGGACTCTATACAAAAGTGACCAGAACCACACGACCCCAGTCCACCAAATGCACTGTCCCTCACCTGGACCCCAGCGACTTTGGCAGCCTCCCCTGCACCCACACACACACCTGTCCCCAAGGCGAGGGCAAGTCAGAGGAAAGGGACAGCGGCTTGACTTGCTCCCCCTGCGATATCTCCCTTTTGCAGCTCTGAAGAGCGATGCGCGACCGGGTGAGCACCTGGGCGGGCCCTCGCAGCGGAAGCCCTGGAGCTCGAGTCTCATGGTGAACCACCAAGGTCAGAAGCACCCCCAGGTCCGGGGTGGATTCCAGTTGGCTGAGTTCTAGGGTGCCTTCTAGTGAACCAAGTGGGTCTGCTGAGAGGCCAGGAGATCCCTCAGGGATGGCAGGTCCCCATCCCAAGCCTCTCGATGACCCTGGGCCAGACCCCTGAGGGGTCAGCCTCAGTGGGGAGAAGTGTGTGGCAGCACCCCACTCCCACCCATCCTGCGGCCAAAATCCAGGGTCACCCCAGATGCCTCATCTCGGCCTCACCTGTCCCGGCTCAAAAGCCCTCTTCCCCGCGGCTGTCCCGGGACCTTGAACAACTTGAGCCAGAAAAGTCACCAAAGGGACCCCTCAGACTCTTCCGTGGATTCACACTGCCCACATCACCTGGCCCTCGATGACCCCAGCCCGCGGCTGTCACCCTCCACCTGGTTTCCTGAGACTCCCAGCTGAGAAGCTGGGAGGAGACGGGGTGAGAGCTGTGCTGTACCCCCCACCAGCCTCCAGAGGAAACCCCTTTCCTCCACCCCCCCTAAATTGTCGGAAACGCAACAAAACCATCAAATCACTTTACATCAGCCCCAGGGTTACAAAACTCGGGCCAAGGTTCTCTTTGTTCAGGGGCAGTGTGAAAATACCGGACTCTTCAGTGAGAGAGACATTGAGACAAAAATAAAGCCATGACGTTGGGTCCAACTCAGCCGGCCTTGACCCTCCAGTGTTCCGGTTCAACCCACCGCGTCTCTCTACCTTCAAGTTTTCCTGCAGAGCCCAGCCCAGCCCAGGAGCAAACTGTAGAACAACCACCAGCTTCTTTATCATCAGTAATTCATCGGGGTTTATCTGGGGTCAACGCAGATTCAGAGAATACCATTTCAGTTAGAATCCAGCTCAAGTTGAAATTTGAACAAAAAAGTGGTGGACCATGGCCACCGCCACTTCCCCTCCAAGGGCAAAAAGTTCAAGGCGAATTTCCGCCTTGGGAAGACTTTTCTTTCGTTTCTGATGGTTGGAAGATGACTTTATAAAGAAAGGACATCTTTTGCTGTCACTGCAGCTCATCATCCCGGGAACAAAAATTCAGTTATCGGGAAGAGTTGTCTGCAACCCACGGAGCTTCTCATGACCAAAGAAGCTCTGGAAACGATCAGAAAACATTAAAGAAGGAAAATGCATTTGGCGCTGCTGCAATTTGGGAGTGAGCGTCCACGTTGCCATGAGCCGTGGCAGATAAAGCATCTGCTCATTCAATTAGGTCGAGGAAAATGGAAAATAGCTGAAATTCAGAGTCGAAAATATTTCATTTCTTAGCAAACACTGTTCAGTGTTAAAAGGGGGAAATGGTCTGCTCTGTCTGTGAATAAAGGCAATTTGGGGAGATCCTGGGTACCGGAGGGAAAGATAAAAGGGAAGACAGATTTCGACATATGAGTTCACCAGCTGATTCCTGCAAAAACGCAGAGATTTGCAATGAAGTCATGAACTAACAAAGATTGAGATGTTGCAGGACATCACGAATGACATGATGTGTCCCTGGCTCCGACGGTAATAGGTAATGAGCCCGCCGATAATGCAATCGGAGACCAGCTGTCGGTCTGGGTGGTGAGATGCTCTTGGAAGACGTCTGCAAAGCCAAATCCAAGCTCCCTCCTGGGTCATGAACGCTGTAGAGATGACAGGACCCACTTGCTGAGGGTTTTGAGAAAACCTACCTGCAGCAAACTAGGAGCCCCGTGGTCTGAAATTTGAGGTCTCAGTTGGGTAAAGGCCACTGTCAGAGAGACGGCCATGCCGCTAAACAGACTGACAAGTTCATTGGTGTTTTAATGACGTTGAAGAAGCACAAGCCGACGTCTGTGGTGGCTCCAAGCTGGCACTCGCAGCGTTGGGGTGTCTCCGTCACGGGGTCGCGTGAAGAAAGGAAAAAGACCCAAGATGCTTTCAGGGGTGTTGCTTCTTTGTGTCTTGGCGTGTGGCTCTGTTCACAGCTGGGCGACTTTCCCCACCACAGTTAGTGGAGCGAAGACTGACCTGAAGGCTTTTGTGTGGATTATACAGAAACCCTTTGGGCTGTGCGTCAGGACACGGGGGAAGCCAGGCTCCCCTGTGATGGAGAAGGGGCGTAGGTGGGACGTGGCAGGGGTGGCCATGGCAGAGGAAGAAGGAGGGATAAGCAGAGGCCAGGAAGGACCAGAGTATTGGGTGAGCCGTAAGGAGCCAGGCTTGGGGGATGAGGAACATGGCTTGGTCAGCCCCAACGTCCCCAGGGCCTGCCCTGCTGGTGGGGTGGCCACTGAGAGGACAAAGGGGAAGTGGAACACCCCCAGTAATGACCCAGGCACCAGGACCCCTGAGTCCTGGCTCAAGAGGACTGGTGTCTCTTCTCATAAGGACACAAATCCCATTGGATCAGGGCCCCATCCACGACTTCATCTTATTTGAATCACCCTCTTATTCCAGGTACAACCACACTACACCTGAGGCTTCAACAGACAAAGTTTTGGAGGACACAATTCAGTCCAGAGCAACCCTTAAATGTTCCCAGGTGTATTTTTTAAGAGCCAGAACATCTTCTTACACAACCACAGTACAATTATTTTTTTAAGAATGAATAGGAATTTTAATGAGGTTTACCACAGTACAATTATTAAATTCAGAAAATTTACCATTGAAAAAATAATGCATGACCTTTATTCCAATTTTTCCAGTTGTCCCCATAATGTTTTTCATAACATTTTGTTCCCAAATGAGATCCACTGTTGCATTTATCATCATGTCCTTTCAAGCTTCCTTATTCTAGATAATCACTCCTTTCTTTGTCTTCATGATGTTAGCGTTTTGAAGAGGACAAGTCACTCCTCTATTTGTGTCTGTCTGATGTTTCCTTGGGTTCAGATCTGGGGGGGGAGGTCACACGGAACAGAGGCTGTGTTCTTTTGGGGACCTGCCATCAGGGGGCACGTGATGTCACTCGGTCCCCATACTGGTGATGTTGACTTTTATTGCTTCTCCATTTGTCCCTTTGAATGTAATAAATCATCTGTGGAAAGATATTTTAAGACAACGTAAATAACCTGTCCCTCATTAAACTTTCACGCAGCCATGTTCACATCCATCCGTGAGTATGGTGTGTGCCCCTTTCACTTATTACTCACTCTGATGGTTGCAGAAGTGCCATTTTCTAAGCCTATCATTCCATCAACATTTGTTGGTTGGCGTCCTACTGTAAAGAGCTTTCTCTTGGCTGTCGTTTATCTATCTATCTGTCTATGAATCCACTCTCAGCACAGACTCACGGATTCACAGTTTGAGGGGTGCAGTATAACCCAGCCTCCATCGCTGGCTTTACACACACCATGGTCCTCAAATTCCCCAGCATCGTCCGACAGAGGGGAGCCCTTCAAGTGACTCCTGTCTCCTGAAGTGCCCCTAGTTGGGGTTCTTCACCTCTCCTGTATACGCCGGCTTCAGGGAGCCTGGGAACTGCTTAAAATTATACCCATAAGATTACATGCCTGCGTGTTTTGTAGTGGGTGAAGGTCCAATAGCGTCCGTCAGATCCGGCAAGGCACTGTGGCCTCCCCAAAAAGACAAAGAGACTCTGGGACAGAGACTTGGGTGGACCTGTCCATGTGTCCTAGCCACCTCCAACTCACAAACGAGAACACATCTTGCTTACGATCGTGGTTCTGGAGTCCCTTAAGCCTCCTGATAAGCAAACCTTTCTTCCCCAGCTCTGTGCGGAGTCAACAAGATGGTAGAAGGAGGCTCTTGTTGGGTCACAGGGAAGCTTCCAGAACTGACCAGCAAGACCAGGGGCCGTCAGTCCCTCTGCATGCTGATGTCCAGAGGACTTCGCTGCTGAGACCTTGCCATGACACTCATGATGGCTGTCGTGTGGCTGGCTGTGCTGTGCTGTGTCCAGCTCACTCAGTTCTCACTACAAGCTTGGGTGTGGACTAATATCACACCCCATTTTACGCAGGAGGAAACTGAGGCTCTGTCAAGCTTTGCCCAGGGTCCCACAGCTTGTAAGTGACCAAATGGGCCTTGAACCCAAATCCACCATTTCCAACTCCCAAAGCCCCAGCCCCACCCACACTGACAAGCACCCTTCCATCAGGGCAGAGTTCAGCTCGAAGCCCTTAGAAAAGGACCATGGTAGACAGCAGCATGGTGCCCATTCTTCACTCTGCCCTGCATCCCTGCCCCTTGCCATGGCACCCAGGGAAATGATACCCTCCCCATTAACGGTAGGCTTGGCCACATGGCTCACTTTGAACAATAGAACATTAGCTGACAGGTACAAGGAAAAGCTCGAACGATGCTTTGAGGACTGGGCTTGTCCCCTACACTGCCAAGTGCTGTGAGAAGGCCACGCCCATGGGGGCCTGCTGGTCTCTGAATCGGCCAAACCCCAGCCAATCCACAGCCTCGCCCCTTGGAGCAGAGCCACCCCACCAACCAGACACTCGAGCAAGAGATAAAGTCTGATGGTTCTGTGCCACTGAGTTTGAGGAAGCTTTGTTACACGGCATTATTGGGACAATAGCTGACTGATACAGAGATGGTACTGGGGAGACCTCACCTCTCATTTCACCCTCACTTTTTAAAATCAGTACAATGGTGACACTAGAAATACATCTTCCTTTCTTTCAATCTGGTGTGTGTGCTTCTGCCTCTGAGTGTGTAGCTTCATGGTCTCTTATGGCGGCCTGGGGAGAGTTTGGGGGAAACAATTGGGTGAAAATCTCACCAGTGGAAGAAAGGATGCTCTTCCTCCCCGAGTAACATGTGATTCTGTTTCGGAGCCTGAGGCCAGGTTTTCACAGGCGCTGGCGGAGGAAGGGAAGCAGAAGGAGTTGGGCCAGGGAGGGCACGAGTCAGGGGCCCTCCTGATACATCTTCTATGAAAGCAGCAACCCTGAGCCAGACGTGCAGTAACCGGTGCAGCTGCGGGAGCTGGCAGAGGGGGCTGGTCCTGTTTGTTGGTCTGACTCTAACTGGAGGCCTGGCGGGAAAGTGAGAAGAGAAGAGGACAGAAACCCCTGGAATCCTTCTGCCTCTCCTGCTTCCCCTGGAAGGAATTCTTTCCACAGGTCCAGTCCCCAAGGGACGAAGCCAGGACCCTGGCACCAGGCAGACCCAGCTCCAAGCTGCAGCCTCCTGGCACGCGGCAAGATGCTTCTCCTACGAGCCGGAGGTTCTCACTCAGAAAAAGTGTGTGATGGGGTGACACTGCAGCACCAGTGAAGGTCGGACGGCCTGGTCCGTGGACACTCACCCCATTAGCGTTGCCCTTCTCCATCTCCAGGGGGGACTGGGTCTAAGTGCAAGTGGGAGTGCTGCCGTGGGCTCTCCTTGGGGTGCCGCGGCTGCCATGCCCCTGCACTGCTCTTCCCTCCTTCAGAGCATGCTCAGTGATGAGGAAGGGTCATGGGCTCACACCAGGGCCACTGTGGCCTGGGCACCCACGCTGGCCTCCTGGGCATCATGTGGTCGCTTCTCAACTCAGCACCACAGGGACCATCACACAGGGCTTCTGGTCAACCCCCAACAGGGTGATTCCTAATCACTCACCCATCAGTGCTGTGTGCGCCCTACCCCACGCCAAGCTCCCTGGGCCTCAGCTCCACAGACCTGGTGATTCAGGGAAAGATGGTTCAGGCTGAGCCAATTGCACCAATACCCCCAACTCGGAGCCTTGGGAGAAAAATCGTCCTCTCCGAGAGGTCCCAACATGGCCAGGGGTTTGGATACGAGGGGAACCCCAGGCCCACAGGGATGGCTGCGAGAGGCAGGGGAGCTGTGATCCGGGCCTGTCGGAGTCTCCTGACCCAGAGCCCGGTGGGAATTCCCAGCCCAGGCCGGCCCTTTGTCTAGAGGATTCTTATCAGCAAAGGCAGACGGCTCTTTTCACAGACATCTGCCAACCCTCGTCCCAGTCTGGAGCTTGGGTTTCCACGGGGAGGCGAAGGCCCGTGTCGGGAGACAGGGCCACACCAGAGGGGCCAGGCTCTGTTTACACACAGCAGAGGTGGGCGCTGGGTCCCACGGGATCGTGTGTCTGTGTGCACAGGTGGCGGGAGGGCCGCGCTCTGCTCTTGCAGTGCCCGCCTCCCTCCCTCCCTCCTTCCTTCCTTCTTTTCTTCCAGCAGATATTTGGGTGCCTTTTCTGCTCCACACCTGTGCTGTGCAATAGGATTTTAACAGTTAATAAGACTCCGTTCCAGCCCACAGGTAGCTCCCGGGCCAGAGGGAGGCTCAAACAGGCAATCGCAATGCACAACAGACGATGCGACTGGAGGAGGTACAGGGGCCGTGGGAGCCCATGGGGGCCACCTGACCCACCCCGGGGCCAGGGGCTCCTGGAAGGGTCACCTGTAGGACCCAATAGCATCCTGGTCACTGCCCTTCCAGAGATGGAGTTACGGCCAGAATTGCTCCAGAAGCACTGTGGCCTGGCGGGCCTGCACCCAGGCCGGGGATTGACTAAAGTTACCCTTGGATATCCCCAAACATCCCAAACTATTTGACCCCAGAACAACTTTCATCCTCGGCCAACATTTCACGGAACACACTTTTGGAAAGAGAAGCCTCCCTTGTTGTCTCACCATGAAAATCATCATTGTGAAAATCAGACAGTGAGATGAGAAAACAATGTTAAAGGGGGACAAACAGAAGATGCTCCTGAAGACAGGTGACTGATGGGTGTCTGTCTAATCCTGCTCCTTCCCAGTACATGACCAACGCCACGGTAAAGGGATTCTGAAGACATAAACACACAAAGACGCAGAGAATGGAAAAGGCGCTGCAGCCACCATATTTTAGAGGGAGGACAGAAGACTAGGGGGTGAACACTGACTTAGCAGAATGACTTTTAAAAGCTGGGTCCCATGGGTGGCCCCTGGGAACGTCAAGGGCTCGGGGAAGAGCTGATTTCCACAGTAGAACCCTCCCAGAATCCCCTCTGGAACTGGGATGAAGAGGCCACCATGATGAAGAGGACTAGATGAGAGATTCTGAGATACAGTTGGAGCCCCAGACCCTTCCCACAAGTGGGAGGACACCACCACCCCCAATCCTGGAAGAAGGATTTTATTTTCTGGGCAAATTAATACAGAGGCTTCCAGGCTAGGGATGCCAGCCCAGTTGAGGGCCTTGATCACTTTGCCAAGACCAGGGAGGCAGGTTGAATGACCCTTTGCACCCTCCCCCTTCACCAGGTAGGTTCTAGAACACCAGCAATGAGACCTTGCCCCTCAGTGAGACCTAATTCAGCCCAATAGGAAAGGTCTAAGGGTTCTGACATCAGGGGATCCTCAAAAAACCACAGCGAAGCTTCTGTGGCTTCAAGAGTGGTCAAGCTCCACTCCTGAACTTTCAATGAGTTCTGTGCCCACCCCCTCCCCCCACTTAGTCATGAGTTGACAGCCAAAGGCTATGAGACATCTGCTAACAGTCTCTTACATGGGAGACAGAAACCGAAACAACCAACAGAAAAATGCAACTCGGAGGAAACTGAGACTGTTCGAGGGAAAGAAAGCTTTCACAACTGTATCGACAACAAGAAGCTGTCCTCAACATCCCCAGAGAGGTAGGATGTCACACCCAAGAACAAGAACAGGGTGCTATCAAAAAGGACCATTCAGAGGACAAAAAGGAAAGAGCTCCCAAATTTAAAAATAAAAATCGCAGCAGAAGGGATAACTCAATAAAAGAGTTTAAAAATGAAGTGGAGAAAATATCCCAGGAAGTAAAATAAAAAGAGAAGGAGAAGAGAGAGGATAAGAAGGATAAAAATATAGAAGATCCAAAATGCAGGCACTGCAGAGGTATCTGAGAGGAAGAACAGAAAATACCATCAATGAACTCATTCAAGACAGTTCCCAGCACTCAAGGGCTTTGTTTCCAGATTGAAGAGTCCCACGAGATATCCAGCATAGAAAATAAATATGGACCTGCACCGTAGCACATCGTTGTGAAATATTAGTACACTTGGGACAAAAAGAATTTTCTACAAGCTTTGGGGGGGGGGGGGAAGCCGATTACATACTAAAGATCAGTTCTCAGAGTGGTTTCAAGATTCTCAACAGAATTTCTTGGGTGCAAGAAAACAGTGGAGCAATGCTTTCAAAATTCTAAAGGAAAATTATTTCCTATCCAAAATCCTATGGTCAATGTATCAATCAAGCATAATGACGGAATGAAAACCATTTCAGACATGCAAGGTCTCAAAAAACTTTGCCTACGAGTTAACAATTTCTCAAGAAAGCTACTGAAAGATGTGCTACCCCAATGTGAGAAAATAAAGCAAGAAGGAGACTGGAGACGGAAGAAGTAGCTCAGCCACCACGCGTGACGGGGGAAGGAGGTCCCAGGAAACCTATGAAGGGAGATCCCAGGATAGCAGTGCGCTCAGAGTACCGCCGGTCCGGGTGACAGCCATGTGACTCAAGATTTCTGTTGCCACTGTACCACTTTCACCCGAGGCAGGTTGCTGGAGTGAGAATCTTATCCACTGGCTTACCTTGACCAAATGCTAATGATGTTTCTGTACTTTCTCCTGCCCAGCAGCCTCCATCAGTTCAGAACTTACGTTTCATCCCCCAGAAGTGTTCTACTCTGACCTATTCCTGTGAGCGGGAAGTTGGCCACAGCAAGCATAGAAGCAGATGGTACAAAGCAATCCACTCTCTCTACCATCCTTCTACGGTGACCAGACACCCCGGCCACAGTGAGCCCTGTGCCTACCCCATGCTCGAGGTCAGAAAGGATTTGGGCAAACTCGGGCCAGCAAGCAGGCTCTGACCCAGAGTTTCCCTTCGGCTTGCCCTCATATTGTATATTTTCCTGGGAGCCTTCAACTCTTGGTGAAAATATTGCCTTTTCCTTCCACCATTTGGTTTGTACCTCCTACTCCACTTTCAGAACTAAACGATGTATTATTGAGGGGTTGTGGCAGACACTGGGCAGATGGTCACCGCACCTGTTTCTCCTTCCTTCTGGAGGCCCACCTAGACCACACACATCGCCCAGCCTCCCTCGCAGATAGGTTCAGGTACATCACTGAGCACCACCCAGTGAGGGACAGCGCCTCCAGGCCTGGCCAGAAAGGTTTCCTGTTCCTTTTCTCTCTTTATCCTCTGCCAGCCCAACAAAGGGCACCAAATGGAGGCTTCCCAGGTTCTAGGGGATGGTACAATCTCTGGGAGGGAGGGTCCTGGGTCCCTGCATGGAGCAGAGCCCCACCCCAACCTGCACTGCAAAGTCATAAATAAGAAATACACGTTGTTTGGATTAAGCCACTGTAATTGGGGGGGAGGGGTTGGTGGTTACAGCAATTAACATACCCTGATTAATGAGGGACATTTACATAGGTGGTAAACTGGAGAGAGAAATCTAAGAAAGATTTGTAAGAGCACCATTTCTGACACAAAGTAGGTGGGTACTTAGTCAACTTTTCTCAGCAAATCAATGAACAAACAAGTCTGTTCTCGGAAAGGTGGTCTCTGCGTCCTGTCTGCACAGGCATGCGGCCCAGAGGGAGCGTGAAAAGTTTAGAGCTGATTTGTTGGTGTGGTGGGGATGTGGGTGATTATTTCTTCTGTTATTCTTAGGATAAGATTGTTTTGCAATAAACACGTAGGGAATGTGGGCCCAGCCTCTCCCACGTTATGTACAGCGTGCATAAAAACATCTATGTGCGCAGCTCGCCAGACAGCTGTTTCTTTGCGAGCAAGAGCTCATTTCTCCTCCAAGCAGGCAGGATCCAGCCACCGGGCATCCCCCTTCCAGCAACCCGGCTTTCCAAACCCACCCTCCCCTGGCCCCAACACACAAGGTCCGCAGCCCTGCCTTCCCTTAGAAAGCACCCCCTTCCGAACATCCTCTACAGCCTTCGAGGCTGAGTCCAGGTGTCCCCAGGCTGGGACTCCTCACCCCTCCTGCATCCCCCCAGGACTCTCTGCAGCGGCATTTGTCCACCCACAGTGCCCAGAGGACAGCATGCCAAGGGTAAGGGGCTGGGGCCCACGGTAGTCAGACCGCCTCTGCCCACAGCCCGGGTGCTCGCTTGCCAAAGGGATGGGGGGCAAATTGCTTCGAGGCCCAGGGATGGTGACAGCACCTGCCCCAGTGGAGGTCTGTGAAAAGTACATGAAAGGATGCACAGAATGTTGTTAGGAAGGTGACTAGCCCCGTGGGCCATTCAGTAAGCCCTGACGTAGAGGCTGCCTCTTTGTACAGCTCCCGCAATGGCCCCTTAACCCCTCAAGGGCCACACCCACACCCTCCTCGCCGGTAAATGGGCCCATGGGCCGTGGGGACAGACCTGCAGGCTTGTCCAGCATCCGAGGAGTCGAGATGAAGCCGTGTCTGCTGATGGAAGCTGCAAGGCTAGAGGCAGGAAGCCCTTGACACTGGCCCCGCCATCGGTCCAGCCTCTCCCAGCTGTCTGGACTAGAAGGGGCTGCGGCACAGGGACCAGAAGCCAGAAGCCAGGCCCCAGGGCATGGCTGAAGGAATGGGGACGCGTAGCCAGAGGAGAGGATACGCAGAAGAACCAGGCAACCCAGAAACTGGGGCTAAGCTCCTACTAGGCGCCAGGCACCGTCCTCAAGTGAACAAAACAGTGACACAGGTAGGCCAACCCCTGCCCTCCGGGTCTTGCACTCCAGACAGTCCATTAAATAAAAAGACGACCCAGATAAGACAATTAACACGTAAAGCTGCATCCGCTGGGACCAAGTCCTACGGCAGGAAATAAAGGCAGGTAAGCAAGGAGATAGGCTGCTGAGTGGGTGGGGGTTGGGGCGTCAGGGGAGGCTTTCTCAGCGCGTGACATGCCAGCAGACACTCCCATGAGCCTTAGGGGTTTCTGAGTGGTCTGCTCTCAGATCCATTGCAGTCCTGCCCGGGCACTGTAGAAACGGGACTACATTTCCCAGAGCCCTTTGCCCTCAGGGTCTGGGTGGCTCGGCCAATGGAGGCCCCAGTGGAGGAGTGGAGGGCGGGATGAGTGAGAGGCTGAGGTACTTCTCCCCTCTCTCCCTCCTCCCTGTTCCCAGCGCCCGCCAGGTGAGCCCCAACACGGCTTGGGTTCTGCTGGACGCCTGCACGTCTGCGTTCTGGTGATATGGCCTCCTGCCTGTGTCCCTCCAGCCCTAGGGACACCAGCTCCCTGCTGTTGCTGGTCTCCAGCAAGAGTGACAAAGGAGTGTTTCCCCCATAACCATCACACAAGTGCTCTAAGGGGAGGCAAACTACCATTTCTCCGTGGCTATTTCTTCTTTCTCTCCTTCCTGAATCTGGGTGTTCCCCACCCCCCACCCCCGCAGCTTCCTTCTCCTTTACCCCCTTTGCTCCTTTAAGTGAGAAGCAGTTTTTTGGCTGACCAGAGAAGCTGACGTTTCCCCATCGGCATTTGCCCGAAGCTGTGTCCTTGAAATCACTCTTATCACCGGGTCCTCACGCATCTAACATCCCCATGTGCTTCTTTTCCAAACTTGACCCCTCTGGTTAAAACAACAAATCGGTGGCAATGTCTCACGTCTGCCTGGTCAACAGTCGAGTTGGAGAATCTCAGATGTACACCAGCCCTGGAGATGGACTGTGGCCAAGGGGAAGTGGGCTTATCCCTCCTCCATGAGAACCGTGGCCTGACCCCCTTGAGTGCTTTCTTGAGTTGTGTCTGGTGGCCCTGCCCGATCAGTACGTGACTACACTTGTAGAGATGGGGGACAGCACTGACCATCACCGGGATGGTTAACTTTATGTGTCAACTTGGCTGGACCACAGGGTGCTCGGATAATGGATCAAACATTATTCTGGATGTGTCTGGGCGGGTGTTTTTAGATGGGGATAGCATGTGAGTTGGTAGACCCGATTATGGATTGCACTACCTGTGTGGTGGGCCTCGTCCAATCAGGTGAAGACCTGACTAGAAGAAAAGGCCCAGCCTCCTCTGAGCCAGAGAGCCTTCTCCAGCAGACGGCCTTCAGGCTTCATCTGCAAAATCAGCTCTTCCTGGTTCTACAGCAGACTGTTTTCAGACTCTGACTGAACATTGGGCCTTCTGGGTCTCCAGCCTGGAAAGTCTGTATTTGCCAGCCTCCGTGATCCTGTGAGCCAATTCCGTATAATACATCTCTTTTTATATATATACACACCCTGGTGGTTCTGATTGTCCGGAAAACCTTGGCTAATACAATCACCAAATGTCCCGGTAATGTTTAGGTGAAGCCCCTTGTGACAAATTTCTTTTACAAATAAGTGCTAGGGAACATCTACTGTTCCTGAAGAGTGGCATATTTTCTCCAATGGCTGTGCAAATGCTAAACCTTTCATTCTTTCCCTGCTCCCTTTGGCTGCCAGGAATTTGTAGCTTGGCCAGAGCAACCAGAGGGAGCCTGTTTCCTACCCCACCTCGTCCTTGGCTTCCCCTTCCTTGTTTAGCGTCTATTTTCCCATGATCCTGACTTCTCGTTTTTGGTGTGTGGGACTCTTCCATCGCTTGTTCTTCCTACAAAGTGCTGGGGGCTGAGGATGGATCAAAGCGTTTTCTTTCCCTCTCCGCTGGCCCCCGCCCAATCTGCTGGGAAGGAGTGGGTTGTCAAGCATGTGTTCAGGGTGGGGTGAGACCACAATCAGACAGCTGTCCACACCGCTGTGGTGAGCGCTCACCACATACCTCGGGGGCCCCGGGGATGTGGATGAAGACAGCCAGGGAGGTGGGGGAAGAGCTCCCACGGGCATCTTGCGAAGGGGAACTGCCATCGGCTACGTTAGGATCATCCATCTGCCTGCCCGTCCCCAAGATCAGCTAGAGACAGCTCACTCGATCCCAAGACCTTAGGGCTCTAAGGAAACTTCCTCACCTGCCCCCAGCCCAGAGCAGTTCCAGAAATGGACGAGCCCACCTCGGCCGGCTTCAAATTCCCAAAGCACAGGCCTTTGCCAAACAGATTCCAAAGCGTGAGGCTACGCACCACACACCGAATCCAGAAGATTCCAGCACACACTCCCGCCAAGGCTACCCCCATCGTTATCAACGGTGAGAAGAAGTGGGTGGGAGAGGGTGGCCATTTCTCTCTGATTCTCCTGCTAATTTCTGTCTCTCTGAGGTCATGACAAGAACAGCTGACGTCCAAAGGGTTTGCTCTCCTGACAGGCAGCAAATGCTTCTTAGGAGGATGAAAATGGGGCATCGTGTTAGGCCATCGTCATGGGTCTTGGCCTCAAAGGCTTACAGGGAAGTGAAGAGAAGGTAAGCCTTAGAGGAAAGGGCAGCACAAAGGTGTTCTGTGTGTCCTGACACTTTCTGGCTCTCTGTGCCGTAGGCCAGGCAGTCAGGGTCTATCTTACGAATGAGGAGGTTGAATGTAGCAGGTTTACTGAAAGGGTGTACCAGTTAGGATATGGACCAAGCTGTATAACAAACAGCCCCAGAACAGACAATAGCTTTGTCTCCCTCCATCCACGGCTTCACACATGCCCAGTGACATCTCCTTCACCATCCCTTCCTGCTGTTTCGAGTATGATCCCCAGAGCTTGTCAGTCATTTTCTTGTATGAGAACATAATTAAGATTCAGTTCATCATTAAGACTCATTTTGGGGGTATCAATAAATCCAATCAAGTCCAAATCAGCTCCATGTTCTCACATCTAGTTCAACATTCTTTTACCTTGTCTCCCCCAAGTTCAGCCCAGTCCCATGGCTCAGGTAGCGGGGGGAACCTCAGTCCGTCCCTTTTCTCTCCTTTCCATCTCCCCCTCTCTAGGAATTGGGGCCTGAAAGGAGGGGTGGGGGCAGAGGAGACATTTCTACCTGGTTGGGAGGATTATAATCCAGGCTGTGTGGCAACAGCAAGATGCTAGCCCTCCGTCTGGAACCTCTGTGGGTTCTTTGGGGACCCACGTGAGTGCTGTCTGGCTGACCTCTTGTGACCTTCCAAGCCCTCCTCATCTCCTGCCCCCAAATCTCCACCCCATAGACTCTAACTTCTGGGGGTCGTCTCCTCCAGCAGGCTGCCTGCAGGAGTGGTGTCCCTGAAGGATGGCTCCAGCCTTCCACCCACTGCCTTCCTCAGTTTCCCTTGGTCCACAAGGAAGTCGTCATCCCTGTTGTATTAGTCAGGGCACAGGCAAAGCTGCTGTAACAAAGAGCCCCAAAATACAACAGCACACGTACGGTGGACTTTCAACTCTCTTGGGACCATCTAGAGTTTGAGGGTGGTCCAAGACAGGCCAGGGGCTCCACGCGATGAGGCTGCCCGAGGAACTGGGTTCATTCCATTGCGTCGCTCATCCACACCCAAGGGAATCACTTCCTTTTCAAGGGGGTCGCTGACAGCTTCATCCATCGCTTTCTTGCATGTCCTGTTGACCACAGCCCAATCTCATGGCATACCTGCCACAGGGAGAGCTGGGGAAGTGGCCTCTAGCTGGTGACGCTGCTCAGCTGAGCCTCAGGGCTCCTATCCGTAAGGATGATGGGGGCAATGACTCGACCCTATGGGAAAATTCAGAGTCTCTGCCACACTTACCCATAACTGAGGGGGTCCGTGCAGGTGGCCCCTCTGCCTCTCTCTTCATTCTGCCATAGGGGCAGCTCCAGCCAGCCTCCAGTCCCCTGAATTTACAGCAGAGAAGCAGGTACCAGTGATTACGTTCATGTGTGACCCCCAAGTCCAGGGAATCCCAGACGAGCTCTCCCCGCCTTTACCCTCCCACCACTTTCTGAGCCCCCAGCGACCCTCAGCCACGATTCCACATCACAGAAATCATCACCCCCTGCTCCCTGCAGGCGCCCCAGGCTCTGAGCAGTTTTACCTCCCAACTTTGGCTTGGCCAGAAGAGACAGGATCACCTGCAATGTCACAGCACCCACTAACCGATGACCCCCAGGCACCCATTTTCCAGCCCCATTGAAGCTGGAGGTGGGTGATGGGGGTGACAGCTGGGGACATTCTGTTCTTTCAGTCAGACGGAACAAAGAGCCTCGCACCTCTCCAGAACACAGGGCTCTTATCACCTTGTCAGCTGCATGGCTTCAGCCAGATTCCTGAGACAATGAGAAAAGTCCCATCCGACACACTGGCGCACACAGCCCCGGGGACGCTTCTGGGCTTTCCTGCAATCTGACATGGACAGGCTGTGTGCATTGCCTGTGCTCTGAGAGCTTTGCAGAAGACAGTTGTCCTGTCCCCGTTTTGCAGACAGGAACCTGGTCCTCATGAGGGTAAAACCTGTGCCCAGGTCACGTGGGGAGAGGAGAAGATAAGGGATTCAAAGCCAGGTGACCGGTGGCTCAGAACGTAGCCCTGGATGGTCACCTCCCCACGGGTGGATCCGTGCAGAGCTCCCTCCCGCACCTCCGACCTCTAGTCCCTCCTGGCACGTCCAGCACCAGGTGCTGATGTTCTCTCCAAGGATTTCCCCAAACGCCCCTAAGTCCTCCCACCCCGTTCTTTGCCCCTGACCACTGGGCATCTCCAGAAACCCTCCGCCCCTGGCTTCTGGGGCCCAGTACTCAGCTCTCCCCCCCGCTCCCCCACCTCCAATGATGATGGCAAGCACGTAACCCCCCCGGAACTGCTAACTCTGCACATGCTTCCCCAGTGACCATCACAGGATTCTCCCTGAACCCCCGGGGGTTAGGGAAGCAGCCCAAGCCCTGTCCCTGCTATGTCTCAGACCTCCGACCCTTCCTCTCACATCATTTCCATGGTCCAGCCCCCCGACCTCTGCCCAAGCTTCTGTCCCCTCCCCAACCCCTGGACCTCCTACCCCATCAACCCATCACCCTCATTGCTCCCAGGAAGCATCCTCAAGCACGGATCCAGGATCATCACTCCCTTGAAGGCTACCTCCTGTTTGTATGCTAAAGTCCTAACTCCTAGGTAAAAGTCAAAGCCCTCACAATTTGGACCCAACCTACCCTGCACTGTACATCTTCACCCCCTCCTCTACACATCCAGCACCCAGACCAGTGGATCTCAACTTGAGGAGCATGGAAAGCCCCTGGGGTAGCTTGTTAGCCCTATTTCGGGGGCCCACTCTCAGAGATTTAAAGCCAGCTGGTCTGGGGGGGTGCCAGGAATCTGCACGTGTAACCAGGTGACCTGAGCAGTCCTGACGAGGATCCTAAATGTGCCACGACATCCAGCCTCCCAGCCCTTACTCACACTGTCCTTTCTGCCTAGAACACCACCCCTCCTCTATCTGCCTGTCAGAGCAGCCCAAGTCTTCCTTCCAGTGACACCTCCTCCAGGAAGCTCTCCCCACACCCTGAGGGAGGATTAACGCCCCTTCCCTGTGTGTATCTCCGTGACGCTCTGCCCCGTGGCTATAGCCCTTAGGGCTGTCTGCCCGATGTGGGCATTATTCTCAAGTCATCTATTTTCCCCACTCAACCAAGAGCCGCTGAGGCAGGGACCACCTCATCCACCTATCCCGCCATGTGCCAAGCCCGTGCAGGTGCTAATTCCTGTGGTGGGTGTGAGCGCGTGAAAGAGAGTCTCCAGTGGCCCGGGGCTCCTGGCCCTCCCTGCCACACCAAACTGCTGGGGATCCCTTGGCAGACACGTCTGGCTTAAAAAGGAAATACACTGTTTCATGACTTAACTCTTTTTATTTTTAGAACCAGTGATTCATCTCCACCACAGGGGCTCCGCAGGCTGCTCTCGGGGGAGTGGGTTGAGGCCAAGTGGGTGCTCTCAAGACCAGGCCAGGCCGGGTAGGGGGCCAGGGGCTGGGCTGCTCTGCCCGCACCCGGGGGCCGATGCCTGGCCGGGTGGTGAGTTGGTCACTCCCACCCACCTGCTCCCCCAGAATAGAGCGTCTCAGGAAGCCCGGGATGCACCTGCAAAAGAGGCAGCTGGGCAGAGGGTGGCACCTGTCATGTCCCACCTGGGGAGCATGAGGCGGGGATGAAGGAGTTGCTTCCTGAGGTCTCAGCACCCTGTCCTGTTCCCCCTCACACACAGACTGGCTGCAGGGGACTGCCCTGCTGCTGCACCAGCCTAGCTGTGTCCTCCTCGCTAACCCGCCTCCTCCGGGGGAAGAACCTGGTGTCCACTCCCCCCTGTCTCCTCCATCTCTGGGGTCAGAAGAAATACCTGCTCCCCGGCTGCGCAGCCTTTTGGTAGGGAGGTAGGGAGGGCAGTTCTAGTGATGCCGTTGGTGCACAGACGGAGGGACCACACCCCCTTTGCCCTGCTTCCCCCCCTCCAGGTGCCCCTTCCCTACTCACCCCACTCTAAACACACAAGGCAACATCTGCTCCCTAAACGCCCCCCAGACCCTCATCCCTTGGCGCCCCCCTTGCTTCACTTTTCCAAGATGTGTAACCCACCCATTTCTTCATTTGTTTCTTAACAAATACATGGTCGTTAGAGAAAAAAATAGACAATTCACAAAAACTGACGCAGGACAATAGGAAGAGTATGAGGAACGTGTTGCCAGTTGTGGCGAAAGTGGGGGTGACGGGGGGGAGAAGACATTTGTATTTGTTCACAAGCACTCGGAATAGCTCCAGACCAGACGCCAGAAACCCAGCCCAGTGGGTGCATTTCGGGAGGGGGTCAGATAGCTGCGGGGAGAGGTGAGAGGCAGACTCGCTTTTCACAGGATGCCCTTCTGCACTTTTCAAGGAGGAGGGAGGAGAAGGAAGATGCCAAACCCAGGATGAGTCCCCAAGACCACCCTCACTTCTGACCCCAATTGCAGGTTTGCGGGGTCCCCCGGTCCTCCGTTTCCATCATTTGTTAGAAAGATTCCAAACTCAAGGAAAGCTGTTATACTCATAGTTGTGGTTTATTACAGCAAAAGGGGACAGATTAAAATCAGTCTCGGGCAGAGATGCATGGAGCTCTGGTCATCCTTCCCCGTGGAGTTAAGGATGACGCCAGCTCTTCCCAGCAGCACACTCGGAGTATCGCCAACCAGGGAGCCCCCTGAGCCTTGGTCTGCAGAGTTGTCACTGGGCTCCATGCCCCAGACACACTGGACCCATCATCAGTCCCCAGCCCTTCCGGAGAGCAGACACTGCATATGGCCCAGAGCCCCCATCCCAAGGCACATCCTTAGACTGTCTAACGTGGCCCCAGGTCCCAGGTAAACAAAGGCACTCTTACCAGGCAGAACATTCCAAGGACCCGGAAATCCCTTCCCAGAAGCTGAGGGCAAAGACCAGAACTTTCTCTGGGTAGGTTCATTCGTTACTACCCAGAAGGTCTTAGAAATAGGATGACCAGCCATCCCAGTTTGCCCAAGACCTCCTGGTTTTAGTACTGAAATCCCATGTGCCCTGGAGCCCCCAGATCCCTTAGTCCTAAAACAATTAGCTGCCCTGCATGTAAGCACCCCTCCACCCTCCCCACGAAAAGGTGGCGGCTGTGTTCTGTGCTGTCTTGGCTAAGACAAGAGTGCACAGCCCAGGAGGCCACTCCAGGGGAACCATCAGATTTTGTGCCGTGAAGGTCCACGTGCAGCCCCAGGTGCCACAGTGGTCATGGCCTCTCTAAGCCCCAGGCCACAAGCGTGGGCAGCAACGTGGCAAAGGTGCCAGCTTCTCCTGAAGGTCACCGGGCATCAAGGTAGGAAGCGAGAGAGATGGGCGTGGTGGGATTTCTCCTGGAGGGTCAGGTCTGAGCTTCCTCGGCCCAGGCCTCTTCCTTCCTGGTGGCCCCCCTCGGGCCTCATGTCCACAATAAATCTCACCTAGGGCACCTAAGGAAATAACAGAAACAGAAAAAAGGAAATAACTTGACCACCTACCGTGGCTAACATGTTGTCGTGAAGTTTGCTCCTGGATGTTTTGTTCTTTACGTTGCTGTTATAAATGGGAATTTTCATGCCACCACGTCTCCTGATAAATTGCTGTGTGTGTGGTTTCGGCATATTGATTCGGACCCACCCACTTTACTGAACTCTGTTATCAATTGTTTTCATTGATTTTCCGTCGTTTTTCCAAGAAAGTCAGCCATCTCACTATAAATAATGATGCATCCTCTCCTTTCCAGTGTTCATACCTCTAATTTCTTCCTCTTTCTAATTGTGCTGGCTGTGCTTCCAGAACAAATTCAGACAGTCGTGAGCATCTTCCTCCTGACTCCAGGCTTTGACAGAAAAGCTGCTGGTATTTCCCTGTTAATCATGCTGTTACTTTTCCTGTTAAGAGAGAACTATTTTTTCAGGTTAAAAACATGTCAGTATATTACCTATTTCTGTTTTATTCAGAGTTTGAGATTGGATGTGAATGTTATCCAGATACCTTTGGAAATATATCAAAGGAAGTTATCAAAAAATTTTTTCTCTTTGGGGCTATTAATATGGTAAATTACATTAACTGATTTTCTGATGTTCAACCATCCTTGCATTCCTGGAACACTCTCCACTTGGTCACCATGTTTTATCCCTTTAATATGATGCTTAATTCAGTGGTTTATATTTTTTCATCAATATTCTTAAGTGACACTGGTATGTGTTTTCTCTTTCTGTACTACCTTTGGTGGATTTGGGCATCAATGAATGTTTACTACATTAAAAAGAAATGGGAACTGTCCTTCTTTTATGTGCTAGAGCAGTTTAAGTAGTGTTGTATCACCTGTTCTTTTTTGGCGTGATAAGGGGTCTTCCTCTGAGACATTCTGGACCTCTATGCTTTTTTTTTTTTTTTTTAAGGAGGGTAGACTTGGACAACTACTTGTTTCTCCAAGGGTAATCCATTTGTGTAGATATTACATCTCTTGTGGGGTCATTTTTAACCAATTGTGTTCCCTATGTTTTCAAATTCTCAAAACCCTTCAAGTACACCAGAACCTGTTTCCTGGGAATTGAGTTTTCCATGTCTCTGTAGTTGTTTCCCCATAGGCTTTTTAATTTTGTGTGTGTTTTCTTCTCCTTTTTTCTTGATTGGGTTCGTTAATAACGTCTCTTTTATTGTTGGGTGTCTTCCCCTCAAAAACACCGCTTAAAAATGGCTAAGATGGGGGCTTCCCTGGTGGCGCAGTGGTTGAGAGTCTGCCTGCCGATGCAGGGGACGTGGGTTCATGCCCCGGTCCGGGAGGATCCCACATGCCGCGGAGCGGCTGGGCCCGTGAGCCATGGCTGCTGAGCCTGCGCGTCCGGAGCCTGTGCTCTGCAACGGGAGAGGCCACAACAGTGAGAGGCCCGCATACTGCAAAAAAAAAAAAAAAAATGGCTAAGATGGTAAATTTTATGTCGTGTATTTTAACACAATGAGGAAGAAGAAGAAGAGAGGAGGAGGAGGAGAAGAAAAGGAAAAGGAATGCTGAAGAAATGTTTAAAAGAAAAAGAGAGAAAGAAATCCAGGATTTGGACACATTAGTTGATTCTATCCGTGTTGATACATTAATTTCCTCTCTTACCTTTATTTCTGCCTCTGTTTCTCTCAGCTTTGTGTCACTGTTCTTTTTTAAATTTATTGCGTCGTATGCTCCATCCATCAATTTTTATTCATGTTTATTAATAAAGGCGTTTAAGGCCATAAGTTTTCCTCCAAGAATTGCTTTAGCTGCATCTCATAGGTTCTAGTATGCCGTAGTTACGTTATCACTTAAGACCCCTCCTCCAGGAAGCTCCCTTCTCTGTTCCTATAACACACAATCCACTCACACATCATAGCACTTTCACTACACTATAAAGGTCTGCTGCAGTGCTGTGCAATATAAAAGAAAAAAGAAATGTCAGCTACATATGTAATTTTAAATTTTCTAGTAGCCACACTAAAATGCATTAAGAGAAACAGGTGAGATTAATTGTCATATTTTATTTAACCCAAGGTGTCCAAGATATTATAATTTTAATGTATAATCAGTAGAAAACCATTATTAATGAGATTTTACCTTATTTTCTGTGCCAAGCCTTCAAAATCTGGCGTGTGCTTTACACTTATAGGACAACTTAATTTACACTGGTCACAGTCGTAGTGGTTAATAGCCTCGTGTGCCTTGTGCAGGTCTAATACTCTAGTCTAGCTGCCCATTTCTTGCCTCCCAGACTGCAAGCTACCTGAAGAGCAGGAACTTCACTTTCAACATTGTATCCATGATGCCTCCCACGTTGTGAGGCTGTGAGCACCCAGTGAGGCTTACTGAGTTAGTGACTCGCGCTACCCCTCCATTTATCCGTCTGCTACTCATCACTGTCATTCACTTAGCCATCAGCTATTCACAGTCTACCTTCCATGTGCTACAGTCTTTGTCTGTTGCTACCAGGTGTGAGTAAAGAAGCAGCTCCAGGTATCTCTAAGAAGGAATAAGTCTCTCTCATCCTTAGACTGTCTTACTGGAACAAATTCTTAGGAACCCCAAGGAACCATGAGAAGTTCCACCCTCTGACTCCAGGGTGGAGCTGCCAAGGACAGGTGAACACAGCTGATGTCTCTCAATGGCAGACAAAGCTGGCACATAAGGATGCTACTAAAGACACACAAATACCCAAGATGGTGTCCTGGATAAAGACTGCAATGACTGCAAAGAAAGGCCAAGGAACCACGTCTCAGCATCTAGGGATGCCATGTGACATAATTCTAGTTTATGGCATGTAAATTTAAGGGTTTCTGGGAAGCTTTGCCTCCCTGATATAGATATCTGTCCCTCTCTATCACCCTTTTCTTTCTCTTCCTGCCTGGAATTCACTCAAGATGCCTGGAGTAGCTGCAGCCTTTTTGTAACCATGAAAACCAAACCTTCATGCTAAGGATGGCAGAGCAGAACTATGGAAGGATCTGGGTCCTTGATGATATGGAACTGCCATACCACAACCTGGGGATGTCAGATGCCAGACTTCTTGCTACATGTAAAAGAAAAATGCAAAAAAGAAAAAAAAAAACTTCTCTTGTTTAAGTCACTGTTTGTCTACGTATCTGTTACTTGCAGCTGAATACAACCTCTGTCTATGTGGGACCGGGACACAGCCTCTCTTGACTCAGCCACAGTGTTTCGAGTGGTCATGTGTCAGGAGGCTATAGACGGTTGATGTGTGGACGCAGAGGGCTGTACTCTGATGAGTAATTCTGACAAAATTCTGACTAGTAATTTCATCAGTTGCAAGTGACAGAAACCAATGTAAACTGGCTTAAGGAAAAGGAAAAAAAAAATCTACCGGTCAATGTAATTGGAAAGGGGTTCAAATAACGTTGGCAGAATCCCATCTTCTCCCATGGTTCCAGGCTGGCCACTTCCATCCCCTCTGCTGGACAACCCCAACGGGAGAGTATGTCCCCTCCCCAGTTCCAGCAAGAGCCCCCGGATTCTAGCTCGTGGACCAAATGGTGAACCTCAAATCTACATGCCCATGTGGACACGCAGGTCACACACACTCAGCCATGGGCCAGACTTGCGTGTGTCATGTGAACCTCTGACTTCTTCCTCCATCCAAGGGGCTGCTTTGTCCAGGACAAAGGGATTTCTCAGGTCGTGGGACTTTTAGTTTTAAAACCTGGCAATACCAGGCAAACCTCCCTCCACTAGTACATGCTCATGACAGCGAATGTGATTCCTCTTCCTTAGAGAGATCAGCAAAATCATACATGGTCATTTTAAAGAAAATCGGATGACATTTTCCCTAAAGAGAATGAGAACACCCCCTCCCCGAACCCGGCGATCAAGAGCCCTTAGGACCCCGTGGCCAGTTGTCCTTACACAGGGGGACACGAGTGCTGCTTGGCCACTGGCTGTCACAACTGCCCAGAGGACAGCCATGCACCAGGTCTCAACAAATCCCGCCTGTGGTCCCTTCTGTCAGGATGCTGCAAGGCGGACGGCTCCCGGCTAAGGGGGGCCCAAGTGTCCGCTCACTGACTCCAGCCCCCTAACGGCCACCTAAGACTCCAGGCTGACCCAAGTCCTTTTGGAATTCATGGCGTCTCCAGGCTCCGGCCTCCCAGGAACGTCTCAAATCAGCTGATGCTTCTCGGTCCAGGGGACTTGGCCACTGGTGTTGCCAAAATCTCCCAGGTGATTCAGATCTGCTGCCAGGTCAGGAAGCACCGAGCCACCACGTGCTGCCCCTTAAGTCAGGTGTGAACCGGCTGGTGTCACAGGAGGGGGCACCCATCAAGTCTCCCTGCCTGTCCGTCTTCTCAGGGGTGTCTCGGCCACACACTTTCCCAAAGGAACAGTGGGCCCTGGGTCCTGTGACCTCTCCATTAAATTGTCCTCCACATGTCCTGTAGTTTGCATCTTGTGGGGGGGATGGCTCACCCCACCCCTTACCTGACCCTCCTGATAACCTTCAGTGGGGGCTGGGGGCAGGGACTATTGCGTCCATCTAAGAGATGGGGAAAGAGAGTTTGCCCATGGTCAGCCAGAGCTGGACTTGAACTCAGAGTCTCATGTCTGTCTTGAGACCCTCCGAGTGGTCTTCTCTGGGGAAACCAGGGCACTGTCTGCGCTTACTTATCCCTGCAGGAGACTGAGTCAGAGGGTGGCTTTTGGTGGCAGGGCTGGCTTTGATGTGGTCACATCTGTCCTTGCAACCCCTCCACCAGCCCCTCTGGCTCACACCCGCCTCTTCCTGCAAACACATAAAGCATTGGAAGCAGAGATAGTATTAAAGCAAGACCCACTCCCAGGATCACTCACTTCAACACAGGACACCAGACCTGGTGGAGAGACGGGCAGGGGCCCACCCTCCATCCCCCAATGGGGGGCGTGACCAGCACAGCCCTGGTCAGTCCAGGTGGGGCTGGTCCATCTCTGCCCCGTGGGCGGGATGCAGGGAGTGTTTCGCCTGCTCTGCTGCCCCTCCCTGTGCCCCCCCTCAGCCCCAGGACAGGCCGTCTCTGGGACAGCGCCCTCCTGGAGGGACGGCCCTTGGGCGCCGGGAGCTTGAGGCCCCTGGCCGGCAGAGGCCCTAGTCCTCCTTGGGTTTGCGGGGCCGCCGCCGGGCCAGCCTATAATCGATGTAGGTCCCGAGGCAGGCCCAGAGAATGAAGCGCGCCAGCAGGATGATGGCCAACACGAACATGAGCGGGTCGGGGCCCGCGCTCCCCCCGGACCAGGAGGCCATGCCGAGGGCAGGCGCGCCCCAGAGCGCAGTCCCCCACTGCGTGGTCAGCGTGTGGACCGGCCGAGCACGGGCTTCCAGGTCCAGGTCTGCCAAGTACCAGCCGTGCGGCCAGGAGCCTGGGCCGCAAGCTCAGTCCAGCCGGGGGTCTCCCACTCTGACCGAGCCCGTTCGCTCTGAGCCCCAAGCCAGGGGCCTCCCTGGCGGGAGAGGACAGATCGGGGACGGCGAGAAGCCTCCTTGGAGAAGAGGCCCCGCGCCATTCATCCCGAGCGGGCGGCTCTCGGGGCCGACAAGGGCCGCATTGTCAGGGCCCAGGCGGGAGGCCCCCCCTGCCCAGCGCTGACGTAATCTCCAAACGTCTCCGGCGGCAGCTGCTGGGCGAAGCTGGCCACCTTCTCCGGGTGCTTTCAGCCGCCCGCGCCCGCTCTTCCGGCCCGCCAGACAATCGGGCCCTTTCTCTGCCCCATTAGCTATCTCTTCTGGAGGCCGGCGCTGTCCAGCGGCTGCGGGCCCTGCAGCAGCAGCAGGCCCCGTCGGGAGGGGCCGGGGAGCCCGGCAGGAGGGCAGGCGGGAGCTGGGCGGATGAAAGGGAAGGAGAGGGGAGAGAAGGTGAGATCAGTCGCTCGGAGCCCAGAGGCGACCCCAGGCGCGGCTCAATTAGCACACGGGCCGCCAGCATCTCAAAGACCCACACTACCCGCGGGGGTGGGCAGTGCAGGGCTGGGGGTGGGGGCAGAGCCGGCTGCCCAGGAGGGGAACCTGCTTAATCACCCAGGAAGGGCAGCACCAACCCCCAGATCACCGCCCCCACCAGCCCACCAAGAGACCTTGGAGGACACCCACAGCCCAGGCTGGACGGGTCAGTCCTGCGGGCCTCCCCTCACACCCCTCATGGCCTCAAGCCGGGGCCCACCGTGGACCCTCGGAGTGACCGGCTCACCTTTGGGGCCACAAATCTCATCAGAAAGGGAGGCAAGTGACAATTCTGCTTTGAAGGGCCATGATGCAGACTAAGGGACAGTGTCCACACGGGACCAGTAAGGTGCCTGGGCATGGAATCACTGGCTGCCTTCCTGTCCCCCAAGAAGAGGCCCTCAGAAATGTCCCCACCACACTGCTGAAATAGCAGCATCTGCCTGCCACACACACCCCCACACACCAGAACACGTGTACACACACACACACACACGCCTGCACACATAACATGCACGTGTTCGTGCCCATGCGCACACATGCGTGTACACACACCAGAACACATGTACACACACACGCCTGCACATATAACATATACATGCACGTGTTCGTGCCCTGCACACACATGCGTGTACACACACCAGGGCACACACACTCCTGCAGGCGCTGCCCACCCCCAAGTTCATCTCTGGCCTTTCCCAGCCAAGTTTCCCTGGGGTGAAGAGACAGCCCCTCCTCCAACCCCAGTTCCCCGGTACTGCAGCGCAAAGGGGTGCAAACTGGAGGTCAGGTCCCTGGATGCTGCAGGAGGCCAGCCGAGTTCTCACCGGGAAATGGTCCACCCCCAGGTACCCGAGCCAGGGAGAAAGCTGAGCGGCCTCCAGGGATGCGGGCCACCTGAAGCCAGTTCCTGAATTTTTCCTTCATCTACAAAATGAGAATGTGCTCCCACCCAGCCTTTCCAGAAGGTTCTAGCTAAGGAGTGAATGCAAAGCCTTTGACAGGGAGCCCAGCGTAAGATGGACCGTGGGAAGACGGCGTTCGCTCGCGGTCTCCTAACAACGATCTGGTAAACGTGTGTGGACGCTCCCCGTGAGCCAGACCCAAGGTGAGCCCCCGACCTGCACCGTCCCCCCAGCCCTCCCCCCTGGAGCTCAGGTATCACCCCGACCAGCAAAGGCGTCTCGAAAGTGCCCAGTGCCATACTGTGCCCTCTGGGGGGGGCAAACAGCCCTTTCCACCTCCATCCACAGAGAGAGCCGCCAGCCGGTGGCCTGGCCAGGCGTCCGGCGCGTCTGCGGAATAGACTCTCAGGTAACGTTCAGCTCTGGGCTTATTGGCCCTGACAGAGGATTAAAGACCACTTCAAACACACGTGGGAATTCAGATCGTAGGAGCCCGACACGGAGTCAGTAATCAAACAGATCCAGGACGTGGCAACTGGAAAAGGCTTCCAGAATGTTGCAGAAAGTCCCCAGGAGCGTTCACAAGTGCCCACCCACCCAGCCACTGAGAACCCACCTGCGTGGGGAGTGAAGGTCCCAGGGGAGAGCGGCCGAGAGTGGGGAGGGAGAAGAAGCCTTTCCTCGAGTTTCTCTTACCTGGAAGGTCAGCGTCTCCCAGTGGGCACCCTGGGGTGGCCACAGGCAGGGGCGCATGCCAGGCAGGGCCCGTCTTCCTGCTCTCAGCCTCCCACCCCGCAGCCCCTGACCCAGCAGCAGGGACAAGGTGGCCTTGGATAAACGTCTCTGTTTGCGAGCACACAATCGACACACAAAATCAACATTGCCCCGGTCATGTGGCGTGCACGCACAGAGACTCTCCAAGGTCACGGACGCCTCCCCCTTCCTGCTCAGACGTCCCCAGGCCCCTGGAACTGGGGAGGCCAAGGTCAGCGCGCCCTTCGGGAGAGGAAGCGCATAGCCCCCCTCCCCCTGGACAGTGTACGGCTGACCCAGGGCCGCCTTCTCTTGGGAAAGGTCTACCTGACGCAGGTGCAGAGGACGCTAGAGGGGCAAGGTGGCCGTCGCCCACAAGGGGAAAGTAGTAAGCTGATGATAAATGTGCAGCGCCCACAGCCTCCCGTGGAGTGGGTGCTGGGGTCCCCACTCACAGGGAAGCAGCCAAGTCACCCCACGATTAACAGGGACGGTGAGCTACACCCCGCCCCGGAACCCTTTCCCCTGTCTCCGTGCACTCTGTCTCTGCCTCCCATGTCCTTTTGCTCCTGACTCTTCTCCAGGGACATTCTTGGTTATAGGAGCTGCCCCAGCACCCAGGGGTTTACATCCCCCCAGGCCACCCTTCCCCAGGGACTGACCATGGGGGGATGAAAGCCCAACTCCCGTGCTGGGCGTCAGGACAAACTCCAAGGTCACACAGCCCCCAGAATTCCCCCTCGAGATCACAGTGAGCTTGGGACGGTACCCAAAGTCACGGCTCTCCTTGGCTTCTTCCCTCCCTCCTCCCACCATCCCCATGCCTCCCACCTCCTCCCTCCCATTTCCCCAGGGCGCATCTCCTCTTAAATCACCTGCCCAGGAATGCCGTGGCAAGATGAGCGTCCCATCCCTGGGAGCTGGAGTTTGCCACAACTCCCGAGCCCAGCAGGTAGAGGCTTGTACCTGGGTCGCCGAGGACGGACTGGGGGATTTTCAGGACTGCCAATGGCCAGGGAATCTTCCTGCACCCAATGTCCAAGCACTGAAGCAGGAACCGGCAAATCCTCCCTCATCGCTCCCTTAACAATACCTGGCAGATGACCCCAGCCCCCAGGTGAGGTCTGTGCAGGAGGGCTGGGAGTGGAGGGGCACAGCTGTGTCCCCACCCAGGACCTGCTGTCCCTGGAGGTCACGGCCCTGGAATGAGCCCCAAGTGCGCCGCTCGAGCTGCTTGCCCTAAACAAGCTGTGTCGTCATCAAGGTGTCCCGGCAGGTGCCCTGGGCCTCAGCTTCCTCCTCCGTATAAGGGGACCATAGCCCCTCTCCCATGCTCTGCAAGCAAGGCCGGGGATCAGAGTACTTTGCAGGTGGTGAAAGCACTGCTCAGATGTCCCAAAGACCCAGTGGACTTCCCCGACTCAAAGGCAGGGCCCCATGAGAGAAGCTGAGTCCTCACACCCAGGCACCACCCGCATCTCACCCTGGTGCTGGGCTGGTTAGTTTTGTTTGTTACTTTCATCACAGGCCTAACGTGCTCTGAGCTCTTGTATGCGTATCTAGAATGTGAGCTCCCACCACATCCCCCAGGGCTGAGCACAGTTCCTGCCCCTAGAAGGCCCTCAGTACGAGCGTCTTCACAGGCTGGTGTCAAAAAGTGAAGTTAAAGGAAGCCCAGGTTTTATTAGACTGGATTCTGCCGAAATTGGCCGAGAGTGAGATTCTCCAAAGCGTTGGAGTGTTGTTGAAAATCATTATTCATTTTTTCTTTTGGCCAAAGCAAGACACACTTGTTATTACCAAAAACATAAAAATAAAAAAGCAAACATCGCATACACGTGTGAGTTAGAGGGTGAATGTCAACTCCTATTTCCGCCAAGATGGAGCGAAAGATGCCGGAGGTCCCTAGGCTGGATGGAGACCCTGGAGTTAACACCCTAAGGAGGTTTGCGGTCGATTTACTTCTTCCCCTGAGAATATTGCATCTCAAAACCCAGCCGGCGTGGGCAGCTGAAATCAACAGAACATGCATTGCAAACCGGCTCTCCGCTGAAATGCTCCCTACTTGCAGACGGGGAGAAAATTAATTTTCTTTCTTCCTGCGCCACAAAAGCAGCTTAGAATGCCAAACAGTGGGACAAGTGGGGAAAAGTGGAAAGCTTCCTCATTGAGGGAGACCCCTGCGCGGGCCGGGTTTTCTCCCTAACAAGGGACGGCCCCCGCCGTTTGAAACATCCCCCTGCAAACATAAAGCCAGGCCCAGGAGAACGCACTTGAGAAAAATCACGCCACTGCCCTTCCAGCATTTGAAAGCTGGTATGTAACTTTGCTTGGGGTGATCAAACAGCTAGTCAAGGACGCTGTCAGGAACAGAATGAAATTCCAAATAAATTAGCCATGTCCGAGAAGCCAATACAACACCGGATTAAGGCTCACAAAGAAAACACAATTTATTCAGCCTACCTTGTCAGAATTCTTAATAACCTTCCTTCGTTTTTCTCACCTCGGGCCCAGAGTCCCCGGCCAGGAAGGGACAAAGTGAACCCCCCTCTTGGATCCTGGGGCCGCAGAGACATGCCTGCATGATAGATGCTTACGTCTGGGTGAGCCCTGAGTGTTTATAAAATTGTACTTTCACAAACATTTCAGCAGAGACCATCCATGTCGCCCAGAGAAGGCAAGCTGTCACCAAGCCCCAGACGCACATACGGCTTGCTCACTTCTGAATGAGCGTTCATACATTAGAATAAGGGACGAGGGGGCCAAAGAGAGGAGTATTAACCGTCGGGGCTTAACTCTTTGGGGTTTGGGGAGAAGCAGCATCCTGCCGGCCGGCTCTGACAAGGGGGCGGGGAGGGGGGTCTCTACCCAATCATTTCATCTTTTAAAGCAACAAGTAGGTGAAAGGGAACTCAGCCCTCTGCAAATACTGACCATCCCCTGATACAACCTGTTAATACAAAACAGCCCTAAAAACAATAACTTTTTTCTTTTTTTCTTTTTTTTTTTTTGAAGTGTAGTTGATTTACAATGTTGTGCCAGTCTCTGCTGTACAGAAAAGTGACTCAGTTATACACATAGAGACATTCTTTTTTCGGTAGATGCAAACTATTACATTTAGAATGGATAAACAACAAGGTCCTAACGTATAGCACAGGGAACTCTATTCAATATCCTGTGATAAACCATAATGGAAAAGAATATATACAATACCTTTTTTGGTAAAAAAAAGAACAATACCTTTTTTATCAATGAACCCAGACAGCTTTCACACACCGACAAGTGTTCTTTGAAAGAGTTAACAGGCAGAGGTTGGTGCAGCCCAGATGAGGCACGTTTGAAGGCACTGGAGGATGTATCTGGGTTGCCTGAGGACCTCACTGAGAGCCGGGGGCCTTTTCTTTTTCACAGAGAGGGCGGTGGAGAGACAGGGTTGGCGGGGGGCATTTGCTTTGCAGCACTAAGGCATTTGCAAGAGATAAAACCAGCAGGAATTTTGAGAGGGGCTGGAAGGAAGTGATCCGGCCATTAGTCTCAGACGGAATGTCAAGATGCTTGAGAAATACACAAAATGAAGATTTTTCCCAGAAATAGAAAAAAAGGAGAGCAGGGTGGAGGGGTGGAAATGACCTAATGGTATTAATTTTTTTTTAAGATAAAAGAAATGTATTGAGTAGAAGAGGGAAAAAAATCTCAGCAGTTTCCCAAGCGTGACCTGGCCTAGATTCTCTCTCTTGATTTCTAAATTAAAAAAAAAAAAAAAAGGGAAATGATGGGGGACAAGGATCAGGGAGGTCCGCTGCACAAAATGATTTTTTGATGTGAGAGTGTGTCCCTCGCAACAGGCCTTGTGCTGGGGGCGGCAGGCGTGGGGACTTGGGGACAATCATGGGCTCTCGAAGTTGGATTGAGCCACAAGGTAGTGCCCCATTGGCACCCAGTGTGTGGCCTCAGGGAAGATCACCTGTCCCCTCAGAAACACCACATTCTCACAGCCATCAGAGAGGCTCGTGTCCCCACACCTCCCACATCTCCATTGTCACCGGTGGGTGACAGTGTCAGTTATCAGGGACAGGAGGCTGCTCAGGCATGTCCCCTGGCCATGAGCTAGCTCAGGTGTGTTCTCTGGCTGTGGGCTAGTTCAGGTGTATCATCAGGCCATGGGCTAGCTCAGGTGTGTTCCCTGGCTGTGGGCTGGCCCAGTGTGTCCCCTGGCCATGGGCTGGCCCAAGTGTACCATCAGGCCATGGGCTACTCAGGTGTGTTCCCTGGCCATGGGCTGCCCCAGCATGTCCCCTGGCTGTGGGCTGACTCAGGAGTGTCCCCTGGTCATGGGCCGGCTCAGGTGTGTCCCTGGGCTGTGGGCTGGCTCATGGAAGATGGACTGGAACTCTGTCAGGAAGCACAGCTGCTGGGTCTCACCTCCACTTAAGGCCACACATCCTCCAAGGTGAGGTGTGTCCAGCTTCTTGCACATCCTCTCTCCCTGCTCACTGACCTCCTCTGCTCTGCTTGGTCTGCCCCCTGATAACTGAGGAAGAGAGTCGGAGGTGAAATGCAGGCCATAGAATGAGAAGACAGAATAAAGGCTGTATCTGAATGAAAAATAGCTGAGAAAGTTCAGAGCTGATGAAAGACGTCAATCCACAGATCCAGGTGTCCTAAAGTATCCAAGGTAGGACAAGTGAATTCAAGTGTACCTGGATTTTGTTTTAATCAGGTATGTTAAGATAGATGATCTTATTTGCAAAGCAGAAATAGAGACACAGATGTAGAGACAAACGTATGGATGCCAAGGGGGAAATGGGGGTGGGATGAATTGGGAGATGGGGATTGACATATATACACAACTGATAATATGTATAAAATAGAAAACTAATGAGAACCTACTGTATAGCACAGGGAACTCTACTCAGTGCTCTGTAGTGACCTTAATAGGAAGGAAATCAAAAAAAGAAGGGATATATGTCTATGTATAGCTGATTCACTTTGCTGTACAGCAAAAACTAACACAACGTTGTAAAGCAACTCTACTCCAACAAAAATTAATTTTCAAAAAAGATGGCAAACACAGAGACTACTGCCTCATGGAAGAAGTTATGATTTATACTTCCCAAAAAGGGGGAGAGGAGGGCATATCACACCAGGCAGGGCCACATGAGGAGGCAGGAGGAGGGAGGGGAAAGCATGGGTGAGAGCCTTCGTTACTATAGTGATGGGAAGTTCTGGCGGGAGGGTGTCCCTATTGGGTAGGAAGCAGAACACAGAGGTTGGGCTTTGTGGAGGGTTTGTAATGTGACTTTCACTCGCCCATGATAACACAGGGATGGTATGGATGTAAGCAACTTGGGCCATGAGTTTGGCTCATGATTTCAAGAATCCAAACCATCAATTACAGAACATCAGGAATGGTTATTCCAGAAGAGAACGTCTTAGAAGCTGCTGGAGAGGCAAGGTGGGGTTGAAGAGACATGAGACCCACAGCTGACTTCCCAACAATAGTGAGGAAGCAGAATGTGGTGGAATCATGTCTCCAAGGTATTGGAGTAAAATGACTACCTAAAGTTATGTATTCAATGAAAAATGTTTAAATAAAGACATATGCTAGAGTTTTCTTTGGGGACTATATCTGTGAATGCATGTGCTTGGTTAAAGGGACCATGTATCTTTAACTTCATGATAAAAATGCCTATTTGTTTTCCAAAGTGGTGGCACCAGGTTCCACCCCCAGCAGCTGCTTTTTAATGTTTGCCCATCTGATGGATGAGAAAAGGTGTCTTATTGTATTTTTTTGTCCTACTGTAGTTTTAATTTGCACCTGTGTTTTTATTTCTCATACTGTGTTTCCTCTCCTATGAAGTTACAGTTGAGTCTTTTGCCTACTGGCCTGTTTCTCTTTCTTATTGATTTTTCAGGCGTTCTTCATTGTATTAACCATGTCCTTTGGTTTCTGTATTCTGATGCTTTGACATTTGGGTCTTCCTGACCCTAGAGGGACTGCCACTCCCAGAGTTACTAATTCCTAGGAAAGACAAATAACTCACCCGTGAACACGCTTCTGAAATACAGACCAACCATGCAGAGCCTAAAACCTGACCACCTTCTTGACTGGTCTGTCACTCTCAGGGTCACTATCTCCTGCCCGAATCATCCCAGGGAATGTACCAGGCAACTGGGGACAGCCCCTGTGCCCCAGAGTCCCCTGAAATCATTCCACCTAGCCAGTCCTCAGCCCGCTTCCCCTGTCTCACCTGTTCCTTCCCACAGAACCCACAATAAAGATTCTTACCCCTGTTCTCCCCTCCTGACCAGCACTGGTGCTTCCTCGTGTGGCACCGATGGGATGGTGGCCTTCTCTTGGGATCTGTGAGCAGCAAACTCTCTTTCCAATGGCAGTCATCTCCTGGTCTGTTGGTCTTGCCACACCTAAGTCATAATAAAACCTACATTAAAACATTCCTTTTCTTCATACAAATTCTTTGTCAGCTCCATGCATTGCAATATCTCCTCTAAGTTTTCAGTTTGTCCTTACATGATTTTTATGGTGTTTTGATGAGTATAAGTTCTAAATGTAATGAGGTCAAATTGATCAATTGTACTAAAGGCCCTAACTGGGACAGTGAGGCAAGAAAAATAAGTTAAACACATAAAGGTTGGAAAAGAAGACATAAGGCTGTCAGTACTCCCCAGTTACAGAGGCAGAGGGAGGACCATGTGACACGTCACAAATGGCTCTTAAAGCTTCTCTCAGGAAGTGGCATGTGATGGGAGAGATGTCCCACTCCCCACACATCACTAGCCAAAGCAAGTCACGTGTTCGTGGTCAACACAAATGTGACAGGGTAGTCACTCCCACAGATAGGTAGGTTGTGCCCTACAAGACTGTTGGAGCAGGGAGGAGTGAGATGCTCCTGTTGGCTTTGAAGAAGTGAGCTGCCGTGTTGTGGTGAGTAAGAGGGGGGCACATGACTAGGACCTGAGGGCAGCCTCTAGGAGCCGGGAAAGACAGTGGCCCCTGGCTGATGGCCAGTAAGAAAACAGGGAAAATGCAGTCCTACAGCTGCAAAGAACTGAATTCTATCAGCAACCACATGAGCTGGGAAGTGGATTCCTCCCCAGAGCCTCCAGGCGAAACCGTAACACATTCTCTTATGAGAACGTGAGCAGAGAATGCACCCAAACCCACCTGGACTTCTGCTTAAAAGAACCATGAGTTTATAAGCAGAAGCTGCTTCAAGCCATGTTGGTGGTGATTTGTTACACAGCATAGATACCTGATACACATCTCAGTGGGGACTTGCAGTCCCACCATGTGCCCGAAACAGTTAGACCCCGAAAGAACACTAATGATCACCACAGAGCCCTACGTCACACCTCACACAAAAATCAGCTCCAGGTGGATTAACGATTCAATGCAAGATGCAAATCTATAAAATTTTCAGAGAAGAATATAGAGTAACATTTTCATAGCCTCAGGACAGGGCCATCTTAAAAACACACAAAAAGTACAAACCATGAAAGAAAAGATTGATCAATTTATTTTTAGACAAGTAAAAATGTAGTTGTTTGCCACAAATAGACTGCCAGTAAAAACGATCCCAGAGGATATATTCTAGCCAAAGGAAAATAATCGCTGAAGGGAGATTCAAAATGCAAGGAAAAATCATGAGCAAAGTGTATGGGGAATATCTGGGTAAATCTAAACAAACATCGACTGCATAAAACAAGAAAAACCGGGTCTAACTTGGGGAATTTAAAATTAGAATAAAATATATGACACAATCACATGTAAGTCAGAAGGGAGGTGATGTATTCTGAGGTCTTGTTTCATTTGGAAGGAGTATAAAATATTGATTAACTTCGGTACTGCAAAGTTTGCTACACCTGGTAAAAGTCTCCAGGGTCACTGCTAAACGAATAGAAATTGAATCTATAAGTTCCAAAGTAGTTGAGGAAGACAGAATAAAATGAGAAGAAAAATAAACAACCTAAAGGAAGCTACAAAAAGAGAAAAAAGACCAGCCACGTGGCAGCTCAAAATAAAGGGCAGAGATAGATCTCACCACCCTGAGGTTATGCTGAATGAAACAGTGTCCACTCTGAACTTGACCTCGAAAGAAGACGCCACTGAACCCTGTGCAGCGTGCATGGCCATCCCCTCCTCCACCTTCAGGTTCTGGCTTTAATTTCTCCTTCTCAGAGAGGACTCCACTGACTGCCCTGTCCAGTGTTGGCCTCCAAGCTGCCCCTTCTTCCTTTTTTGCAGCTGAGGTCCCGTTTGGTAAGTACAGCCCATCCTCATTATCCACGGATTCCATATTTGCGAATTCACCTACTCGCTGGAATTTCCTCGTGTCCCCAAAATCGACGCTCAACAAAACCAGTTCTTTCGTGGATGCCTGCAGACATGTGCAGAGCGACGAAGCATCTGAGTCGCCCAATGCACATGTTCCCAGCCGAGGTCCAGCAAAGCCACAATCCGCCTTCTGGTTCCCACTCTCACACTGTAAATGAACATCCTTTCCGTGGTCTACTTAGTGGCCCATTTTTGCATTTTTGTGCTTTTTGTTGGTGATGTCACTGTTTAAAACGGTCCTCCTAGGGACTTCCCTGGCGGTCCAGTGGCTAAGACTCCACGCCCCCAATGCAGGGAACCTGGGTTCGATCCCTGGTCAGGGATCTAAATCCCACATGCAGCAACTAAAGATCCCGCATGCCGCAACTAAGACCCAGCGCAGCCAAATAAATAAATATTAAAAATCGAAAAAACAGAAAAAAAAAAGCCTCCAGAGCTTGGTGCTGAGATGCTGAGCACAGGAAGGCTGCAAGGTGCCTTAGGGAGAAAACAACGTGGTAGTAACACTTGTTCAGGCAGGGGTTACAGCCCTGTTTGGCCATGAGTTTCATGCTAACAAATCATTGATAGGGTATATATTAAAACAGGTGCCTTTAAACAGAAGCACACAACAAACAAGGTTGTGTATTGATCGGTGGATGTAAATGTTATGAGCAGAAGCTCTCGGGAATGCAACCCTGTGTCTCTCCCAGGATCAGTGGTTCAGTATCCACGCATTCAGTGTCTACAGTGAGTTTATACCACAGAACTACCACTCAGTGACACCTGCTAACGAATGAGTAAAAGGGCTCCTGAACCCACATTCGTACCCTCAGGCTTCCAGAACCTGGACCCAGGAACCCAGATCCTGTTTCAGGCAGGGAGCATTGGAAAGGGCACTGATCTGAGCACCCAGTGTGCTGGGTTTAAGAACCAGTCACTCCCTTATTGGACATGTTACTGCAAGTGACTTCCTCTGTCTGGGTCTCAGTGGCCTGAAAAAGGGTAAGAGTGGTTTTGGCTTTTATTGAGAATCTACTATACACCAAACACTGTATGTATCAGTCAGAGGGAGTCTGAAACTGCCTACAGAGGCTTAATCCATGGAGTTTAATTTTCTCCACCAACAAGGGCTGGAACAGCATGCCATCAATGTCCAAATGTCTCTGACTCCAACATCCTGAGGATGTAGTCTCATCCTCATGGCCCAAAATGGCTGCTGCACCTCCAGCCCTTAACACAAACTCCAAGAAGAAGAAAAGAGCACAGGAGGAGGCGGTGATGCCTGTACGAAGAAAGCAAAAGCTGACCGGGAAATCCCTAGCTGACTCCTGTTTACATCCCTTTGGCAAGAATAGTGTCACGTGGCCCTGGCTTCCAAGATAGCCAGGAGGTCGGGAATCCTGGCTAGGCACATCTCCATCGAATCTACCTCCGGGGTTTTCTTAGAAAGGGAGGTCGGCAGCCGGCCGTGATCGGCACTTTGCAAATGGCAATTTGATTCCTATGAGGCGGGTATTTTTAAAGAACTACAGCACATAGAAGCCCATCTGAACCCACCCAAGGGGTCTCCACACTCTTTCTCAAAACCATTGGCCCCTGCTCTGGCAACTTCTCCAAGGAGGGGTTCAAGGTTGCTTTTAAGTTTCCTCTTAAATCATCCAGCAAAACGGCCACCCTGTCTGTCCCCAGCTGACCTTGGGGGAGCCCATTGACCTGAGAGCAACCGCTTCAAGGGAGTTAAATCACTGCCCGGAAGAAGCCCCCTCCTGGTCCAGCCCACGGGCTTGGGCACCACGAGTCACGGCCCTGTGCAACCTCCAGGACGAGTCACACATTGTCACGGGCTGTCCCTTTCCCCAGAACATAGTGTGACTGCAGACGATGTGGCAGGAAGATCGCTCGCACAAATACAGTCACACATATGAACAAACACTGTGTGAGACAAGTCACCGCGATAGTTTGGGAATCTGGCCATCGCTGGCGAGGACGCCGGCCAAGGGGAGCTGTGCTTCCCTACCCACCCGGCCCCCGCAGCCCCCACCTCATTTCCGACATTTCTCACCACGTAATCTGAACTCACGTGTTGTCAGTGAGGCTGAGCCTGGGTGAGGCATCTAGTGCTACCCAGTAAATCGGTGCATTAAGATGCTGGTCCGTGGCTGGGGGCACGGGACATGAGGGCTCCCCAGCCAACCCACGTTGCATAAGGCCCAAAGGATTGTTTTCCTTTCTCAGGAAATGAACCTCTTTGGTCACAATGGAAAGTTGATGAAGCCCAGGGTGCTTCTGGGTCCAAAAATCTCTTTGTCTATGTATGTGTGTTTGGGGGTGGGCGTGTATTCTAAGATTTATTTCAGGATCAGGAGGGCAGCCAGGAGGAGAAGCAAAGGAAACCAGGGGTTAAGATAACCCTCGACAGGGCAGCCCATCTCTCCAGTGATATTTCCTGCTGAGCAAACACCTGGGTTCCAACCCAACCTTGGGCATCTCTTACCACAAGTGCATCAGCCCTAAACCTACCAGGGCTCGTGAACTACCTGGGCGCTGGGCCTGAGGAGGAGTGGGCAGGAGGTCACAGGGGCCTGAAGAGTCTGGGCAACGCCACGCCCCCAAAGCTGGAGGCACCGACAGCAGGTGGGGAGAGGGCTGGGCAGAGCAGTGACCCTTGGTCCCCAGCCACCTCTTCGGAGGACATGCCAGCTGAGGACAGACCAAGGCTTAGACCGGCAGGTCCCAGTGGAGGGATGGCAGGACCACCGGGAGTGCTTCCTTCCCCCCTGAGGTCCCATCCACTTGGGACCCTCCACGCCATACCAAGAACCACCAGCTAGGTTCGGCATCCACCCCCTTGTCCTTCGGAAGCGCTTGTTGAGAAACGCTGTGCTGGACAGCCTCACACAGGCAGAGGTGCTGTTACTGCCACTGATTTTTAAAAGATCACCAAGCATGTCCGATCCTTCTTCCTTCCCAACCCTTGAAACCCGGGCACCTGGTGGGTGGGTCTTCGCCCTACAATCTCTCTCTTTTTATTTTTCTTTAATTTATTTATTTATTTTTGGCTGCGTTGGGTCTTTGTTGCTGTGCGTGGGCTTTCTCTAGTTGCGGCGAGCAGGGGATACTCTTCGTTGAGGTGCACGGGCTTCTCATTGCAGTGGCTTCTCTTGTTACAGAGCGTGGGCTCTAGGCACGCAGGTTTCAGTAGTTGTGGCACATGGGCGCAGTAGTTGTGGCGCATGGGCTCCACGGCATGTGGGATCTTCCCGGACCAGGGATCGAACCTGTGTCCCCTGCATTGGCTGGCGGATTCTTAACCACTGTGCCACCAGGGAAGTCCCCCTACACACAGTCTCTGTGCATGACGCTGCCACGCTAATCTTCCCAAAACACCATGCACTCGAACCCCACACACACACACACACACACACACACACACACACACACACAGAGTTCCTGTCTCCAAACCCTTCAAGACTAACCCTGAGCACTGTCCATTTTATAAGGTCTTTTGCAAAGCACCTCGCTCACATTATTGCACTGAATCTTCCCGACAACCTCATACAGCATTGCTATTCCCATTTTGCAGATAAGAAAATTGAGGCTTAGAGTGATTAAGGAACTCCCCAGACCCTCCACAGCTGGAGAGCGGCACCACCTCCCTAATCAGGGAAGGTAGGAGGAAAACACAGGTCTGTGCAACACATCTTGGCCACTCCGTCTCCCTCAGGCCCACAGGATCAAGGCTGGCCTTCGAGGTCTCTCTATATCTGGCCATTCTATACTTTGTCCTTTTTTATGCTGCACTCCAGAGCGGACTGTGAGCCAATAGGATTTGCAGAAACGACAGTGTGTGATTTCTGAGGCTGGGTCATAAAAGATACTGTGGCTTCCTTGGGGATTGCCCACCATGGAGGCCACCACACTGTGAGGACTCGAGCAGCCTGTGGAGAGGCCACGTGGTGAGCAGCTGAGGCCTCCAGCCAACAGCCGGCACCAGTTGCCAAATACATGAGGAGCTGCCTTGGGAGAAAGTCCTCCAGCCTCGGCCGAGCCTTCGGGTGATGCCGCCTTAGCCAACGCCTTGCCTGCAACACCACGGGAGACGCTGAGCCAGGACCCCCGGCTAAGCCGCTCCCAAATTCCTGACCCACAGAAACGCTGAGATAATAAAGTTTATTGTTGTTTTAAGTCATTAAGCTTTAGGAAAGTTTGTTGTGCCATAAGAGGTAACTGCCACTCCTCCTCTGTTTTTCTGAGTCCCTCTCACTGGGGTCAAGCCTGTACTTGTTCCCATGCTGGGAAGCCTACCCTGGCATTCTGCCCATGGATGTTACCCTCCCCTGTGCCCCACCCAGAAAACCTAGACCTACACTTTGATGTCCATGCAGGGGCCTCCACAGCCAGATGGGAGCCCTGAGGATGAGACCCTGCTTACTCCCTGGTGCCCCATGCCCGCACCACATCATGTCCAGGTACGGACATGATGTTAATGAGAAAAGTATTTCAGCTGTCAAGAGAAACTCCGGAGTGCAGATGGAATCATGATTCGTTGGCAGGAGGCGACTAACTTTTCGAGCGACTCTGAGTCCCCCTCGGACCAGACGCCTGTTGGATGGAGGTGGGTCCACGGCACAGACTGCTCACGGCAGCTCTTGGAGGGAGTGTCATTATCATTCCCATCGTGCAGATGAACTGCCCGGTCATGCAGCTGGGACGCGTCTGAGCCAGGACTCAACCCTCTGTCCAGCCCCACCGTCCTCCCAGCCCAGCCTGACCCTCCCTCCACGCCCCACTGCCCCTCACGCCTTCACCCCGTGCATCCGAAGCCAGTCTCTCGCGCACGGCCAGCACACGCTCGGCACACGCACTGGCCCCCACATCAGAACTCAGGAGTCACCAGGCCCCCAGGGCCAGGAAAAGGTACCACGTCAGCCAGCAACATGCCACAGACAAGGGCCACGGTATCCACACTGGATCCTAAGCCACGAGGAAGGCTGAGGTAGGAGGAACCAGGGCAGAGCTGGGGAAGTGAGGCCAGCCCAGAATCCATCCCTTCGTTCATCCTTCACACGCTACTGGCTCCCGAGCACCTGCTGTGCCAGACACAGCTGAGCCCTGAAGCCCGGCAGGGGACGCAAGACGTTCCTGGGGGCCTAAGGTCCAGGTGGGAGGGGCTTGGAGCCCATCAAGCCCAGCTCCCGCATCGCCTTCCTGTCGCCCCTGAGGCGACCATTGGCTGCTCTCGGGCCTCAGTTTCCTCCTCTGTGAAGTGAAGGTGATTCGAAGCAGTGGGTCTCACCCAGCGGTGACCTGCCCGCCAAAGGCCACTTGGCGCTATCTGAAGACATTCTGGGTTGTCACATTGAGTTGGGGGTTGGTAACTGGCATCCAAGGGTGCTGCTCAGTACCCTATATGCACAGATGTCTCCCATTGCCCCCAACCTGCAAAGAATACTTTACCCCAAATGTCAACACGGTCACAGTGGAGAAACCCTCATTTCAAAGATTCGGCGAGACTGCCCGTGGAGAGGTCCCAGCACGCAGCCCGGCACGTGGACAGCCTGTGCACGGGGGTGTCCCCTAATCTTCCCCTTCTTGGGGTTCCTGCTGAGACCAGGAGTCCCCAAACCCTCCAGGGCCCCCAGCAGTTGGCCCAGCCGATGTGTGCACAGCCTCCTGCCTGCCACCCAAGTGCCCCGGGAGGAACACGTCACTGCTGGACATACAACCGTTCACAGGGCAGGAGGGGAGCAGCCTGGGCCTCTCCTTAGCCGCGCTGGCCCGGGGTCCACAGGTCTCTCCTCGGCCAGGTCGCACTGATGCCGCACTCAGCCGGTGTCTACTGCGCTCCTCTGTCACCGCCCACCCTCGCCTCCCCGGCCTTCCCCGCTGACGGCAGGGTCTGCCCGGGGGGGTTGGGTGGCCGGAGGCGAATGTCCTCCTTTCCAGGACAGGGTTCCCCTTACTCCAGGATCTATAACAACTCCAGCCCTGACTCGGGTCACTGACCGTGTTTGTGGTGGGGATGGGAACAACAGGGACACAGGTGAGGGGCCCCCCAGCTCCAATCCAGGAACCCCAACTCTGGTACTTCGCGTGATCCCAACCCTGGAAAAAACAAAATGGGTGATCAATGTGCGTTTTCTGCAGAGATCGCTGTGAGCGCCAGACAACGGGCCCAGCAGGACACCTGCCCGTGGACCTGAGGCCAAGAGTCTGCTCTGAGCTCTTGTCTCCTGCCCTGTTGCCCACCAGGGCTCTTGGCCCCCGTAATCAATAGAAATGATCAGAGGCCAGACAAGAGATTCAGGCAAGGCTGTACTGGGGCCCCCACTGCAGCAGGAGGGAGTGAGAACAAGTAACAGGTTCCCTCGCTCACTTCCCGAGGCGGGGCAGCTGGTTCCTTCTATGGGGGACGGGTAGGGGTGTGTCCAGGGGCGACTTAGGGGGTTCGCCCAGCCCTCTGGTGGTGCTGTGTGCAGCGGGCACGCGCAGTGCCCTGCTTGGCTAACGACACCCTGAGTGGCAGTCGGGTTTTTGGTCTTTTTGTATCTTCTTGTCCATAATGTGCCCCAACTGCGCATGCTCGCAGTTATTTTTAGTCCCTTATAGTTTCTTTGTATTTTGTTGCTCAAGGAGATGTTTGTCCAGGCGCCAGCACTGCAGCAAAGGGTCCAGGTCCCTGCCTGTTTCAGCCCCATCCCCAAGATGGAAGTCTGCCCCCAGGCAGCTCCTGCTGGAGGCCCCTTGTCACCTCCAAGAGCCTGCGATGAGCTCCACCAGGCCCCACCCCAGCGCAATCCCATCTTTATTGGCAACTAAACCTCTCAATTGCAGAGAGCCTTGGCCAGGGCCCTGAGCCAGCTAGCCCCCGCTCATCCTAGGGTCATTTCCCATGGAGCAGAGGGGTTGGCCAAGCCAACCTGGGCTCCAAGACGTTTCTGTGAGCAGCAGGTTCCCAAGCTCCAGGCCCAGCCCCAAAGGCTCTCGTCATGTCCCCTCTAGATGCCAGCCCAAGAGCCTGGACAGCCCAGAAAACACACCACTCAAGTCATGACTGGGCTTAGACACTCAGTCTTGACCTTGGTTTTCATGATCCATTGGGTTTTGTTATAATTGATGATATTCACTGGGTTAGATGACTCCAAGTTCATTCATTCACACTACACACATTGACTGAGTGCCTACTGTATACTAAACACTGTGCACTGGGCTGCTGTGATCGCCAAGTCCATCAGTGGCCTGGCCAGTCCACCCACCACCCTGAGGATCTTTGTGGGGAGCTGATGCCGCGTTTAAAACACTCACGTACAGGTTGATCCTCACATGCAGGTGTCTCTTTGTGAAATTCTCCTGGGCATACGAGGCCGCATTTTGTGGGAAGAGACACAAAATGTGAGAAATCCTTGAGCAGAAGAAGGTGCTTACACTACAGGGGGAGGGAGCACGCTCACCCTGAAAAAACCGTGTGCCAACCCTCCCTGGATAAATCATTCCCAGGTGTCCTCGTGGATGAGTTCACAACAGCCCAAAGTAGAGAGGACGGACCAGGGAAGCAACGTGGTGTCAAGGGAAGCTACCAAGTTCTGGTTCAGTTCCCAGCTCTGCCACGCACTAACCTAGACAAATAGATTAATCCCCTTAAACTCAGTTTCTCCCTCTGAGAAATGGGGCCAGTAACTCCTCGAGGGTGAAGGGAGTTGGTGGAGTATAATAAAAATGTCGACGTCTGGCTCGGGTGGCTGAGTTCACCACGCTGATGAGAAAGGTGCCCTGGTGTCACAGGGAGGAGGGTAGAGGTACTCTGGGGCCCACAGAGGCAGCAGCTGCCCCGAGTGGCAAAGGAAGGCAGAGTCCTAGCCGTTACATCTACTGAGCAGTGGGCAGGAGTCCAGCTTGGGGTCCCCTTGGAGGAGGCCACCCCCAGTCCAGAGGATAAACAGCTGGGCAGATGTTGGCACCAGCCCTGCCAGCCCCAGGGCAGCTCAAGGGCTTTTCATCCAGTGACCAAGGTGGCAGAGCAGCGTTGGCCAGCAGCCACCCAGCTGGACAAAAGTAATCAGGACAGGAAAGGCCAGGCCAGCTGCTGGGTAGCCATGTGAGGCGGGCACTGGGAGACACCACAGACAAAGGTCAACTCAGAATGGATCATAGACTTCAATGTAAAACCTACAACCATAAAACGTCTAGAAGAAACTCTTTGTGACTTTGGGTTAGGCAAAGACTTCTTAAGATGCAAAAAACCACAAAGCTAATTTTGAAAGTTATACATTGGACTTCATGGAAATAAAAACTCCGGCTCCTCCAAAGACACTGTTAATAAAATGAAAACACAAGCCACAGTCTGGGAGAAAATATTGGAACAGTATATAACTGATAAAGGTCTTATGTCAGAATACAGAAAGAACTCTTACAGCTCAATGATAAGACAAAACAGCCCAAGTTTTTTAATGTAAAATTTGAACAGATGCTTCACCGGAAAAGAAAACCAGGCCTCAGATAAACAAGTGAATGGTGAATGAAAGAGGGTCGGCATCATTCGACAGGACTATACACTTAGTAAAATGGCTAAAATTTTAAACGGACAACACCAAGTGTTGTCAAAGAGGCAGAGCACGCAGCACTCTCATACACTGTTGGTGGGAATGCAATATGGTGTCACCATGTTGGAAAGAGTCTACTAGTTTCTTTTAAAGTTAAATATACACTTAACATACAATCCAGCAATCCCACTTCTAGCATGTACCCAAGAGAAATGAAAGCATGTCCACACAAAACCTGGATCCAGATGTTATAGCGGCTTTATTCATATTAGCCACAAATGGAAACAACTCAAATGTCCATTACCTGGTGGATGGAAAAGCAAACTGTAGTCTATTCATACAACTTGACATTCATGCTCTAATCATGTAATATTCAGCAATGAGAAGGAACTAATTACAGACGCATGAGTCAACATGGGTGAATCTCAAATGCATTAGGCTGAGTGATAGAGCAAGAGGCTGCCTGCTGCAGGATTCCAATTGAACATTTTGCAAAAGGCAAAACCATGGGGACAAAAACAAGATCTGTGGCTTCCAGAAGCTGGGGTGGGAGAAGGCGTTGCCTGCCAAGAGCCAGCGGGAAGGACCTCTGGGGGTGATGGGACGGTTCTATGCCTTGATTGTGGTACTGGTTGCATGCCCTGAATACCTTTATCAAAAGACATCAAACTGTCAACACTTCCTGCATGGTAATCATACCTCAATAACTTCCCCTCCCAAAATAAACGTCTTCTCACTGAAATTAACAAAGCAGGAAGAGGAGGACAAGCACGTCCTGTGCTACCATCGATATGCAGTGTCCCCTCTGCCCAGGTATCCAGTGGGTCCTGTGTTCTCTCCATTTTACAGATGAGCAAACTGAGGCCTAGAGAATTGAAGTCACCCAGCGTCACCCAGCAAGGATGTGATGGAGTCTGGACTTCTATGCAGGCCTGACTCCATCATCCACACCCTGGACCACCAAGGCTGCCCTGGGGCCGACCCCAGGGATCGCCAAGCCAGCTGCCACCTTCACCGGCTTTCCAGAGGGCGGCCTCTGGAGAACTGACCCGCCCAGGCTCACAAGGAGAGGAGTAGAATCAGGAGGGAACCGGGTCTCATTGATCAACAAACACTCACCCCTCCTACAACGACGTTGAGAACAGAAAAGGCCCCAAGACATGAGCACAAACAAGGGGTGGGGCCCCAGATGCCCTGAGCAGGGCCCTGCCCTCAGGAAGCTCACAGCTTCACCTGGCCCCCAGGTCATGTCCTAGACCAGTGCAGGTGGCTGCCCGGTTCCCCCTGAGAACCACCCGTCGGGGCCCAGAGGTGATGGAGGCCAGCATTCCCCCTGTCCCGAGGGGGCCGAGGTTTAGAGCAGGGAAGGAAGGAGGGGACTCAGGACCTCATCTCAGGCCCGTCCGGGAGGGATCTGGTCCCAGGGAGAGGCGGAGGAGAGGGCTGCCGTGTTCCCAAGCTGCAGAATTGGTGCGTCCACACTGCGCTTCGCGGCGTGTGGGAGGGGTCTGCAGGAAGGGGCTAAAGCCTTGCACCCACCCCGTCCTGACCCACCGCTCCGGCAGTGAGGAGGCTCGGGTGCAGACACCGCAGCCCGTGAACACCCAGCTCAGGGCTCCACGCTGTGGGAGCAACATGTGCAGGACGCCCCACCTAGAGGCAGGAATGCAGCCCTGAGCCCCGGGGCCACCACAGGCTCTGCAGTGTCCAGACAGGTCCGGACACCTGGGGGAGAGCGCCGCTCCTTCCCTGCTCCCTCTGAGTGGCCTGTGCCCGGACGTCACATCCTAGCTGTGCCACCTGTAGCCACCGGGCTGTGCCTCGGTTTCCCACTCTGTAAGGTGAGGACTGAAATCCTCTCTACACCCCAGTCTCTCCAAGTGGCTTAATGGCAATGATATATGCAAAGTGCGGCGATGTAGGCCTGGCAGACAGCAAGTGCACCAGTGCCCGGACCCCACCGCCTGGGCGTCTGGAGGTCCTGGGACTGGCCGGGCATCTCCCTTTGAAGGCCAGCCAGCCCGTGCCAAGACACCAAGTTATCCCAGGGTAGGAGACTTCCTGGAGCACCCTGGCGGCTGGGACGGTCCTGGGGCCTCACCCGGCTCACGCTGTGGTCCAATGGCCTTTGCCCGCACTGTTTGCTCGGGTTGCACTGCTAGCAGTTTGGGGGGCCTCAGACCTGAACTCACAGCACTCTAGAGGAAGGGCCCTCTGGGTAGGAGAAGCAGGGGGTGGCCTCCTGGGCCTCCATTGAGGACCGGCCTGGTGCTGAGCTGACCATGAGTATGAGAACCTACAGAGACAAAGACCCCGGGCTCGATGGAAGGACACGCGTTGCGACCCACAGTGGAGGGAGCTCCAGCTTTTTCCAAACCTGGATGCAACACTCCCCCAGGCAGGAACGTGCCTCTTCTGATTACCCCAGCTCCTCCGCCATGGCCAGGTGGGGTACACGGCCACAGGCCCCAGCCCCTGGGCTCTGAAACCCTTGCTTCTGCAGAAGGATCACCATGGGTACAGCAACGGGGGTCAGATGGCAGCTTTACCCTCTGAAGGAGGTGCTAACAGACAAGCGCACAGGCTTAAGGAAGTCACGCCCCTCCTCAAGGTCACACAGCCAAGAAACGGCAGAGCCAGAGCGGAGCCCAAGATTCTCCCTCCAGAGCTCCACCCCCACCCCCAACCTCACCCCCGCTCTGTGTCTGTCCCTTCCATCAAGGATCCCCCGTGGCCACCCAGCCCGGCACCCAGTTCCTGGAAGAAGGGCCAGTCTAGTTCACCTTGACTTAAGACTTTCATGGGCCTTAGGGACGTTTGCTTTTAAGGGTTCCTTCTTTCGTGAAAAAATAATAGTAATAATTTATGCCTACAACTCCACTGGACTAAAAGCAAATTAATATTATGCACTGCCTTACTTTTCTAGGACTGCCACAGTGAACTACTGCAAGCCAGAGGTTTATTCTCTCACAGTCTGGAGGCCAGAAGTCCAAACTCGAGGTGTCCGCAGGGCCTCGCTCCCTCTAAAGGCTCTGGGGCAGGACCCGTCCTGTCTCTTCCAGCTTCTGGGGGCTCCAGGTGTCCCTGGGCTTGTGGCTGCATCCCTCCACTCTGCTTCACGTGGGCTCCTGTGTGTCTGTGTGTTTTCTCCTCTTATAAAGACACCGGTCATTGGATCAGGGTCCACCCCACTCCAGTATCACCTCATCTTCACTCATCACCTCTGCAAAGACCCCGTTTCCAAATAACATCCTGTTCTGAAGTTCTGGGCAGACGTGAATTTTGCAAAGACACTATTCTACCCAGTACATATATTAAAACATTTTCTTCAGCTTAGAGGCTCATTTTTTAAATAGGGATTTTAAAAGAAATTGAAACTTTTTCATGCACCCTGGCACTGTGCCCCCTGGAGACATCACCCTAGTATCTCCCCCCGCCTCTCCCCGCCCAGCACCTGGCACATAGTAGGTCCCGGACCAGCAGTCTGTCCGGGCCGCCTGGTCTCAGCAGCTGGTGCGGGGTCAGGCCCGGCCCGAGCTTTCTGTTCTCACCGGCTATTTGCCTCTCCCCGCTCCCAAGCGCTGGGTGGATAATATTCTTTGCTGTAATCTGTTCCGTCCCGGGGCGCCTTCCCACTGGCCGCCCTGCACAAACAGTCTCGCTCGGGCCGCCACCCGCCCGGCTCCAGGCTCCCGATATGAACGCGGAGGTGAGATTGTCTTGACACCGCTTTAATTTTTCAAATAGCAATCCAGTTACCAAGCACATTGGCACTTGGGCCTGGTTCCACCACAACTTGGCAGGACCCACGAGAGCTGCTGGCAGTGATAGATGCAGGGCCCCTCGGTCCCCCCCCCGCCCCGCCCGCCCCGGTCCACCCGGCCACCCATGCCAGCCCAGTGACTGCACGCGGCCAGCCCCCGGCAGCTGCAAGGCCTCGGTGCCAAGACCCAGAGCGTGCTGCTCCGGCTCCAGGATCCAGCAGGGCAGGCCTCCTGGCCTGGCCTTCAGGAGCCCGTGTGCACGGCCTCTCCCCCGACGGGGGCTGGGCTGTAGGATATGGCTTCCCACCCACCTGGCCTCACCCTCCCTCAGCCCCATCACCAAAGCCAAATGGCTCAGGAAATTACAAATAAGAAGTGAGGCAGAGACTCTGGGGGCTGGAAGGAACTTGACCATCAGAGGGTCCCACTCACTCATGATACACGTGGGGAAGCCGAGGCCAGAACCAGGAGACTGCAGAGCCAGGACGGGAACCGAGATTTTGGCTGTTGAAGAAGACACCAACTCAGTGGTTCCCAGGAGGGTGGGAGCCAGCCAGGCTGGGCTCAAATCCCATCTCTATCGCTTGCTAACTCTGCAGCTCCGGGCAAGTTGCTTCACCTCTCTGTGCGCTGGTCTTGCCACCCACAAAGCGTGTGTCGTGCAGCACCCGCTTCCCAGGGGAGCCATCAGGATAATGGAGTCAATCTGTGCGTGAGGAGAGGCAGGCCCCGCCGCCTGGTCAGTGTCACCCACGAGTGGGATGTGGAACCCTGGATGTAGGGGGTCCCTGAGGAAGGCCAGTCAGCCCCTGTGGCAGGGAAAAGAAAAAGCAATTCCGGGGCGGCTCAGCCAGTGACACCGGCACCTGCATTGTTCATGCACTAAGCCCCTATTGAGTGCCATCTGTATCTGAGCATCCTGGGAAGGGCAGCCCAGGAAGGGCAGCCCGGGAAGGGCTGCAGGTCCTGACTTGTAGGCACCGGCGATGGAATGGCAGAGCTTGAGGGGACATCAAGCCCCAGAGGGGAGATGCGACCAGCTCAAGGACCCGGACCCCAACCCAGCCACAAGTCCTCAACACCACAGCGGGTGGGTCAGGCTCCAAAGGGCAAAGTTCCCTCCCCCGGCCTGCCTCCCGTGAAGCTTAAGACCTGTCATCACCCCCTGAACGTCCCCTGAACCCTGTCCTCCAACAGATGAGCATCTCAGGTGAGCCAGCGGCCACCCAGGTCCTAGAGAAGGAGACCCAGACAGGTAAGGGGAGGACACAGACGCTGTCCAGACCAGCGCCACCAATACGGCAGCCTCTGGTCACATGTGGCCATTGGACACTTGGCACGTCACTGCTGAGACCAACAAAATGCATTTTTAAATTTTATTTCACTTTGATTCATTTAAATTTAAAAACTGAAGCAACGTAACGTGGTTTTCGGTTAAACACAACTTTATGGCTTTGGCAGGATGTTAAACATGGAGCATCTGAATTGAGAGGTACTGTCAGCGTAAAAATAACAAGGGATTTTGGAGAATTAAGTGCGTGCAAAAGAATGCAAAATATCTTAATAATTTTGATATTGATTATACGCTAAAATAATATTTTGGATAGATTGGGTTAAATAAATTGTTATTCGAACGTATTTCACCTGTTTTGTCCTACTCTTTTAATGAGGCGACTAAAAGTGTTTAAGTTACCTACCTGTGAGGTTCGTACTCTATTTCTATCAGGCAAGGCTGGTCCAGAGAGAAGAAAAGGAACCCGCTGGACCCACAAGGGTGCAGGCAAAAGGAGGCAGGCAGCCCGCTGCTGGGCTCAGCACAGCCTTTCCAGCATTTACTGGTCTGCCCCTTTTGAGGACACTTATAAAGGCAGTAATATTGAACAAGAGTAGAACCCTTGCGCAGCACCAGGTTCATGGCAAAGTTCTGACCAGGTCTCCTGAACGCTCCCAGCACCCTGACAAAATAGGTCCCGTTGTTCCCCTCTCAGGGCCCAGAGAGATTAAGTAACTTGCCCTGGGTCACACAGCAAGCAGCCAAGACCTCTTCTCCAACCTCACCTTTCAGGTGGAATGCTTGAAGAATCTGGGATCAGGGAATCCAGAGTTCAAATCCCCACTGGAGCCCAACCTTGAACCTGGGCTACATTGGGGTGCAGAAGGTCAGCATGGGGTGTGATCTCGAAGATCATGGGGAACTCTGGGAGTTCCCCACTGGTGATGATTCTGGGGCCCCTGCTCTGCTCTCCGCCCCCCACAGATTCACCAGAGCATCCCTCTTCTGCCTGTCTAGGTCGGGGCCCCACAGAAGGGTTTGTCGGCAGGCAGGGCTCTGTGGCCATCATTTCTGTCCACCACTGATGTTAAGGTGACTCGGTTCGCCCCAGGTCACTGAGGCAGCAGGAGCAGATAGCGGACGGGACCCAGGTGTTCTGGCTCCATCGGGTGTCTCAGCCCCACCAAGGGTCTGGGTAAGATTGAAGGAGAGCTTCCTCTGGACACCCAGAGAGGCATCAGCAGCATTTTTGAGGTCACAGGCCCAGGAGCCTGCTGTTGCCGTGGAAAGACACAGGGAGAGTGACGGGTGCTTCTGGGGGACCCAAATGCCCCCTGCCCAGGGTACGGAACGCTGCCCCATCATCCGCCAGCTCAGAGAGCCGTGCTGCAGGATGAGGGTTCCGGAATGTTTGCAGGACGCATAGCAGAGCCATGAGTCAGCCAGAGCCAAGAGGAGGTGGGATCAGCAGGCCGGTGGGTGGGGAGCGGGCGTGAGTGAGGTCAAACCCTCCATGCAGAACCGGGGTAAACAGCAGCCCGGAACCAGCCCTCGGGCATCACCGTCCGGGCCCAGCCAGATACGGTCTGAGCTGCCACAACGGAAGCCGCGCGCCCTCCGGGAGAGGAAGGCACTGCCCAAGGTGACTAGGGGCGCAGGCCGGGGATCAGAGCCCTGCACGGTGCTCTCGGCAGCCAGCGCCACCTGGGCTCGGCCAACCTCGAACGTAAACTGCACTTTGTTCATTACACAGCGTTGTACCTGCCCAGGAGGTCCGGCTGCTCAGAGGCAGCATCGGTCCGCAGAACGAGGCCCACGAAACGTGGGGTCAGAGAAACCCACTGCAAGGCCTGGCTCTGTGATCAAGGGCAGCCGCTTACCTGCCTGGGCCTCCGCATCCCCATCTGGAAAAAGGGAGAGTAATTCCTACCTCCCTGGGCCCACAGTCAAGGGAGAAAAGAATCATGGTGCCCTCTGTGCGCCTGGCACCAGGTAGGGGCTTCGTGACAGCCACCTGATTTAAGATCCAGGTGATGGATGTGGAAACCGGCCAGCTCGCCCGAGGCCACAGCAGGAGGAAGTGACGCGGCAGGAGCCTGCAGGCTGGACCCGCCAGGCACGTGGACCCACCTGACCACCAACCCACTTCGGAGCCCCTCGGAGCCCCTCTGGGCCAGCGGAGGGCGTGGGAGAATAAATCTGCAGAGGGGGTTGGGTCTCCTCCATCGAGTTGGGAGGGGGGCGCAGGGAACCGCTGAACCAGAGCCACCTTCCAACGGGGAGGCAGGTGCGGAGGTGAAGTACCTGCAGACTCTGGAGTCAGGGCTCTGAATCGCAGCCGGGGTCCTTCGCCTCCTCAAGCCTCAGTGTCCCATCTGAAAAGTGGGGACGGTCTCCACGGCACAGGGCTGTGAAGAGTCTTCCAAAGGAGAGCTGACACGCACCTGGCACACGCGAGGCACGCAAAGCAACCGCCGTCATTATTGTGGCAACAATAGACGTGACACACACCAAGGCTTGTTACAGTTTACAGAACGCACGTGAAGAGACACACACGCTCACACATGCACGAGAACACCTGTACAAGCTCACACTCAGTCTTGTGCCTACACACAAGCACACACACGAACACGCGTGCACACGTGTGCACCACACGCTCTACCGTGCTCACGCACACATGCACGCGCTCACACACTGACACGCCACCCGTGTGCCTGTGGTCTGAATCCTGAGTTTCACCCGTCACATGTGCTCCCAGTCGAGCCCCTGGCCGCCCGGAGAAGACGCCCCACAGCCTTGGACCAGCCGCGTCACCTGTCCAGGACTCAATCTCCCCACCGATTGAGCAGTGGGAAGAGCAGACCCTCCGGTCCATCTACAGTGTTCCTTTGAGGCTCAGGAAGATAAATGTGAAATATGTCTTTGCTGGGTAAAATCCAAAGCAATTACACAGGGGTCTGGAGACTGGATAACGGCCACGTCACTCACCACTGAGCTCCCTGAGGGCAGGCCACGTCCTGAGACCTCGATACATCCCCTCACCCAACCCTGCGAGGTTCCACCGTGACTCTCTGGACAGATGAGGAAACCGAGGCAAAGGGACTTAAGGAATTTATCATTCATGCAGAGCCAACAAGCAGCTGCTCGGGACTGAACCTGGAGTTGTGGCTCCCGAGGCCCCGCCTGGACCGCTGTGCATCCCCCGGCCTGCAGGCAGGTCCTGCCCCACTCGCGGGCCTGGCCCCCACGGGGTCACTGAGCGCACCCACAGCACGTGGCAGAAGTACGTAGCAGGGATTCAAGGAATATCTGGTGAGTCCACAAGTGGGAATAATGCTACCTGAGAAATCCTCTGCTCTTAGCTTTGGCCCCGTTACTTCCCTAAACGGGACCCACAACCCCAGAGGGGCTCCGGCTTGTGCCGGCACTCTTGTTCCTGGGCACGTGGAGGTGGTGGGAGCCGCACACAGCTCACCCCCCACTCTGCGAGCGGCCAGTGGAGGCCTTCCAGACCACGTTTCCAGAGCAAGTGTCTCCCTTTCTGCATCCTGACACCTCCCCCCACAAAATGCACATTCTGGGCTGAATTGGGTTCCCCCCACCAAATTAGTATGCTAGAATCTAACCTCTAGGACCTCAGAATGTGACTGCATTTGGAGATGGGGCTTTTAAAGAGGTAATTAAGGTAAAACGGGGTCACAAGGATGGGGCCCTAAACCTATGTGACTAGTGTCCTTATAAGAAGAGGAGATCAGAACACAGACACACCCATGAGGACACAGGGAGAAGGTGGCCGTCTACACACCGAGGAGAGAGGCCTCAGGAGGCACCAGCCCCACAGGCACCTGGATCTCGGATTCCAGCCTCCAGGACTGGGAGACAGTGAATGCCTGTTGGAACTTGGTTAGAGCAGCCGAGGAGACTAACACAGGGCACACGAGGGAAAAGCCCCTCCATGGTGCTATTCCGGCCGTAAGGGGACTCCTGCCAGCTGCCCTCCAATGAGCAGCCCAGTCCCCACAGCCCCATGCCAGCCAGCCACCCAGGCCTCGGCCATCGGAAAACCCCAAGTGGCCCGGCAGCCCTATCAGCTCAGGTGGCTCCCACCTTGCCCTCCCGCCCTGCCTGGTGTGCCAGGGACCTAGTGGCCGGGAGGGTGTGGCCCCCTGACCGAGGGCCCTGTGGCAGAGGGGCCTTGAGGGTGTCTGCTGGACCCTGAGCCGTCCTCGTGGCCGGTGCACCCAGCCTGCTTCCCACCTGGCCTTGTCCTTTCTCACCCCTGCCCACGGACCAGGCATTGACAGGACCTGGGAAAGCGACAGGGACACAGACAGAGCTGGAAGCCAATTAGTGTCACCCTAAGGAGAAAGCCAGGCCAAGACTGGGGACCCCCCTGAGGGCCAGCCCATCATCACACCAGCACCGAGCTAGGCACCAGTGTCCCCACTGTACCAATGAGGAAACTGAGGCCTGGAGAGCCCAGCGCCCCTGCTCAAGAGTACACGGCTATCAAGTTGCTCCTGGGTTGCAAACCCAGCCTGCGTGCTTTCCCTGGGGACACGCCGCCCCTGGGGAACCCCCAGACCCTCCCAGCTAGGCTGCCCTCCCCTGGCCCTGCTGCTGGGCTGAGTGCTTCTGTGAGGGTTTTGCTAACGGATGTGTCCCCAGTTCCGTGAGAATGTAGCCACAAGGACAGAACTCGGTCTGTCCTGTTCATGCCATCCCCAGCATGAGAAGTGGTGCCCGGTCCGTGGGAGACGTTCAAATGAATGAATGAATGTGTATGTGGTTGAGCGATTGAATGAATGAATGAATGAATGGGCTGGTTCAGTGGCTCCAGACCCAGCCCCCCACGACCTGCAGCCACGTCCTGGAGGCTCAGAGCCAGGGTCCTGCAGTCTCGCTCTGTGCTTTTGAATCTTAGCTCCATGGCTGGGTGGCATGACCTCGTATGAGTTTCCTAAGGCCCCAGCAACTCCAGCAGTAAAGTCGGAATAATGACAGAGCTACTGCAGAAGGCTGCTGGGGTGTAAAATGGGCGAGACCCACGTGGGCACAGCGGTACTGGCTGCACCCTCCCCATCTGACTCTCAGCCTTCAACACCAGTCTTCCCTAGGTCCTGCCCCTAACGCACAGACCCAGACGTACCCCCAGATTGTCTGCCCCAGGAGGTCCTCGGTTAGCTCTTCCAGGCCTCTTAGAAGCACCTGACCTGCTCTCTTCATTTGCTTCAAGCTCATCCCTATACCACCCACAGGGTGTTGAGAGCCTGCCCAGATCCTCACATTCTGAGACAGGAGCCTTTGCCAGATGTAACAATTCGGATGAAATCTGACGACACAGAACTTTCCTATCGTGTAAAAGAAGTCCAGGGACAGGCAGTCCAAGGCTCCAAGGAGTCAGCAGGATCCCAGCCTCCTTCCAGCTTACTGATTCACCACCCCCAGGGTGTGGCTCTCATCCTCATAGTCTAAGATGGCTGCAGGAGCTCCAGCTCTCACATCCACATTCCAAGCAGTACGATGGAGAGAGGGAGGAAGGGAGGTATGCCTGCTCCCTTTAAGGACACTTCCTGGAAGACCAATTCTGCTTAGACATCCTTGGTCAGAACTGAGTCACATACTCATTGACAGATCACGGCAGTGATGACCTCTAATTTGTTCAAGCTTCCCTGCATGCATGGCAACTTGATGTTTTCTATTTCTCCACTCTTGAACCTGGGCTTGGCCCTGGGACTTGCTTTGTCCAATGGGACATGGGCAAGGATGCAAACAGAGGCTTAAAAAGTGCCTGTGCACCAGCCTTGCTCTCTTGGTGCCGGGAACCCTCTGCCACACAGACAGGCCCAGGCTAGCCTTCTGGGTGGTGAGAGCGCCCACCCAGCCCCTGTACACATGTTGCCCCCGATGCCCTGAGCCCCCGCCCCTGCCTGCCCTGCACGCCCACCCATGCAGCCTCTGCCTCTCGGGCAGCGCATGCCAACCAGCTCCAGGGTCCCCTAATGCCGCAGAGGCCCAGAGGCAGAGACCCTTCCTGACTCCTCTCTCCCCCGACCCATTGCCCAGCTCAAGGTCAAGCACGACAGGTGCACAGAAACCGGGTAAACTCAATGCAAGCTTCTAAGGATGCTTCGAACACGTTAAGAGGAAGACATTTCATCATTATTCACAGTAATAGCAGTTTCTTCCCCCTGTGTGCTGCTCTCCAGTTTATGAAATGTTTCTACGTGCTCTCATGTAGCCCTCAAATTAAGGCAGCTAAGAAACACTGCAGGCGGGCATCGTTCAGCTCTGCAGGCAAAAAGTGTAAGTGTGAACAGCTGCTTGTCCCAAAAGACATGGGCCCACATTTGGTCATTCTGAGGGGTTACCAGCCTAACGCCAGCTGACCTTGGGGACGGGAGAAGAGACAGCACCACAGGAACCCTGCGGTGGCTCCGTGGGACAGGAAAGGCCCCTGCAGCTCACCCACCTTCCGTGGTTAGGAGTCGGCCTCCTGGGTCTGGACAAGCTGTTTGTCCCAGGGCCTGGCAGCAACACGCCCCTGGGCCAGGGCCCCTCTGCGTCCCCTTCTCCACCTCAGTTTACCTGGGTATGAAGTGGGATGGTTAGACCAGATCAGGGGCCCCAGGCAGGGTCGGAGGGGAGGAGCCCCATCTAAAGGGCACGCACTTCTGCGGTCCGGCAACCGCCCACCGTGAAGGAATAGCAGCCGGGTCCTCCGATCCTTTTCAAAAGAAATAGAAATCAAGACCAATTTGTAAGATCTGCAGCGGTGACTGAACGGTGGCCCCCCAAAAGGTATGTCTGCGTCTTAACCCCAGAACCTGTAACCGTGACCTTATTTGGAAAAGAGATCTCAGCAGATGTAATGAAGTTAAGGGTCTTGAGATGAGACCACCCTGGAAGGCCCTGAATCTGCTGGCAGGTGTCCTTATGAGAGACAGAAGCAAGGGAGGCCACGTGACGATGGTGGCAGGGATTATAGGGACGAGGCCGCGAGGCCCAGAATGCCTGCAGCCGTCAGCAGCTGCAGCCCAGGACAGTCCTGTGTCTCCCAACTTTTATATGTGTGGGGGGGGGGGGGGGGGGGCTCACTGCTTTTCTTTTATTATTTCCAAAAGACCGAAGCACACACCTCGGCAGCCCCAGGCCCTGGAAGCCCGGGCATCGAGGCCAGGACTCCAAACCACAGTCCCGGAGGGGAGCCCGTCCAGGAAACCGTGCGGCCCCGAGAGGTAACTCAAGCCCGAAGCTGTGGCTGCAGGCTTGTATCCACTTTACGGAGACAATAACTGAGCCCCGTCTGTGGAGCCGCTTCGGGGCGGCTAGAAACGGCCCAGCTCCGGAAGCTGTAATGTGCCTCTCCCGTTACGCGGAGGCACTGAAAGGCCCTTGGGTACGTGCCTAAGTGTGATGCAGCTCACTTTCTCACGCCACCTCCCCCCAGGTCCCTCGGCCAGAAACGGCAAGTGTGTGGGCAGCGGGGCCTTAGGCTGCACCGACCTGCCCCGAAGGAGGGGCTGTCACGTGGCCGAGGTACCAAGCTGGTGAAAGGCCACCCTCCTGCCCCTGGCACCGCCGCCCACTGCAAACGCCCGGCCTGAGTTGGTGCCAGAGGCTTTCGGGGCTGTCATGTGCCTGGGCTGCTGGCGGCCAGCCGGTCAAGGGGCCCTGCCCTCCCTCTCCCCTTGGCATACCTCTGATTCGCAGGAATGTGTGTGTGTGTGTTTTTTATTCCTTCAAGGGGAAAAAGCTCTCTCTAGGCAGAATTCTTCCTGGGACCCCGGCTGCCGGCTGGCGGATGGGATCCCGGGCAGGCGGGACCTCTGCGGGGACCCCACCCCAAGGTGTTCCCACAGCAGGGCCCTCGGAGGCCCCCCTCGTTTGGGAAGGACTTGTGGGCCGAGGTCACAGGGTAGGCTGGAGAGTCAGCCCCGCCCCCGGCTTCAGAGCCCACCTCTGAGACTGGAAGTCAAACGATGACCTCGGGCCAATTCACCCACCCGCCGACCCTCGGGGTGCTCGTTCACCAAATGCAGAAACTGCACCCACGAAACCACGGTCTTTATCATTCACACAGGGACACTTCCGAGTTGTCACTTTTCAGGGGGACAGCTCACTGCGATGTCAGGTGACAGGCGTCAAGCAGGCCTGTGGGGCAGACTGGGAAGTTTGGCAGCCTCTAAATTCAATAAGATAAAGTACGTGAATAAGATAACGCCCTGGCAGGCTTCCCCAAGATGGCGCGTCTGGCTCAGCAAGGTGGGAACAGAGGAGGGACGGCCTCCTGGTAAGGGCACTCCATAAACACAGGCGATCGGCACTCTTATTTTCTCCAAATCGTGGCTACCTGCCCAGCTGCCCCTCGGTCCAGTCTGTGGAGAGCGGCGGGGCTGGTGCCGGCTTCGTCCAGTGTCACCTGGAGGGGAGCGTGCTATGGCCGGGCCTTGCACAGAGCACTTTGCTCTGCTCTGTTTTTTTTTTTCTTTTAATGCCACAGTCTCGCAGGGTCTCGCGGCTGGGGTCCCCAAGTTGAATCACCCCCGAAGAGAGCCGAATATGTGAATGTGGACAGAATTGTCCTTCAACACGAGTCCTCGGTGACAAATCCGCTCCACCCGTCAGCGTGAACGTGAAGAAAATAAATCACTAAGATATGAATGTTGGTATAAGTAATTAACATGTGTTTCTAACTAAAAGTAATGTTTTGAGGTTGGAAACCAGGAAGGGCCCTCAGATCCTGTTTGGGGGCTCTTCTGATGTGAGCCTTTTTGTTTAGGGTGTTTTATCTCTTAACCACTGTTTGGTGCCGACAGAAGGAAATGATGTGTTGGGTCTGTCCTGGCACCGTTGATTCTTGATGGAGACCGTGTTTCCGGGTAGGGAGGCTTCAGTAATCAGGGCCATGGGTTCCAGAGGAGCCGGCAGTCATGAGTGACGCCTGCAGACTTCGCTGTGGTCACCAAGTGGCCCGAGGGACTGCCCAGCCCAGGGCCATAGAAGGCCCCGCTGCGTCACCAAGGGCATCTCCTAGGGAACCTCCCCAAGAGCTCAGAGGCAGCCCCCTCACGCACATGAAAAGTGGGGACAGAGGCCCAGAGGGGCCAGGTTCTGGCCCCAAGTCACCCAGCAAGAGGCGAGGAGAACCAAATGGGAGCCCCACGCCTGACACAGGTCCCGCCCTGTCCTGTATAAGGGCCAAGGAAGAGCAAAACAGCGTCTTCCTATAACACCCCTGCTGGGTGTCAGGTTTGTCTTTTTACTCCTGATCTGGGCGCCCCCCCCTCCACCGCCTGGGCCACCACTTTCAAACCCCATTCGCTGAGCACTCACCAGGTGCCGGGCAGGCTCGTGACTTGCACGCCCCTCCGGGAGTGCCACTGTATCTCCTGCTTCCACAAGGAAAAAGCTGGGCACAGAGAGGTTAGGTAACTTGCTTGAGGTCACACAGCCCAGGTCTGGCTACTCCCTTGCCCTTGCTCTCGGCCGCCCCAGCCCACCTCTGCCTATGCGCCCTTGGCTCCTGGCACCACTGCCTTTGGAGTCGTCTTCCCGTGGGACGGGGTGTGTGTGCTGTCCACACCATTTGCGCCATGAGCCTGAGGATGGGGCCCTGCACGCCCCCTCCCACGCATGCGCTCACCCTTTCTCAACAGCAGTGTTCAGAGCCAACTCTGGCCCTGAAACTCACAGAAAAGTGGGAGGACGTCAGGGACCCCCATATAACAGGAAGATCCGTGGAAAGAGCCCCAGGCGTGGTGAGCGCAGGGCTGCAGGTGTGAAGGGCCAGGAGGGCGAGGCAGCAGAGCAGGCTTCCCCAAGACGGAGCGTCTGGCTCAGCAAGGTGGGAACAGAGGAGGGACGGTGATGCCACGTCCAGGGATGTCCTCGGAGCCATGCTGGGGACAGGACAGGGAAAGGAGGCGCAGGCTGTGAAGGACTGTTTAGGATCAAACCAGGAGTTGAGACTTTTCTTAGACTTTCATCCTGTGGAAACATAAAAGGTTTTAAGCCCAGGGTAAGCGATGAAATCCACCCTTTAGAAGTGTCCCTGGCGGCCACGGTGCCCCAAAAGAAGAGGTGAGGATGGGGGCCCAAGGCCGGGAGGGGAGGCAGAGCAGGGTGCTGAATAGGGGCGCTCGTCTTAGGAGGTACAGTTGGCAGATGAGCTGGTGTGGTTCACGACCTCGCTCACCGTGACGCGTTTTTTAACGTCTTGCAATGCCTTTGGATTCTGCGAGGAAAGGACATCTCTGGAAGGTTGTTAGAAAATTCAGTGAATGCAAGAAATGAGCATCTAATTACAAGTGTGGTCCGCTAACACCCAGGCTGCCCGATTCTTGGTATGCAAGAAGCCGATTTGGGAGACTTTCAACACGACAAAAGCTGCCCTTTGGCAGGAATTTTCTGCAGGGAGAGAACGTCGAAAACGGTCTACAAGGAAGATAGAGCAACGTCCCAGGCCAGGCCCGGAGGCTGAGCTTTGGAAAAGAGAGCCCCAGCCCCATCGTGGTCCAGGACGCCATGAGCAGAAGTGGGGCCACTAGAATTAGATCGTTTGTGCTTTCCCGGGGTGGGTGCTCACAGCCTTGGGCAGACGATGGGGGGTGGAGGGTTCGTGGGGCAGCGGGACCGCCAAAAAGGACAATTACGCATTTATGCCAGAGCCCGAGGGAGCTGGGAAGGGCACAGCCAGGGCCCCGGCCCCTGGCATCAGGGGAATTTGCCCCGCCCGCTGCAGGAAGGCAGGTCCACCCAGCCATGGCCCAATGGGTAGGCGGAATCAGCACGCTGGACTGAGCTATCTTGGACCAGAATTTGGAATGCCACACGTAGCAAACGGTTAATGATCAACCGGTCACCCCTCTCCAAAAGACCGAGAACTAATAGGGCCATAAAATGGGTAGACTTTCTGCCCCCGACCAGACTAGACATGACAGCGAGGGAGTGGACACTTCTCAGTCTCCCCTTTCGGTAACGTTGTTCTAGAAGCAGCCCATGGGGCACCCTCCCTGGGGGCAGACCACTTATCTGGAGAAGATTCCCACGTCCTCAGCTCACACCTCCCCTCACCGGACGAGACCCCTCTCCCCTGCGGCACTGCTCGGGGGACAGGTATCCTTCCCCAGGCTGTCATTTGGGGAGACAGCCTGGAGTCGTTTAAACCGAGCGTGTGTCCGTCGCTCAAAGGGAAGCGGCGGGAGTGGGGGGCTCGGACAGTTGGGCATCCTCTCGGGCCTCCGGTTCTGCAGCTGGCACCTGGGGAAAGGGCTTTCCGCAGAGCTGCTGACCTGTGCCAGTTTATATGCTAATTCCAGAAATGATTCTTCCTACATTAAATAAACGCTGAGGAATGTTCCAAAGGTCTGAACAGATTGTACCATCAACGAACAGGGGAGCGTTGAGCGTGTGAACCCGGCTCAGCACAGACTTGCCTAAATTTAGGCCACGTGCTCCCTCAGCTGACTCGGCCCCAATGAAACCGCTTCGGCATCTAAGGCATCCAAGTGCCCATCTTGACCTTGAGGTCCCCTTTCAAAGCAACCTTCTGAGAAAGCAAAGCCTGCGAAACAGACCTGGAACAGCCCGCGCCACCAGAGTGATTGACGGACTCCCAGGAAGTCAGAGGCATTCAGGAGGTGCAGGAGAGGGACCCCCGGTCTGAGGCGGGGCCGGTCCCCCACTCCCCTCCCCCCTACACACTGGTTTTTGCTCTGTTCTTCCCACCTCCCCAAGGCCTTCCTGCTCCAGAGGCCTTGCACGTTCTCTTCCCCCTGCTCCACTCTCTTGACCCGTTTCCGCGACTCATCCCACTTTCAGGTCTCTTCCTCAGAGAAGCCCACCCTGGCTACCAGAGGAGGCGGGTCCGTGGTTATACCCTCAGCGAGAGCTGCATCTTCCCTCACAGGTGTGATCCTCAGAATTCTAGTGCAATTCTTATGTGTGTAATAATGTGTTCAGTGTCTTTGGCTACCATTCAGTGGTGAGAGAAGGGACCAGGTCTGTCGTGTATCCCCAGGGTCCAGAAGGCTGTTTGCCATAGAAAGCAGAGGGAGGGAGAGAGGGAGGGAGAGATGGATGGGTGATTAAATGAATGGACAGGTGGGTGGATGGATGGATGTTGGATGGATGGATGGATGGATGGATAATTGAATGGATACGGATGGACAGGTGGATGGATGGATGGATGGCTGGACAGGTGGATGGATTTATGGATGTTGGATGGATGGATGGATGGATGGATAATTGAATGGATATGGATGGACAGGTGGATGGACGGTTGGATGGATGACGGATGAATGAGTGGATGGTCCTCTCCAAGCCTCCAGATCCTCATCTGTGAGAAGGGCACACCACGGGGAAGTGGCAAGGATTGTTTGGTAGCGTGCAATGCCAGTGCAGTGCCTGCTACACAGGAGATTGAGTGATTGAGCTGAGACTCTGAAGGGACTGATGTTCTCCGGAGAAGCCCGGTCAGAGGTTCCTTTAAACACGGCAGAACCCTGTAAACAGAGCTACCCTGGTCCCAGCCCTACCTCTCGGCTCCTGGTCGGTGCTGAGCCTGACCCTGCCTTTAGGTAAACAAGGAAACGGCCACCCCCCCAGCTTTGGTTTCAGTCGTTTCTGGTGCCTGGTCAAAGGGATTGTCCTGACATCTCAGAGACGTTCTGGAGCCCAGGGTCATGAGCGGCCCCTGTGGACACTCACCTCCAGACTGCCCAGCTCACAGGCAGCGGATGTCCCAGCCGTCAGGGAGGGCATTAAAAATGTGCATCGACCCCCATCCCTCCTCCGCTCGAACGCGGCAGGGGCTCCCTGTCTGCCTTTCCCACAAAGTCCCTGTGTCAGCCCGTGATCCCTCACACCCCAGAGTACCTCTGCCCCCCATGCAGCCTCCTTGGTGAGCCTGGACGCACCAGGCAAGACCCCCTCAGGGCCTTTGCCTATGCTGCTTCCTCCGGCTCTTCCCCCAGATCTCCACCCTGCCTTCCCACAGGCCTCTGCTGAGATGGCCCTGCCCTGACGCACTGAAAACGGCAGCACCCCTGGCCTGGCCTGAACCCCCAACACTGTCAGACACACCAGACAGTTCCTCTGCTTCTCTCCGCCCACTCCCCCCCGACTAGAACACCCGCAGAGGCAGGTGCTCCTGTCTGTCCCGTTGCCAGCTGTCCCCGCAGCCCTGGTACCCAGTGGGCACTTGGTGGGTGGATGGATGGATAGACGGATGAGGCGTTATTCATTCACTCATTCACTGAATAATAATCGAACTAATAGGAGTGGTCAGTAAGCGACTCCACACGGATCCACCGGTGATAGGGAAGCGCCTGGTCGCGGGTTGGCGTGGGGCTCCTAGGTGGGCGCGCGGAGGGCAGCAGGGCGCCCCTCTCTGCGGAAGTGGGGCGAGGCTGAGACCCAAGAGGTGCACGAGAGGGTGCGTGTCAGCCAGAGGGAGTGTGCGCGTGTCCTGGGGCGGCAGTCACAAGCAACCACAAAGCGGGGGCTCAGAGCAGCAGAAACCAATTGCCTCCCAGTCTGGAGGCCAGAGTCTGAGGTCAAGGTGTGGGCAGGGCCACGCTCCGCCCCCTAGGGGAGGGTCCTTCCTGCTTCTTCCAGCTTCTGCGGGCTTCTGGAGGCTCCAGGCATCCCTGGGCTGTGGCCGTGTCCCTCCAGCCTCTGCTGCTTCTCCACACGGCTCCTCTCTCCCTGCATTCTCCCCTCTTCTGTCTCTTCTGAGGACGCATGTGATCCCTTAACTTGATTACATCTGCAGAGACACTTTTCCAAATAAGGTCACATTCACAGGTTCCTGGGGGGCAGGGGGACTCAGGCACATCTTTCTGGGGTCACTACAAACATCCTGGACAAAAACCCCAATGGGGGGCTTCCCTGGTGGCGCAGTGGTTGAGAGTCCGCCTGCCGATGCAGGGGACACGGGTTTGTGCCCCGGCCCGGGAAGATCCCACATGCCGCGGAGCGGCTGGGTCCGTGAGCCATGGCCGCTGAGCCTGCGCGTCCGGAGCCTGTGCTCCACAACGGGAGAGGCCACAACAGTGAGAGGCCCGCGTACCGCAAAAAAAAAAAAAAAAAGCCCCAATGGGGAAGGTGAGCGTGACCAGGTGTGACCCTCCCACAGGGCTGAGGGGTGGGGACCGCAGGAACCCTGTTCCCTGGATGTGGCCTGATGTGGAAGAGGCCGAGTTGCCCAGAGCAGCATCCGGGCAGGGGCCGCACCTGCCACGTTCATCACAGCATCCCAGGAGGGTGCAGTGCTGTGCGGTGCTCAGGAAACACTTGCGTCAATGGCAGGGGCTTCCTTGAGGTTCCAGCACAAACACAGTGTCCCAGGCCCTGAGGCACCCACTGTGAGGGGCCTGAGGACCCTCCCAAATGAGCTCTTGGCACGGTGCCCTGGGCTCCTCCCTGCGTCCCCGGGTCTTGGCTTCCCCAGTATCGGAGATCTGAGGCAGAGGTCCCCAGAGGCCCTTCCTACGTTCAAGTTCTCCTGTTCCGAGAACGTGCGGGGCTCGCCTGTCCGGAAACCCACTCACTCGAGGCAGCACCACCACCCATCAGCTTCACTGAGCAGACAGCTCATCCCCTGGGCATCAGCACCCAGGCCTCCCCGTACCCCCTCCCCAGCCACACGTCCCCTTCTTCCCCTCCGCCTGGACCCGCCCTTTGAACCATCCACGGGGTCCTCCTTCTGCCGCCCAGGGGCTGCGGTCCTTGAAAATCCCATCGCCGCTGGTTGCCGTCCCCCCGTCTTTCTGTGGCCGGGCCCCCCACAGCCAGATGTTGTCGCTGTCCCATTCGTGAGCAAGGGCTGGCCCGGTAGCTGTGGCCTCCGAGTGGCCCCAGGCAGGATGCTGGTGAAAAGGGGGCCTGTGTCCACGGGCGGGGCCGGCAGGAGGCTCAAACAGGCTCAGAGAACCGCCCAGGGGCACCTTCCCACAGAGGCCTCCCTTGGAGGCCAGGCCAGCAGGCCTCGGGGGAACTGGACAGTTTGGTTTGCTTTGTGGATCTAGACGGACTGGAAATGCACAGCTCCGCACTGGGTGTACCGAGCCGGGCGACCTGGAAATGCTTCAAAGGGCCGGGAGCTGGGCCGGGCGGCCAGTTCACACGGCCACGGTCACTCATGCCACCTGCCAGCCGGTGGTCCCCCCAGACCCTGCACACAGAGCGGGGCCTCCGAGCGCCAGCTCCTCGGCCGTGGGGCGCTCCCGCCAGCCAAGCGCCGGCCTCTCTCAACGTCAGATATTAATCACACACTTCCTGATAATGACCAAGGGAGGCGGCTGGGCAGACCGGTTCTGGCAGGGCTCCAGGCCCACCTCCAGCCACAGGAAAGTTGAGGATGGCTAAAGGGACCCTTGGCACGGGACGGCACATTGTCCCCGGGCTGTGGGAAAGTGCTCCGTGCGCAAACGTTTCCTTGAAGCCAGCTTACGAGGAAACATTTGCGATGGCCCCTGGTTAACCACTGCCGGCCGGGCTGAACGGGACACAGATAAATGAAGGCCCCATCTGCGGCCCAGGCTCTGAGAGCCCTTAAGTGGCCCGACGGAGCCTCGCTGCCCCGGAGCAGGTGGTGGTACGTCTTTTGGTTTTCACACGCGTTTCCAGGTTGCCGCCGGGGAAGCCCAGCCCCCCCCACCCCAAGTGCACTGAGGCTCCAGAGGGCTGTGGCTGGCGTCGATGGGCAGTGGCTGCACACGGTGGGGGGCCTTGGGGCCGCCACGCAGGAATGTGGGGGCCTGGCGCAGGTTCTGAACCTGCCAGATGGCCCTGCATCCTGGGACCCAGGCTGGTAGCCAAGGAGGAGCCCTGGGGCTGGGTCCACAGCCCTCCAGGCCTCTGCACAAAGCCATTTGTCAAAGGTGTTTCCCAAACGTCTCTCGAAGGAGCTGCCCTTTGAGAGGCTGGCTTGGGCTCGAGCCAGGAGAGCCGTCTGGGGCTCTTGGCAAGAGTGCCAGCCGTCCTGAGATCCAAAGCCCCTCTCTCACTTGTCCCCGCTTCTCTGGGCCAGGTGAGCGAGCCGCAGGGCACCAGGGGCCAGCGAGGCCGGGGTTGTCTGACCCAGATGACCACACGGGGGTGGGGTCCCCCGGACCCACGCAACCCTCCGTCACACACGCTCCACGGCAGGGCCCGCTCAAGCGGGAGCTTTCCCAGCACCCCACCCCGTGTGGGATCATCAGCTATTTGGCAGAGAGGCCCGGAGCAAGGGGGTGTGAAGCCAGAGGGAAGGGAGACCCTGCCGGCTGACGTGGCGTCGGCATCGAGAAGGAAAGACGGCCATACAAGCACGAGGGGCTCCCGTAAAACCAACAAAAAGGGAATTCCTCTCCACGGGGCCCCGTTTCTGAACAAGGAGACTAGGTGCGAACAGAGGCGTGCTTTTCGCCCTGCGGCAGGGGAGCTGGCAGCCTGGTGGTCACACGGCCCACATTTGCCTTCTGGTGGTGGACACCGCACGGCCCAGGGTCCTAGCAGCCCAGCATCCAGGGAAAGACTCTGGGATGTCACTGATTCCGAGAAAGCCTGCATTTCCCACTCCCAACGCCACCTGTGCCACCCTCCTCGGACAATTCCTCTCTAAAGGTGCCTGATAATTATAATAGTTTCCCAGGTTCGTCCTGTTGGCACTCACCATTAATAATGCCAATAAAACCTATGTTGGACCAAAGTATTCGGGAGAGAGACAAGGTACGCAAGACTCTCCTTGACCATCTCTAGGGGCCAAGACCCAAGCCACACACTCAGTGAGGCTGCTCTGTGCTGAGCACTGGCCCTGGGCCAGGCACTGGGGGCCGTGGCGAGGAGGGGGCTTCCTGCTGGTCTCTGGTCCATCCTCACTGCAGGCCGGCCAGGTGGGCACGATCATTCTCCCATCCTGCAGATGAGACAACCGAGGTACGAGGGGTCTGTGCAGCCACCGGGCGGCAGGACGGGACCCGCGGCCGTTCCCGAGGACGCTGCTCCTGTGACGACCCCACAGTAACCGTCTCTTCTCTGTCCTCTCCATTTCCTTCAGAGAATCAGGCACTGCCGTCAGTGTGGTGGTGACGTCAGCAGACCCATTTTACAGACACAGACACTAAGGCCAAGCAGGGTCAGTAACTCACCAAGACCAAACAGCTACCGAACGGCAAGGCCGGCGTTGGAACCCACATTGGGCACCAAACTCCAGCCCTGATTCCTGCAGCCCCTCCACGTTGAGTCCCCTTGTGCCCAGCATGCGGCCACTGGAAGTTCTGCTGGGTTCATTCACGTCCCCCCACCCCGGAACCTCAGCACGTGACCTTATTTGAAAACAGGGCCTTGGCGGATGTAAGTAAGATGAGGTCACCTGCGTTAGGGTGGGCCTAAAGCCAATGAGTAGCATCCTTATCAGAGGAGAGAACGCAGACAGAGGGACAGCCCCGTGAAGACAAGGCGGAGGTTGGAGGGATGCGGCCACAAGCCAAGGATTGCCGGTGGGGGCCCCGAAGCTAGAGAGGGCAGGAACCACCCTCAGCGCCTTCAGAGGGAGAGTGGCCACAACAACGCCTTGATCTGGGACTCCTGGCCTCCAGGCTGTGAGAGGAGAGACCTCTGTTGTTTAAAGCCACCCAGTTGTGGTGCTTTGCTCCAGCCTCCCAGGAAGGTAGTACTTCACCCCAGCGCCCTGTGTTCTGGGAGGAGGAGTCATGCAGGTCAGCTTCCGCGCTGCCACGTGACCTTTCTCTTCCTGCCACGTTACCAGTTGACTGGGGATGTGGGTGAGCTTGGTTTTGGAAAAAGAGAAACAGGTGCCAGGACTCTCCCCCAAGGAGCACGGGTCCCAGGCCACGAAGGACGGCCGATCCTCCCGCCAGGACCCAGGAGGGGCCCTTCTCCAGCCTGGATGGCCTCACCCCCACCCGCAGCCCCCCTCCCCCGCTGCGGTCCACCCGACAGGCAGGGGCAGAGCTCCGTCCTGCACACCTTCGCGGCCATGTGGTCAAGCAGTCACTGCCCTTTAGTTATGCGGCAGAATTACATACCCGGCGGAAAGCGAGACCATCCGGTCCCAAGCACCCCCAAACACGTTCCTTGTGTCTCAAAACAGCGCTAAAGCCATCTGATCAGGGTGAGAGCGTTCCCAGAGCGGGGTCTCCCAGCCCTGCGAAACCCGCCTCGAGGCCCCAGTGCCGGCCGGTCTCCTGCCCCTGCCAGCACGGGTCGGGCTCTGGAAGGGACTCTGCCCGTGTCCCTCAAGCCCCTCACCCCACGACACCTCTGGACACGTCTGACAATAACAATATCCCCCTCCTTCTGAGCTAACATCGGTCTCACTGGGGTGACCTCTAACCCTGGACAATCCCCAACATAAGCGGCCAACACTTCGGTTTCCGGAAGCAGCCAGACAGGCACGCACAGGGGGTGGGGTGTTGATGCTGGGGGGAGGTGTTCTGGAATGTTCTCAGCCCCAGTTCCCTCCTCTATAAGACAGAAATGAGAACGCATGAGCCTCTGGGGGCAAAGAGAGGCGCCCTTGGCAGGCACCATCTGCCCTGATGCGGGCCGAGCCCCCAGAGATTTATTTAACCCTTTTTCCGAGAATGTGAGCTCGGGTCCCTTTCACTCCCCTCCTTGTTGATTTCCCTGGAGCACAGACGGTGAGCCGGAACCTCTTCCAGCCTCTGGGGTGGGAGGTTGCTGGCCCTGGACAGAGAAGAGTTGGGATCAGTCCCCTTGTTTCCTCGTGGCCCATCGTCCTAGCTACATCCTGGTACCTCCCAGGCACCACTGAGCCACGCCTCCAGGGCCTGGGCCCACCTCGCGGAGCCCCGTCTTTTGCTCCAGGGGGCAGGAACAGGAGTTGAGCCAGAGACAGTCAGCCCCCAGGGGTCTCTGGGCCCAGAGTAGCCAGACTTAAGTCCCTCTGCCAACCAGGTGCGACTCGGCCCCGGTCCATGTGACAACAAGTGAGAGGCAGAGCAGGTCCCACATCTGAGCGCAGGACACACAGCCCTGGCAGGTGACCAGGGACCTCTCCCCACCTGACCCCGCCTGACCCCAACCGGGCCAAGTGGCCACACCTCCCACAGTGGGGGACCCGGGCAGGACAACGGGGTGCAAGGAGGGGGCTTCGTCCTCTCACCTCACCTTGCCCCCCTCCACCCAGCCCCGCAGCTGCTCAGAAGTGGGATGGGGCGGCCCTGGGGGTGGGGCACGGGGTCAGGCCGCCATTCATTCATTCAGTCAACAGATGCTTACAGAGCACCCACGACGCGCCTAGCAGTATTCTGGGCACCGGGGACTTAGCAGAGGATACAGTGAAGTCCTCGCCCTCGTAGAGTCTACATTCCGGTAAGAAAGGCAAACAACAGACAGATACCACACTCAAGGCACCGTGGGGAGGGGTCACGCCGAAGAGACCTGGGAGGCAGGGGAGGGGGGAGCCCACCCGACACCCAGGTTCCTGGGAAATATGGCCGCACGAACCAAGCATCCACAGAAGTGCGAGGTCTTTCCAGCCACGATGGAGGGGCCCTCACTGCCCGCCCCCAGCACCCAGACTCTCCCTGCGGGCAGCTGAGACGGACACCTCCGGTGCCCCTGCGGGGGAGACGGGGCTCCACGGTGCCACCGCAGCGGCCGGCAGGCGGACCCGGCACCGGGGTCACTCCAGACCCACCCAGAGGGGTTCCTGCGGCCAGAGAGGCCTGGGCCACCACCCTGCCCGCCAGACGGCGCCGCCCGCCGAGTGTGGTCACGCCATCCCCCCACTTTCAGGCCAGGTTGCCCTCCGTCGCATAGCCTGCAATTCAACAGGTGCTTACTGTCGGCCCAGACACATCACTGCCACCGCTCCGGTCCCCTGGCGTCCCTCAGACTAGCTAAAGCAGTGACAAGTGAGCCCTAAAGGAGGCAGTGCCCGCCAGACGACGTTCCCGGCACGGGCCTGGGAGCCAGGAAGGCTGCGGGAGAAGGAGACCCTTTGCAGAGAAGGAAGGGGGGAAAGTTCCAGACTGGGGCACCTGGCCCTGGGCTGAGCGGGGCGACGCTGGAGTTGGGGTGGGGCTGGGGGTGGTCTAGGCCAGGCCTCCGGGGACCCCTGTCGCTGGAGCTCTGCTGCCCTCTGCTGGCCAGCTCTGGTACTGCGTACATGCCGGGGAGCGTCTCCGGGCGTGTCCTACCTGGCCCTCTACCGGGCCCTGCCTCTGGATGCCCAGGGCCTCTGTCTCCAGCCCCCACCTGTATGCAAGTCACCTGTGGGACCCCCAGTCCAATGCCAGCAGGGGCAGCAGAAGGAACCTGCATTTCCTGTCACCTGAGTGTCTGGTGGATTGACAAGGTGTGCGTCCCAGGCTCACAGGCAGCCCTTCCGTCCTATCTCGCACACCAGGCAACTAAGGCCAGAGGAGAGAAAGGGCCCCGTCACAGAGCAGGGTCCTACTGGGCTGGGGTCAAGCCCTGGCCTGGGTGACCGCCAAGCCAGATGGTCACCTGTGCTCTGCTGTGGGTCAGCAAATCTCCCAGTCAGTCAGTGGGCCTCCTGGGAGGTCCCCTAGACCCCGGTGGCTTATGGGGCCACACTAGGACGGCTGGTAGCCCACGGGTGGCTGGAACGCCCACCTCCATCGTGCAGCCGCAGGCCTGACACGTGGACCCACGCCGGGGCAGGCTCTTTGGATTGTTCCCGTGCTACCTGGACCCCGAAAGTCACAACGTGCATCTGCTTCCCGGCTCACCCAGGCTCACCCTTGGGGCCAGACCCAGGCTGCTTGGGCCTCGATGTGTCCCAGAAGTTGCTTTGGGTCACCTCCCTAAGAACAGCGGGAAACAGGACAGAGCATCACCTGTTTTGCTTTTTTTTTCCCTTGAGCACTGGGCCCACTGGACGGGTCTGGGCCACCTGGAGCCTGTGCTCTGAGGTCTCAAGGAGCTCAGCAAAAAAGAGAAGCTGCAGCCGCTTCGCACATCGTCAGGGGCTGCGAGAGTGTCCTGGGGCGGCCGTGACGAGGTATCACGAACGCTCCTCCCGAAGGCTCTAGGGGAGGGTTCTTCCTCCAGGGGCTCCAGGCTTCCCTGTGCTTGTGGCCACACCCCTCCAGCCCTGCTTCCGTGGCCACGTGGCCTCTCCTCCGTGTGTCTCTGCGTCCTCTCCTCTTCTTGTACAGACATCTCATCCTGTCCAGGGTCCACCTTCAATCCAGGGTGGCTTCATCTCAAGATCCTTAACACGATCGCATCTGCAAAGGCTATTTCCATACAAGCGCACGATCGCA